>NC_140594.1:424106110-424827777 GCF_964204655.1 Triturus cristatus | reverse complement strand
GCCTGGGGCGAGCTGGACAAAGGATTGGGGGTGTAACCACCCCCCTTCCTGGTCCCACCCTTAGGGAGGGACCTAGCAGGTAGTCCGGCCCCTAGAATCCGCTTAAAGGTAGGAGCTGTGTCCTAAGACTTCAGACATCCTGGAATCAACTTAGAACTAAGAAGAAGACGGGACCTTCGACGCTCTGCCGCACAGAGGACTGAAGCCAATCTCCCCTGTGGTCAGGGAGTGACCACCTTGCTAACGCAAGCACCATCCAGCGAATCAACGTCTGCTTTGCCGCCGCCTCCCGCCGGAGCCCGAGCCCAGAGACTGACAAGACCTGGACCTCCAGACCTCTCACCGCCCGATCCACAGTCCCTGCAAAGAGGAGACCCGTGGAGGCACCGAGACACGTGGAGCCAGCCATCTTGAAACGACTACGACAAGCTGACCAGTGCAACAACCGAGGCTCCCTCCAAGTTGTGCTTTGGGTCCTGAGAAGCCCAACCCTCGAGCAGCATCTGCACCAAAGGTGAGCCCTCCAGCATCTCCACGATCTGCGTGGGGCCCTTCTGCATTTTGCCACTCGACGCGCCTAACCGGTTGCTGGCCCGCTGGCTAGTGGCCATCTTGGCGACGAAATCTACAAAACACACCGCTGGTCTGGTTGCTCCAGACTGGCCCTTGCTCCCCTCCAAAGGAGCAGTCCCTCTGACCTTGCTGGTCAGAGCTATCAGCTTATTTCCTTGCCTACAACAATTGCTTTTGCCAAGGCTTGTTTGCTTCGATCAAGTCGCCGACACCGCCGACAGCGAGAGCCTGCGTGGGACAGCTCGTGACTCGACTCCTGGACGTCGTCGACCTTCAGGGACCACGTGGCTGCAGAGACAAGCTACACCTTTCTTCCTGTTTGCACCCGACATCGCCTGGTACCCACCTGGTGCCACGCTGGTCACTGGCTAGTGACTGTGAACACTGTCCCCTCTGCTTTCAGGTCTTCAACATCTCCGATCCACCCTTGGATCCACTGCATCTCTTCCCGACCGACCGCCTGCAGCACTTTTGTCTACAGGCCCCACGGAACAGATAGAAGAAACCCGACGCACTTCGAGGCCTATGCACCCGCTTCCTGTGGGTGAGGTAAAGCTGGCACTCCTGTGCCCAAGTGTAGTATTACATCTCTAGTGCCTGTGTTCCAAATCTTAAGTTCCTAGGTCATCCGGAAGATTCCTTTTGCAGTAACTTTGTACTTTTTACGCACCCATTGAAACCTATGGGAGCCCGCGTGTGACTATTTGCTCTGCACACGCAACCCGTGGACCTCCTGGTCACTAACTGAAGTTAGCTCCGTGTAGGCCCAGCGATTCTAGAGGCCCTAGGCCTTTTCCCTTTTCTGTTCGTGGTACTTATACCACTATTTTAGTATATGGTTCGAGTGGCCACCAGGGCCTATCCATATAAAGTGCAACTTCTGTGTATTCTGTGACAATCTTGTTTGACGATTTGTGCTCCTGTGCTCATAAAGAGACTAGGGGTTACTTTGAGAAATAAATACACATATATTTTGAATATATATCTGTGTGGTGTCCTTTCATTGGTATAAAAGGGGGTTACTATTGGTAAAACAGCCTGCTTAACACGCATCACGAGTTTAGCCTCAAAGACTGCTTAGCCTACGCTACCACTAGGGCAGCTAGTCCAAAAAGGTTGACTTACAACCACACCATAAGGGTTGCTTGGCATGGTACAAGGTGGTCACTAGAACTAGTGAACAGCATATACCAGGCCAACTTCTCACATTGGTGAGCAGCGGTTGGATTTGAGCTTGCTGTGTTTTACCATTGTAATCTCTTGGTTACCAATTGAAAGATCACATAGGTACCTGTAGGTACATATAAAACAAGATTAGATATACTTAAGTTCTACTGAACTTAGTTGTTGTAGAGCAAAGGGAGTAGCACACCCTGACTACAACTACTAGATAGGTTTAGTAGGTAAACCCAAGTGTAGGTAGATTGCAACACATCCACCCACACTTAAGAGCAATGGCTGGGGCAGAGGGGTCCACTGTACCCATCTCTGTTGAGAGTGACCCCCCGAGGGCACCATCCATCTTTGCTACCCTTAATCAGAATGAGCTCAGGCAGTTGGCAACTCTTAGAGGCCTTAAACAGCCCAAGAACCCTACCTCTGCTGTGCTCAGAGCACTCTTGCAAGATGATGAGGATCAAAGAGAGCTCAAGAGAGCTTCCCAGTTAGCCCCCTTAGGGACAGGAACAGGAGGCCCCCCTTCTGAAGATGCCACTGAGGTACCCCTTTCCAATAGTCACCCCTTAGATGGGATGCCTACCACAGAGGAAGAAAGTGAGGGGGATACATATGTGAGTGAGGATGAAGGGAGAACTAGCCCAGTGCCAAGTGTTATACTTGGCCCAGCTAAACCAAGGCTATTGGGGACTGACAGTGGGTTCACCCCACTGGATCTCCCCAGTGGACTTAACACAGGGCTTGGAAGGCAAAGGAATCGCTCAGGTGACTCCAATGCTTCCCATGGCTCTAGAGGCTCTCAAGGTCACTCCAGGAGAAGGATGACCACCCCTCAGAGGAGGGAACATGAGGCCAGAATGCAGGAAGCCCAGTTAAGGATCAGGAAGCAGGAGCTAGAAGTAGCCCTGATGGAAGAAAAACTGAACAAGGCTAGGCAACCTAAAGAGAGTGGGTCTATACCCACTGGTGGCAGCATTGTCCCTAAGGACAAAGATAGGGTTTTCGATAATAGAAACCTGTCTAAGGTTGTGCCCCCCTACAAAAGTGGGGATGACATCCACAAGTGGATAACTGCTCTTGAGAGAGCCTGCAAAGTCCAGCAGGTTCCTGAAGACCAGTGGGCAGCAATCCTCTGGCTCTCCTTTGAGGGAAGAGGCAGAGACAGACTCCTCACTGTTAGAGAAGAGGATGTCAGAAACTACAGAGTCCTGAAGAGTGTTCTAGTTGATGGGTTAGGCTTAACCACTGAGCAGTACAGGTTAATGTTCAGAGACACCCAAAAGACACAGACTCAGGACTGGTCTGAATACATTGAATGTGCCACTAAGGCTTTGGAGGGTTGGTTACTGGGAAGTAAGGTATCTGATTTTACAGGATTGTATAATTTGATGATGAGAGAGCAGATTTTAAGTAATTGTCAAAACCAGCTTCTCCATCAACACCTGGTAGACTCAGATTTGACCTCTCCCCAAGAATTGGGAAAGAGGGCAGATAAATGGGTCAGGACCAGGATCAGGCCTAAAAACCAGGGTGGTGACCAAAAGAAAGATACCACCAAGCCTCAAGAGAAGGGTGGGGATAAAGCAAAAGAGAAATCTTCCTCAGGGCCCCAAAACTCCACACAGGGTGGTGGGTCCCAAGCTCCCTCCTCTACCACAGCTAAAAAGCCCTACTGCCATGAGTGTAAAACTCCTGGGCATTGGAAAACTGACAGCGGTTGCCCAAGGGCTAAAAACAAAACTGTTCCTCCAATTACTCCTGTCACACCACCTATTACTGTCAGCAGTAATCCCCCAGGTGGTGGGAGTGCCCCCAGAAATCTGGGTGGGTTCACTTGGGGAACACAGGGGGACCCTGGCTTAGCCAATTCCCCTACAGCAACTACTCTTGTCTGTGATGGTGGCATGGGGTTTGCCAACTTCACTGCCTGTCCCAACACTTTGGGTAGGTACAGACAGGAGCCCTACATCAATGGTACCAAAGCTGAGGCCTACAGAGACACTGGAGCTAGCATCACAATGGTGGCCCATTGGCTAGTTCCCTCTGAGCAGCTTTTGCCTGGTTGCTCCTACCAGGTAACTAACATTGATGGCAAACAGAAAAGTCATCCCATGGCAGAGGTATGTCTCAGCTGGGGAGGTGTCACTGGCCCTAAAAGGGTGGCAGTGTCCCCAACCTTGCCTGTAGACTGCTTACTGGGGAATGACTTAGAACTCTCAGCCTGGGCTAGAGTTGAACAAGACACCCATTCTAAAATGGTAGGCCTTTCACAAAAGGGTAGTGGGGTTGTGCCAGTCACAACCCCTGTCCAAGTAGCTTTCCTCCCTGAAAAGGTTGGAAGGGCAGTGGTAGCCACAGCCCAGGCACAGACAGACTTCCCTGTAGAGACTGGCAGAGCTGTGACAGTCACAGCTCAAACACAAACTGAGTGCCCCCCTGAAAAGGTTGGCAAGGCTGTAATGGTCTCAGCCTATACTCAGACTGACAAAGGTGTAGTGAAGCCTGAAACAATGGATCACTCCACACAAACTGAGAGTAGTGGGGAGGAAGAAAAGTCTCCCTCTCCCCAGACATTAGGAAAAGGTCAGCCTCCTCAGGGATCTGACCTCACCCCTTGTGAAGGAACTGCCCCAGAGGTAGCCAGGCCTGGCCTGGCAGAGCCTCTGATGTCAGTGGCCCCTTCCAAGGTGGGACCCAGTCTGGTGCAGGTAGCCTGCCTCTCTCTACCCTGCCTCAGTCAGCCCAGGGCTGCAGAGGTCAGGGAGGCCAGTGGACCCCCAGAGGGCCCCTGTCCACAAGAACCCCCCCATCAAAAGAATGAGGATTGCCTGGCTAGTAGCCCTAGTCAGGTGATGGGTAAAAACATTCCTGAGGGATCTCCTTTCCAGGTAGTTAGGGACCTCCCCCAGAGGGATTCTGTTGGGCACAGGCAAACCTGGGACCTTAGGGCCCCAAACCTGACCTGTCCCTCCAGTAAGCCCACAAAAGGGACCCAGCCTCCAGCTTTAGGTAGCCAGAGGCTGACCCTGAGAGCACAGTGCAACTCAGTTAAGGAAAGAAAGGCATCTATGGTGGAAGATGATTGGAGGAAGCGGAGGCCTCACTTTGAGGACACTCACTTCAGTACTCCATCTCAACACCAGCCTTTTACTTTGCCAAGACACGCCAAAGGTAGAGATTCCCTATGGTGGAGACCCTCTGATACCCTTAGGGTGAGGGATTGCTTAGTGGACCATGAGACAGGGGGTAACCATGCCAGTGCTGGTTCCTCCTTATATGGCCACTTGGGCAATATAGGCTTACCTGGTCAAGGTCAGCCTTATCTCCCTTCGTTTGGGGGGGGGTTGTGTAGGAAGGTGGATATCTGACTATGGTTACCCCAAATTTTTTACCTAGTGTCTAGCTGGTTTTTCGACTTAGTTGGCCTGAGATCCTGCCATTCAGGCTCTCAGGCTATCTGCTCTCTCTTTAAAATGGACTCCATGTACCCTAGGTACATACCCAATTAATTGGATCACCCTGTGAGCCCCTGTACCAGTGTACACTAGGTACCCAGGGCATTGGTGTATCTAAGGCCTGCCAGGGGCTGAAGCATGTATTATGCCACCCCAGGCTTGGCCTAACAAATTTGACACAACTGGCTGATCACTCAGCTGGGGTAAGTTGGTGTAACCACCTCTTACTTAGGTGTAGTATACCTATACCTAACCTTAAATGGGACACCTGGTAACCTATAAGTCACTCCTATGGCAGGCCTTAACAATCCTGAAGGCAGAGTGCTTGGTTCCATGTGAGATGGTGCTCTGGCATGAGCTGAGCCTGTCTGCAGTGGTCGGAACCACTTCCTTCTACTGTTTCCAGATATCGTCATACCATATACTCTTAAGTGCATTATGAACCTCGCGGTTAAATGCTATCTTTGGTTTGGCTTTATCAAAACATGTCGAGTAAGGTGTCATACGAATTGGAATACTAACCCCTCGCCAATTCTGGCGACGGGGTTAGCATTCCACCCTTCTAGAGGGACACGACATGTACAGTACCTGAAACCCGGGTAAAATCAGACATAGCCTCAGCTCCACAAAATGGATGCTGCCACCACAGACACAAGTCTGCCCTCCTGCTGCTGGGAGTCCTTCCAGCTTGGGAGGTGTGGACAAAGGGTTTCCTGCCAGGGGAGGTGCGTGCACCACCCCAGACAGGATTTTGTGTATTGGTCAGGTAGGGCTTGAAAGAAACCAGACATGCCTGTGGCTCACAAGGAGCCTCGGGGCATATGCCAGTTCAAACCGGTCCTGGGGCACACCAGTCCCGGGCCTGGGGCGAGCTGGACAAAGGATTGGGGGTGTAACCACCCCCCTTCCTGGTCCCACCCTTAGGGAGGGACCTAGCAGGTAGTCCGGCCCCTAGAATCCGCTTAAAGGTAGGAGCTGTGTCCTAAGACTTCAGACATCCTGGAATCAACTTAGAACTAAGAAGAAGACGGGACCTTCGACGCTCTGCCGCACAGAGGACTGAAGCCAATCTCCCCTGTGGTCAGGGAGTGACCACCTTGCTAACGCAAGCACCATCCAGCGAATCAATGTCTGCTTTGCCGCCGCCTCCCGCCGGAGCCCGAGCCCAGAGACTGACAAGACCTGGACCTCCAGACCTCTCACCACCCGATCCACAGTCCCTGCAAAGAGGAGACCCGTGGAGGCACCGAGACACGTGGAGCCAGCCATCTTGAAACGACTACAAGCTGACCAGTGCAACAACCGAGGCTCCCTCCAAGTTGTGCTTTGGGTCCTGAGAAGCCCAACCCTCGAGCAGCATCTGCACCAAAGGTGAGCCCTCCAGCATCTCCACGATCTGCGTGGGGCCCTTCTGCATTTTGCCACTCGACGCGCCTAACCGGTTGCTGGCCCGCTGGCTAGTGGCCATCTTGGCGACGAAATCTATGAAACACACCGCTGGTCTGGTTGCTCCAGACTGGCCCTTGCTCCCCTCCAAAGGAGCAGTCCCTCTGACCTTGCTGGTCAGAGCTATCAGCTTATTTCCTTGCCTACAACAATTGCTTTTGCCAAGGCTTGTTTGCTTCGATCAAGTCGCCGACACCGCCGACAGCGAGAGCCTGCGTGGGACAGCTCGTGACTCGACTCCTGGACGTCGTCGACCTTCAGGGACCACGTGGCTGCAGAGACAAGCTACACCTTTCTTCCTGTTTGCACCCGACATCGCCTGGTACCCACCTGGTGCCACGCTGGTCACTGGCTAGTGACTGTGAACACTGTCCCCTCTGCTTTCAGGTCTTCAACATCTCCGATCCACCCTTGGATCCACTGCATCTCTTCCCGACCGACCGCCTGCAGCACTTTTGTCTACAGGCCCCACGGAACAGATAGAAGAAACCCGACGCACTTCGAGGCCTATGCACCCGCTTCCTGTGGGTGAGGTAAAGCTGGCACTCCTGTGCCCAAGTGTAGTATTACATCTCTAGTGCCTGTGTTCCAAATCTTAAGTTCCTAGGTCATCCGGAAGATTCCTTTTGCAGTAACTTTGTACTTTTTACGCACCCATTGAAACCTATGGGAGCCCGCGTGTGACTATTTGCTCTGCACACGCAACCCGTGGACCTCCTGGTCACTAACTGAAGTTAGCTCCGTGTAGGCCCAGCGATTCTAGAGGCCCTAGGCCTTTTCCCTTTTCTGTTCGTGGTACTTATACCACTATTTTAGTATATGGTTCGAGTGGCCACCAGGGCCTATCCATATAAAGTGCAACTTCTGTGTATTCTGTGACAATCTTGTTTGACGATTTGTGCTCCTGTGCTCATAAAGAGACTAGGGGTTACTTTGAGAAATAAATACACATATATTTTGAATATATATCTGTGTGGTGTCCTTTCATTGGTATAAAAGGGGGTTACTATTGGTAAAACAGCCTGCTTAACACGCATCACGAGTTTAGCCTCAAAGACTGCTTAGCCTACGCTACCACTAGGGCAGCTAGTCCAAAAAGGTTGACTTACAACCACACCATAAGGGTTGCTTGGCATGGTACAAGGTGGTCACTAGAACTAGTGAACAGCATATACCAGGCCAACTTCTCACAATAGGGCAAGGGGAAGTGCTGGTTACGTAAGGGAATGTAAAGGTGCTGGAAAGGGAGGTATGGACGATAGGGGATCGAACGGCTGTAGGAAATGGGACGAGAAGATAGCCAAAAGAAAGGAGGGAAGTAGTAGGAAAGCTATTGGAGAATGAGGGAGGAACACGTGGTGAGGGAGTGAGAAAAGGACAGATCGGAGCAGGGGGTAGAGAAGCGGGCAGGACGCAAGGCATGGGTTAGAAGAGAAAGGAATACATTGGTTTCGATACATTTGGGAAGAGTAGCATAGGGTTGAGGGGCTATGGGTTCCAAGAATTTGTGTGAAAGAATGGGGGTGAAGAAATTAAGGATTTAAGGTAAATTGGAAAGTCGTCAGTTTCAAGTTCAGTTTTCTGTTCAGTTTAGTTTTAAGTTTAGTTTTCGTTTATGATTTTTTTCACTCACCTTGGCCCCTTACACCGTCCCTATCCGTTTTGGGGGGCCTGCTCAGCCCCTATATTTTCGGCCTGTCACTGTCGCACCTCCAACCGCAAACTATGGTCCTCTCCGTCCGGTGTCCTCGAAAGCAATGCTGCAGCTCCCTGGTTACCAGCCTTTTATACCAAGGACACGTCACAAAGGAAACTTTTCATCATGTCATCAAACATCACCACTTTGCAGGTGATACCACATGTTTCCGGTTAACAGGGGGGAGGCAAGCAACAAACGTGTGTTCATGTTTCTTGAGAAAATCCAATCATTTTGTCACAAAAAATGATCCTTCGATGAACCCTAAACACATCTTCTTCCTACCCGACATAGTGCCCTAACAGTGAGCTCTCCTTTTCCCTTTGCTGCAGTTGAGGCGTCCCCTCTGCAGGTACCATGGGCCTCGTGACGTCACATTGAAGAGCCTGTGCTAGCATAAGTGTTCCATTTGCAGGGTAATGCTTCTGGTGTTGCTGGGAAAGCAGGTACCTTTCAAGTGAGTTTTAAAATGTGAGCCTTCCTCAGTCTTCCTTTAAAATAAGTGATATTTTCACCTTACTTCTCCCCTCGAATATTGCTCAGTAACCCTCCTCCTTCCTTTCCTGAAATACAAATACCAATAAAAGATTAATATAAAAAGTTCACTATCGGTGTTAATTTATTTCAGTGAACAGAAGGGGCGGGCGATCCACCCATTGCTGCGAGCTGCATAAAAGTGCAGTATTGTTGTTACACAGACTAACATGAAAAGAACCCTTCCTTGAGCGTTTTTCCCCGGGCTCGAGAGCTCGGGTCAGGAGTCGCCATCACCAGGATTCAGGTATTCTCACTGGGTTCGGCCACAGAGGCAAAGGTGGGCACTTGGGCCTAGGAGCAGGTGTTTGGTAATTGGCTCGCGTGCGCTGCCCACAGTGCACTGGGGCTCGGGAATGCGAGTTTCAGTGCCCGGGGACAGCGGTTTCACTTCAGCAGCCAGGTTTCACCTCAGCAGGTCTCCTATAATGTGTTCTAAGGTCGCCAGAGGGAGACTTTGACACCGAGTTTTGGCGCCACGACAGCTCCAGTCAGAGCAGAGGGACCACTTCTGCGCAGGGTCAAATGGGGACAGAAAATAGTCCCCGGCATTTAAACAGGGACTTCCATTAGTGAATCAGATAGTTAAAACCGTGCCCCAATTTTGCAAATTGTGACAGTTTTCAACTGGTAAATACACGCCGTACAGGGTTACTGCATGCAATGTTTGTGGTAACGCCAGGGAATTAGTTTCATTTTTATTATTGTTAAGCATTTTTCAGCCAACACCATAAACCGGATTGCTCCGCGAGGCTTTGTTAGAAAGATACTTCTAACGCTCAAATGAATGGTGTTATCGACTACATAAACATTTGGTGGCTCTGCCGAGCAAGAATTGCACATCCATTTTCTGAAGTCTGGTATATAGTTGTCACACAGCATAAAGTAATACGTTGGTTGTGCTCTTGTGGTACCTGCCGCCCACCAACCTGGGGTGCACAGCTGTCAAAAAGCGCACAGCACTTCATAACAACAGATGCAGCCACTTGAAAAGTGCATCTCTGAGACTTGAGTCTTTCAAGGGGTTTTCCTTGAGTGCAGGAGAGGAGGCAGGAGGAATGAAAAATCAAAGAAAGTCTGAAGTCTTTTCTCTGTTTTGACAGTCAGCGTGTTCAACAGCATGGAGAGAAGGTGGGGGATGAACTGAAAACAAATGCAACTTGTTTGAGGGTTAGGGATCGGGAGGAAATGTTCACACACAGAATGTGCCGAAGGGCATGGAGGTTTGCTTCATGGCTGAGGTCTTTGGGGGGGCCTCCAAGAATGAATCTGTGGATGAAGAATGCAGAAAGCCCAGAAAGAGATGATCTGTAGTGGGGTGACCATGTCACCACATTCACCCTGGGTATGTTTCCAGTCATGGGGTTTTCCGTTTTAACCAGCATCATGGGCATACGGGGTGTTCTTCTAGTGACCTCAAAGGAAGCAAACGAAAAATACAACGCCCAGAATTAGAAGCAGTGTCTGCGAGGACATGGAGTGAGGTGGTCACCCTACAGTGTATTTCAGGGGGGACCCCCTGAAGCCATCCAGTGTAGTTGTACCACTCGGAGGCTAAGGGTGGATCGCCCGCCCCTTCTGTTCACTGAAATAAATTAACACCGATAGTGAACTTTTTATATTTATCTTTTATTGGTATTTGTATTTCAGGAAAGGAAAGAGGAGGGTTACTGAGGAATATTCGAGGTGAGAAGTAAGGCTACTGCTTAGCTAGGGCCCTTTTTTGCTTTGAAGGCTGTCAGCATACTAGGGAAACTGGTTCAGAGGGTCCCTGAGTGGCCAGGAGTTATAGGGCTTCAATTATGTTAATTGGAACCTTTTACCTCAATTAACCGTACTATTGGACTCAAAACTGGACGCAGGACTGTCCAAGGGTTATTCAGGAAGGTGGTGTGGGCTGGACAGTGAGAACACCGCAGAGACCAGAGCAACACTGCATAACACCTGCACTCCAGACAGCGTTTTTACTTTAAAAGGGAAAAGTACTTTATTCAAAATAAAGTTAAATACTACAGATTAACAAATAATGTACTTAGAGAAACAAGCTGCAAATGCAGGCTTTACACAATGAACATATCTTTACCCACTGGCTTTCACAAAGGATTTCATAATAAATAGGACACTGCTTATTGAGTATAACAGCAGGTTTTTCAGAATAAATAAGTCCCTGCATACAGACTTTGACAGGGTTTTTTCATAAGTATTAAGCCACTGTCTATTATTAGATCTATCAAAGGGTAATTCACAACCAGTCACCCACTTCCCTTGAACTTTGAACGGGAAGTTAGTACAACCAGCGGAGAGAATCAAGATCCAATTTGGCATTGCCTAATAGCCCTGAAGAAGTCTTGGGGTACTTCCCCAGACGAAACACGTGTCGGCTGGGCAACCGTTCAGGAGTAAAGAAGAACATGATACTCAAGATTGTTCATTGTGTCTTTATTTGAATTCTTCTGTACATTGAATGTTCCATTTTAGATTCGTAAAATAAGGAGTACTCACTCTGTATTTGACTCTGACGTGTGCACAGGCTTGCAGTAATTTGGTGGGACCTGTTGGTCTATAGTTAAGGGGGTTCAGGTGGTTCCTCCTCCTGTCAGCACCGTCTCATACACATCCAAACCCAAGAACACGCACACTCGTTGTGGCTCCATCTCCAAACCACATACGTTCAAAACCCTGCCCTTTGTCCTAACTCCACCGAAGACACCCAGGCTGGGTGGAGGATCTAGCAGTCTCAAGGACCTGTTTGGATTACGCAGGGGCAAACCACTGTTGAAGCTGGTACACTGTAGGTCTTTGTAAGGCTGATCCTCACCTGAGCCTAGCAGTAATGATGTATAGACGGTTCGTTAGTCCCTCTGAGTAGCTTCCCCAGATAGCAGGCTGCTGGCCTGTGATCTCCTCGCCCAGACAGCCATTATTCTGGCAGGCTCCTGAGCACAACTGTGTTTCACCAGACAGCTGGGCGGATCACTCCATAAGGCAGGCACTCCCCTTGGGAATGCAGCCCAGCAACCTCCTGCAGGGCTGTCTTAACAGCATTATAGGCCCCCAGTCAAGCTGTCCCTTTCACAGCCTTGTTTCAAGTTTCTACCTAACTTAAAAAGGAGGCTTGAGCCCAAAGATCCTAGTCTTGGCACAAAATAAGTGTTCCTCCCTGGTTCAAGGATAAGTTTAAATGGTATACCCCAGGGAGGACTCTTTGTTCAGGTTCAGCTATGCACCTTGTAGTCCCCCCTTTTAGGAGGACAACCTGGGGTGGTAAGAGCTTTTTCAGGACAACAGCCTTGCTTTGGAATAGCCTACCTAAGGAACTAAAAGATGCTCCATCACTACTTACCTGCAGAAAGGCCTTGAAAACCTGGTTCTTCTCTCAGGACTAGGAGATTTCAGAGTATCTGCAAGAACTATCAGCTCTGTAGCTATGCCCGCATTTATAGCACCAAGACCCCCTATGGCAAGAGTTTGTGCTTTATAAATCATTTTCATATTCATATAGATATTCCTCCTGCACTGCTGTGTTGGGTTTGATACTAGTAAATGAGGATTCTAGGCAACTTGAGTACAGCAAGTGACTAGTATTTATTTCAGGCTCGACCAGCTCTTGGCTAAGGACAGTGCTGTGTTGGTGAATGCACCCAGTCACTCACGCCGACACGCTACTCTCGTACAACACATCACATATGATCAGGCTTACAATTGTATTCTTCTTGTTCGATATTCTTGTGGTATATTGTTTCTCCTTTGATGTACTCATTCACATATTGATTATTACATGATGTTTTTTCTTGCATTGATGTTTACGCCATGAAAAATGGAAAATCTAATAAAGCTGGTTTACAAACAAATTGAGGCTTGGCCAATCAGTTCCTGGTTTTGTTCTCATTTTGAGAAGCTTGTCCAATCAGATCTTCCAGCTGCACCAGTGCTGATTTTTTATGTGTTGGTTTCAGACTGGTATAGTCACATCTTTTGTCACCCAAATGCAGCAAGGGGAGGGGATGAGCTTAGAATGCCGTCACAGTGAAGAGGAGTTTAAACTGCAAAAGGTAGGAAAAACACCATCACCTCTTAGCTTCTGTAAATAGGGGTGGGAAAAATAGTGTAATTTGCTTTTCCATAATTACAAGACATTTTGGAAAACTTTCATGAAATTATGAGTATTTAAGTGAAAAGAAAAACTGAAATTTGGTGCTACATTTCAGCACAAAATGTGTCCGCCTGTCCATCTTAAGCCAGAAGAGGCATATCACGCTTAAAAAGATAGAGCAAAAAGCCCAAGCACCACAGACAGCAGACACTTGCATTATGATCAGGTCAAATAAACTTTATTCTGTGAATAAAATCCATACAAAGTCAACAACCATTAAAAATCTTTAATAAAAATACATAATTATAAATACATCCATCCATGGTCGTTTGCATTGTTCCCTTGAGCTAAATTATTGCAGCAAACTGTGTGTAATTACTCGATTTGGCATAATAACATAATTTTGAAATGTCAGCACAACACCTTAATGCAAAATTGCCAACATTACGTGACATTATGCGCGCATAATGGAAATGTTAACAGGGCCTAGCTAGCTGTAACCTGACTAAAGTGACACTCCTAGTGAGAGGTGCAGTGATCTTTCAGTGTGTTAAATCCTCATTGTATTAGTATATGTTTCCCAGCCTAGCTGTCTCCCTGCTGCTCAGCCAGAGTGAGAGTTGGTATTGGAATGTTGGTGTGACTGTGGTGCATGGAATGCTTGGGTGCCTGTGTGGATGAGTGGTGACAGTTGGAGATGGGCTGAGCAGCAGGCAGTCAGCTCCTGGTGGGGCTGGTGTATGAGGTGAAGAGGCTGGAGTATAAGTATAACCAGACTTATAGACAGATGGACATATTTACCGTTCTACAACTAAGAAGTTGTTAGACCTGGCACCATTGGCGTGGGTCTCCCTCCCATTTTTTCTGTGCCTCAATGTATTTTTGTGCTGGTGTTAGCTGCTCAGGGCCCTGTGCCACTGCCATCCACTGCCGCAGGGCAAGTGCTCCCTATGGGAAAATGTATTATGTGAATTGACTTCCATGTTTGGCTTATTTGGTTTACTATCAGTCCCTAGTAGAGTGCACCAGGGGTTCCAAGGGCTTGTATATCCAAATGCTGCTAGTGGGCTTGCAGCACTGGTTGTGCCACCCACAGAAGCAGCCTGGTAAAATGTGTCTAAGGTCTGCCATTGCAGAACCTGCATGCAGTCTGGTACTGTCATGCTGACTGGGCAAGTGTCCCCACTTGCCAGTCCCTAAACCTTCCCTTACCTTCATGTTAGTCACCCCTATGGTAGGCCCTAGGGCAGGGTGCATTGTAAGGATAAGGTAGGACATGCCCTGAAGTGTGTGGCATGTCCTAATAGTGAATTACAGCCATTTTAGTTTTTCACTATTGTAAGGCTACCTGCTCTCCATAGGCCAGAATGGGCTGCTAGATTATACCACTCTATAATCCTAGCAGGCTCAGGAAGCATGGTAGAAATTCATGTTTAGTATGCCTGAACTCAGAATAATAAAATACATCTTTTAGCAAAGGTTATTTTAATATCCTGGGTTTGCAAATGCTACTTTTAGAAAGTTAGCCTTTGCGTGCCTAACCATTTCAGTCCGCCTCTGGAGGGAGGGGCTATCTTCTTTGTGTGTAGCTTGAGTGACAGGGCTGGGAAGTTCCAGGAGACAGGCTGGGGCTGCCAGGTGGTGAATAGAGAAATTACACCATAATGGGTGGGAGGAGTGCACCTTGACTCTGAATGGGGCTGTGCTCTGCCCCCACAATGCTGGCTCCACCCCTGGGAAGCGTCTGATGTCTCTGCCCTGCCTGCTGAAAGAAGAAGCCAGAGTCCCAACAACAAAGTGCTCCTCACTGAAAAGAACTGGACTGGGATTAGGCAAAGGCCCCCCTGGCCTGTAAAGACAAAAGAAACTTGGTATAAATGTAGGAGCCCTGTTCCTAAGAACTCAGATCCTGATTGAACCACGAAGAAACTCTGCCTGACCAGAAGGACCTGGAAGAAGCTGAAGGAGGAGTAACTGTCCCTAAACCTGGGGGATTGGCCTGCAGTTGGTGCCTTGCTGAGAAAGGAGAGGAAAGGACTAAAAGAGACTTTGCAACTTTGTTTTCAACAATCTCCAAGGGCTTGGAATAGAGCTTGCCCCCTGAACTGAGTCCCAGGACCATTTGACTCATCTGCCTTCCAAAATTGAGTTGCCTGGACAATTCTTGCCTGTTTTCCGCTGGATTTGGCCCCCGGTACGACCCGTACCCCATCCGCCGCGAAGCCGTGTCTTTGCCGCCCGGCACCGTGTGTCTACGCTGATTTAAAAGTGTTAGTACGCACCGTATCCCTCCCGGCCGCATCACACCTAACCTTCCCCGCCGATTCGAGTTGTACAACCCTGGCTGCCTAATCCTGTACGCCGGACACAAGCTCCGTTGTCCCGCAGGTACGGTCCGTACGCTGCCAAACGTACTGCACCATGCCGTGCTCAGAGCCGAGAAGCCGCATCACACGATCCACCCCGTACGCTGTACGGCTCGCCGAGAAGTGTCGCCGCCTATCCGCACCGAAGGTACGGCTCGAACGCCACAGACTCTGCAAGCCGATCCGGGCCATCCGCAACATATCCCTGAAGGTCCCGTATCAACGCCGCGTACCGACGCCGCGACCCGACCAGCATCCGAATACGCTGCCGTGCTACGACCCGGACCCATCGACTTGTCCCGCACTGTCCGTCGCGGACCCTACAAAAACCAAGGTACTTTGTTCTGTTCGCACCGCAGCGTGCATGCCACAGACCCCGGAGTCCGCAACGATTGTTAGACTCGTACTTCCCTTGTTTTGAATGCCAACGAGTCGCACATCCAGGTACGAACCGTACAGAGCCTTGAAAGGAGCGTATTTATGTGAAAGAAGCGTAATTAACTAAAAGGAGCCTATTTTTGTATTTTAAGCCTTTCTACAAGAACATTGAACTTTAAAATAATACTGTGGTAATTTTTACTCGTTACTCTGGTCTTGTGCTAAGCCTTATATAAAGAAAACTATTTTTATACAACCTTGTCTGGTGTCCATTTGTGGTGTGTCATTGTATTACTGTATGTGTTCACAAATGCTTAACCTATGACGCCCCGAGAATAGTCTTGACTGCTTGCGCCACACTACCTAAAGGGTGAGCAGGGGTTATTTGAAAGGGTGATCCCCTTATCCTGACTTAGAAGTAAGAGTCCCTGCTTGTCACAAGTGCATGCTTGTGCCAACCAGAGATTCCCAGTTCCAACATTGGTGGTCAGCGGTGAGGATTTGAATTTGCATTTGTGATTCATGTACAGTGATTGAGTGAACACCACGTAGTGAGTTCAGACCGATAACGCAGCCACACAGTATTGATTTTTGTTTTTGCTGAAGAATCTCCACTTTAAGAAACCATGCCTAGCTCAGTCAATGGAGGCAGGGCAGCCTCTATATTCTCTGGGGTTGATGACATAGATTGGGAGGAGAAGGCACTGATGAGGTGCACAAGTGAAGCTTTGAAAGAATACCTCTCCAAGTATAGAATTAACCAAACTGGATTGAAAAACAAGGAGTAGTATACAAAGGCGCTGAGGGCCTGGTACGAATCCAAGTTCCCAGAGAATGTGCTGGAGGTGATACCCCCAGAAGGTGCTTCTGAGCCTGGCAGAGGCCTGTCGCCAGAGGAGATGGCCGACAGGATTGCTGCAAGAGCACATGAAGTGGAGATGGCAAAGCTTCAAATGGAAATGGAAAGACAAAGGCTGGCCATGGAGCATGAAGTAAAAATGAGGGAGTTGGATCTCAAGGCCAGGAGTTTAGACCACTCTCCCTCTGGTGGCAGCAATTTAACAGAGTCAAGGGTGCACATTCCTAAAGATGTGGTGAAAGAGTATTACAAGCAGGATGATATTGGGCAGTGGTTCAGGGCCTATGAAGTAGCCATGTCCTCCAACCGGGTCCCTGAGAGAGATTGGGGAGCGGGGTTGTGGGGAAGGTTCCTGAGTGAGGGGCGGGACACACTGCTAGATCTCCCCTCTGATGTCACCACATCCTATCCGCACATGAAGGAAGCTCTGATGACAAGGTATGGGTTAACTCCTGAATTGTACAGGCAGAGATTTAGGGAATGCACCAAGAAGCCTGGTACCACTTATGTAGAATATGTGACTTTTTTTTCCAGAGCGCTAGATGGTTGGGTGAAGGGTAGTAAAGTAAATGATTACCAAGGGCTGTTTGATCTAATTGCATTGGAGCACTTGTCTGATAATTGTTTTCCTGAGCTACGCCAGCACCTGATCGATAGCAAGCTAACTAACCCTAGGAAGCTTGCTGAGGAGGCGGACCGCTGGATCAGCACCAGGGTCCACAAGGGTCACGTGGGAGGCCCCGCCAAAGGTGGTCAGGGTCCCCAGCAGAAGAGTGGGGGGGACAAGGGTAAACAGAGGGAGTTCTACAGAGGGCCCCAAAGTAATTCCCAGGGGAACCAAGGTAAAGGTTCTCAGCCACCCCCACCCCCGAAGCAGACCGGGGCCCCGACAGGTAACCCTGTTCAAAGAGGGCCCCCCAGATGTTAAAAGTGTAACAACCTGGGGCATTATTCCATGGATCCCAAGTGCCCCATGTTTGGTAAACCAGCACCCCCTGGTGCTCCACCCCCCAAGCAGGTGGCTAGTGTAGCCTTTGGGAGGGAGGTAGATGTCCAAGGGGAGGGGGATCCCGTACAGATGACCCTAGTCTCATTAGGAGACGGTGAGATGGTCGCTGAGACCCAACTGCCCCCCAATACTCAAAAGTATGGGCAGTGGGTGACCATAAATGGCAAAAGGGTGGGGGCTCTTAGAGATACAGGAGCCAGTGTGACTGCTGTCAAGCAACACCTGGTGTCTCAAGAGCAGGTGGTCCCACACGCATTCTGCCATGTTGTCAACGCTGACAACACAGAGAGTCATTGTCCAATGGCTCAAGTTCCCTTTGAGTGGGGGGGGTCTCTGGTACTCTGCAAGTCGCTGTGAGAACTGCCATGCCCGAAGACTGTCTCCTAGGGAACGATTTGGAGAGCTCCCCTTGGGAAAAGGTGGAGAAGACAACTCACCTGCGGATGGTGGGTTTACCTGATTGGGCGTGTGTGACCACCCGGTCGATGGCAGCCAGTAGGGGTGTTAAAGGGACCCTGGAGCCTGAGGGAGAGGCTCAGGAACCGGCCTTAGGGAGAGGGCGCAGGAGGCACGGGAAACCGGCTCCTAAAATTCCCACGGCCCAGGAGGAAGCAGACCTTGAGGGGGATGCCCTGGAGCCTACCGGGGAACAGATAGCCGAACTGGGGGACCTGCCTGAGCTGACCCATTGGCAGCAAGAAGGAGGCCCCACCAGGGAGGAATTCTGCAGGGAGCAGAAGGAGTGCCCCTCTCTAGTGGGTATGCGGCAGCAGGCTGCAGCCCAGGCCAATAGTGATCAGTCTGGTACTCACTTAATCTACTGGGAGAACGACCTCCTGTACTCAGAGCCTAAGTTTGCTTTACCTGGGTCAGCCCGTGTGCTGGTGGTACCCCAGAATTTCAGAGCCTTCCTACTGGGGCTGGCTCACGACGTTCCGTTAGCAGGGCATTTGGGGCAGGACAAGACCTTCGAAAGGCTTGTCACCCACTTTTATTGGCCTCAAATGCGCAGGAGTTCTGACACTCACTGCAGGACATGCCAGACTTGCCAGGCAAGTGGTAAGAGTGGAAGGAAGCTGAAGGCTCCACTCCAACCTTTCCCTGTGGTCAGTGCCCCATTCAAGCAAGTGGGGATTGACATTGTGGGGCCACTGGACCCCAAGACAGCCATGGGCAACAGGTTTATCCTGGTCTTGGTGGACCATGCCACCCGGTACCCTGAAGCCATCCCTCTAAGGACAGTGACGGCCCCCGTGGTGGGACGGGCACTGATGGGAATTTTCTCACGAGTAGGATTCCCTCTAGAGGTGGTGTCTGACAGGGGGACCAATTTCATATCGAAATATATGAAATCCCTTTGGCAAGAGTGTGGTGTAACATACAAGTTCACCACCCCTTACCATCCCCAAGGAAACGGGTTGGTTGAGAGATTCAACCGAACCCTAAAAGGCATGATTATGGGCCTTGAGGAGCCCATGAGGCGTAAGTGGGACGTCCTCTTACCATGCCTTCTCTTCGCGTACCGTGAGGTGCTACAGAAGTCTCTGGGGTTCAGTCCCTTTGAGCTTCTGTATGGCCACCCAATACGAGGACCTCTTAGTCTGGTCAAGGAAGGCTGGGAGCAATCTCCCAGGAAACCTCCCCAGAATGTATATAGCTACATGCTGGCCTTTTCGGAACCAGACTAGGCGTTTCAGGCAACTTGCTGAGGCAAATCTGGAAGCCAGCCAGGAGGAAATGAAGCGGTGGTACGACCAGAATGCCACTCTGGTTGAGCTTCAACCAGTGCTTAATTTGTGCCGGTGCTTTCCGGTGCTTAGCACCGGCACTTAATTATCAGGGCCGGGTCTACACGCATTGAGCCACGTAATTGATTTAATAGTAATTAGTGGCACAGAGTGAGTGCTGCTCTACCGTAAGTGCTGCTGTTACAGAGTGTTACGTACTGTGTATGCTTGTTGTTGATGGTGAACTCATTTCTGAGTGACTCCGATTCTGTTCTTCACGTCTTCAAATCCAGACAGTTCTGAACTTCTCATTCTAAATGTTGTTGTTGATGCAGTGGGCGGCGCTGGCGGCCCAGCGGCCGTGCCTCAGTGTTGCTGGCCCAGTGGGCGGGACACTGAGTTGGGCAGGGCTGGTTTTTGCTCTTCTGTGGGGTTTGGGGCTGTGCGCAACAGCGTGCGGAGATTTTTTCATATTGTGCGCGCATTCGCTGCTTTGCCACGCCCCAGCATAACTGCACCGCACGGCCGGACCTCACCAATGGCACCGAGTCATCGTGGTTCTCAACTGCCGCCGCCATTCAAAGTCAGTCACTCTGAGACTGAATCTCTGAGAGCGCGACCTGGTCATCGACGTTGGCGTTAAGGCGAGCCTTGAGTAGAAACCACAACAGCTTGAACAGCACCAGGTGAGGCAGAGCCTGGTGGTAGGCCCAATCATCCGTTAAAATAATAAAGCTGCGTAGCAGCCTCAGGCAGTGCAGTGCACTGCAACAACAGCACCAGGTGAGGAGGGGGGGACCAGGGACAGTTAATGAAGCTGCGCAGCAGCCTGAGGCAGAGTCCCGAGTGAGTCAGTCCCAGACTCCCACAATCTGTTTCACACTTCCACTCAACTTACTGGTTCGGGTCCCACAAGACAGTGTGTTGCCAAGAGCAGTATGGAGATTGATTCATGAATGAATCTCAATATGTTTCTCTGTTTCATTCGAATTCTGATATGTTGATGATCATGATGGCGTGGCGGCCGCCGGCCCCCGGCCCTTAGTTTGATGGTGCGTTGCGCCGGCCCGGGCTGGATATTTTTGGTTCTAAAACTCGGCGGGGTTGGGGCTGTGCGCGGCAGGCAGCGCGTGCAGATTTTTTCACTTTGCAATGCGCGCGCATTTGCTGCATTGCAATGCCACACCCCAGCATACCCGAACCGCGGCCTCACCCCACCAACAAGTCATCATCATGGTGGTCCGTTCAACGACCGTTCAGTCAGCTGGCAGTGCTCACTTTTCACTAAGTGAAATTTAAAGTCTGAGAGCCAGCAGCAAGCGCAACCGGCCAGGATGGGCGACGTGGCGGTGCGACTATTGGCGACTTGGCATTGAGGAGAAGTAGCCGCTGCAAGCCAGCAGTGAGTACAACTACCGGCCAGTTGCCGCCAGTAACAGCACCAGCCACCAGGTGAGGCAGGCCCTGGCAGCGGAAGGCCTAATCAGTTTAAAATAAAGCTGCGCAGCAGCCTAAGTAAGGCTGCCGCCTGTGCACTACTGCAGTCAGTGTGCCGGCCCGAACCGGTAACTTGAGTTTTATTTGACAGTGACACACACTGTGACTGCAGTCTGTTACTGTAACAGTAGCAACTGTATGGAAGAAGTAGCTAAATTAGGTACCGAACGGACGGTAAAGGTAACTACCACTAGTAGCGTATAAGCCGCCATGTGATGCCACCATGATCCCGAATATGCCGCCCATGGGTGGCGGTGGTGTGGCAGCGTGGCCCATGCCACTTGCCAAACCAACCAACGCTGCTTTTTGTTTGGGTGCCGCTGCGCACCGTGCGTGCCTCCCTCCACCCTCGGAATTTATTTCCTAGATTTGGTAGAGCGCAACAGCTACCCCAGCAATGGGGTGTCCCGGCGCTAGCAACAAGCAAACTCCTAAAAAGCGGTGGAGGGAAAGGCCAAGAACCCTAGAAAGCGGGGAAGAGGTGGGTCTTTATAGCTTTGCGAAAGACTGGGAGACAGTCTATGGAGCGGATGCTGGGTGGGAGATCGTTCCATAGTTTGGGCCCTAGGACGCTAAAGGAACGGCCGCCAATGCGACTGAGTCTGACTCTGGGAACTGTCAGAAGAAGTTGATTAGAGGAGCGAAGGTCACGGCCAGGGACATATAGTCGTGCCAGCTTTCGCAGCAGAGGGGGATTTCCCTTTTTGACGATCTTGAAGATCGTGATAAGAGCTTTGAATTTCACTCTCTGTTCTACGGGCAGCCAGTGCAGTTTGCGGATGGTGGCTCTGGCTGAGCATCTACGTGGGAGACCGACCAGAGTTCTGGCCGCCGTGTTCTGAATGCGTTGGAACCTGGCCGTCTCAGCTTTATTTGCTCCCAATAGAAGGACGTTGGCATAGTCCAGGCGAGACAAGATGGTTGCCTGGATAATTAGCTGGCGAGCTTTAGAGTCAAATAGCCCGAGTATGGGCCGGAGGTTTCTTAGGAGCCCAATGCAGGTGGCTGCCACCATTTTAGTATGTGACTGAAAGCTGAGGTTGGCATCCATCCAAACTCCCAAATTTTTTACACAGTTTTTTGGGGATGGAATGGTGCCAAGGGATGACGGCCACCAGTGCTCATTCCATAGGCAGGTGTTTCGGCCGAGGAGTAGCACTTCGGTTTTCCCGGCATTAAGCTGGAGGTAGTTGTCCGTCATCCAATGAGCCACTGATTCCATGCCCTCTTTGAACTTGGATGCCGCAGTGGACGGGCTTTCAGAGAGGGTGACGACAAGCTGGGTGTCGTCGGCGTACGAGACCAGCGTAAGCCCCCACTTTTTGGCCACTTCAGCAAGCGGCTGGACGTATAAGTTGAAGAGGGAGGGGCTCAGCGCTGAACCCTGGGGGACTCCTTGGGCTATGGGGTGAGATTTAGAAATAAATGGGGGGGCTGACACCTTGAATGATCTGTCCTTTAGGAAGGATTGGAACCATGAGAGAGCAAGGCCTGTCACACCGGCCTCCTCTAGACGAGCCAAGAGGATGTCGTGGGACACCGTGTCAAAAGGCTGCGCTGAGGTCTAATAGAATAAGCGCAGCACTTTGTCCGGAGTCCAGGATCGTCCTGAGATGTTCGGTGGTGGCCAATAAGGCAGACTCAGTGCTATGGCCCGCTCGAAAGCCATTTTGGGAAGGATCCAGGATTCCGTGACGGTCCACATGTTTTGAGAGAATGCCGTTGACATGGGCCTCTGCTATCTTAGATAGCCAGGGTAGAAGGGATATTGGACGGTAGCTTTCCGGTTTGGAAGGGTCGAGGGAGGGTTTTTTAATTATAGGTGATACCCACGCTTGTTTCCAGGCAGTGGGTACAGAGCCCGAGGAGAAGGACAGGTTGAGAATGCATCATCAGACAAAACACACAGACTGAGAGGACAGTGAAGGGCAAATGAAGCTGTCACCAGGCCAGGGTCCAGTGACAGTCACCATTATACTGCGTGCATTCTTTTAACCCGGCGACCTTAGTGGGGCTTGGACATACTTGTGACTGGGCCCAGTACCAAAGGTAACCAGAGAGGGTTAACCCCACACATGATTTTCAGACAATCCGAGGAAAGAATGAGAAGCATTGCACTGAATGAACCCAGAACCTCAAATGCTTAACACAGAGCGCTTTCTCATTATGTACGTGCCAATATTCTCAGTCAGAGTATACCAAGTATTTATTCATGAATCTGTACAATTTGGCACCTCTGACCCTTTGCAGTGATTGCCGAATTACTTGTTCTGTCTATGAATGAGACACCAGTGCTTCCATTCATAAATCCATGTCCTAGGTTCAACAAGGGCACACTCTGCATCACTGCTTCAGGGCCACCAAGGGCACAAAACTTCTTTTATGGCGTCATCATACAATGTGTGTACAGGACCCCCAAGTCCTCGCATTTGTATTTGCACCATTATGTATTTCCAAAAGCCTTTACTCCTGAGCCATGCTTTTTTCTCTATTACATTATTTACAAATCAGTAAACTGTGCTTTACTCCATGTAACACAGATCTCTCACCCAATCTCTCTTCACTCTTCCATGTCAGGCAAATCCGTCACCCAAGCTCTGTTTCACTCTTTCAATCTCTGTTTCATTCACCCTTGTAACACAGATCACTCAGCGAAGCTCTGTTTCATTCTTTCATGTAACACTGTGGGGGCGTCCGTTTAACAGTATAGTCTCGTTTTAAAAGCACCTGCTGCCGAGTTCCTGGCCTCCAGTAATATCCAGGCATCAATTAAAATGTCAAGATAACTCCAATGATTAATCTTCTTCCTGGAGAGAAACAGTAGTTTTGTCTAAGGGAAGTTTTCACTGCTTGTGAGGTAGTACAGAGGGTTACTATGTCTACTGCAAAGAACGTTAACCATGCAGATCAAAAAGTGCGTATAATGTAAAATAGGTCAATGTGTTACTGCTTCTGTCAGAGAGATCCTTTTGTTACTTCCAGTTTGTGAGTTAAAATCCTATCATAGAACAGCAAGCTATTAACTGTCATCAAAGAGCTGCATGCAGACTGCAAGTTATTTATTAGAGCTATATGTTTTTTTGCCTAATCTTTCATTATCCTAACCTTGCAAAAAGGGTTCATTTGGGTAGAAATCAATTCTTATTGGAGAGAGCCCCTAACAATGCTGTTATGTTTTAAATTCAGAATTTTTGCTTTTCCAGACTTAGAACTCCTAAACTATATTGCCTACAATTATGGATGACATGTGACTCCTATACCTTATAGTCCTGTCTGATGTAACATTCCCTATATACTGATTTACACACGTATGATTGTACCTGTGCAATGTCTGTATGATGCAAAGAGCACTGACACCTTACACTGGTATGAGTGGTGCTATAAAACTAATTAAATCTAAGACACAGTGGTTATGGAGACTTGAAGGGCAGTGTTAAAGGGTGGTACTGAGGGAATGCATGTGAGGAGTGGTCATTAAGGGGGTGCCAACAAACAATGTCGCACAGGGTGCCACCAGTCTTAAAACCGGCCCTGAGCGAAGTAACCTTTTGCAAAGGGCAGGCATAATGTGCAGTGTGGTGGCGGCGTGACGGTCGTAGCAGGTCACGTCACCGTGTGGTAGTAGATGATGGATGATGATGAGAAGCACTGACCGGTGGCCGCCTATTACTAGCTGCCGCTGGCCATACACAGGCACACTGTACACAGGTTTTTTTGTGTGAAAATGTGCTGGAACTGGAGTCTAGGACTTTTTGGTGGAGATTAAATTTTTCTGAGCTTTATGGTAAGATACAAATCTTTAATTAAAAAGTCATATTTTGAATATATACATCTTTTCTAATCTATGTCTTGTCTGTATGATACAGAACTACATAGTTCCATGTTACCCCTACAGCCACTGGAAGTGACCGTGACTGACTCATTCAAGTGTATTGCATGATTTTATTCAGTTTTATTTCAACTCATAGACTCTGTTAAAAATAGCATACTCTACCCCAGTATTGTCCTTTCCCCAAATCAGCACATACAGCACTTCAATTGTTCCTTTTCAATGCATTAGTGATTTTAGCTAACTTATTCCAAAATTGTGCTTTAAATGCACTTTTGATTTCATGTTTTCTAAAATGTTCACAGGGCAGGGGAACCTCCTATCAAAACCTTACTATGAGGAAGGCTCCCTTGCTGAAATTCGTATCGGGTATATATTACATCATCTGACTCTTAGCAGTGCCAGTTGAAGATGTGGGTGGAGCTAATATAGTAAGTGGGTGGAGCCAGTGGAGGAAGTAGGTGGGGCCAGTGAAAAGTAGGTGTGGCCTCCGACAAACATTTGAGCACCTGCACTTCATATTTTACAAATTAAGCACTGGCTTCAACCTGGTCAAAAGGTATGGGTCCTGGCCCCTGTGGAGCCCTGTGCACTCCAGGACAAGTGGACAGGACGCTTTGAGATTGTCTAGCGCAAGAGTTCTGTCACCTACTTGGTGAACTTGCAGTCTCCTAGGAACCCCTTAAGGGTCCTACATGTCAATCGACTAAAGCCCCACTTGGAGAGGTCCGAAGTGGGCATGCTCTTGGCCACAGATGATGGGACGGAGGAGGAGTCTGAGGCTCTTCCTGACCTCCTGGTAGCCTCAGACCGAGACGGGTCAGTGGATGGAGTTAACCTCTCACCCACCCTGACCCCTGAGCAACAGGATGACTGCCGCCAGCTGCTTGGGCAGTTTCCTGACCTGTTCTCCCTGGTTCCTGGTATCACAGATTGGTGCGTCCATGATGTGGATACAGGAGACAGCTTACCTGTGAAGCACAAAGCTTACAGGGTAACTGACAGGGTCAGAGCCTGCATCAAAGAGGAGGTCTCAAAGATGCTTGCTCTAGGGGTGGTTGAGTCCTCCAGCAGTCCTTAGGCCAGCCCAGTGGTCTTGGTCCCAAAGGCTGCCGCGCCGGGTGCCACACCCGAACTCCGGTTCTGTGTGGACTACAGAGGACTCAACTCAGTCAAGCAGACTGACGCGCATCCCATCCCCAGAGCTGACGAGCTCATCGATCGGTTAGGGGCTGCACGGTACCTCAGCACGTTTGATTTAACGTCTGGGTACTGGCAGATCGCCTTGACTGATGGGGCCAACGAGAGGTCCGCATTCTCCACACCAGATGGGCATTTCCAGTTCCGGGTTATGCCATTTGGGATGAAGAATGCACCTGCCACCTTCCAGAGGTTGGTCAACCAGGTGTTGGCTGGGCTGACCGAGTTCAGCGCCGCATACCTGGATGACATCGCAGTGTTCAGTGGCACATGGAAGGAACACCTGCAACATCTCTGGGAAGTGTTGATGGCACTGCGCAAGGCAGGCCTTACGATCAAGGCAAGCAAGTGTCAGATCGGGCAGGGATCGGTGGTGTACTTGGGACACCAAGTGGGGAGCGGCCAGGTGGCACCCCTCCAACCCAAGATTGAAACCATCCTGGCTTGGGAGCCCCCAAAGACCCAGACAGAGGTGAGGGCCTTTTTAGGACTCACAGGGTACTACAGGAGGTTTGTCAAGGGGTATGGCAGCATTGTTGCCCCCTTGACAGAGCTGACTTCGAAGAAGCAGCCCAGAAAAGTGAAATGGACTGACACATGTCAGAAGGCTTTTGACACCCTGAAGACTGCCATGTGCACGGCGCCCGAGACAGACGCATCAGAGCATGGTGTAGGGGCTGTTCTCTCACAGATGACTGAGGAGGGCTGGGACCAACCCGTAGCCTTCATCAGTAGGAGGTTACTTCTACAAAAGTAACCTCCTACTGGGAACAAAAGTGGAGTGCGATTGAGCGAGAAGCATTTGCTGTGGTCTGGGCATTGAAGAAGCTAAGACCCTACTTGTTTGGGTCTCACTTCTGGGTTCAAACAGACCACAGGCCCCTCAGGTGGTTGATGCAGATGAGGGGTGAGAATCCTAAGTTGTTGAGGTGGTCCATTTCCCTACAGGGGATGGATTTCACGGTGGAACATCGCCCCGGTATAGACCACGCCAACGCTGATGGTCTTTCCAGATTTTTCCACCTTAGCGATGAGAACTCCCTGGGGTAGGGTAGTTCTCCCCACATTTCAGCTGGAGGGGACACGTGTTAGACCTGGCACCATTGGCGTGGGTCACCCTCCCATTTTTTCTGTGCCTCAATGTATTTTTGTGCTGGTGTTAGCTGCTCAGGGCCCTGTGCCACTGCCATCCAGTGCCGCAGGGCAAGTGCTCCCTATGGGAAAATGTATTATGTGAATTGACTTCCATGTTTGGCTTATTTGGTTTACTATCAGTCCCTAGTAGAGTGCACCAGGGGTGCCAAGGGCTTGTATATCCAAATGCTGCTAGTGGGCTTGCAGCACTGGTTGTGCCACCCACAGAAGCAGCCTGGTAAAATGTGTCTAAGGTCTGCCATTGCAGAACCTGCATGCAGTCTGGTACTGTCATGCTGAATGGGCAAGTGTCCCCACTTGCCAGTCCCTAAACCTTCCCTTACCTTCATGTTAGTCACCCCTATGGTAGGCCCTAGGGCAGGGTGCATTGTAAGGATAAGGTAGGACATGCCCTGAAGTGTGTGGCATGTCCTAATAGTGAATTATAGCCATTTTCGTTTTTCACTATTGTAAGGCTACCTGCTCTCCATAGGCCAGAATGGGCTGCTAGATTATAACACTCTATAATCCTAGCAGGCTCAGGAAGCATGGTAGAAATTCATGTTTAGTATGCCTGAACTCAGAATAATAAAATACATCTTTTAGCAAAGGTGATTTTAATATCCTGGGTTTGCAAATGCTACTTTTAGAAAGTTAGCCTTTGCGTGCCTAACCATTTCAGTCCGCCTCTGGAGGGAGGGGCTATCTTCTTTGTGTGTAGCTTGAGTGACAGGGCTGGGAAGTTCCAGGATACAGGCTGGGGCTGCCAGGTGGTGAATAGAGAGATTACTCCAGGATGGGTGGGAGGAGTGCACCTTGACTCTGAATGGGGCGCTCTGCCCCCACAATGCTGGCTCCACCCCCTGGGGAGCGTCTGATGTCTCTGCCCTGCCTGCTGAAAGAAGAAGCCAGAGTCCCAACAACAAAGTGCTCCTCACTGAAAAGAACTGGACTGGGATTAGGCAAAGGCCCCCCTGGCCTGTAAAGACAAAAGAAACTTGGTATAAATGTAGGAGCCCTGCTCCTAAGAACTCAGATCCTGATTGAACCACGAAGAAACTCTGCCTGACCAGAAGGACCTGGAAGAAGCTAAAGGAGGAGTAACTGTCCCTAAACCTGGGGGATTGCCCTGCAGTTGATGCCTTGCTGAGAAAGGAGAGGAAAGGACTAAAAGAGACTTTGCAACTTTGTTTTCAACAATCTCCAAGGGCTTGGAAGAGAGCTTGCCCCCTGAACTGAGTCCCAGGACCATTTGACTCATCTGTCTTCCAAAATTGAGTTGCCTGGACAATTCTTGCCTGTTTTCCGCTGGATTTGGCCCCCGGTACGACCCGTACCCCATCCGCCGCGAAGCCGTGTCTTTGCCGCCCGGCACCGTGTGTCTACGCTGATTTAAAAGCGTTAGTACGCACCGTATCCCCCCCGGCCGCATCGCACCTAACCTTCTGTACGGCTCGCCGAGAAGTGTCGCCGCCTATCCGCACCGAAGGTACGGTTCAAACGCCACGGACTCTGAAAGCCGATCCGGGCCATCCGCAACGTATCCCTGAAGGTCCCGTATCAACGCCGCGTACCGACGCCGCGACCCGACCAGCATCCGAATACGCTGCCGAGCTACGACCCGGACCCATCGGCTTGTCCCGCACTGTCCATCGCGGACCCTACAAAAACCAAGGTACTTTGTTCTGTTCGCACCGCAACGTGCATGCCACGGACCCCGGAGTCCGCAACGATTGTTAGACTCGTACTTCCCTTGTTTTGAATGCCAACGAGTCGCACATCCAGGTACGAACCGTACAGAGCCTTGAAAGGAGCGTATTTATGTGAAAGAAGCGTAATTAACTAAAAGGAGCCTATTTTTGTATTTCAAGCCTTTCTACAAGAACATTGAACTTTAAAATAATACTGTGGTCATTTTTACTCGTTACTCTGGTCTTGTGCTAAGCCTTATATAAAGAAAACTATTTTTATACAACCTTGACTGGTGTCCATTTGTGGTGTGTCATTGTATTACTGTATGTGTTCACAAATGCTTAACCTATGACGCCCTGAGAATAGTCTTGACTGCTTGCGCCACACTACCTAAAGGGTGAGCAGGGGTTATTTGAAAGGGTGATCCCCTTATCCTGACTTAGAAGTAAGAGTCCCTGCTTGTCACAAGTGCATGCTTGTGCCAACCAGAGATTCCCAGTTCTAACAGAAGTTAATAAAGAAATTCTTAAAAGACAACTCGGCTGCGTCTGGTAAGACAGAACACAGTGTTCACTTTCAAGTGCTACAAAAGAAAGACTATTTCTCTGTCGCATTCACAAGAGCCCTGCTGTGGTCAAAATCTCTTGGGACGGTTCGGGAATTGCCCAGGTCTGCATGTAGGATCAAAGCAAAGGGATTTGGGCAGCCTTACTTAAGCCCTCCATTTTGTATGGCCTTCCACTCGTATTGGAATTCCAAAATGGAGTTCAACTTCAGAGCGCATACACACATTCCTTACCCACTCACCCTAGCTCCTACAGGTACAGTGAACACACTCTTTTTAACCCCTTTACACAAAAGCGGGGCGGAAGACCCATGTGAGGGGCATCACCTGCAACTTTAAATCGTTTTCTCCTAGGCCCAGGAAACACTCCTGCCCCAGCATTCTTGAAAGGCTTTGTTAGCTCAAGAAAACAAGACAACACAAAGAAAATTCACATGCACCTTGAACCACTGCACAGGAACATAAGTCAACACAATTAGAGCTCAAACGATGTTTGAGACGAGTGAGCTGGTGCCCTCTCAGATGTCGCTGAGCGCATTGTTTGTTACTCGAATCCTAATCACATATATTTAGCGCAATTTCAGTCTTTTGATGCACTGGCTCGAAAGTTCCTCCGGCTGAGTCAGTGTTATCCAGCACTGTGAGGACCAGTCTGGTGAGTGTTTTCAATGTGCCCACACACTCGTGACTCACCAACTTTCCACGTTTTGCTCATTTGCAATCCTGTAATAAAATTCTAAATAAACATATGCGATGGCAAACAACAACTGCTGTTTCTACAAATACTGAAAAACTGGACCCTCTTACAGTTCGATTATAATAGTATTACAGACTACTTGTGTAAATAGAGTTGCCACCAGGCTGTGTTTTTTTCTTACTGGCCTGGCCTGAATTTTCAAGTCCAGGTAAGTAAGGTAAACATATTTGGAAAAGCAGTGAAATGCGGTATTTTTCCCTTTTGAAACATAACCTTAAAATAGCAAGCACGAAGAAATAAATCACTGAAAAAGGCATTTCTGAGAAGTATAAATCGTTTTAGAATTATTACTAGCACAGAGCAGCTGTGTTAAATAAAAGAATCCTGTTCATTTCTTTACCCCGAGCAGCTCTGGGTTTTTCAAGATAGCAAAACGTAAACAAGTGGCTGTTTTTTCTCCTTCTAAGAAACGTGTCAACCCCATGCATATTAGCAGTTACTTAGAATACATTTATGATTTATCGCTCATCCACCCTCCCTTTTCCTCTCTGCCCCCCTATTCTATCAATGCCCTCCTGAGTTTTATAGCACATTTATAACTAAAGGGTGCGCCGACGTGCACCAGGCACGTGAGGCACAACCATCAGTGGAGAAACAGGAGTCTAATTTAATCCAAGTAATCCATAGTAATGAATTGTTTAATCCGCTTTCTTCAGTGTTTTCAAAGTTCATACTGAGGAAACGTGATTCCAATCTACAAAAGCAAATGAATGAAACGCCCACCAAGGCTTAGTAACACAGTATGTCAGACTTCACGTTTCCTCCCATGTAACCATACTGATATGACCAATGCGTTTCTGACAGAAAGCCCTTCATCAGGCGTAGATATAATATAGAGAACGACCCATCAGTACCCATCCAGACCGGAAGTGTAAGCAATGTGTGACATGCAATTCATCAAAAGTAGGGCACCAAAACCATCACCAAAAAATGCTATGAACCAGCTTTATATTACAGCGAATTCAGATTACATTCTTGTTCTCACCACGAGTTTATTGTTTGGACATTTCTAATTTTGTTTTTCAACATTGGGGCAGATTTACAAGCCCCTTGCGCCACTTTTGCGTCACTTTACCCACGTTAAAAGTGACGCAAGCAAGGGGCTTGTAAATTTGCCTCATTGTTTTTTAGATGGCACAGTTTAGCATGGGGCATATTCTCAGTAATGGAGCAACAGTGGAAACTTGAACCATTGTTCACCCTTCGTTATCCTTCAAAAACAAAAACCTTAGGTTGTTTAAACCAAGTACGAATTCAGTGGTGAAATTGTTCATAGCATGTTTGGGTGATGGCTTTCGGATGCTACATTTGATGAATTGCATGTCACACATAGTTTACACTTGTTAACACACTGGTTACTGATGATGGGTCTTTCTCTATATTACAGCTCCCCCCGAGGAAGGGCTTTCTGTCTGTAATGCATTGGGAATATAAGTATGGTTCATTAGGATGAAAAGTGTATTCCGTTATACCTTGGGGCTAAGCCTAGAAGTTTCATTTGAATTTGAAGATTGGAATCACGTTGCCTCTGTATGAACTTTGAAAACACTGAAGAAAGCGGATTAAAAAATGGTTTACTATGAATTACTTGGATTAAATTGGATTTCTGTTTTTCAACTGATGTTTGTGTGTCTAGGCTTTGGGGCGGGACGGCGCACCAGTTAGCTATGGAACTTTTCACGTGCTATTGGGGCACAGCATTACTGAGTTTTCACGCCAAAACAGTTGCATTTGAGCATTTAAAAAAATCATGGTCAATTAAGGTTAAAACAAGGTGTGCATTACTTACTTTGATATGTTATAGCAGATTGGCATATGGGCTCTACGGACTAAATGTCTATGGCTCTTTTGTCCATATTGAATAACCATCAGCGTGATACAGATGGTAATTTGTTATGATAGTTCTGCTCAAAATGTTAAAACAATATATGGAATAAATTACCCCCTGGTGTACATTATAAGGATATTACAAGTCACAAAGTAGTTCCCTTATAGGGTTAGTGAACTCCGAGATGACTTGCAATAGCTTTATAGTGTATGGCAGAGGATACTTTATTCCTTATAAGACATCATCACTCCATCATCTTCCCCACAAACCACTTAAATCCATATACGAGAGAACATGTTTGCAAACATTAAGAATAAAAATTGAACCAGAATCTCTAGTGCAAAATCAAACACATAAAAAAGCTTTTAGATATTTGATTAAAAAAAGATATTCAAATCAATTTACAAGTCCATTAAAAAAAAAAACACAATTTTTATGCACCATAAACACCAAGTAGAAACATACGGAAGGATTCTAACTTTTCTATAACAAGTCAAGTCAAGTCAAAAGCTTTTATTTCGGTAAAATAACCATAAAAAGACATAAATAGTTATTTACAATAAAATTGATTAAAATATACAAATGCATAGAGTACAATCCATCAAAAACATTATTTTAAAAATAAAATTACAAAACACAATTGAAGCATTATTAGTAGAGACGGAATAAAACAATATCCAGTCCCTAAATAATCTCACATCTAAACATGCTTTTACAATAGCGCTGAAATCATCTCTGTGGACGGAAAATTATCTCACAATTTGTAGTTTTTTAGACCTAGAAAACCACATGGAAAGGAGGAATCTGGCCGTCGCAAACACTATCATTGGAGTAGTATCGTACTTGAGGATTCTAAACACCTCCTGGTAGTCCCTAAGGCCCCTTGACTTACAGAGTTGAATGATCCACTTCTTCCTTGCCTTAGTGTAGAGCGGGCAAAAAAGGACAACATGCAACTCTGACTCACAGGTATCAATACATTCAGGACACGAGCTCGTAGAGTAGGACACATTAGACCACCTATAGGTAAAAGCCCTCAGTGGTAACGAGCCGTGTCTGAACTGAATGTATAGTTTCTTTGCCAATGGGGGTTGGATAACATCCAAGAAAGCTTCAAAATGGGGACTGGTCTTAATGTCCAAGAAGGTGTTGGTGAGCCTACCCAAGGAAGAATGTAATAGAATTTCCTTCCGGCACAACTGTAGAGCCTCAATCAATGATTTCTTAGTTAACGAACAGCTTGTCTCTTCGGGTACAGACCACAGATCCCCCATTCCTATGAGATAACAGAGGTTCTTAACATATGTGAGCCATGGTATTTTCCCCAAATTCCCCCTTGACAAGAGATCACCGAGATCCTGCCTGTAGCTCGCAAGCTCGGGTGTTGACCAGAGTCGTCTCCAATACAGGAGAGGGCGGTTCAGGGCGATCTCTTCAATAGGGACTAAACCTAAATCCCATCTCAGGGGAATTAAGGGGGTACTCATAGGTAATTTCAGGAGTCGCCTAATAAAAGAATTCTCAGTTGAAGTTAAAGGGGCAATACTGCAATGTCCCCAAAGCTCAGCGCCATAGAGCGCGCCCCCTCTAGCTTGGGATTTGTAAATTTCCATAGGTGGGCCCAAGGGTTTAGAAGAGGTATTATTGAAAACCTTCAGGATACCCCCCACGGATTGTGTTAACTTCAAATTGGCTTTCGCCATATGGGACCCCCATTTCATTTTATCATTAAGAGTTACCCCCAAATAATCAAATGTGAATACCCTATCCAGCTCTACGCCTCCCATCTGAGGATGAGGACAATTAGCTGAACTAGAGCTGAAAACCATAAATTTTGTTTTAGATAAATTCAATTCCAGATCCCTTTTTTCACAAAAGGAGCAAAAAGCCTCTAAGGAACGCTGGATGCCCCTAAATGATTTAGACAAGAGGAGCGTATCATCCGCGAACATTAGGGCAGGTATCTTACGCCCCGCTAACATTGGGGAATCCAGATTAGTGGCACACAAAAGGTGCTCAATCAGCCCATTAATAAAAAGGGAGAAGAGTGTTTGGGCCAAAACACATCTCTGCCTCACACCCTTTTCAACCGGAAATGGACCTGAGATTTCCCCACATCTCCCATATCTCAACCTTGCATAGGTGCCTTCATGCATACGTTTAAATAGGTGGCAGAGATAAGGGGGAGCACCCATCTCCATTAATAAAATCCATAGTTTCTCCCTTTGGACCATGTCAAACGCGGACCGGAGGTCCACGAAGATCAGATACAGATTACCAGCACCCATAGAAACTGTCTTCCAATAGATCAGCTGTAGCCTGAACAGTTGATCAATGGTCGAGACTTTTGCTCGAAAGCCCGCTTGGAGAGAGGTTAAGATTTGATGGTCCTCCATCCAAGTCTGTAATCTTGTTAAAAGGACTCGGGCAAACAGTTTCTGTAAAACATCGATCAAGCTTATGGGGCGATAATTAGCCGGGTCCAAAGGGGAAGATTTTTTATGGATGGGTATAATTTCGGCTCCTAACCAAGTGTCGGGGATCTCAAGGCCCTGCAGAATAGCATTAAAGTAAACCCGAATGTAAGGAGCCCAGATTTTTATTTCGCTTTGATACAGATCACCAGGGATCCTATCGAGCCCCGGGGCTTTCCCCACAGATAGGGTACTAAGGGCCAACTCAATTTCCAAGAGGGTGCAAGATCGACTCTCCAAATCCTCATGTTCAGGATGAGCCACAGCAATATCATTTGGCTGGATTGCTAGGTCTAATCTACTATTAGTATTACTAAGCGAATAGAGGGGTTTGAAATACTCAAGCCAAACCTCCTCGCTAAGATTAGGGATGATGGCAGACGGACTTTCTGCCGAACCTGCTCGTACAAGGTTCCAGAAAGCCCTCAAATCACGATCTTCTAGTGCTTGCTTCATACTTAGCCACCTTAAATCCTCCCACTCGGATTTTGCCTCTTTTATCAAATTTTTATAATAGACCCTTGCAGCTCTAATGCTTGACTGAGTACCCTCTTTTACTTCCCTGATCAAAGCAGTCTTGGCCAACCTACAGGTTTTATTGTGCCAATTGTCATTCTTTGGGGTCCTTGGCCTCTGTGTAGTAGAGCTGTAAAAAAAGCCAACCAGACCACCAAGAAATTTATTGTGAATATCCTGCAGGTCTAGGAAGTGATTCTGCAAAATGTCACCATTAGGACTCAAAAGGTGAGTGACCTCCTCTAGTGAGCAAGCAACGCTGCGGTACAGTTCCGCCAGCCTTGCCTCATCGGTCACGACCCTTGCCCACCTAATGCGTCTACCACCTGCAGCTAACACCAAGTTCTCGCTACTTGGTATTGCTGGACCCAGAGGAACTATACGACCACCAATATTGGTTACCAGTTCTAATGACAATAAATTGTGGTCGCTGTCGACCCTAGGTATAACAGAAAAGGCTGCTAGATAACCCCAGGATTCGACATTCACCAAGATATAATCAATTGACGAAGAGTTACCGGGTCTATTAAAAGTATAAGAACCCGGGACATCGGGAAGAAGTCTGCCATTACAAGCCCTCAAGGAATGAAGAATAACTAACTTGTTAATCTCAAGGACCAGAGGCAAAAGACATTTTTCTGGGTACATAGTACAGTCTGGGATTTTATAATTTTCATCCTCATCTCAGGTAGCTGGGGGAATCCCGAGGAGAGGTTCAAAGTGGCAGTTAAAATCAGCACCTATTATTTTATGGGTCAAAGGGGGAAGAGAATGTAAAATGGCGTCTAGGGCACCCAAAATCGATAAGCCCAACTGTACCGGATGGGGACGCAAGTAGACATTAAGTACTACCAGCGAGTATCCGGCGGGGAAAGTAAGTAGCAAACATAGAATATCAGGGCACTGTGAATCTACAGTCTTAATTGTGCAACCTAGGTGAGTTGCAACCCAAACAACTAACCCCCCCGAGGGTCTACCCCTGCCTCCTTGAACCGTGGGGACGAAAAAAGACGCATAGCCCACCCTCACTGGAATGTGCCGTAGCCACGTTTCTTGAAACAGGCAAATATCATGTTTGTCCACTTGCTCTCCCCACTCTGGATTAAGGAGTTTAGACCCCAAACCAGCCACGTTCCAGGACCCTACTAGAGGTCTGCGTGTAACTGCATGGGGGGGACTGACCGCTAGAGGGACACAATCGCCACAACAGTAGGAAGCTATTCGGTCTGGAGAACCAGACTCGAATGACCCTTGAAAAGAGCTATTGCTTTCGAGTGATAAGGGGATGGAGATAGATCCTATCCCGGTTCCATATGCTACATTAGAAAGGGCCACCTCCACACTTGAACCACCCTTTGCCAGGCCCCCTTTCACAAGCATGTGCCTTCTTTCGGTGTGCCTCAGAGATGATGGTCAATCCACAGAGCTAAGTGCATCAAATTGGTTAGCAACCGGGATATTAAAATAGGAACTATGGGTGACTTGGCGAAAATAAGGTAGTTCCACGGGGTTTAGTGCACAAGGGTACATATAAAAGTACCCCAAGTGGCAGGTGTCAATAGAACCTAATTTAGACTTCCCTCCAAAATCCAGTATGTGGCCAACTACTCTCGGGTCCCTAAAATTAATTAGGACACAGTCCCCACCAATGTCCTTAGGTCTGGTCCCCAGCCAGCAAACCCTGCGAACAAAAAGGATCTCCCCCCGGCCTACTCCATTCAATGGTCTGTTTTTGGATAACCAGTGGATGACTTTATTTTTTAGTTCGTGATATGTTTCCCCCTTGTCACTTGATAGTGGAGGAACTCCTGTGAGCACCGCCACATAGGGTGAAGCCTCGGGGGGGGGAGCTGTGGATAAGGAGATGATTTGACCGGGCCCAGTGTGCCTAAGTTCCTACCCGAATTAGGTGGTGGCCTACCCACTCCCAGGCTCCGTGTAGTACAATCCTTAGTACTAGAATGTTGTTCACAAGCTGCTGGATCAATAGGAGCTCGAGGGAGGTTAGAAGGAATAGAGGGACCACCAAGAGGAGGAGGAAGAACTGACAATGCCGAGGGCGGCTGAGCTGAGACAGGTAGAGTAGATTGAGAGGAGGTAGTGGGAACCTGTAGGGTAGGTTTGCTAATCATAGGTTGTATTCCCACACCCTCAAAGCTACCAAGATCATGCAAAGTTGGATTTGGCTGTTTTTTCCCAATACCTTTGGTGTTAATCAAGGATACCAATCTGTCGATCTTAGACGACAACATTTTTAGAAAAACATTTAGGGACTGGTCTATATAAGACTGTAGATCTATTAGTAGATCAGTAACCCACACCGGCGGGCTTGAGATGGGTGGTTGATGAACTGTATCTAAATAGATAGGACTAGCTGCGGAAGGGGCAGAATTGTTACCCATTTTTTTCACTTTCTGTTTTTTTTTCTTTGCCTTCGCCCGCTTTTTGGGTGCCACTGTGGATACCAGGGAGGATGAAAGTGGACCAGCTTCCCCTTGTTCAGTCTCTACTGGTGTAGTCTGGGCACATGGTAGGTGAGTAAAAGAGGGCAACATGAAAGACAGGGCTTCCGCATCCACCTGGGTTAGGGAATCTGCCGAACCATCATCCAGAGGGGGTGCCAGAGAAATGGTGGGAGTGATAGACAGCCGCCTTTCAGTGTTTTCGATTGCTGTAGCAACCACCCCGATGGTTTTCTGGAGCATTTTGTCTATAGCTGTGAGGCTCGGGAGCGGCGGATTTGAATTTGCAAGTTGCCTAGTCATTGGACGGGCAGTAGAAGGCTTACAATGTTTCCCCATAATTAGAGCAGCAGTAATAAAAAAAACTCCACTTATGGGGGTTAACTAGTAGCTAAACAAACAAATGTAAGAAATAAAACACTCTATGCACAGCTTATGACTGATTGCTTACATAAAGAAAAACAATTAGATTACTAAACTTAAAAGGGGACAGACACCAAACTAACCCACTATCACCAGTAAGGAGGTGTGGCCCAGCCCGGCCTCCTTCGGCCTTTGACGGGCAAGGACGGGCCTGCCCTTGGCCCGGGCTTTGCCCGGGCGCTGCCTGCGCGCATCCTGCGCTGCGGGGGCACCTGGCGGCCTATATGGTGTTCCGGCGCTGCCAGGCGTTGTCACCAGCGTGCACCGAAGCAGGGGATGCTGGGATGTGGAGTTCTCGTTGGCCGTTCCCCTCACGGCGGCGAAGTTCGTGGGCTAAATGGTGTCAGAAGAGCCCACTGCAAAAGCCGTGCCAGAGAAATGGCGGGAGTGATAGACAGCCGCCTTTCAGTGTTTTCGATTGCTGTAGCAACCACCCCGATGGTGTTCTGGAGCATTTTGTCTATAGCTGTGAGGCTCGGCTGCGGCGGATTTGAATTTGCAAGTTGCCTAGTCATTGGACGGGCAGTAGAAGGCTTACAATGTTTCCCCATAATTAGAGCAGCAGTAATAAAAAAAACTCCACTTATGGGGGTTAACTAGTAGCTACACAAACAAATGTAAGAAATAAAACACTCTATGCACAGCTTATGACTGATTGCTTACATAAAGAAAAACAATTAGATTACTAAACTTAAAAGGGGACAGACACCAAACTAACCCACTATCACCAGTAAGGAGGTGTGGCCCAGCCCGGCCTCCTTCGGCCTTTGACGGGCAAGGACGGGCCCGCCCTTGGCCCGGGCTTCGCCCGGGCACTGCCTGCGCGCGTCCTGCGCTGCGGGGGCACCTGGCGGCCTATATGGTGTTCCGGCGCTGCCAGGCATCGTCACCAGCGTGCGCCGAAGCAGGGGATGCTGGGATGTGGAGTTCTCTTTGGCCGTTCCCCTTACGGCGGCGAAGTTCGTGGGCTAAATGGTGTCAGAAGAGCCCGCTGCAAAAGCCGTTCCCCTCACGGCAGGTAAGTGAAGCAGATGATATGCCACAAAAGCTCGAAAAGCGCGTCCCACGCTGCAGAGGCACCTGGCGGCCTATATGGTGTTCCGGCGCTGCCAGGCGTCGTCACCAGCGTGCGCCGAAGCAGGGGATGCTGGGATGTGGAGTTCTTGTTGGCCGTTCCCCTAACGGCGGCGAAGTTCGTGGGCTAAATGGTGTCAGAAGAGCACGCTGCAAAAGCCGTTCCCCTCACGACAGGTAAGTGGAGCAGAGGATATGCCACAAAAGCTCGAAAAGCGTGTCGTGGCATATGGGCTCTACGGACTAAATGTCTATGGCTCTTTTGCCCATATTGAATAACCATCAGCGTGATACAGATGGTAATTTGTTATGATAGTTCTGCTCAAAATGTTAAAACAATATATGGAATAAATTACCCCCTGGTGTACATTATAAGGATATTACAAGTCACAAAGGAGTTCCCTTATAGGGTTAGTGAACTCCGAGGTGACTTACAATAGTTTATAGTGTATGGCAGAGGATACTTTATTCCTTATAAGACATCATCAAACCATCATCTTCCCCACAAACCACTTAAATCCATATAAGAGAGAACATGTTTGCAAACATTAAGAATAAAAATTGAACCAGAATCTCTAGTGCAAAATCAAACACATAAAAAAGCTTTTAGATATTTGATTAAAAAAAGATATTCAAATCAATTTACAAGTCCATTAAAAAAAAAAACACAATTTTTATGCACCATAAACACAAAGTAGAAACATACGGAAGGATTCTAACTTTTCTATAACTAACTTAGGTGTGTAAAAGATAAACATGTTGCCATAAACGTCCCCTTTCGGATTGTCATTGTACACCTAGAAAAACAGAGCAGAAGAAAGAAAAGCAATGTTTTATTTTGTGCTTTAAGCAACTGCTTTTATTATGCTCTGTGACCTGACCTGTCTTTCTTCTAATCATGTACACCGTCGGGTACTTTATCCCATATAATAGATGGTCACACATCACCTATCCCACAAACCACAGAAAACATTGCTGTGTAGCACATTCATGTGAAAGAGCGAGCATGTTTGCAAACATGAAGAATCGAAATAAAACTTCTAGTGCAAAAATAAACATATCAAAAACCTGTAAGACAATTATTGGATACAGATATTAGAAACAGTTCAATACAAGTCATTAAAGAAAAAACAATTCTGCAATAGCTCGGAACATGCAGAAAGGTTGGAGCTTTTCTTTATCTAAGGAGTGTAAAAAGTAAACATATTCCCTCTGTTTCTCATTGCAAGCTAATAAAATAGAGCAAAAGAATGAAAAGCAATGTTTCATTTTCATTGCTTTCAACAGCTTATTCAATAATGCTCTGTGACCTGACCTGCCTTTCCACTGGGCTGCTGACTTTGGTGGCAGGCATTGTAAACAGAACAAACAGAAAACGGAGCAGAAGAAAGAAAAGCAATGTTTTATTTTGTGCTTTAAGCAACTGCTTTTATTATGCTCTGTGACCTGACCTGTCTTTCTTCTAATCATGTACACCGTCGGGTACTTTATCCCATATAATAGATGGTCACACCATCACCTATCCCACAAACCACTGCAAACATTGCTGTGTAGCACATTCATGTGAAAGAGCGAGCATGTTTGCAAACATGAAGAATAGAAATAAAACTTCTAGTGCAAAAATAAGCATATCAAAAACCTGTAAGACAATTATTGGAAACAGATATTAGAAACAGTTCAATACAAGTCATTAAAGAAAAAACAATTCTGCAATAGCTCGGAACATGCAGAAAGGTTGGAGATTTTCTTTATCTAAGGAGTGTAAAAAGTAAACATATTCTCTCTGTTTCTCATTGCAAGCTAATAAAATAGAGCAAAAGAATGAAAAGCAATGTTTCATTTTCATTGCTTTCAACAGCTTGTTCAATAATGCTCTGTGACCTGACCTGCCTTTCCACTGGGGCTGCTGACTTTGGTGGCAGGCATTGTAATGTCAAAACAAGACTGTAATTACTGTATAATAGTCAAGTTCTGATGTCTTTTCTTTATATTCGGTGACTGGGTGCACCACAAGTTACAGATTATGAATAAATTAGTGACTGGAGTGTAGACATAGATAACAGAATCCCATGTATTATAAATACATTAGAGACAGGCTTTTAATACAGGCGTTGCAGAACCATGTACTATAAAATATTAGAACATTGGAATGTTGAGAGCTCCATTGAAGACAATGGAGCAGCAGCGACCTATATAAACTTGTATAGGCCTGCTGCTATCAACATTTCAATGCACTAATAAATTGCCTCTGTCTTTCTCTTGCCCCTACCTGTCCAAAATACATGGAGTGGGCAAGGGAAAGCGAAAGTCAGAGGTGGTTCTGCAGGGCACACAGAGCCTTCCTCCTCCCTCCTCCCTCCTCCCTCCTCCATAACTCAGAGTCACTGGAGCCCCGGAGGAAGGGAGGGAATGGTAATTCTGGTCAGTTCCTGGGGTTCCCTGGATCAGCTGAACGAAAAAAAGAAATTTAGCCAAGCTGTGGAGAACCAAGGGCTGACTCCAGCCCCCTTTCACAGCTTTTGCTGCAAATGTTCAACATCTTACAGCCGTGGCCCTGAGCATGGTTGTAAGATGTTTAACAATCACAGCAACAGCTGTGAATCAAAGGCATTGGAGATTCACGGATTTCAACTCCCTCAAGCTCTGTTGCCTTTGTTTTTTATAATTAGGACATTCTGCCCTCTAGGGGAGGAGTGTTCTACTAGCCTTATAGCACGCCACAGCTGGCCTATACTGGCCATTAAAGGCCTGCTCCCTTGTTAAAGTCCCTAACCTTCGTCTCAGGTCTTTAACGCTTTAGTGGCAGGTATAGCCCGCTATGGCAGCTTAGAAGGCTACATTAAAGCATGGCACGATTCACTCATTGAGATTAAGTAAATCCATACCCACATTCACCAGATTTCCTTCTAGATGTAGTAAACTGCATGGCCTCCACGACATAAAATCTCCCTTCAAGTAGATGTATCAGAAACAATGCTGGATAGAAACCGGATTCCAGATCTGTACCTAGTAATTAACTGCCTTCAGTCAGAAAACACTTTTTGATTTAAAAAACATATTTTTGAGTGTCTCTCTCCTGCTCTTCCTTTTACACATGCCCGGATTACTACATCTTTGACTATCAATCTTTTCTTCCCTCTCCGTCCTTCCTAATGTTCCAACTCCCCTCTCAGTTCATTATTATTTTGCACTATCATTTCACAGTTCACTCTGTACCTCCTTAACTGTTCTGCTCCCTCTTTCACTCCCCGGGTCCCTCCCTACTTTTCCTGCTCCATTATTTCCATGATTCCCCTCTATGCCATCCCTGCTCTGTCCTTTGCTCCCGCATTGCCTCTTCTATCCCCTCTTTTATCCAGTTTCCATCTTATTGCTTCTGTTCAGCCTTTCACTTCTTGGATACTCCCTATCTGTCCTGTTCCCTCCTTTGTTCCTAACACCTCCTTATTGTCTTATATCCCCTACTGTGTCTCTTACTAGCCACCTCTCTCTTACCTCTATATCTCCACCCTTCACTCTCTGCCTCTCTCTTTACTTCAAAACTCTCTTGCTCACACTTGATCTTCTTACTCAATCAATCAGGATTTATAAAGTGCAGCTCATCACCAGAAATGGTATCCAGGCGCTTGCAGGCCCTGGAGGCTTATTTGAACAGATAGGTCTTGAGTTCCATTCCCAATTCCGGGAGTGAGGTGATGGTCCATGACTCTCCTGTTTCCTTCTTACCTTGCCTGCTCTCCCCTTTGCTCTCAGCATCCTTCTTATGTCTTCAAATTACCTTCTCTACTGCCTCCTCCTTATTTCTTTTCTCTACCTGTTCACACTTTCTCAGTATAATCACAGCTCACTCCATACCCTTTTTCATTCTTCTATTTTCCCCTTACCTGCTTGCTTTATTTAGGCAAAAAAATTACTTTTGGAGCCGTGTCTAGCTACCCTATATCTGAATTTATCATTGTTTGATGTACGTATCCTATGAGTTTCTTATTCAAAAGATGCACATCCTGAGCCCCCTCGAAGGTGCTTTACGTGGTTGTATGCTAAGAAAGTTGCTCATGGGTAGAGTACTCCACTCTGCTGGCAAAAAGGCCCACCCCAGGGTGATTATCTGGCATGGAGGAAAATTCTTGGACAGGACTGTAAAAACTCAGGACAAATGATCAATTTTACAGACTATTCAAGGAGAAGCCATACCCCACTACGTTATCAGTGCACTTATTTACCATTTTCTACTTAGCACTATTTATTTACGATGGTCCTTATGTCCTTGTTCACTAGTAAATTAATGCCAATGAGCATGGTGACATGGGCTTCACCCCATTCAGATTTACTCAAAATTCCCATTATGTTTTTAAGCATTTTAAAACCTATTGTAAACAGTTTGGGGAATATTAAGGTTAGTGACCATCTGATAGTTTAGACAAGTTGAACACAAACATCTGGCTCATCTTAGCCTCCAGTCAATATTGAACTTAAAATAAATAAATGAGGCAGAGCAGATGGTGTGGGCGACAGTCTCACTACTAATGTTAGGATGTGGGGTACCTACAACTTGTCTGTAGTCTCACAGCACTAGAGTGTGCTTCTGGAGCTCTAAATTTAGCTCAGAATTGGGAGCCCAGAATACCAGAAATATATAGTTTTAAAGAGCAGGATGAACTCAAGATCTGATGGGAGATCCACAGCGTCTAATTCACAAGGTTGTTGCTAAGAACCGGACAAATAAGGAAGAGAAGAACAAGGTGGGAAAATTTCTAAAATCAGACAAGATGGGTCAGCCATGAGTATCTGAAAGTACTGTGTAGCTGGGGATTTGTGAGGGTTAGCAGGGGTCAGACCGACCCTTTGGAAGGTGTGTTGGGCAATTGCCCACACTGTACATGTCTTAAAATGGTTCTGCAGTCGAGCAAAGGGTGAACAAGTTCTGTATGGTTAACCCCTGAGTGCCAAAGTACATGCAGAATCTTCAAAATATTTGGGATGTTAATTACAAAAGCAAAATGTAAGAACACGATACAGATTTTATAATGGAAGAAGTGTTTCTTAAACATATGCCATTTTTTCCCCTTTATAAACAATTAGACCCCAGATTGAACTGGGAATCAGTTATCTTTCAATATCAAGAGATTAATATTTACCATTCTGCTACTGATTTTCAGGATGTAAACATAGTCTCTCTGGGCCCATTTTGTTTTTTGGTCTTCTCTTCCACTTTCAGTAATGGGCCACGTGGCACTAGTGAAGAGTGTGGTGCTACCTCAGTATCATTGTATTGTTTTGCAAACCTTTACCTGCTCATCCCTTGCTCCTTCTTCAGACACCTCGACATGTACCTTGTCTGATTTGGGGGCTGGAGTGCTGCTGGGTAGGTCTTTTCATTCTACAGCTACATGTGACTGCCTGTGGATCAGCCTGTCTGGAGTTAGAATGCAATATTTTAGGTGCACAGCTCCAATGGGTGTTTCTCTGGCTGTCGGGCTGCCCCTTGCATAAGACGAAGTTTACCTAAATTGTTTAAGGAGGACTTGCTAAACTACTCATTGTTTCCTACTGATCATTTTACCAAACTCCACCCAAGGTTATTCCACTCGGCTTTCTCTTACCTTACTAGAACTCATAAATTAAGTAACGCGAAGAAACCCTATGCTCATGCAATACCTTTGCTAGGCCTCCCCACTTGCACAGGATGGCTTCGCTCAGGGCAAGTCCTTCAGTGGGATGCTGTAGCATCTCAAAATTGGGATATGTGTTTGTGGATACAGAACTACTAGAATTCCAAACCCTTGTGGTAGACTAGAATCCTCTCTTATGAACACCTTAAACAAGCATTAAGAGCCCTATTACATGTCCACCACCTTTCACCAATACCACATGAAGTGTACTAGATGCTCTACACCATAGAGACTGGTCACAAACTTCTAAGATGGGTGGACAGAGCTTTCCTGCGACATGAGGACCACAAGAGTGCTTATCTTGTACTAAGTGGGAGACTGACATGGCCAAACCTCTTCATGATGTGGACTAGGCTAAAATATTAAAATACCCCAACAAAGTATCCCACGGCTCCTGTTTTAAGTATATCCAATTTAATATTCAATTTATATTCATTGTAATATTCTGAACTAAGCCTACCCCACTCCTGCCCTAATGAACAAAATATACCCGGGAGCTGCAGTTGCATGTCTTCACTGTATACAATTCGATGCCGATTTGCTTCATATACTTTGGTGTTAGCCCACACTCCTTTCATTCTGGCAGAGAATTCTCAAAGTGCTTTCGACCATTATGGGCCCTATACTAACAAATTACCCAGAAGTGGTCGTATTGGGCGCATATTCCCCACCCTAATTTCAAGAAAACCTCCACTAAATTTCTCGACCTGGCTGTTCTTCTAGCAAAAAGCAATGTTACATTGCTCTGAAAGGATTCACTTCCTCTGGTAAGTTGGACCAAGGTCTTGCTCTCTGAGAGCACCCTGTTACACAGGGTGGAATTAACTGACCTGATAAAATATTTTATTGCACAGGCATAGGGTATTTTGGTGGGGGGTTTTACTGCATCAAGGATGATACTTTCCCCCCACATATTCCACATCAGACACATGTACTCTTGGACTCTATATAGCAGTTCTTGCCACATCTTGGAAATTACTCAAGGTAGTGGTTTAAGGGCACCTTTCTTTGATACACCGTCATGATTCTCCTCTAGAACACTTTCTTCTAAACACCACAGGGTTCATTGCTCTGCTTCCCTACACTGATAGTTAAAGCAGCAGCAACTTGGGAGGGGGTGGGTAGGGATAGTTCATTATGGATACATTTGTTACATAGAAACATTTAAAAATTGTATGCTACCTCTTAATATATAGCACAGGACTGTTTTTCTATAATTGTACAATGGAATATATTGCTACATATCCTGCGACCATCATGCTATGTAACCTCTTTCAGCATACAACAATAAAATCTTAAAACAAATATATAGTATCATTTCAGTTTTGTGCATTCGATCACAACATTGTATATGATTTAACAGATTTTAATGTGACATATTGACATCAATGCCTCACATGTTAAAGAAATACAATTTTGTTGAATTTTATCATATTTTACAAGATGTTTGTTATATGATTTGAGTAGCAAAAATATCAGGGCTTGGCTCGTGCATGGGCTCTAAGATCCAAGCAACACTCTTGGCTTGACTCTTCTTGTTAATTTGGTGGCTTGCCCACCTTAAAACTATCCAATGCACTGGTTGAAGTACATTTAAAAAAGCATGGATCGGCCATGGGGACTGCGTCAGTAAATCAAGCACATGGCTAAAAAGAGCTAAATATTCTGTAACTATTTTGTTGATCTCCCTCTGTCAGGTAACTACATATAAAATAAGGCACACCTTAACTGAAAAAGAAATAAAAGTTCATCTAATCAGTGGGAAAAGCACTATTTTATGTTATGAAATCTCCATTGGTTAATGCGATCACTACAGATGTATATTTGTGCAACTAGAGGCCCACAGAATCGAATACTGTTTGGTGCAGCTGGGAAAAGTGACTTGATAGTGCAGGGAGGTCCATGAAAGAACTGTGAATGATTGTCATTATTTTAAATTCTGCGTTGTACACAGTATAATATAGGCTGACCATAAATGCAAATATAAAATTAGATTAAAGATAAAAAGTTCTTCTAAAGTATAGATTTCAGTAATATTCAGATTATACCTAGTACAAACATGCTTTATAACTGTCCGTTAAAAGCACACACTCCATAGCTCAACTTCTGACATCCTTACAGTACCCTCTCCAAAAAATAAATCTTGTCATCAGGAAGCTTCAAGTGACTCCATCAGTTATCACCTCCTAAGCAGCCTTTACATTTACAGATAAACCAATGGCACACATTTGCATTTCTTTGGGGTAGCAGACACCCTGACGAGAAGGCTTAGCTCCTCCCTCCGGAACGCAGCACAGGAGACTCCCTCCTGTCCACTTCAGCTGTGGCAATTAACAATTTCCCCTTAGCTGAAAGGCTAAAATTACAGACATATGCCATCCGTTAAGACATCAATCACGGACAACAGACGTTAGGGCTAATTTATGGACAGTCCGTGAAAATTATGGATGGGTGGTCATCATAGTCCACCCTGTGAGAGAGAAGACTAACCAGGAAAGGTCAAGTCACACTGAGGGTCCCCGCAGTACATCTGTATCCGAGGGTTGCTATGGAGGAAGAGGAAAGATATGGTCAGGGCTTGATAGACAGAGAAAAAGGACCAGCCGAGAGAGGAATATACAGAAAATACATTTTAGACAGGAAAATGAAGACAAAGAAAGCATATATAAATACAGAGAAATGACTAACTGATTATGAAAAGGAAGAAGAAGCCAGTTGAATTGCTGGCACTGAAGAAGATGTTGAGAGGGAAGACGCAAAAAGGACACAAAGGCAAGGATCACAGGGCTCCACCCATCAAGGAGAGAAGGGCTCGTAGTCAAAGGGACATTGCAGGCTCAAATGCGAGAGAGGGAGCTAGCTGTTGAACTTACCAGAATCCTGATGTGGAGGGAGAAGAGTGCTGGAGCATGGAGTCGGTGCACCTACCCTCCCACATGTGAAAACCTACAGTCCCACCCAGTGGTCGAAGTGCATTAAAAATATGTGGCAACTGTGACGGTGCCTGTAATGGGGACAGGGTCAGTGAGAGTGGAGGACAAAGGTGTGGCTAAGAAAATGTATATATCCTGTAACTTTTTTGGTCTTTTACCTTCAGGTGACAACATACAAAATAACACACAGCTTAAATACAACATAAATGCATGTTAAGTTAAACAGTGAGAAATGTTTCTTTTGAGCTGTCTGCTCTTCCCTCGGCTTTACAGCCCAGAAGCCTCTCTCCCCTTCCACTTCAGTTGAGGCATCTCAAATGTCAGAATTAACTGTCCCAAAACCGTTGCCTTTTAACATAAAGTGGGAAAATGATGACCTGATGATGGGTTGTGGCTAACCTGGGTGAGTGAACAATGTTTCAACATTCCGGGTAATAGAATGAGGAGGCAGGAGCAACAGGTTCTAAAAATTTGAAAATGGTGCTTCCCCTCATTCAAGGTATACAGAGCCCATACCCTTAAAACAAACCTTTACCACCCAGATAGCCATTAATGATAGTGGTGTTTTCTGGAGAAGGATTTCCCAATGATATATTAGAAAATCAAGGCCCCTCATTTAAAAACTAATGACTCAGTAAGCTGGTTATTAAATGGATGTGAACGTCCACATGTCATCCCCAAACAGACTGGTTAGTAGAGGGATATACCTATACTTTATAATTGACACAAAAACATTTCTATAAAAGGTTAAAACTCGGAGTAGATGTTACCTAGTGCTCTTTTTGACATCAGATCTAAAATACAAGCACATACTGGCTTCGCCGCTTTTGAATTATTACTATTTAGTAGAAAATCTTGCACCCTGTTGTAGGTTTGTAAGAGATTTTGGGGAACCAGCCAAACCGTGGGGAACCTTTACAGAATGTGTGACCCTGCTGAGGGATCGTATCTGTAAAATGAGGGAATTAGTAACAGAAAACTTTGAGAAAGCCCAACAACGACAAAAAATGTATTAAAATCAATGCAGTATACTGAGCGAAATTTAGCCTCAAGATAGGTATTACTGATACATCTATCCAACTAGAATAAGCTGCTTGTTAAATGGCAAAGGTTTTTTAAAGTAGAGCCAGGAACGATAGTCAAAATGAAGCCCTACAGAATTCCAGAAGCCCAATGACTAGATATAAGAGAAGAGATAAAAAAGAAATACATTTTTGGGTGTAATTGAGACATCCAATAGTAATTGGAATTTTCCTACTAGTACTCAAATCAAATGGCTCAATGACGCTCTGCATAGACTTTATAAAGTCAGCCAAATTTCTAAATCTGACACAACACATTGTCACAAAATGAAAATTATAGAGCATAAGGGAACGTCAATAAATAACTACTCTCAATATTACTAAAAGTTTTTAGGAGATACCTCTAAATCCAGAAGATAAAGAAAAGCAGCTTTTTTCCTCACCTTGTGGAGTATATCATTTCACCGTTATTTCTTTCTGTCTACGTAGAGCCCTACCCACTCTTCAGAGAATAATGAATTGATTATTACAGTCTTATCAAGGGAATGATGTAGCCCAGTGGTTCCAAAATGTTTTAGAACCACAACCCACTTTTTAGAACAACAACTGTTTGCGACCTATTTACCTTTAATTAATATGAGGAGGGGCGATTTTAAATGTGGCTGAAGCATTGGACTGTAGCTCGTTGTCATTTACAGACAGCATATTTCCTATTTAAATTGGCACTAAGTTTGCACAGACATACAGTTTTATTGATAAAACTATATAGCAGTATATATAGCACACAAATGATAATGAATGAAAATTGGGTTTCCGTGAATATTTATCATTTATGCATCACCAGGTAAGTGTCTTGATTTGTTTTGATCTTTTTAAAATATCTGTTTCCAGCACACTTCATAATTACAAAAAACGTTTCATTTTTGTTTTCTTAACTACTGGATGCATACAGTTCATTTACATGTATTTACACTATGTTGTGTACTGCAAAAAAACATCCTGCATTGTCACATAATTCACTTTAAAAACTCAGTTTGCAGTCGGAGAAAGACAAGCAAACACCAATCCCCATGTTAAAAGAACAAAGCAGTCGGGCATTTGACCTCTGTCTTTGAATCACTGGCAATTGTGACAAGTTAAACACAGAATTTAAGAGCATCTTTATTTATTGCTCTGAGTTTCACTACTCACCAAAAATTGCTACCTAAAAGACTTTTCTCCACTCTTAAGAATTAGGGCTGCACATTAACGTGAAAAAAGAAAAAAAAAAGAAAAATAGCTAGGTTATTTACTGGGAAAAGCATACACCTAGTCAGAAGAAGAAACGGTAACAGAAGGGATTCCTTTCCCTGAAAATATAATAAAATGAATAGGTTTTCTAAGACCTGTAGGCTATTACAGAAGATTCATACCAAATATTTTACATATAGACACCCCACTAAAAGAGCTGCTAAAATATGAATACAAATAAACGCCTGAGAAGTCCAGGAAAATCACTGATACATGCTTTTCAACAAATAAAAGCACTTACCTATTCTAAACTGATATTACTGTCTCCAGACTTTTTAAAAACCTTCCTACTGCAAATAGCTGCTTTTGGAAAAGGGTTAGGAACATTATTATTGCAAGAACAATTTTATGATACGCAGCAGAAAATCCTTTATGTCAGCAATTATTTCCCAGAGATAAAATGTATTCAACTATTGAGAAAGCCCCTTTCATGTGTAAACAGGCCAATCTGGTTTTACTTAAGGTAAACATGCTACTGAAAATGCAAGAATGATTTCTAATATCATTATCCAAGCTACTAATAGAAACTCCCAATGGTTGCATTGTCTCTTGATGAAGAGAACGTTTTTGACTGGATTAACAGGTAATATATATTTAGAAGTCTAGAATGGTTTGGCTTTGGACCTACATTTATGTCTTTGCTAAAACTATTTTATGTTAGTCTTAGAGCAAGTGTTTTTGTTAACATGTGCTTTTCCCCTTTTTTCATTTAACTAGGGAGATGAGGCAGGGTTGTCCTCTCTCTCCTTCATTGTTTGTACTATGTTTAGAACCATTTTTAGAAAGAATTAGATGTAACTCTAATATTGCCTGGTTTCCACATAAGACAGGAGAAATTAATTTTCAGTTTCTGCAGATAATAGTTTGTTATATATGTCCAACCCTATAATATCTATGGCCCTTTTCTGGAGGGGATCCAATTATACTCCAGAGAATCAGGATATAAAGTAAATTGTAACAAAACAGAGGGGCTTCCACCGAGCTCATTGTGATTTCAATATATGTTTACTGACTCATGGTTTCTATAGTGCTTTTCTAGAGTTATTTGCCTTGGTTTTTGGTTTTTCTCAAATATTAAACACACCGTTGATTATGACTTTCAATCTATAATATATAAATTACAGATTTTACTTACCATTTGGAGTCCCCTCTTTTTGTTATGGTGGAAGATACCTGGTGCCATTAAAATGATTATTGCACCTCACATTTTATACACTATTTCTATGCTACCCTTCAGAATTGTGATTCATTATTTGAAATAACTTGATGTTCAAAAGTTTTGTGGAATAATAGGATTCTCGGTTTGGCATTACTTAAAATAAAAAAGGCCAAAGCAAGAATGATGTGTATGATTTCCTGATTTTCAGTTATATAATTCCTCTCTCATTAATAAACAATCATATGCTTTGATGATTGATTTTCAGAATATTCCTATGCCTAGATGGATAGCTGTTAACAGATCTATACTTGATGACATAGTTTTTAAAGATATTATTCACATGTCTAATTGTTGCTATATTTAGAGATTTTCCATTCTAAAATATTCAATTGTTTAATTAAATAAGGTGTTATTTGATTAACTCTCCTCTTAACAAAGTTTTATGAATTTTCTACTTTGGCATAAGACATTTTTTAAGATACATCACATATCTTTTTAATTTCCTAAATGGAAGGAGAAAGGTATTTTAATTGTAGCTCAATTTTGAAATTATACTATTGTTACTTTTGATTTTCTTCAGGAGAAATGTGGCATGCCTGCCTCTTTTTATATGAATATGTTCTTATTTGTGATTCTATTTACCGATCTATCTCTAAATTTCCTATAATCGTGGGTACTATTTTTCCTCTACCAATTATATCCATTGATAATATTTGCCATAGACGTCTCCCTAGAGATGCTTTGATTTACAAACATTTATTACAGACTATCTTAGATATAATTTAAAGTAATGTTGAACTTTTATGGGAAGCTGATTTGAAGGCTTCCTGGTCTGTTGATTTATGGGTCATGTTATGGTTTAAGCTGTTTAAAACTTCTTGGGCAGCAAATATAACCCAACCACTACTTTTATTTATAATAGAGCCATGGAGAAGTGTGGCTCAGGGGTTAGAGGCGGCAGACCCGGAAGCTGAGATCGGTCCTGAACCAGGGTTCAATTCCCCGCCTCGGCGGGTCTTGGGCTAAAAATTCCACAGACTCGATAATTCTCGCCCCGGTGCCTCCTCGACTCACGGGTTCACACTCTGCGACTCTGGGCAATAGCTTGCTTAATCTCCACAACGGCCCCTCGCGGCGGGATGCCTGACTTTCACCTTGTGGATACCCTGCTATCTCACAGGGGAATACCAGGACAGGTTCCCTAAGCAAGCGCTGGGAAACCCACTGCGGGTAGCTGTGCGCTATATAAGCTCAACTACATTTACATATACACTCCAGCTCGTATTAATACATTTAGTTTCTCTTCTGCTTCCTCTCTTTGTTGGCAATGTACCACTGATCATGGCTCTATTATACATATGTTAAATCGTTTTGGGCTTTGGTTGGTCTAATTGCTCAAAGTATTTTAATATTAATTTACCACTTACTTTTGTTAATGTTTTTGCGATATTTATCACTTAATTTTCATAGTTCTGGAAATGTGCCTAATTTGTTAGATCTTCTTATTGCAATTGCACATAAAGTGATACTATGGTATTGGAAAGGTGTTTCAAAATGATCAGTTCTCACCTGGTGGAACTTTGTTTGTGATGATAACCATATAAGTGATTCTTTTTCCTCTGTGAATCTTCAACAAAATATAAAGTGTGATCTTTTCTGGTTACCACTCTCTAACTTTCTCTCTTTACACTCAACTTTGAATATTTCCATATCTTCCCCTTTGTTCTCTGTGCTCTCAGTTCTTTTTTCCTTGCTTTATCCTTGATTTGTTTATTTCTTCTTTTCTGTCTATTTCTCTCCTACTTTTTTCTTTTCTATTATACATTGTACTCCTATTTTTTGGTAATATTAATGCTTCATGACTTACCATCACATGTTAATATATGCTTGTAATTTGTACTGCCACTCTATCTCTTTATTTCAATAGAAAACTGATTAAACAAAAAAACACCATTGAGAAATAATGCCTTGCAATTAAATGGGCCATTGAGAGTTGATGATAATATATTGAAGGCAGGGAATTTATACTTTCTATAGATCCAACATAAATACTGTAACTAACACAGAATAAGGGCAATACTCCAAAAGTACTGATGTGGTTTCCCTCTTTTAAATTTCATAATCAAATACAGACAAGATAACGCCTAAGAAAATGTGTACGTCCTTCTTGGGTCAAGCCTACACAGCGCATGCGTTGTCTTCAAGTAATACGGTATTCAGTAAAAGGACTTTGATCCTGCCTGCTGCTTACCACAGATTAACTCCAGTGTCGCTCTTCTTTGCTGCTTCTTAATTGGATTGCACAGCTGATACATCACTCCAGTTCCTAGCTGAGGAGCACCAGCCAAGCACAGACTACTGAGGAGCACCAGCCGAGCACAGACTACTGAGGAGCACCAGCCGAGCACAGACTACTGAGGAGCACCAGCCGAGCACAGACTACTGAGGAGCACCAGCCGAGCACAGACTACTGAGGAGCACCAGCCGAGCACAGACTACTGAGGAGCACCAGCCAAGCACAGACTACTGAGGAGCACCAGCCGAGCACAGACTACTGAGGAGCACCAGCCGAGCACAGACTACTGAGGAGCACCAGCCGAGCACAGATTAATTCTACTTGATTAGTGCAATGCAGGTACTATTTCTTCTACCCCCTCCCTGCCCTGGAGTATATTTTTTGCTTTCACGCTATAGCGATTTATTTTTTGATCCATTTTTGATGATTTTCAGGTGCCACTTGCTGTCTTTAACAATGCTTATTTGTAATCTATGTGGCCACAGCTCTGAGCCTGATACAGGGTAGTACGAAAGGGCAAGTAGCATTCTTCTATCCGCTTGTTTATTATTATTTTTCAACTAAAACCAAATGTTGGATATTAAAGGCTGGCTTAGGTTTGGTGATTGCTTCAAAGTGGAGGAGTCCAACTGGGACAGCCGCTCTTCTGTGGGTGTGGAGTTGCATCGGCTTCTTGCAGGGTTGTTTACTTGTGTTTTGACACACTGTGGCTCGGGCAGCCCTGGTGCTTATAGGATTTGGATTTGGATTTGGATGTGGATTTATAGAGCGCATAGCTACCCTTGGGCATCCCAGCGCTAAGAGGACTTAGTTTATTCCCAGTGGGGTCGGAGCAGGAAAATGTTTAGGGGAAGAGCCAGGTTTTTAATTTTTTCCGGAATGCTAGTAAATTCTGCTCACTCCTCATGGGTAGTGGGAGGGAGTTCCATAGTTTAGGCGCGTTATAGGCGAACCTGCGGCCACCCGATCTTGCCTTTTTTATTCTCGGGATGGATGCCAGTACAAGTGAATCAGATCTTAGTTGACGACTTGCTTTGTGAGGTTTCATCAAGGAACGGAGTATTGGGGGGCCTTTATCTTGCAGAATTTTGTGCGATATACAGAGCGTTTTGAACGTAATGCGCTCTTTTACTGGGAGCCAATGTAGGCTCTTGAGGGCAGGTTTCGCCGAATTTCGTGCTTTAGTTCCCGTGAGGACTCTAGCTGCGGCGTTTTGGGCCACCTGGAGTTTTTGAGTGACTGATGCAGGGGCTCCCAAGTATAGGATGTTACCATAATCAAGTCTTGAGTTGACCAGTCCCTGCATCAGTAGCTTCCTGGAATGGAAAGGGATCAGGTGGAGGATCTTACGGGCCATACGGATTAGGCCGAAGCAGGTCCCTGATGTTTTCCTGGCCTGGGTTTTGAAGTTAAGGTCCTGGTCAAGCCAGATGCCTAGACTTTTGACTTCTGTTTTGGGAGTAGGGTAGGTGCCCATGCAGGCTGGCCAGGAAAGGTTAACGGGTAATTTGAGTTGATTGCCCAGTAGGAGGATTTCGGATTTGTCGCCATTAAGCTGGAGTCTAGAGTCCGACATCCATTGTGAGATCCCTTCTAGGCAACTGGCCAAGTTTCCTAGGCTAGAGTCGGAGTGGTTAATGGACACAACCAACTGGGTGTCGTCAGCGTACATCACTGACTTGACACCAAAGGGAGTGATGATGTCTTCGAGAGGGGCCATATAGACATTAAAAAGTGTGGGGCTAAGGGAGGAGCCCTGAGGGACCCCACACTGCATCGGTAGGGGTTTGGACGTGGAGAAGCCTGGAATGATCTTCGCTCGAGGAAGGATTTAATCCATGCGAGGGCCGAGTCAGTGATTCCCAGTTGGCTCAGCCGGTGGACCAAGATGGAATGGTCCACCGTGTCGAAGGCGGCACTTAGATCGAGGAGGATCACTGCCACTGATCCTCCTGCGTCTATGATGGCTCTCGCCTCTTCGACAACTGCGAGCAAGGCGGTGTCGGTGCCTTGGCCCGGTCTAAAGCCAGTCTGGGAGTCGCGTAGTAAGTGATTGGACTCCAAAAAGGAGGATAGCTGTTTGTTAGCTATTCGTTCAGCCACTTTACTAATCCCTGGGAGGAGTGAAATCGGCCTGAAGTTGGAGGGGTCTAGAGGGTCCAGGTGGGGTTTCTTCAGGAGGGCCTTGACCGTAGCCTTTTTCCAATTGGCTGGCACGGTGCCACTCCTGAAGGAGGCGTTTATTAGATAGGTGAAGGGTTGGGCAATGGCGGGGGCGACCAGTTTCATCTTACTGATGGGGGCAGGGTCCGCTGGTGAGCCACTTTTAACAGCTTTCAGGGTTTCTAAGAAAGCTTCCGTGGAGATCTGATCAAAGGCTCGCAGGCAGGGAGCCTCCGGCAGAAGGGGGGGTGCGATAGGATGGAGAGAAGCAGAGGGTGCGGGGAGTGAGGTGAGTATTTTGTCGATTTTTGCGGAGAAGAAGTTGGCCATTTGATTACATCTCACACCTTCAGGGTCAGGAGGGGGGGGAGGGTCCTGGATTTTGGTGAGGAGCCGAACTATGCGGTATGTTTCCTTCGCTGAGTTAGCAGCTGCCGCAATCTTTCCTTCAAAGAAGGTGGCCTGGGTGGATTTAATTGCGGCTTTGTAGAGCTTGATAGCGCTTCTGTATTCGATTTTGGAGGCTGTGGACCAATTTTTCCTCCAGGCGCGTTCTAATTTTTTGCAGCTCTTTTTTAGGGAACGGAGTTCCTGGGTGTACCAGGGATAGTTGGTCGATTTGTTCCTGCTAGGCATTGGTTTGGGTGGCAGAATGGTATCTAGGGATTGATGGATCCAATCCTGTAGCTGAGTTTCTGCTAAGGACGGGTCTTCGTCCAGGAGGGGGGAGGTGGAGGATAGAGCCTGAGCCCAGGCGCTTTTGTCCAGTTTTCTCCACGGGCGATCTGGGGGTTGGGGAGGTGGTTTACCCAAAGGTTCTGTGGATAGCAGTAGCTCGAATGGGACCAAGAAGTGGTCTGACCATGGAGTGGGGATAGGGGGCCTAGCTGTGAGACGGGGGAGGTTGGAGAACACAGGATCCAACAGGTGACCTTTGATGTGAGTCGGGAGGTTGTTGAGTAGTTCGAGGCTAAGTGAACCTAGGTCGGCTTTGAGGTCCATTGCCGGTTTGTTGGAGGGGTCGTCGAGATGGAGATTTAAATCTCCCAGTATCGTAAAATTCGGAGTAGTACAGGCCAGGGAGGAGACAGAGTCAATAAGTGACTCGCAAAAGTGGCGGATTGGTCCAGGGGGACGATAAACGAATAGTCCCGAGAGTGTGAGCGATGGTGGGCGACTCACTGAGAAGAGGATGTTTTCGCAGTCCAGTATGGGACTATCTCTGAATTGACATGCGAAGTAGTCTCTGTAAATAACCGCGATTCCTCCGCCGATGCCTACAGGTCTGTTGTGGAATTTAATCAGGTAATCCGGAGGGAGTGACTGAACGATATCAGGCTCTGATCCTGCTGCGAGCCATGTTTCCGTTAAGAATAGTATTTCGATGTCGGAGTCTTTCAGGAGCAGATTAATTTCCGTTTGATGCTTTGGGAGGGATCTGCAGTTAAGCAGGGCCATATTGAGGGAGGTGGGTTTCAAAGTTGGCTCTAGATGGAAACTGTACGAGCATGAACGACAGCGAGAGTTCCCTTCAGCGAGCGAGATCGAGTTGCTGCAGGAGGGGATTGGGGGAGTTCGGAGTTCCAGCAAGGTGTCCCTGGAGTAAGTGGTGGCCTGGGGAGGGCGAACCAGGGGTCCGGGCTCTGGGCGCGGTCTGGCGCGGACGGGCGCAGACGGGCTTGCCTTAGGCGCGCCTTCGGCGCGCAGACGGCGCTCCCGCTGCGCTCGTCCGCTGCGCTTCCTGAATAGACACATTTTAGTAGAGAGGGGGGGCGTGGTGAGCGAGGTGGGCGTGGCCTGAGTGCTCGACCAGGTGTCGTCAATTAGGCAATGTTCCCAACGTCAGCGCTAGGATCCGCTGCGCGGGGGTGCTCAGGGAGATAGGCAGTGAGTTAAAAAACACACACAGTATCAAGTGACTCCAATATTTAAAACAGGCAATCTCCCGGCTTCCGCCTCAGGAGCAACAAACAGTCTTCTGGGCGCGTTAGTAATCAGCGCGCCTTATGTACTGAATGCGGGGGGCGTGGTGAGTGAGGTGGGCGTGGCCTGAGTGCTCGACCAGGTGTCGTCAATTAGGCAATGTTCCCAACGTCAGCGCTAGGATCCGCTGCGCGGGGGTGCTCAGGGAGATAGGCAGTGAGTTAAAAAACACACACAGTATCAAGTGACTCCAATATTTAAAACAGGCAATCTCCCGGCTTCCGCCTCAGGAGCAACAAACAGTCTTCTGGGCGCGTTAGTAATCAGCGCGCCTTATGTACTGAATGCGGGGGGCGTGGTGAGCGAGGTGGGCGTGGCCTGAGTGCTCGACCAGGTGTCGTCAATTAGGCAATGTTCCCAACGTCAGCGCTAGGATCCGCTGCGCGGGGGTGCTCAGGGAGATAGGCAGTGAGTTAAAAAACACACACAGTATCAAGTGACTCCAATATTTAAAACAGGCAATCTCCCGGCTTCCGCCTCAGGAGCAACAAACAGTCTTCTGCACAAGAGAAGAACAGGTGTGGTGGTTTCTTCCCCCAGAAGTCTATCCTAGGTACCACATCCTCATCCTAGCGCCTAAGAGCATCAGAAAGCTCTTGGGAGTGAACCCTGGCAGCTGCTGTGCTCGAGCAGCCAAGAACAAGGCTCCCCTCTCACACTCTCAGGAGCCCTTAGTTGAACAGGCCTCAGTGAATATATAGTTTTGTACTGATTTTGTTTCATATTATTGGCACTTTTCAATACGAAACAGGGATGGCTTATTAAGCATCAAGAAACGAAGGTGAAATAGAACAATGCTACATGGGTTAATGCACGTGCTGCCGAGAGCTATGCATCACTGCCAGGTGCAGCTTTGAAGCCTAGTGAATCTGACTTATTGTCTTTTTCATGCAGATATCGTACGTTCATCACTTCTCACTTGAATATGAGAGACTGAGCAGGATAGGGTAGGTGTAGTTCGCACTCTCCCCTGTTGCGCCACTTTTCCCACAGCTCGTTGTGGGCAGAAGCAATTCACTTTTACTTGCAGCTTACACACTTTGCACTGCAGGGTACTTACATTTCATTTATTTTAGCAGTCAAATACTTAATGAGTCAGCACTGCTAGTTTCAATGTTTGCCATTCATCAGAGAAGAGTATTTCTTCTGCTAGAGTGCTGAGGGCAGTGGAAAACAACCATTACAACGCTCTACCTTTACAACGCAGTCATTACAACACAACATCCTTTACACCGCATGCCTTTACAATGCAGCCATTACAACACATGTCACTACAACACATGCCATTACAACGCATTATAAGGTAAGTAATGGGAAAATAGTGCATTTTACCCCTACATTATCCAACACTTACCCTACTGTTGCACTCACTGGAGTTGGAATAGTATTTTTTACCCCTACACTATCCGACACTTACACTACTGTTGCCCTAACAGTATTATGCGTTGTAATGGTATGCGTTGTAATGGAATGCGTTGTAAGTGTATTTTCTAAAAATGCATTGTGATGGCATGAGTTGTAAAATCATGCGTTGTAATGGATGTTGTGATGTAAAAACCATGTTGTAAAGGCATGCGTTGTAAAAGTTTGTGTTGTAACGTGTCCTATTCGAGGGCAGCTTACATGGTGTTTTTATTTTACATCTGCCTCACCAGCTTGGAACACTGAATGACTTTCCTCCCAAAGACAAGGACCCCTTAATAACACTCCACAGGTGTGTTTTGCTCTATCACAAAAGCCTTCTCAATGCATAACGACACACTGGTTAAACCACTGCGCACTTTAAAAAGAAAATGTTGTGCCTCCGTGAGTGGCCACCTCAAACATATGCAAATATTTTTAAGACAACGACCCCCCTCCCCACAAATCAATGCTCACCTATAGCCCCTCACTACATCTCTCCGGCTTTGTCCTGACCACACTCCCATGGCAGTACTTTCCAGTCGTGGAGCAGGGGTGGCAGAATGAGGACACTGAGCACTGACCCAAATCAGCACTTCGTTTTTACATTTTAAACTGGACCGACGTAGCCTACTTCCTTCCTTGCACTAGGGGCCATCAAACACCGCCTACTCCACTGCCTACTACCACATGTTTTATACTCCACTCCCTCTTCAACCACTAAGTCTCCTCTTTCATGCTTGTGCTATAATAACACCAACACAACATAATCACCCTTCTCACTTCATCCCATCCCAAACACATCTCCCCATCATCTCTACCACAAATAGCTAACGCAACTACACTTACTGGCCCATAGCTTTATTTTGTACAACAGATGCAGTGGCACTGTGTCCCACACAAACCCCAAAACAACACACTACTTCATTATTTCACCCATATACACATTCCTCTCTTGTCCCTAGATTTTGCCCCCGCAAATCCATAGGCATATCTTCTATTGGTGCAGAGGTGCCACAAAACCTTTCACTCTCACGTGTGCTTTTGACCTCGAACCACTCATGTTGTGCTTTTTCGCACCACGTTACTTCAGAATAGCCACAAACCACAACAATTAACCTTTGCTAAGCCCTTCGAGCCCCAACGCTCCATTTTTCTTTTCTGCTTCCAAACTTCAAAACCTCAATTATTCTTTAAGCCATTAGCTACCATCACATTAAATTACATTTAAAAAATATTCCCATGCAGAGTATATTTCTTCAGTTTACGTTAACCATTGCCTGCATTCAAAATATAATCTTTTCTCTTTTACTCACACTGTCGGTCATACAAAACCAACTAATGAGACATGTTGTTCCTTGCCTCACCCCATATACACAACAAAATCCTTCTCCTACCGCGCAGCCAAGGGTTGGAATGACACCCCCTCCACCTCCAGCAAGCCCTCACACTACCCCAGTTCAGGAAGGACCTCAAGTCCTGGCTCTTCAGATGACCCCAGCACTCAACGAAGCCGCCCTCCTCCTCCCCAGTGCCTTGAGACACTCGTTGGTGAGTAGTTGTGTTTTACCAACCCTAATTGATTGATTGATTACTATACTTCTTACTTTTCCATCCCTAGCTTACACAACAACACTTACTGGAGCATAGCTTCATTATGTGCAACAGATGCAGTAATGCTGTGCCCCAAAAATTCATGCAACTCAGATTCATGTTTTCTTACAAAGTTGAAACATGATCCCAAGCATCCAATTACTTACTTGCACTTCAGCCCAAAACACCCTGGCTACACCACTTCGCACTTTTTAAAACAATTGATGAGTGCTTGCGCTGTCACCTAGAAATTATGTGCATATATCCTTCGGAAACAACACACCATCACTGCTCTTCTAGGACCCTGTAACACACAAATTCGAAGTCAAATTAAGAGACTCAAGCTCATGGATTACAGCAAAGATGCAGAGCTTTGCCCTGGAGGAGGGAATTGAAAGTCTGTGATGATGTAATATGTGCACTCCACACATTTCTTATCAGCAGCGGCACAGCACCCCGGAAAATGTGCTGCATGGCTACACACTCAAAAGTTCCTTTTGGCTATGCCAATGCTTGTTCAGCTTTCCTTTGTCAATTCTTCCTGTTTGGAAGAACTTGAGCGAGGAGATATGTGAGAGGGAAGACTTACCTGGTAAGTGCGAGTTTTGAGCTGCTGGGTTTCTGGGGACACACAGAGAGAAAGAAGAAAGATGCACACTGCCCAGGTTTCATAAACAAAGAGAAAGAACACAGAAAAGAGGAATAGACAGAAAATAAAGATTAGACAGCAAAATCCAGACATTAAAAACATAAATACAAAGAAAAAAGGACTACTTGATTGTGAACACAAAGAAGGGAACTGCCTGAAACTCTAATACTGAGAGGGAATACACAGAGAGGACACGAATGGCAGGATCACAGGAACACGCACAGCAAAGCGAGACGCTAGGGCAGCAGAGGGAGCCAGGATGACAATGAGGATTCTGTGCAGGCGCGCAACACCCATTGGACTCGCAGGGCTTCAGCCCCCCCCCCCCCGTCGTGTGTGGCAGCCCGGGATGAGACAGCTTCCCCGGCAAAAAAGCAACCGCACCCGAGCACTTCACAGGTCTTTTAAAGACCATTTTCATGTTAATGAGGCCTCGCTGTTGTTTCACCCCTTATAAGAGCCCCTGCAGCTCCACTCTGCCTATTGCTTAAAGTTCAGCCCCCCCCGAAATTTTTGCTCAGCCCCCCCCGAAATTTGGCTCTAGTTGCGCCTCTGATTCTGTGTCAGGCCCGGAGACTCCTGATTACAATTTCTCTAGCTTTACTACTCAAAGAAATCAGCCAATTGAAAAAAACTGTAAAACACAACTACATTTCCCATGAGGCTTTGAACCACGCCTTCTCAACTGCCCACCAATAGTGTAGAGGCATAACCTACAAAACAGTGAGGCATCATCTTGGCTTCCCCTTTCTTTGCTGCTTCGCAGTCAAGATAAGTCCCTCCCTGTTTTTTATTTTTACATCTATGTACCATTATTCTTGATTATTGGTGTTTGTGCTATCGTTCTTATAGCGCTGTGTTATTGCTACTTTATTCTGCTTTCTTGCAGGTTTGCCAGAGCGCCGCACACTCTCTTTGTGCTGTGCAACCGCTGTTCGGTGTGCTTCCTTTTCTGTTCCTTCTGGGTGCGTGTTGCATCCCACTTCCCCCCGATTTCAATTGTGAAGTTGTTCGTTATCCTTCCCCCCGCATTAGCATGCAGCCGGAAATTGAGTGTCATTCCTTTTGGGAATGGGGAGGCATGTGTAGCCCAATTGAACAAAACGGCATACCTGTGGGAAGCTTCCCGACATGCTTCTCTCTCGCGATCAGCAGCTTCACTTATAACATTGTGCTGGTGCTGCCTCCCCCAGGTTTGCAATAATTGGGTGAAGATTGCAGGTCAATGACACTTTGTCGCGATTTTTATGCATAAAGTAACTCTGCAATTGTGCTGAGTGGAGGGTTTATCCCCTCACATGAACACACAATTTTTGGAACTCTTATTTGCATATTGCTTAGGAGCCTGCTATCAGTTCATTGCTCCCACTGATGCCCTGAACAGCAGAGTCTTCCAGGGCTGTAATAATAAGTATTACCTTCAGGGTCTGTTACCCTCTTCTCACCACGATCTTGATCCTTGCTTCCCTCTGGGAACTTGAGATTGTGAGGCTGCCAACTTCCTGCTACCATGTCAGACTATGAGACATTTGAACAAGGCCTGGAGGCTTATGGGCCTAATGAGGACAAAGTACTAGTCAGCGGCAATTATCGCAGGGTTCCTGGGTCTCACTGAGATCGGCAGACTCCAGGCGGTGATCGGTTGCACTTAGGAGAGTGCACGGCGGTGGTAGCAGTCTGGTTCCGCCAATAATTGGAAGGTCAGCGCTGAGCCTCTCGTTCACCCGTCTGCCATTGTTGGCTGCTAAGCCACGCCCCTTTATTCGTCAAGATTGTTAATGTCCTTTTCCCGCCTTTATTATTTGTTGTTGTGGATCTGGATTCATTTCTTTCTTTTGATTTCAGGCTCCGATCAGAAACAGGGCCGAAGTGTCCTTGAGCTACAGTTCCCTTTGGGTATCAGTGTTTCTCTGGACTTCGATGACTCTAAGCTGAATGAGTACCTGGTCCTGTGGTTCATTCCTGTTTTGGACTTTTGTGTTACTCATACCTTGGACTGCAATTCATGCAAAAAAGAGGCAGTCAAGATGGTGCCTCACTGTTTTCTAGATTGTGACTGTATAATGTTGTTGGGCTGTTGAGGAGGCGTGGTTCAAAGCCTCATGGCAAATGTAGTTGTGTTTTACTGTTTTTTAATTGGCTGCTGTTTTGGAGTAGTAAAGATACAGAAACCATAGTCCTTGCCTCTGTGTCCTTAATAGAATCTAAAATTCTTATTGCATATGCTAGAAAATGTTCTATTCAAAACCAAGAGAAGGAGATTCTGTTCAGATCGGAATCATGATGGCGGATGGAAAGAAGAGAGAAAAGTCCCGGAGTGAGGACAGGTGGCACTCGCCTTCCCACCAGTGAAACCTACAGGCCCTCTAAGATCGGAGGATGAGCCATGGCTAGCCCACGTGCATGCGTAATAGCAACACTTGGATAATATAAAGAGGAGGCAGTAGAAAAAGATTCTTTAAATACGAAAATATTTTCCCTTTCATTAACTATTATCTGGGAGGGCAGAAACAGTTTCAAATAATCTCTAAAAAGTTGCGGCTTTACAGATCTTTGGTAATTATACCTCGAACTTTGATCCTGAGGTGACACAGGAACGTTCAGGAGATGAGGAAGAGGACAAATTAAGAGCTAATTAGAGCCACAGTCAGAAGATATTGAAGGAAATTGAATTTATATGGCACAGAAGAGACAGGGAACAAGAAATATCAGACAGGAAGTATAGGAGAATCAGGGAAAGAAGAACCTACTGAGGAATATGTATATAGCTAGAGGAATAAAGAAATACACTAAGGCAATAGTTGTTTTTCCTGTTGCTCTCTTTTTATTTTCCTTACTAATTCTTATGTCACTGTTTTTCGAAGAATGGCCGGCAGGTGGAGAGATGAGCAAAAAGGAGAACGGCTGACCACAACGATTGTGAGAAGTCTTTGTTTAAAGACTTAAGAAAAACATATACACAGAGCCTGTAAGTCTTTAGAACATTAAAACATTTGAACCAAGTCTCCTTGATCTGTTTCTTGTGTTTGATTGGCTCCCATTTCCAGGCCATGAAACATCTAATAGGTGATGCTAATTATTGGTGGGATTGCCCTGGGGTTTAGGCCTTTTTACAGGTGCCACTATGGAGGTGGATTCCTACCAGCCCTCTCTGGATGCCCTTACCTCCCATCGAGTATGTAAACACTTGTATGAAGGATAGACGGAGTGAATATGAGGGTTTGTTCTTCCTTGGTATGCCACCCCACCTGTGCAGCCACTAGAAGGGGGTTTGCAAAGACAGCATGGGTATTTGTTCACTGCCTCCTCTGTCTTCTGCCTACATTGTTGGCTCTTTTCCTCCCTCTTAGGCCACTGTAGACACATTATTTTGTATTTGCCTCAAAGTCACCATATCCACATTGGAGCAGGAAGGAATTATTTGTACCGACACCACTGGTTCAGATCTGGATATCGCCTGGAAGTATCAAGGGGCATATTATCAAGCACGGCGTTAAAATTATCGCCGCTTAGGCGGCAGTTTTCTGCCGCTAAAGCGGCGATAATTTTAACGCCGTTTCTTGATAATATGCTCCCAACTTCGCAAAGGCTGTGGGTAGGGTAATGCCCTCAGCAACACCTGGACAAAGAAGATACATTGAGTGCACTTCCCTTCCTCAACCCTGCAGTAACATCTAGAAGAGGAGAGAGACTCAGCAACAAGTACCAGAAAGGCTGAAGGACTTTCTGAGTTGAATCCATTAAACCAGGTTTTTTTTATGGGATGGTGATCGTGTTATTTGCAACTATTATGGAATGTTTATTTCTATAAGATGAACGCAAGGTTACACAATATATACTTGAACCTGACTGAATCCCACCCAAACATTTAACATGAGTGGCAGGTTGTGACCCTTCAACTACCAGGAAGGGCCTGTACCAGTCTGGAGCAAATAAATAAAACAAAGTCAAGAATTGTTCAAAGCAGCTTGAACAATGGATTTCGAGAGATCACTTCAACATCTGAAAGACCTGATTCAAGGAGCCCCACAAAATGTGTATGTAGCAGATAACTAGTTGTTTAAGACAGAAATAAATGCTAGTCAGTTGATCTGCTCATGGTGGCTAGGATTCTCATTGACAAGTGCCAAACCCAACACAGCAGTGTAGAAAGAATGCTTCATTTTTGCTAGAGCCAGGAAATCACTGCACCTTTACCTTTAGCGGAACCATATGGCCTCCGAGAGGAGGATTACACCAGACATAGGAAGAGTGGATGTCCTCATATTACGAGTAAGGACCAGAATCAAAGAACTATGAAGAACCTGAATTGCTGAGGGCTAGAGGAGAGAAGGAAGTAGACTGCATGCTGAGAACCTACCCTACCAGCTGTAGAACCAGGCCAGGCCACTCGTGTGCTTAACGTGGGGATCACAGTCTGAAGGATGGAGATATGTCACTTCCGAGCTGGGTGCATCATGACATCACCAACCACTAGCAGGAATGAGAAGGGGAGACCTTGAGATACAATTGGGGTACTGTGTTTCAGTGCAGCTTACCCAAGAAGTGTCTCCTCCCTATAAAACTGGTAGGCTGCTGTGTGCATTGATCACAATTGAAACTTTGCCACAGGCCAGGCGTGGTGTCCCAGAAGCCTTTTGCCAACTCGAAATGTCATGTTGTACCCCTGAGACCCCCACTGTATGTTTCATACAGGTTATTCAGCATGTATCTGCAGTATTCTTGCCAGGTTTTCATATATGATAAGAGGTCTTTATTTAATCTCTGTACAAATGATGCAACCCCTGGCAGGATCAACCGCTCAAGTGTCAACATTGCCAAATACTTGTTAGACCTGGCATTATTGGCATGGGTTTCCCCTGTATTTTTGCCTTTGCCTCCTGTTATTTTTCTGTGTGTTAGGCTTTGTTTCTGCTGGCCTAGATGCTTTGGGCACTTTGCCACTGCTGTTCAGTGCCAAAGTGCAAGTGCTGCCTTTGTAAATTGTTGTTGTGGATTGGTGATTCCATGATTGGCATATTTGATTTACAAGTCAGTTCCTAGTACAGTGCAATGTGTGTGCCCAGGGCCTGTAAATCAAATGCTGCCAGTAGGCTTGCAGCACTGATTGTGCAGCCTTGCAACAAGGTCTCAGGCCTGCCGTTGCAGAGCCTGTGTGCAGTCTGATACTGCCATGTCGACTTGACAAGTGCACCCACTTGCAAGGCCCGAACCTTCCCTTTTCTTACATGTTAGTCACTCCTAAAGTAGGCTCAAGGAACCCCTGTGGGCAGTGTGCAGTGTATGTGAAGGGTAGGACATGCCCTGGTGTGTGTGTGTGGCATGTCCTAATAGTGAAATACTGCCAATTTCGTGTTTCACTATGGTAAGGCTATCTGTCCCTATATGATGGAATGGGGAGTTTGCTCATAACATCTTATGAGCATTACTGCCCATGGGAACAAGATGGGAAAATAAAGTTTGATATGCCTCAACTCAGAATGTTAAGATGCATCTTTTAGTGAGGGTGACGTTTACATTCTGGTTTTGAAAATACCACTTTTAGAAAGTAGGTATTTTCTTGCCTAACCATCTAGTGTGCCTCTGCTAGGTTGTGTATTGACTATCTGGCTTTGGATTGACAGGGACTGGGGATGTGCATTCTGTTCAGACAGTGTTGAGGTGTGTCCTGCCTTCCAGGGTGAGTCAGGGCTGGGCTGAATAGACCTGGGCTACATTCAGAGTAGGGGGGGAGATTTATTTCACACCTGAATGGGCCTGGTCTGCCAAGGACAATTCTATCTCCGCCTCCTGCCAGTAAGCTGCACCAGAGAGAACAGAACTGGTTTTGGCTGGGCAAAGAGCTTCTCTGCCACAGAGAACACAGTATTTTACTATATAAAAAGAGGTGTCCAGACCCCAGACTTTTAGATCACTTCTGGGAATCAAGACGAACCTTTGCCAAGGAGAAGAGCTGGAGAGGAGGAATACTGCCCCTGTGCTGTTTGCTGTCTGGAGTTGGCCTGCAGTGGCTACTTTCTGACAAGGAAAGGGAGTGGCTACTTTCTGACAAGGAAAGGGAAAAGGACTTTGCTGTTTGCTGTATCCCCTGCTTGAGAAAGATCTCCAAGGGCTTGAAGAAGAGCTTGCCTCCTGTTTTGAAGTCTCAGGGACACAAAGACTTCACCCCCAGCTCATCTGAACTACCTTGCTGGGAGTTCTGACTTGCCAGGAAGTGCATATAGCTGTTTTGGGTCTCTGGAGGTTGTTCCAACTGTTGGGAGCTGGAAAAGCAACGCAGCAACGATAAGCGTGACACATCCGTACCTGTTTCTGATTCATCGCCGAAGAAACTGAAGCAGCGCCCGCCCACGGCTCGAGAAATTACCACACCCCGCATCGAGTGCACCAGTCTCTGAAGTCCGAGATCACTGCACCAATTCTGACCCAAGCCCTGCTGTGCGGCTGCAAGAACTCACGCATTGCCTTAGATTGTTCGCATCGCGGCGCCAGGTTTGTTGCATTGTTGGAGGATGCAGTAAGAAATCGACACATCACCTCCCCACGCAGTAAGAAACTGACGCATCACCTCCTCTTTGGTAAGGAACCGACACATCACCTCCCCTGAGCAGCAGTGAGGAACCGATGCATCACCTTCCCTGTGACCCTTTTTGTTTCTGTGCGCGACGCATCCAAGATACTTTGTGGGAAAAGTTTTGCATCTGCAATGTGCTTTGAACTGAACTATTTCTACCATTTAAGAATCATATTTGTGTGAGGAGGAGCCTAGCGCGCAACCAAGATGGCCGCGTAGGTGCGAGGCTCCCGAGGACCTCCGCGACCTCCTGAATAAATCCTGGAAATATCCTGTCCTTGTTAAGGGGACTGTGTCGGGGAACCCGAGCTGAGGCACTACCCGTTTTTTGGGCTCGAATCGGACCCCGAACACCGGTGGGAGCATCGACTGAAGGTTGCGGCCTTCTCCTCGCCGGCCCCCCGGATTGGAGTAGTGGCGCGATCCGGGGACAAGGTGAATAACAGCGGCGAGCGGGGCTGGGCGACTCGCGTACCCCGCACTTTCACTTTCGCTTTTGCGCCCTCCTTGCTCTCTGGCGAGGTCGGGCTGCGGAGCGGGGTGCGGTGGTGTGGCCTTGTCCAGGTGCCCAGCTGACCCGCCGGCGGTGGGTCGACCCGCGGCTCGGTGGTCGCCCCCTTGACACCCGTGATTTGGTGTGGCGGCCCGTTTGGAGATCTTGGCACGACGGTGGAAGGGCCAGCATGGCCACCAAACAAGATGGCGACCGGGCGAAGGTGAAGACGACCCGCCGTGGCACGGCGCACCAGGCCAATAGTATGGACCGCTACACGCTCCAAAAGGGTTCTCCGGAGACATCGCGGTCATCCCCGGTGGGCCCGACGGAGGCACCTGCCCATCCAGTGGATCTAACCCTCCGGGACGTCATGGGCGCCATCGCTGAACTGAAGGCCTCAGTGGACCAGCGTTTTGATACCTTGTCGCAAAAAATTGACTCGGTCCTGGTGGATGTGGGCCTTGTGAGGGCGGACTTGTCAAAAACGAACGACCGAGTCGACTCCCTGACCCACACCACAACGAGCCTCACGACTGACGTGGTGGCCCTCCAGAAGGAGGTGCGCCGGCTTGGCCAGGCGAGCGCCCTGATGGACCGGCGACTGGAGGATTCCGAGGGTCGGGCCCGGAGGAATAATATCCGCATTATTGGTGTGCCGGAGGGACGTGAGGCGGAGGCGGCGGATCTCTTCGTGGAAGACTTGATCCTGACCCATCTCCAGCCCCGGGGGCTGAGTAAGTTTTTTGCGGTGGAACGTGCCCACCGGGTCCCCGGGGGCCGCCCTAAGACCGGTGCCCCGCCGCGGCCCCTTATTGCCCGAATCTTTAATTTTCGGGACCGAGATGCCATCCTCCAGACCTCCAGGCAACAGGGACCGGTCAGGTTGGACAACATGGACGTAAACTTCTACCCAGACTTTACCCCGGCGGTCCAGAAGCAGCGGCAGAGCTTTATTGGCATCAAACGTCGTTTAAGGGACCTAAATCTTAAGTACTCAATGCTCTTCCCGGCTAAGCTGCGGGTGGAGGTGGATGGTCGCACGCACTTCTTCGACCGGCCCGAGGCGGCTGGGGACTGGTTGGACACCTTGCCTGGGGATCGGGGCCGGGGGGGTGGGGGGAGCGCGGCTGGCGAGGAGGGCCCGCTGGATCAGAATTGAGGGGTGACTGTATTGCCTTGCTCGGGACATTGTTCCTTCACCATATACTGCTTCTGTATGTTCCCCTCCCATGGAGGTCATGTGGGGTCTGCTGGGGGCTTCCCTCCTCCTCTGGGGGACTAGTTAGTATTTAGCTATGGGGCGACAGGCACACTGCACTTTGGGGGGGCTATCTGGGCTCATGCAGGGGTGCAGGGAGGGGGGAGTTTTGTTGGGACCGGGGGGTGGGGGGGGTGTGTTGTTTGTTCGTACCGCAAGGCAATCCTGCAATTGTTTTGTTGTCTTTAGACTGCTCGGTGGGGGACGACCGATTGTTTCGACGTATGATGGGGGGTAGGGACTTGACTGTGTTGTCATGGAATGTTAACGGCCTGGGGGATAGGATTAAGCGTGGTGTGGTCCTGCAGTATTTAAAACGTATTTCCCCAGATGTTGTCTTTCTGCAAGAGACGCACCTTATAGGTAACACCTTTCATGCAATGAATCGGAGGGGATATCGTTTGGCGGCCCACTCTGGCTTCACCTCGGGCTCGCGGGGGGTGGGTATTATGGTTAGGAACTCGCTCCCGTTGGAGATTGATGAGGTGCACCACGATGAGAGGGGGCGTTACACTGCTCTGGTGGGACGTATGGAGGGTAGAGTGTTCAGTTTTGTGTCGGTGTACGTCCCGCCTGGGCTACAGGCCACTACATTTGCGGACCTGGGGCGCCTCCTTCTGGAACTTCCGAGTGGCCTGTTGGTGGTTGGAGGGGACTTTAATGCGGTTGCTTCTGGATCTATGGATCGCCATCCCCCTAGGGACCTCCCCCGGGCACAGGCGTGGCTGCCTGGCCTTTTAGACACACTGGGCCTGGTGGATTGTTGGCGCCTAAAGCATCCCGTATTGCAACAATACACCTTCCACTCGGGGGCCCATGGTAGTCTTTCGCGGCTTGATTACATCCTTGTCCCGGCGGCCCATGCGGGGAGGGTGGGGGAGGTGCGCCATCTGGCACGGGGTATTTCAGACCACTCCCCATTGTTGTTGCATTTCGATGTCTTCCCGAGGGGGGATGGCAGGGTGGCCCCGATTAACGCCTGGTATCTGCGCGACCCCACCATTCGTGCCGACTTGATCACATCCTTGCAGCGCTATTTTGAGGAGAATGTGGGGTCGGTCCCATCTGCCATCTCCCTATGGGAGGCTTTCAAAGTGGTTCTTAGAGGGGAGGCCCTCTCCTTTATTGCCAATGCCCGGCGGCGCGAGCGGGAGGAGGTGACCCGGGTGGAGGCCGAGATTGCGGAATTGGAGGGTGACCTGGGGAGCGGGGTAACAGACGCCAAGTTACATGTTCTGCAGTTAAAGCAGGCGGCCTACCGGGCCCTCGTCACGGAGGCGGCCAGGGGCCTTGGTAGAGAGCAGCAGGGGCGCTTGTATGATGTGGGTGACAAGGCCGGCAAATTGATTGCGTGGTTGGATAAGAGAGAGAGAGCGAGCCGCGTGGTGCCTTTGATTGAGAGTGTGGATGGTGCGTGTGCCACGGAGCCGGAAGCCATTGTCTCCTGTTTCGCGGATTATTTCCGCGGAGTCTACTCCCCTGTTTCTCCCTGTTCGGAGGCGGACTCCCGTGCCCTGCTTCGGGATATTGCACTGCCCTCCCTTACGGCGGAAGACAGGGATTCGCTGGACGTCCCTCCCACCTCGGACGAAATTGCCTCGGCTATTCGCTCGATTTCATCCGGCAAGGCCATGGGCCCCAATGGCATTCCCATTGAGCTATATAAGCTACGCCCGGATGTGCTGGCGCCCCACCTGCGTGCGATGTTCCTCGCGGCCCACTCGCAGGGCTCCCTCCCACCGGACCAGCGTCTGGCCACAATTGTGGTAATCCACAAGGAGGGGAAGCCCCGTGAACGGGTCACATCCTATAGGCCGATTTCGCTTTTGAACGCGGAGCCCAAAATCCTCGCCAAGGTGTTGGCCAACCGGTTGGTTGGCGTGGTGGGCGATTTGGTCCACCAAGACCAATCGGGCTTTATCCCACACCGCAACACGGCGCTTAATCTACGGCGCTTGCACGGCGTGCTTGCGCGTGTCCCATTTGTGCGGGAGCCAGCCATCTTGGCGTCCTTGGACGCCACCATGGCGTTTGATACGCTCGAATGGCCATATCTCTGGGCGATGCTCGCGAAGTTTGGGTTCGGCCCGGGTTTCATCAGCTGGGTCAAATTACTATATTCGGGCCCGATGGCGCAGATGGTGGTGAACGGGCGTGTGTCGACCCCGTTCGCGCTGGGGCGGGGCACGCGACAGGGTTGTCCCCTGTCGCCTCTTCTGTTCGCCCTGGCCCTGGAGCCCCTGGCGGAGTGGCTGCGGTGGCACCCTTCCATCCGTGGTCTCCGCTGGACCCCCGAGCACGAGGACCGGGTGTCCCTCTACGCGGACGATATCCTTTTGTATCTTGCCTCCCCGCGCAAGTCCCTGATCGTCCTAGTTGATGTTTTGCGCTCCTTCGGTCGCAACTCAGGCCTAGTCATTAACTGGGCGAAATCCTGTGTCTACGTGCTTTCCGGGGAGGCTCCGGTCCTGCCGTGGGACTGCCCGATCCAGATTGCCTCCCAGGGTTTCCGGTACTTGGGTATATATATCACTCTTGACCCGGAGGCCCGCTATGAGCGGAATCTGCTGCCCCCTCTCCAGCGTTTGAAGGAGGATGTGGTGCGCTGGCGGCGTCTCCCGCTCTCGCCGCTCGGCCGAGCGGCCTTGTTTAAAATGATGTCCTTGCCGCGCTTCCTCTACGCCCTCCAGAACACTATGGACATGGTCCCGGCACGCTACTTTCGTGAGGTGGAGGGCCTTCAGCGGCGCCTGTTCTGGGACGGGAGGCCGCGTATTGCTCTGGCTAAATTGACGCTCCCGTGGTACGATGGAGGGGTCGCCCTCCCGGACATTAAACGGTATTACTGGGCCTCCCAGCTAGCTGCAATTAATCATGGCCTTTACGGGCCCGCCCTGAACCCGGCATTTGAGATGGACAAGATGCTCCTGCCCGGTGGCGATTACAATCGAGCGCTGTACTCTGGCGCGCCCGACTCCCGTCTGACGGGACCGACGCGTGTCATGGTGCGGGTTTGGCACGCGGCTAATGCAGCTATGGGGTGGAAGGACCGTTTGACCCGGGCGTCTCCACTGTATGCCTCTGAGAGGCTGGGCTCCCTGTGGACATCGAAGGGCTTCGAGAAGTGGGACACGATCGGAATCAGCACAGTGGGGGATCTCTGGACGAGGGGGGGATTCAAAACTTTTGAGACGCTGCAGGCGGAGTTCCAGCTGCAGGGCAGTGAGTACTTTCGGTACCTACAGGTCCGCCATGCGCTGGGCTCCGTCTTCCCGGATGTTGCATCCATTCCGGAGTCTTCCCCCCTGGAGGACAGAGTGCTGGATGGCCATGTCCCGGACAGCACGATCTCCCTCATATATAAGAAGCTGATTAATGATAGATCGTGCCTGTTAACTAGTCTACGCGAGGCTTGGGTGGCCGACGGGCTGGAGCTGGACGACGAGGATTGGATGTCCGCGGTGGCCTCTCCGAAAGAGGTGGCCATCCCGGCTCGCCTTCGTTTCGTCCAGCTCAAGATCCTTCACCGGGTCTACGTGACGGGGCCAAGGCTTCTACGTATGGGTTTTGCCGGTGACGGACTGTGTAAGCGTGGCTGTGGTGCGTTGGCGACTTTTATGCATATACTGTGGGAGTGCCCGAAGGTGGAGCGATTCTGGCGTGGTGTGCATGAGGTCCTGCGTGTGGTCACGCGTGTAGCGCTGCTGCCTGAAGCGAGGAGGTGCTTGTTGAATGTATGGGAACCGAATGACTACTCGGTTCCGCAGACGCGGTGGGTGACTCTGGGATACATGATAGCGAAACGTGATATTGCTCAATTGTGGGGATCCCAGAGGCCCCCTGCGGTGTCGGCCTGGAAAGAGCACATGGATTGGTGTATGTTCCGTGAAAAGGTGGTGTATGTGGCGAGGGGTAAGCCTGGGGCGTGGGTGAAAATCTGGGGCCCCTGGAACGCCTACCGTGGGGGCATTTGTGAGCCGCCACAGCTGCCGGCTGCCTCGCCTGCTCCGTCTCCCTAGCTGGATCCTCTTGCTCGGCCGCGGGCACGCGGCCCCCCAGTCCTTGATCTCCTCCCATCCCCCTCTTCAGATTTTTCCTGCCAGTCTGGATCCCCCACTATGGAGCAAGTGTTGTCACCTTGAATCTCGGGTTGCCTTGCGGTTGTGGTTTTTTTGATGTTGTTAGTCCTTAAAATGAAACCGTACTCTGTGGCAGGACGCCGTGAGGCCTGCACCATTGATTACTCCTGTGTTTCTACTGTGCACCGCTGAGAGACCTTTACTGTCTGTATGTACTATATTTGTGATGCTCTAGCGGCCGGCCGTGCGGTTGTAGGCCCATACCTGTAACCTTTTTTATGGATGCAATAAACGGTTTCAAAAAAAAAAAAAAAAAAAAAAAAAAAAGAATCATATTTGTATTACTGTATTGTGGATTTTTGTCGTTTTGGTCTTGTTTTGGTTTTGATAAAGCTTACTTATTTTTCTAAATGGGTGTGGTGTCCATTTGTAGTGGTTTCACTGTATTACTGTATGCGTTCACAAATGCTTTACACACTGCTCTGAGATAAGCCTGTCTGCTCTTGCCAAGCTACCAAGGGGGTGAGGAGGGGCTATTTTAGAAGTGTATCCCCATTACCCTGAGTAGGAAGAAGAGTCCCTACTTGGACAAAGGTACCTACCTCTGCCAACTAGAGACCCCCATTTCTAACATTGGTGCTCAGCTGTGAGGATCTTGACTTGCATTTGTGTCTTACATACAGTGACTGGTGTACACTACTAGTACAGTGCAGACCATCACGCAACCACATACAATTGCTGGAACCTTTTTTCGGACTATTTTTTTCTTTGCAACTAAGAGCTGCCAATCTTCACCATGAGTAAGCCAGCATCACTTGCATCTTTGGATATTGAATTTGAAGAAGATAGGGTTGGAACGTACACTGTGCCACAGCTGAAAGATATCTGTAAAAAGTTTTAAATCTCTGTAAGAGGCCTCTCTAGAAAGGAGGAATTCCAAAAAGTGCTGAGGGCCTTGTTGGAGTCAAGGGATGCCAGCGGGCATGAACACCAACGAATGGAGGAGGTGGAGAATTTAGAGGGACAGCATGATAAGCTATTAGGTTTTCCTGGTAGGAGATTACCTTCCAGGGGGGGCAGAAGTGTCTCTTCTAAGAGGCTGTCTCCAGATGAAGAGCTGGAGGACAGGGAGAAAACTAGGATGCATGAGTTGGAGCTCACAAAGCTCAGGCTGAGGAAGGATGATAAGGAGTTGGCATTTCAGAGGGAGAAATTAGCCCTAGAAGAGAAAAAGATGCTCTTAGAGCATGAAAGAGGGTTGAGGGAACTGGATATAAAAGCAACAAGTCTAGAGTCCAATCCCAATGGTGGCAACATACCATCAGTGCCTGGAGAAGGGAGGATATACATTCCCAAGGAGGTTATTAAGGATTTCACAAAGCAGCAAGACATTGGTCAGTGGTTTAAAGCCTATGAGGTCCTACAGAGTCCCTGAGAGAGACTTGGGAGCGGGGTTGTGGAACTGATTTCTCGCTGAGAGGAGAAACATGTTGCTAGCATTGCCCACTGAAGATCAGATGTCTTATGCTCCTATAAAGGAAGCTTTGATAGCAAGGTATGGTTTGACCCCAGATTTGTACAGGCAGATGTTGAGGGCTTGTAAGAAGCTGGAGTCAAGCACTTGGGTGAAATATGTCTCCTATATTTGCAGAACACTGGATGGATGGGTCAAGGGTAGCTAGGTAAATGATTTTTAGGGGCTCTATGATTTGGTTGCATGGGAGCACTTGTCAGATAATTGTTTTCCAGAGCTACACTAGCGCTTGACAGTAAGCTGACTGACCCCAGGAAGCATGCTTTTGAGGCAGACCGCTGGGTCAGTACCAGGGTCCAAAAAGGAAAAAGGTTGTGTGGGAGACTCTGCCAAAGGTGGCCAGGGTCCCCAGCAGAAGAGTGGAGGTGACAAGGACACACATATGGAGTTCCAAAAAGGGGCCGAAGTAATTCCCAAGGGAACCAGGGGAAAGGTTCCCAGCCTCCCACTGAAAAGAAGTCATGGGCCCCTACAGGTAAGCCTATTCTGGAGGGTCCCAGGGCATGTTATAGTTGTGGTCAGGTGGGTCACTTCCAGGGGGACCCTAGGTGTCCCAAAAAGATTACCACTGCACCCACTGGTGCACCGCCCGGGAAATGGCTAGTGTAGCCTTGGGGGAGGAGTCAGTTACCCTAGAGGGGTGGGGATCCACATAAATGACCCTGGTCTCTTTAGGAGACAGTGAGATGGTCCCAAGAGCTCCTCTGCCTGATAACACTAAAAAATACAGGCAGTGGGCGACCATCAATGGCCATAGTGTGAAGCTCTGAGAGACACTGGAGCCAGTGTGACAGCTGTCAGTTTTTGTCTGGTGTCTGAGGAGCAGGTGGCCCCCAGCACATTCTACCCATTAGTTGCAGCAGACAACTCGGAATGCATCTGCAAAGTGGCACAGGTTCCCTTTGAGGGGAGGGGTGGTCTCAAGTACCTTGAGAGTAGCTGTCAGGCTAGCAATGCCTGATGACTGTCTGCTAGGCAACGATTTGGAGAGTTCCCCTTGGGAAAAGGTGGAGCGTAAGCCTTATTTTGATATGTTGGGTCTTGTCCTGTTCAAGGCGTATCCTCAGGGTTGTACCGATGCTCAGAGGGGTCCACCTCTCGACAGCCCAAAGTCTGGTTTACTGTAATAGTCAGACATTTGGGATGGTCAAGCGGGGGAAGGAAAAGTTGGGAACTTCAGGGAGGGAGATCTGTGAATGGAGAGAGAGTTGGACTTGTAATAACTCTTATATGAGACAATAGGTATCAGACCAACAAGTGAGGTTAAGACACCTTGGGGCATATTTACAAGGCGGCAATTGAAAATTATCGCCGCTTTTGCGGCCGTTATCGGCCGAAAAGCGGGGATAATTTTATCGCCTAATTAGCAAGGTCACGCTAACGCGTGAAATCTTGCATTAGCGCTCCTATTCTTAACGCCCAGCTTTGCATCTCTAATGAGATGCAAAGTGGTCATTCCTGACCTGATATGACAGGAGAAATGTCGCTAAGCGACATTTCTCCTATCATCAAGCCCCACGCTATGAAGCATAGCGGCAGGAAAAGTAGCGATAACCCCTATTATCGCTACTTTCCTTACGCCTGCTTCAGGACTGACTTAGCCATGATTTCCTATGGAAGGTGGATATCATGGCTAAGTTTGTGAGTCCCTATCAACAAGCTAACGCCACATTTCATGACATTATTGCTGGGTTTCCAGCGATAATCTCATGTTAGGCAGTTAGCGCTAGGATTTTTATTGCTTTTGAGATAAGCGTTGCTAATAGCACGCTATCTCAGCGATAAAAATCCACGCTAGACGGCGATAATTATCCTAGCGCTAAGTGCGCTTAGCGATAATTATCGCCGGTTGTTGCTGATATGCCCCCTAATAGCTACCTGTAAAAGAAAATAACCAACCCAGTAACAGAGGATGTGAGCGGGTGTATTCAAGTTCCCAACATGGTTACTGCAAAGGAGGAAATAATTAAGATTATAAACAAACAACTTCAAAAGAATGAGCCCCTTTGAAAAATCCTCCACACACAGTGTTTCAAGAATGTCATAACTGTATAACAATATATCTAATTCAGCAGTATAATGAGAGTTGCTTCACTCTGTTTACATCCAAGAACATCTTTATCTAAATCCTATGATCAATACCTCTCTCTGCTTGAACCGTGAAGATCGGTTCTACCAACAGAGGAGGTAACGTGGAGCAGCAATGTACAAACTCTAGGGAATCTCCCCCGCATGAGTCGTCAGAAAGGACTCATCAACGGGGGAGCCAAATAATCACATCTTCACTCACTACAAAGGGAGAGCCAGTAAATTTAGAAACTTCCACTTCTCATGCCTTGTGCCTGATAACTACTCCCCAGCAGGAGTCCTTCATGCAGCTGGACTTGCCAACGGGGCAGAAGAGCAGGGATTGGCACAAACACACAGGAAATCAAGAAGGATCTGAATGTATATGGACCTTCCGATATTGTATCAAAAAGAGGTGGTGCAACTAGCACCCTTCCCAGACCGGGATATCTGCAACAGTAGCTCTAGCCGGGAGATTGGAATAATCGGCGGCTCCGTGAAGTGTCTTCTTGGCTATATCCAGATTTCCCAACAGCAAGCACAATGTAGCGTGCTGCTTCATGAGTGTGAGTCTTGCTGGGAAGTTGAGTTCCTGAATCACAAGGGTAACCCTCTACTCGTACGGCTCACGCTGCACAGCCTGTCAGTGTTCACGAGAACAAGGTGACCTGACAGGTCTGTCTGAGTGGGCGTTCGCGACCACTCGATCTATGGCAGCCGGAAAGGGCAATCAAGAGAACCTGGAGCCTGAAACAGTGGCCCAGCTGCCTGCCAGAAAGAGAAGGGGTAGGGGGCATGGGAAACCAGCCCCTGAGGTTCTCACTGTACAGGAGGGAGCAAACCTTGAGGGGGATGCTCTGGAGCCTAAGAACAAGTGGCCGAACTAGGGGACCTGCCTGAGCTGTCCCATTGGCAGCAGGAAGGGGGGCCCTCCAGGGAGGAATTCTGCCAGGAGCAGTAGAAATGCCCTTCTCTTGTTGGTTTGCAGCAGCAGCCTGCAAACCAGGCAGACGGTGATCAGTCTGGATCACATTGGATTTACTGGGAGAATGGTCTCCTATATAGTGAGCCTAAGTTTGCTGAGACAGGGTCAGCCCTTGTTCAGGTGGTACCCCATTGCTTCAGAGCCTTCCTACTGGGTCTGGCTCATGATGTGCCTTTGGCAGGGCATTTGGGGCAAGACAAGATCTTTGGAAGGCTTATCACCCACTTTTACTGGCCCCAAATGCGTAAGAACTCTAACACACACTGTAGGTCTTGTCAGACTTGCCAGGCAAGTGGTAAGAGTGGGAGGAAGTACAAGGCTCCTCCTCACACCCTTCCCCTGTAGTCAGCACCCCCTTTGAGAGGGTGGGTATTGACATTGTGGGGCCTCTGGATCCCAAGACAGCCATGGGCAACAGATTCATCCTGGTCTTGTTGGACCATGCCACACGGTTTCTGGAAACCATCCCTCTCTGGACTGTGATGGCCCCCGTGGTGGGTAATGCGGTGATGGGGATTTTCTCCCGTGTGGGGTTCCCCAGAGAGGTGATGTCTGACCGGGATACCAACTTCATGTCTAAGTATATGAAGTCCCTGTGGCAGGAGTGCGGTGTTACCTATAAGTTCACCACTCCTCACCACCCCCAAGGTAATGGGCTATTTGAGAGATTCAACCGGACTCTGAAAGGCATGATTATGGTTCTTGTTGAACCCATGAGGTGTAAGTGGGACATCCTCTTACCATGCCTGTTGTTTGCTTGCAGGTACGGCAGAAGTCCTTACGGTTCAGTCCCTTTGAGCTTCTGTATGGGTATCCTGTAAGAGGACCTCTAAGTCTGGTGAAAGAAGGCTGGGAGAAAGCACCCAGTAAACCTCCCCAGGATGCATATAGCTACATGCTGGGCTTTCAGGAACCAGACTAAGTGCTTCAGGCAACTCGCTCAGGCAAATCTGGTAGCCAGCCAGGAAGAGATGAAACAGTGGTATGATAAGAATGCCACTCTGATCGAGTTTCAGCCTGGTCACAAAGTATGGGTCATGGCCCCAGTGGCCCCTTGTACGCTCCAAGATAAGTGGACTGTGCCATTTGAGGTGGTGGAGTGCAAGAGTAAAGTCACCTACCTGGTGGACTTGCAGTCTCCAAGGAACCCTTTGTGGGTCCTGCATGTGAAATGCCTTAACCCCACTTGGAGAGGTCCAAAGTGGGCATACTCCCAGCGACAGATGCTGGAATAGAAGAGGAGACTGAGACTCTTCCTGACCACCTGTCTGCTAAAGAACATAATGGGTCAGTGGACGGTGTAACCCTCTCCCCTGCCCTGACCCCTGAACAGCAGGGTGACTGCCGCCAACTGTTGGGACAGTTTGATGCTCTGTTCTCCCTGACTCCTGTTGTCACTCAGTGGTGTGTCCATGATGTGGACACTGGGAACAGTCCTCCTGTGAAGCACAACATTTACAGAGTAACTGACAGGGTCAAGGCTTGCATCAAGGAGGAGGTCTCTAAGATGTTAGTGCTAGGGGTGATTGGGCCCTCAAACAGCCCTTGGGCCAGCCCAGTGGTCTTGGTCCCAAAAGCTGCCGCACCCGGTGTCATGCCAGAACTCTGCTTCTCTGTGGACTACCGAGGGCTCAATTTCGTCACCAGGACTTATGCACACCCCATCCCCAGAGCTGATGAGCTCATAGATCAGTTGGGAGCTGCCCAGTACCTCAGTAGGTTTGACTTAACGTCTGGGCACTGGCAGATTGCCTTAACCGATGGGGCAAGGAGAAGTCTGAATTTTCAACCCCAGAGAGGCACTGCCAATTCCGGGTGATGCCCTTTGGGTTAAAGAATGTCCCTGCCAACTTTCAGAGGTTGGTCAACTAGGTGTTGGCTGGACTGCAGGATTTCAGTGCCTCCTACCTGGATGACATCTCAGTGTCTGTTCAGTGCCACTTGGGAGGAACATCCTATTACACTGATTCGCCGTGGCATGAGCATCGAGAAAACGTGAAGGTGACACGCTGCCCTTCGCCTGTTGGCTTGGACTTGCGTGCCGCCATAGCTGCCAAACGGAGTACGAGTACGAATGTCCTGGAGGCAGCGGAGCCTTCTGCTGGACCCGTGCGCCCACGCTCCACCCTTGATGGTTCTCCCTGGAATCCAGTCCACTGGTATGCAGTGTGGTCTTTAAGATACTTCTTGGCTCCCCTAGAGGTTGTGGAAACCATTTTTGATTGGCCTAACACGAGTTTGAGATACTTCTGTGCTCCCTCTTTCATTATGTCCTGAAGAGGCCTATAAGCCAAAGGTCGAAACACGTTGACACCTCATTTATGAAGTCTCTGGAAGGCTTGGATTACATATGTATTAAATACACTGTATGTTGCTTTAAGATCTATGATTTTTGCCTTGCATTGCGGACCCCAGAGACTCTTATTTTGAGTGATTGTGCAGGAATTTTATGCACAGCCTCCTACAAGTATATGTGTGGAAGATAAGAGTATTTTTATAGGGATCTAATTTGGCTTTGTGCAATTTTTGTAATGTTTTGTACTATTTTGCCTAATTTTTGTATATAGAAGGAATTTAATGTTTTATGTACCACAATTTACAGCAATTCAGTTCCAACATGGATAAAATGTGAATACTTGGAGGGATCCAATAAAAGAATGATCTCATACTTTTCGAGTTGTATCTATGATTAATTGATGTATTCATCAGATTTAGTAATAGTTGTATCTTTTCACGCTTCTCAGTCATTTTTTCCAGTGTACCTGGGAGGAACATCTACACCACCTCTGGGAAGTGTTGAAAGCTCTGCAGAGGGCAGGCCTCACGATCAAGGGAAGCAAGTGCCAGATCGTCAGGGTTCACTGGTGTACTTAGGACAGCAGGTAGGAAGCAGCCAGGTAGCGCCCCTAAGGCCTAAGATTGACACCATTCTGGCTTGGGAACCCTCCAAGACCCAGACAGAGGTGAGAGCCTTTTTAGGCCTCACTGGATATTACAGGAGATTTGTCAAGGGGTATGGCACCATTGTTGCCCCCTTGACAGAGCTGACTTCCAGGAAGCAGCCCAGGAAGGTGAACTGGAATGACGCCTGCAAAAAGCTTTTGATGCCCTGAAATCTGCCATGTGCATGGCGCCCATGCTCAAGGCACCCAACTTCTCACAGGAATTTGTGGTGCAGACAGATGCTTCAGAGCATGGTGTGGGGGCAGTGCTCTCACAGCTAAATGAGGAGGGCCTAGACTAACCGGTAGCCTTCATCGGTAGGAGGTTGCTTCCACTGGAACAGAGGTGGAGTGCGATTGAGCGTGAGGCATTTGATGTGGTCTGGGCGGCTGAAGAAGATGAGGCCCTACTTGTTTGGGACTCACTTACGGGTTCAGACCGACCACAGGCCCCCTCAGATGGTCCATTTTCCTCCAGGGTATGGACTTCACGGTGGAACATCGCCCTGGTACAGAACACGCCAATGCTGATGGTCTGTCCAGATTTCTCCGCCTTAGTGAAGAAAACTCCCTAGAGGGTGGGTAGTGCTCCCCACATTTCAGCTGGAGGGGACATGTGTTAGACCTGGCATCATTGGCATGGGTTTCCCCCGTATTTTTGCCTTTACCTCCTGTTATTTTGCTGTGTGTTGGACTTCATTTTTGCTGGTCTAGATGCTTTGGTCACTTTGGCGCTGCTGTTCAGTGCCAAAGTGCAAGTGCTCCCTTGGTAAATTGTTGTTCTGGATTGGAGATTCCATTATTGGCATATTTGATTTACTAGTCAGTCCCTAGTACAGTGCACTATGTGTGCCAGGGTCCTGTAAATCCCTGACTAGGAATAAGGGTGCCTACATGGACAAAGGTACCTACCTCTGCCAACTAGAGACCCCCATTTCTAACAATACCCCTGGCTTTATTCAGTGCCACTTTGCAACAGTTTCTAATTGAAGCATCATGAAAGCATGCAACGTGACAACATACCTCCCTTTTAAAGAGAAAGAAAATATTATTTGCTATCCAAAGTTTGACAGAAAGAAAAAAATTAACTAACAATCTGATGGTCTTAAAATTGATGGACTACCCGTCGCTCAGCAACAAATTAAGCTTGACATACAAGGGTTGGCATCAGGGCTTAGCGAGGACACAAAGTCTCTTACTTGCCTCTTCTTCAAAATGAGCAGCGTCTTATTACACCCCCGTCACCAATTTTCCAAAGACAGATGCTTAATAGATGATAAGCGGTCTTTATTCGATCTCTGTACAAATGATGCAACCCCTGACAGGACCAACCGCTCAAGTGTCATTATTCCAGCATATCCCTGGTGTAATTCAGTGCCACTTAGCAACAGTCTCTAAGTGAAGCATCAAGAAAGCATGCAACATTGCAACACCGGTGACAGGAGGATTGTCTGTCCTACCACCAGGACAGCAGAAAAGATTGTATTGATGAGGAGTGACGAGAAAGTGATAGACTTCTGTGCATGCTGCGTCCCATACCAGCCCTTAAACCAATGAATAGCTAACTGACTTACTTTCTGATAAGTTTTGTCAAATACTCAACATTTTATTGAAGGTCAGCTGTTTGTGTGTCTTTCATGAGAATCATTGCCCGAAGCATTGAGTTTTACCTAGATGGTACACACAGACTCATGATGACCTCACTGAGAGAAGACAATGTTGTCATCAAAACCACCAAGAGTTCATCATTCTAGTGGGGTGAACCTCTTTGCACCATCAAAGTCAACTTGATCGCCACTGAGATAAGCATGTTGCTCGATGTGTTAACCACGAAGGACATCTTCGCTGATACCCCATGTCATGCCCCAGAACCCCTCTGCTGATCGTATGGTCACATTGCATCTTACAAGCCTGCATACCCTTTTGTTGTTCATTCCATTGGTGTAGCTGCATTAAACACCAACACTGTGGGGGTGCCAGACCAGACTGCGTTCCACCCCACAAGCCCCAATGCATTCGGCCTGAGGCTCGTTGCACAGAATACTTGCCCATATAACTTGGCACCACACCACCCTTCAAGAGTAAGCCTTGACTGCCCTCTATCACTAGCCCAGAGTAAGTCTTGACTGCCCTCTATCACTAGCCCCTCAGAGTGGAAGCCTGAAAAAGAGGCTCCTATCATTTAGTGAACTTGCACTAGTATCTGGTTTCTAAAGTTTCATTGATAACATGCAACACTTCTTATAAGGATTACCCAGTTGCTCGAATGCCATATAGAAATGAACAGACAACTTTTCTGCTCACTCTTTCTGCCTCCTAAATCCCCCTTTACATCTTCTATTCTCTTCTTTACTTTCCTGCTCTCTCATTATCTGCTGACCATGCCCCTTCTTCGAACACTTGCTCCCTCTCTAGCCCCTTCTCTCTTCTTATCCCTCCTTTGCACCAAAATTCATCCTTGTTTCCTCAGTCTTACCTCTCCTGAGTCCTCCTTATCTCCTTACAGGAGATAAGGAGGATGCAGGAGAAGGATGCAGATGAGGTCCTTCACCCTCAACTGCATCCTCCTATCTCCTGCTTATTTCGTAACATTTTAAGTCTCCTGCTTTCTCACTAAATGTATTTTTTTTGCTCTTTCTTTTACTCCTTGACTCCTGTCTTATCTCTCCTGCTCCCTTCTCTGCCTCTGGCTCGGTGTTCATCACAATACATCTCACGCTCCTTCCTTCGGTCCTCCTGTCCTTCTTTGCCTCTGGGCTTCCGGCATACCTCTCCTACTCGATCTGTGACACCATGACTCCCTCCTTATCGCCTCTGCTCCCTCTTTCACCCCTCCCAGCTCGATCCTTCCCTCCTCCCTTCTTCACTATCCTCCTCCCTCCTTGCAACCCAGCCTCCACTGCATTCATGCTTCCTTCTTCCAACTTTGCCAGTACTGCACTCTTCTTTCTCTCTGACACTCTCCTTATCTCTCCAGGCCCCAGGCTACCTAATTACCCCTCCTGTTCATTTCTTGGCTCCCTCTTATTCCCTCACAGTTAATGTCTCCAATAATTCTATATTTGCCCACTCCTCCTTCCCAATCAACGGAGGTGATAGTGAGGATTTTTCACCTACAATGCACTATTGCTCTTTCTGCTGAGAAACAAGGCTGTTGGTGAAGACACCTCTATTCACAACACTTCTACCTTCTCTCCTCTCCCATATTATTTTCCTTTCCACCTTTATGAACCCTTCTTTCCATCTTTCCCTTTCTTCTGCAGTGCTTCCGGGCATAATGTGCTACACAAGAAATTGAGGTAACATTGCCTAATACAACAGTGCTTAATTTGTAAAAGAATATGTCATGGGGCCCAAAGTTTTGCTCAGAAGCTTGCAACCGGCGCTATGAATGTTGGTGTGCTGAATACCAACGCTTCATAGATTTAATTGCACCTCCTGCTTCTTTAATCCTCCGCCAGATACTCCCTACCCCTTTATCCCACTTTTGCCGGTCCGTGCTTTCTCCTATTATCACAGTTGTTCTGCCTTTCTCTTTCTCCTATTTCCAGCTTGTGTTGTGTTCCTTTCTTGCTCTTGGTTAAAAGTCTGATGAGAAAAAATAAGTGCTGGTCCGCAAACATGAGTGCTGATGGGCCCCACTTGCAACTATAGACTCAACTTGAGCATTGACTATCCAGCTTTTGAAAGGAGTCAGATTTTTCTAACGCAAGCCGGTTTCTATGGACAACTAATTAAGGAATTCTTACAACTGTTGGCTGTGATTACTATGGGGCAGATTTATGTTCCCTGGCGCATCCCTGCAAATCAGCATGGATGCGCCAGGGAAGATGCGTCACGCAAGTTTGCCCTTGCGCCACCGCAGATGCGCCGCATTTACAATGCGGTGCATCGTGGCGCAAGAACAAGCAGATACGTGACGCATCTGCCAGCGTAAGGTTGGCGCAGTGCTGAAGTTGCGTCGCAAGCACGACGCAACTCCAGCACTGTTCCAACCTACCCTATCCCTAACATGGTGCGTCAAGCCTTACGCCTGCTTCAAGCAGGCGCAGGGTTTTGACGCATCAGCGTTGGGAAAGTGACTCAGTGGAATCTTATAGATTTCACTGAGTCACTTTTCAGGGGCGTTCCTGCGACGGAACGCCTCCCCTGAGTAGAAAGGCCCACATGAAACCTGACGCAGGTTTCATGTGGCGCAGGGCTTTACACCGTGACGCATCTCCATAGATGCGTCACGATGTAAATGGGGCGCAACATGACGCAGGGTTTACGCCGCCGCTGCGTCACAAAAGTGACGCAACGGCAGCGTAAAAGGGGCGCAAGTCCCTCATAAATCTGCCCCATAGATTTTAGGCAGGGGGAGAGAGGTTTAATCCACCCCCCACCCTGGATCTGGAACAACATGTCTCATTAGCATCAGAATGGCTCCCACCCTCCTGCAATCCATAAAAGAGCTGAAGGCACACCTCTTCATCGAGAACCACCAACTTGCATGAAAGGTCACAATTCCCCTGAAATGTTTGATTTCACAGTAAGGATCAATAGCATGGCCTGCTGAGAACTTCCCTGCTCCCTGGCCAAGTTTGTGCTCTACCAAAACCATTACAGACATGTCTACCTACATATAATGCAGCCTTATACCTCGGAGAATGGAAGGTATTGCCCATTACTGCTCTCAGAAGCCCCTCAAAAATTTAGAAGCACTTCTTTTTCAACTCTTTGTGACACTGCTTAATTGGTGCTCTCCTTTCCCTCCTCGTGCTACAGATCCTTCTCTACTGTGCTCTGTGAACGTTCAACTCCTTATTTTTTTTCCTTTTATTACCAAAATCAGTTTTAGACATATCTGGTAAAATGCTGCTGAACGTTTGTATTTATGTATCTAAAATAGAAATCCAACAAATATGTTTTTAAAAATTTACCCAACAGATATAAAAAAATCTTCTTGTTTGTCACTTTCTAATTTTTTCTTTTTCTATTTTAAATTTCCGGAGGGTTACCTCCCCATGTTGCGTTGATGATGTACCAGGATAGAATTATGCATGTACATATTCATGCAGACTGATAAATGTAATAAGCAGTCACAACTGAAAAACAAACAAACACTGGCAATGTCAATAGCTCTGGCTTATGAATGAAAGTGTATTTTGTGTCACTGATGAGTTTAAAAACTCAATACGTCCTCACACAAGTATGTCTCTCATCTTTGCACAAATGCATCCTTTGATCTACTGACTCATTCTTGCATTCACCCTCTGACACAACCGCAATAAACCACACACAAACTTAACAACATATGTCCGTCTTGCAAAGGTACTGCAAATAGTCTGTTGTAGTCAGCACACCTTACCAATTGACGCCCTTCATTTTGAGTGACTGTACAAACCTGTGCACACTGTTCACATCCACCCAGAAATAGTTCCTTTATATCTTGACTGCAGTCCGTGTGCCCAATAACATGGTGATTTATTCCCATCACCTTTTGAAACTTGCTGTTAGAAAGTGTATAATTGTCATTGTGAAAGTTGTATCTGCCTGTAATTTTGGTCGATAGTTAAATTTTAATCCTCTTTGTCTTCTTCACCGATGATAATAATAAAATGTATGCCAAACTCAATGGTTCGTTCTTTTTTATAAAAAAGCACTATAAAAAAGCAGCATAAAAGTAACTGTTTTTATGAAATTTCATATTTTTGCTCCAAGCATATGACAGCCACGATTCACTTTTTTTTATCTTTTTGATGCATATGCTTGCAAAAAAATTAGCCATTCCACAAGCTTGCCAAGGCCAGACCATTTGGCTTTGCCATTGCTTGTTTTTTTTAAGAAACTAGGATAACCTGACAAATATGCTGGGTCAGTCAATTGAAAAATAAAATGAATAAGAAGAGTTATAGAAAAAGATGAGGACAGGCAAAAAAAAGGTTAGGTAGTAAATGTATTTTGTTTTGGAAGCAGGCAATGTGCCAGACTAAGAGGTTCTTAAAATGATATATTTTTTTTTCTATTTTTTAATAGCCCACTTTGGAGGTACGCCTTGGCTGCCAGTATTTTAAGAAGTTATGCTTTGGAAATGTGTGTAGAATGTAGCAGGAAAAATATGGCTTTTTATTTTTCACCAGCTAAGTTGCATAAGTCACCCAGACCACTGACGGGCGATCTCCATCACACTGACAGTTGGAAGCGCGCGCGGTTTCGCAACCGACGTGTAAAAAGCACATTGAGAGGAAGGAAGATCCGTCAGTGCGGCCACGGTGTCCCTTCGGGCTTTCAAAATGGACGGTGAGCAATTGGATGTGGTTCGCAGAGGAGAAATCCGTTGACTCCCTGTCGAGAAAAGACGGAATATTCGCTCTCACGTGGTCCTCGAAGCACTGACAAGTTTAAGTGAAGTTAGGGCAGCAAGTCGCCTTGAAACCTAGCAGTAGCGTCAGTTCTTGAAATGGAAAAATAGAAGTGCTTCTGAGAAGCGCTGGTACTCTCCAATCAAAAGTATTAGGTCATTCTTGAGAAGTGCCAGTATTCTTCCTCTCAAAATAAAATAGTGACGGTACTCCGTACCGGACAGTACCGGCCCATTTAAAGCACTGTGACACGGAAAGCAGAAGAAAGAGGAGTGACAATGGTTCGATGGGCCCTTTTTAAAACAAGGAAAAGGCCTCTGCCCTTTAGTTGACTAGTAAAAGACAAGCCATATTTATGTTGTAGAGTGCCCTTCGTACCCCTGGCACGACTGCCCCTTCTGCACTATTGTCTGCTTCCACTGATTCCATCTTGGGCCAAGGCTGTGTGGAATCACAATATTGTAATTTTATTACCGAGTGTTTGAAGTCACTTTTACTTCCATATGAGGCTGGTGCAGTTAAGTACCCAATTCACTCCTCTGTACTGCGTCAGTAACTCTTGGTCGGGGGTCTCCAACCTTTTCTAAACTGAGAACTACTTTTGTTCAATGAAACGCATTGAGAGCTACTAATATTATTAGTGTTGTATAATTTCAATTTTGTTATATGTATATTAATTCAACCAAGCAAAAGCTTCTAATTTAATATGCTGGGCTGCACACACGTGAGCTAATCAGAGGTAGCTGAAGAGCTACAGGTTGGGGACCACTGCTCTAGGTGCTTGAGTCCTACGCTTGCCCAACAAAGGTCTTAACTACAGGGATTTGTGTTGCTTTAGGTATCATGGGTGGAGTGGGTCTGGATTACCCTGAAAACCCCATGGTTAGATGTCTAATACAGGATCTGGATATGCAGCAGTTTCTGCCTTGAATCAGATCCTTACCCAGGGGCTCTAACAGTGAACAAAGGTGCAGTGCTTAATTTGAGACTTTGGGGCACTGGCACTTACTGTTGAGGACCAGCACTTATTTTTCATGTATAAGATATTTATGAGTGCAAGAGAGGGAAAAACACACAGAGGGCAAAGATGGCGAAAGAAAAAGACAGCAAAACAGTCACAAACAGAAAGCAGAAACCTGCAAGTGCGAGAAAAAAGGACAGGGAGTGTCTGGTAGTGGATTAAAGACGACTGGCCTTGCTATTCAGCACGCCGACGTTTGATTTCCCAGGCCGCCAGATTCGAAGAGGAGGCCAGAGAGGCCAGGACATATGAGGACCACAGCTAACGTGCCCCCAGGGCTCCGAGACATGTGGGCATCAACGAGATTGGAATAAAGGGAGTGCGCACACCACCCCTGCCCTTAGCAGGTAGCTATATCTGAACACTGGAAAACTGGTGCTTGGGATTGGCAGGCGTCCTTCTAAAGGAGCCAATATCAGGAGGAAGGCGTGACCCCCTCCAGAAGCCTAAAAAGCTGCAACCAGGGGTCAAATGTCAGTTGTTGGCTGTGAATGTAGTCCCACCCACCCACACCTACCAGGACAGTGGGTGTCGCAGCTACTTCTGGCAACAGGGGGAAAGTTTCCACTGCAACTCACATGAAGAAAGGGTGTGATAAAGACAGACGTGTGCCAGGTAGGCTGTTGGAAAAAAAGAGTTGCCAAAACAGTGGTTAATGGGATGCCTTATGGCTGGAACACTGGACAGCAAAGGAGGCATTGTTGACAGCGCTGTCGAACTGCATCAATAGAAAATAAGGGCAACTGGTATAGCATCAGAAAGGAAAGAGTTGCCATAAGAGTGGTACTTGGGAGGCCTGGTGACTGGGACCCTGGGAGGGGAGGGGGGGGCAACGGAGAGAATCAGAGGAGATAGGCGCAAAGCATACACAGCACTTCCACCCTGTACATGGCCGGAAAGGGCCTTGGATGGCACACATCAGTAGCAAGGGAAGCCTAGAAGCTGCTGCATGCAACCCAAGGGGCCCTCACATCCTGTACATGGACAGGAACTTATGTTGGATGGTGCTGTCAAAGACAAATTATGGTGTTGCCAAACTGGCTTAAGACTGGGATCACTGATTTATGTCTGTTTGATGAATTTATGCAGACGTTTTGCATTATTTATGATGAATATCAATGATCAATTACTGTCATGATGATTTATGACCATTTCATGTTTGTGACTTAATGTTAATAATCTGCGACCTTTTACCTCCACCCCAAGGGTATCCTACTCTTATAGGAAGAAGGGTGGGTGGAGGGGAGGGGCGGTCGAAGGCCCAGTAGTAGCAGGTAGCCTGTCTGTGGTGAATCTGAGCAGAGTTTCGCCACCGGCACTCTTTCTTTCACATATTAAGCACTGAAGGTGTTACAGGATGGGTCCAGAGCCTACTCTGAGTTCTCTCTATATTGACCTGCACTGCGCTCCAACTCGTGGGGCTCTGTGCTGTGCAGTGTGATTCAAAACGTGAAAAGCCTACGCATCTAATGAAAAGGAATCCTTATTTGCATGTGCATGTGGGAGCCCTTTCTACTGACCACCCCTCCATGGTGTGTATGGATTGCGTGCTATGTGTAGGATCTTTTTCATTCATTCTGTGTGGGTAGGGAAGAGCTGGCGGGAACTATAGCATTGGTCAAAGAGCATAAAAAAGAGTATGGGAACTGAGATCCTGGGTAAAATCAGGACGTGGCCAGTAGTGCGGGGGCAGGTTAGAGACATGACTACAACAACAAAATATTCTGTTAGTATTTTGATTCACAGGGAGAGTACGCTATGGAGCAGCTGATGAGCTTACTTCACCAATAAAGATGGGCTGTGGGGTCCGTCAGAGATCCGTACTCGCTCCTTTTCTATTCTGCTTATACATAAATGACTTAGAATGTCATATCAGAATTGGAAACGGAGACGCACCCACAGTAAGCAACAGGTCTCTACCAGCCTTGTTATACGCTGATGATTGTGTCTTAATGCCGAGAACTGGGGTGGGACTACAAAGGCTTTTAACTGGTTTTAATGAATATATGAGTGACCTTGGCCTAAAAACAAATGCTGCAAAAGCTCATGCTATGGTAACAGGCAAACCCCCATCAAAAACAAAAACTTTTTATATAAAAAATGAAATACTGTCTCAGGTACCAACCTTCTCTTAGCTAGGTATACATTATAATGAAAACATTTGTGGTCCCACTTAGTTGATGCAAGGATTGGAAGCTTCAACAAAATGTGGAGGCCATTTTTAGATTTACACAAAAACGAGGCTCTCGCCCTATTAAAGCCATTATAGACATTTACAAAGCACGAACATGCGCCGTCACTTTGTATGGTGCTGGAGTCTGGGGTTGTACTAACACCTTGGCCCTTCAGAGAGCAGAAAATATGATGCTATAACGTGTACTGACACACCCTAAAAGCATTCCCGCCATCATGTGTCATAACCAACTAGGTGTAACACCATTGTCTTTTCACATGCAATCAGCACCTCTGATGCTTTGGCACAACATTTGGATAAAAGAGGAACCAGTTTTGAACCGCAACATAATTTTAGATTGCTTGAAACTGGATTGCGCAAAAAAAAAATCCATGGTTTTCTTATATACAAGAACAACTAGAGAAGTTGGGATTGCAGGACTACTTTAATACACCTGGAAACACTTCCGCAATCCCAAAAAACAAGTTGAAAAGACATTTTCGCATTTACCTGAAACAAGTAAGAGAAAGTCAAGAGATGGTTAAAAAAAGAGTTGTAGAGTATTCATTGTTAGTTACTTCTTCAAGAATTAAGCCATTCCTCTCTTTTTACTTTAACTAAACCAAAACGTTGTGTTTGATTAGATTCAGGATGGGTATTGCACATTTCCTGGTGTCGTATCCACGTGATGCATATTGCGATGCTAAATTAGAATTGTGTCCATGTGACTCAATTTCTGCACAGAGCACTTTACATTTCATGTTTTTATGCAAACTTTATCTAGACCCGAGATGTATCTTTTTAAAACCATTGTTAAGATTTTTAAATATAAGAAAGTGTCAACCAGCATTATGCCATTTACTCCTTTTAAACAATGAATTTACTTGCCTAATGATTTACAGTTATGTCTCCTCTGCAGTTCGGCTCCGTTATATTGTTAGAAAATGATTTTTAGTGTATTGATTATGTCGGTTGAATTTGATCATGTTCATTTGTGTAATTCAATTGTTTTTATTTGTTCTTTTATGGCTATAATTAAGCCGAATAAAGATTTTTGACTGACTGACTGATAGCGTTTACCCTACAGGTGACTAAATGTTAAATATAATACACACACCTCAAATGACAAAATAAATGCAATTTAAATTAATCTGAAGGAATTACATTTTTTTGGTAGGACCGTTCAGTTGGTTAAGGGGATCATTTCAAATATCTGTGGGTGTACCCGGACGATCACCGTTTTGAACACTGGTCGGTGCCTGGGGGGAAATAGTGACGTGTATTTATAGTGCTAGGAGGTAAAAGCCTGTGACACACAGAGGCGCCGATCACGATCCTGTAAAAACCGGGTACGAACCGTCAGACGGAGCATATTCTCCGTCCGACGCGTACCCGGTCGTAACAATATACAAACATGGAATTACGATTCGCACGGGAACACCATTTCCGTACGAATCGTAAAAAACCCCGACCGAACAAAATAAACCTACAAATGCGATCCGGGAAAGCGCCGACCTGACGTCGGGACGCTCGCAGCCTGCCATTCACGAACCAGGAATTACGATTCGCACCGACGTCATCCCGCACGGTGAATATTTTCCAGCTGCCAAAAACTGCCGGGAAATCAGGACGACGCGAACAAGGACTACCAGTACGCGACGGACAGACAGGACGACGCGAACAAGGAGGACCAGTACGCGACGGACAGACAGGACGACGCGAACAAGGAGTACCAGTACGCGACGGACAGAGAGGACGACGCGAACAAGGAGGACCAGTACGTGACGGACAGACAGGACGACGCGAACAAGGAGTACCCGTACGCGACGGACAGACATGGACCCGAACCTACGTGTCATCCTGGCCCTCATAGCAGTCGACCTCCTCTACAGGTTCGGACGCAGACGCCGCAGAAGGTCAGAACAACTAAGGGAGGGGGGAAAGTGGGGGGGGGGGGTGGCAGGACCAGGGCAGGCCACAAACCCCCCACCAAAGTCAAACAGCACACATGCCCTGGACATACCTGACTCCCAGGCCCTGGTCACTACGAGGGGGTGGGGGCGTGTCCAGCTAAGCCAGCGACCACCACAACGGAAGTCCTTCACGACGCGAACCGGCAACACAACCAGACAGGTACATCCCGCACCCACGCCTGAAGAGCGTGGGTACGAGTCGTACCACGCCCACACCCACGTCACCCCAACAATGGCGGGACGGCTCGTACCCACGTGGCAAAGGCCTGGGTACGGGCCGCACAAGCATCACATAGCGTGGGGACGGATATGTACGGACCGTACCCCCACCCCATATGCATGGAGCGTACCCCCACCCCAACAGTGTTAGTACCGCGTACGTATGGAGCGTACCCCCACCCCAACAGTGTAAGTACGACCCGTACCCCCACCCGCGTACGTATGGAGCGTACCCCCACCCCAACAGTGTAAGTACGACCCGTACCCCCACCCGCGTACGTATGGAGCGTACCCCCACCCCAACAGTGTAAGTACGACCCATACCCCCACCCGCGTACGTATGGAGCGTACCCCCACCCCAACAGTGTAAGTACAACACGTACCCCCACCCGCGCACGTATGGAGCGTACCCCCACCCCAACAGTGTAAGTACGACACGTACCCCCACCCGCGTACGTATGGAGCGTACCCCCACCCCAACAGTGTAAGTACGACCCGTACCCCCACCCGCGTACGTATGGAGCGTACCCCCACCCCAACAGTGTAAGTACGACCCGTACCCTCACCTCGAATGCATGGAGCGTACCCCCACCCCAACAGTGTAAGTACGACCCGTACCCTCACCTCGAATGCATGGAGCGTACCCCCACCCCAACAGTGTAAGTACGACACGTACCCCCACCTCGAATGCATGGAGCATACCCACATCCGTGTATGTCATGAGCGTACATATTGTGAAATAGGAGGGGTGCGTGCAGAGTCCTCCCAGCAGTGCCCAGAGACAGGAGGGGTGGGGGCCTATCACTCCCAGCAGTGCCCAGACACAGGAGGGGTGGGGGCCTATCACTCCCAGCAGTGCCCAGAGACAGGAGGGGTGTGTGCCTATCACTCCCAGCAGTGCCCAGAGACAGGAGGGGTGTGTGCAGAGTCCTCCCAGCAGTGCACAGAGACATGAGGGGTGTGTGCCTATCACTCCCAGCAGTGCCCAGAGACAGGAGGGGTGTGTGCAGAGTCCTCCCAGCAGTGCCCAGAGACAGGAGGGGTGGGTGCCTAACACTCCCAGCAGTGCCCAGAGACAGGAGGGGTGGGGGCCTATCACTCCCAGCAGTGCCCTGAGACAGGAGGGGTGTGTGCAGAGTCCTCCCAGCAGTGCCCAGACACAGGAGGGGTGTGTGCAGAGTCCTCCCAGCAGTGCCCAGACACAGGAGGGGTGTGTGCAGAGTCCTCCCAGCAGTGCCCAGAGACAGGAGGGGTGGGTGCCCATCACTCCCAGCAGTGCCCAGAGACAGGAGGGGTGGGGGCCTATCACTCCCAGCAGTGCCCTGAGACAGGAGGGGTGTGTGCAGAGTCCTCCCAGCAGTGCCCAGAGACATGAGGGGTGTGTGCCTATCACTCCCAGCAGTGCCCAGAGACAGGAGGGGTGTGTGCAGAGTCCTCCCAGCAGTGCCCAGAGACAGGAGGGGTGGGTGCCTAACACTCCCAGCAGTGCCCAGAGACAGGAGGGGTGGGGGCCTATCACTCCCAGCAGTGCCCTGAGACAGGAGGGGTGTGTGCAGAGTCCTCCCAGCAGTGCCCAGACACAGGAGGGGTGTGTGCAGAGTCCTCCCAGCAGTGCCCAGACACAGGAGGGGTGTGTGCAGAGTCCTCCCAGCAGTGCCCAGAGAAAGGAGGGGTGGGTGCCCATCACTCCCAGCAGTGCCCAGAGACAGGAGGGGTGGGGGCCTATCACTCCCAGCAGTGCCCAGAGACAGGAGGGGTGGGGGCCTATCACTCCCAGCAGTGCCCTGAGACAGGAGGGGTGTGTGCAGAGTCCTCCCAGCAGTGCCCAGAGACATGAGGGGTGTGTGCCTATCACTCCCAGCAGTGCCCAGAGACAGGAGGAGTGTGTGCAGAGTCCTCCCAGCAGTGCCCAGAGACATGAGGGGTGTGTGCCTATCACTCCCAGCAGTGCCCAGAGACAGGAGGGGTGTGTGCAGAGTCCTCCCAGCAGTGCCCAGAGACAGGAGGGGTGGGGGCCTATCACTCCCAGCAGGGCCCTGAGACAGGAGGGGTGTGTGCAGAGTCCTCCCAGCAGTGCCCAGACACAGGAGGGGTGTGTGCAGAGTCCTCCCAGCAGTGCCCAGACACAGGAGGGGTGTGTGCAGAGTCCTCCCAGCAGTGCCCAGAGACAGGAGGGGTGGGTGCCCATCACTCCCAGCAGTGCCCAGAGACAGGAGGGGTGGGTGCCTAACACTCCCTGCAGTGCCCAGAGACAGGAGGGGTGGGGGCCTATCACTCCCAGCAGTGCCCTGAGACAGGAGGGGTGTGTGCAGAGTCCTCCCAGCAGTGCCCAGAGACATGAGGGGTGTGTGCCTATCACTCCCAGCAGTGCCCAGAGACAGGAGGGGTGTGTGCAGAGTCCTCCCAGCAGTGCCCAGAGACATGAGGGGTGTGTGCCTATCACTCCCAGCAGTGCCCAGAGACAGGAGGGGTGTGTGCAGAGTCCTCCCAGCAGTGCCCAGAGACAGGAGGGGTGGGTGCCTAACACTCCCAGCAGTGCCCAGAGACAGGAGGGGTGGGGGCCTATCACTCCCAGCAGTGCCCAGAGACAGGAGGGGTGGGGGCCTATCACTCCCAGCAGTGCCCTGAGACAGGAGGGGTGTGTGTAGAGTCCTCCCAGCAGTGCCCAGAGACATGAGGGGTGTGTGCCTATCACTCCCAGCAGTGCCCAGACACAGGAGGGGTGTGTGCAGAGTCCTCCCAGCAGTGCCCAGAGACAGGAGGGGTGGGTGCCCATCACTCCCAGCAGTGCCCATGGAACGCAAAGGGTGGAGTAGCCACAGATACCATGCCCACAAATGTCAGTCAGGTGCACAAAGACCCTGCAGTACATGTACCACATGTGTGCGAGGCTGGGAGTATACGCATGCATAGGGCCAAAAAGAAAACATGTCCACATGAAGTCATGTCAATAGGCCACATACACAAGTACAATGACTACCAAGGATGCCACGAATGATGCAGGTGGAAAATGGCTCAGCATGCATGTGCAAAGGTGAAGGACTACGTCACACACCCAGCTAATGGACACACAGCTCTGCGCTAAAGTCAGGGGACACCCTGCAGGGAAGAAGTCAGGGTACACAGAGGAAGGAATACACCTTGGGACAATTGAAACATGCAGCAACTGCTTACATGAATGGAGAAAGGTAGCTAACACCGTGTGATGGCACACAGATCCCAGGGTCCCCCCTATGAGCAGCACACTACTACATTTCCCACACACCCAACACATGACCAACACCCACAACCATGTAGCAGCCCCACCAACAGCAATGCCAGCAAAGCAGGAGTGTTCCAAGGGCAAAAAATAAATAGCTTTATTCAGCATGAGCAAAAAACTAGTATGAAGTAAGTCCAATATTAACAAAGCCCATAGGGCAGTCCAGGAGTCTCAGCTGGATGGGGGACACAGTGGGATGCGTGTCCCCTAGCTTGCCTGCACAGTTACAAGCCGTTGTCTTCCACAGGGGTCAGGGCATCAGGTTGGGGGGAAGGAACAGGCACCGCAGGGACAGGAGGGCGAAGGGTAGGCGACGTGGGTGCAGGGATGGAGGACTCCACCACAGGGGGTGGGGCAGGGCCAAAGGTGGATTCTAGGAGCGCGCTGCACACCTCGGTAAGGTCCTCCAGGGACTCCCCTGCACCCGAAGGAACCACAGGCCCCAAGGAGGGGGGGGGGTCAGAGGGATGGGTCGCAGCGCCACTGGGGGAGGGTGTGGACAGGGGGGGGACTCAAGCACCCTGACCTTCGACCTCCTTGACCGCTTGCGGGGTGGTGTCACTGTGGGGCTCAGGGACAGAGCGGCCATGAAGGAGTCTTTGGGGGAGATGTGGCCAGGAGAGCTGAGGGGAGGGGATTTGGAGGGAGTGGATTGGGTGGAATGCGGACTCCCACTCTGGCTGCGTGTCACACGTTTGCCCCCCGACCCAGTGGGTGTGCCTACTTCACCCTGTGTGTGCGTGTCAGGAGGTGTGCGGTGGACCTTACCTGCTGGTGTGGTGCCTGTGTCTGTTGTGGTGGGTGCATGCTTACGTCTGGGTGTATGTGGGACAGGCATGGGAGTGGGAAGTGTGGAAGGAGCAGGGGTAGGGGGTGGGACGTAGCGCTGCAGGAGACCTACTGCTGCAGTCAGTGTGGAGTCTATGGACCTCAGCAAGTTGCGTTGGTCAGCCTGCGATGAATGAATGCCCTCCAAGTATGCCTCCATGTTGTTGAGGACCTGGCTGTGGGCATGGAGGACATTAAGGATCGCAGTCTGACCAATCTGCAACTGCCGCTGGATGTCCACAGACTCAGCATTGGCGGCAGCAGTGGAGACAGGGGCAGGGGGTGCGGTGCCTGGCAGGAAGGAGACATGTGGTGACCGGGCACGTTGGGAAGGGACACGAGCACGTGGGAGGCGGCTGATGCCAATGGAGGGGGCGGTGCCAGATGTAGGGCTGCTGTCAGATGGTGGTGCAGCCACCGCCCACTCGGAGAGATCATCCTCGGACCCGTCAGCTTCATACTCTGTTGTGCCAGTCGACAGGTCCCCGGGTTCACTCTCCTCCGCCTCAGTCCCACTCGAAGTGCCAGCCCCGATGTCACCGCTGGCACTGGTGCTCGGTCCCTCCGCGCCGTCTGTGTCCATGTCTCCCTCCGTGTCCCCCGACGATGCTGTGGGCAGGGTGAAGAGACAGAAATTAATCATACACCTGTATACATATGTCACATGAGTCAAATCTACTTAGGTTACAGTGCATAGCCTGAAACAAAGGATGAGTTACAACTACAAAACAAGGTACATATGTAGGCCCTGCAAGACACAGTTGTGTGACCCACCATGCTATGGAAAAACTATGGAGAGCATGACACAATAGCAAATGAGATGACATGGTATTTTGTCTGAGGAGCAAGGCCCTGGGGACAATACAGCACTGCATCTGCACCACACAGCGTGGCAGGAAATTGGGATGAGCAGGGACCATAGCCAGGAACTAGAGGCACATGCAGCATAGGTAATACTGATAACATGCCCACCCTGACTGGCACGCTGCACCTTGAGTGTATGCCAAGACAAACATCACACACTGGCCAGTCCGAGCAAGGAGATTACAGGTCTTGACATGTAGGCCATGGCCGCACCACCCACCCCCTACATGAGACAAATCTGTGGAGACACAGGAAGCACTTACATCTCTTAGTCTGGGTGAAATACACATGGGATGCAATAATTCAAGATTGCACACCAAATACCCAAGGTGCGCCTGTCCATTTAATCATGTACAAATGGGCATCATCAGATGATTGCTACAAGACACACAGGCAATGGCCACCGTGAGTATGTACTTGGAAAATCAGGTCAGGCTGGACAGTGGACACTTGTAATACATCTCACGTCAATAAACATGGTGCCAGGGGACAATGGCACAGAGCACAACCTATGCTGTAGACACAGAGATTGTCGACATTCTCGGATTACACACATGATACCTAGGAAAAGATGCCCCTGGGGACAGTAGTGGCCACACAACTCCATGCTCCTGAATGGAAATGACTGCAACACACGCTAACATCCCTGCACTATGCGTAACGCACACTCATGCACATCATGTCACAGGCCACCACATGGGACATGCCTGCTGGAAGGCCTCGCACTCAAGAGATTAACTCCCATGTCTGCAATCAGCATTAGTGCCAATTTACATGGAACCCACAAGTCCAGAACTGGACAGGGCACAGGCAAGGTCACTAAACCTGTTACACACCACCCCCACACATGATGCTGCAGGCATTGTACACTTGGAGAATGTGTCAGGCTACATAACTTTGTGATGGAGTGACTACACAGAGACCAGTGAACACATTGCAAGGTGGGGAAGGGAGGCAGGAGAGGCCTGCAACACTGTGGGTAACAGGATCTGCACAGCACCATAAACCCTGGAAGTGTATCCATGGAACAGTGCACTTACAAATGCTGGTGAAACACTACAAACACACACATGTACCTACCCCCTTCCGGCTGCTGCATCTCCTGTAGGCGCCTGTCCAAGTCAGGAAAGACCACCGCCAGCACACGTTTCTGGATGTGGGAGAGACGGCGGCGCCCGCGGTTCTTATGGCTCTCAGGTGAGTCCCCCAGCAGGACCCGTGCGATCCTCCGCGTCCAGCACCGGATATCCTGCCAGCGTTTCCTCACCTGGGGCAGGCGCCGCTTCCGACCATCCGCACTCCTCACGGCGCTGACGGCGTCCAGCCATATCTTCTCCTTGGCAGAGGCGTCTACCTGTGAGGATGGACAAGTGACACTACCTCAATACACCTGGCACATGTCACAGGGACACAGATTATAACACATTTGCTGTTTCCAACAAGGCATAGTATGCATCCAACGCATTGCACCTTTGTCATAGGGACATGATCCTCTGGGGGAAGGCCAAAAGCAGTACGTGCGATTTAAAGGACACAGGTGGAATGAGGGCAACTACACAAGCAATGATCCAGGCTCACACTGTGCATCACACCCACCCCTCTTGTCTCTGGGCACTGCTGGGAGTGTTAGGCACCCACCCCTCCTGTCTCAGGGCACTGCTGGGAGGACTCTGCACCCACCCCTCCTGTCTCAGGGCACTGCTGGGAGGACTCTGCACCCACCCCTCCTGTCTCAGGGCACTGCTGGGAGTGATCGGCCCCCACCCCTCCTGTCTCTGGGCACTGCTGGGAGTGATAGGCCCCCACCCCTCCTGTCTCAGGGCACTGCTGGGAGGACTCTGCACCCACCCCTCCTGTGTCTGGGCACTGCTGGGAGGACTCTGCACCCACCCCTCCTGTCTCAGGGCACTGCTGGGAGTCAGAGGCCCCCACCCCTCCTGTCTCAGGGCACTGCTGGGAGGACTCTGCACCCACCCCTCCTGTCTCAGGGCACTGCTGGGAGGACTCTGCACCCACCCCTCCTGTCTCAGGGCACTGCTGGGAGTGATAGGCCCCACCCCTCCTGTCTCTGGGCACTGCTGGGAGTGATAGGCCCCCACCCCTCCTGTCTCAGGGCACTGCTGGGAGGACTCTGCACCCACCCCTCCTGTGTCTGGGCACTGCTGGGAGGACTCTGCACCCACCCCTCCTGTCTCAGAGCACTGCTGGGAGTGATAGGCCCCCACCCATCCTGTCTCAGGGCACTGCTGGGAGGACTCTGCACCCACCCCTCCTGTCTCAGGGCACTGCTGGGAGGACTCTGCACCCACCCCTCCTGTCTCAGGGCACTGCTGGGAGTGATAGGCCCCCACCCCTCCTGTCTCTGGGCACTGCTGGGAGTGATAGGCCCCCACCCCTCCTGTCTCAGGGCACTGCTGGGAGGACTCTGCACCCACCCCTCCTGTGTCTGGGCACTGCTGGGAGGACTCTGCACCCACCCCTCCTGTCTCAGGGCACTGCTGGGAGTGATAGGCCCCCACCCCTCCTGTCTCAGGGCACTGCTGGGAGGACTCTGCACCCACCCCTCCTGTCTCAGGGCACTGCTGGGAGGACTCTGCACCCACCCCTCCTGTCTCAGGGCACTGCTGGGAGTGATAGGCCCCCACCCCTCCTGTCTCTGGGCACTGCTGGGAGTGATAGGCCCCCACCCCTCCTGTCTCAGGGCACTGCTGGGAAGACTCTGCACCCACCCCTCCTGTGTCTGGGCACTGCTGGGAGGACTCTGCACCCACCCCTCCTGTCTCAGGGCACTGCTGGGAGTGATAGGCCCCCACCCCTCCTGTCTCAGGGCACTGCTGGGAGGACTCTGCACCCACCCCTCCTGTCTCAGGGCACTGCTGGGAGGACTCTGCACCCACCCCTCCTGTCTCAGGGCACTGCTGGGAGTGATAGGCCCCCACCCCTCCTGTCTCTGGGCACTGCTGGGAGTGATAGGTTCCCACCCCTCCTGTCTCTGCGCACTGCTGGGAGACATCAGGCATTCCCCCCCCCCTGGGACCCCCCCTACAGTACATAGCATGTGTGTCACACCTGGACACAATGGCAGAAGTCACAGTCACAAAAAAGGGACACAGTCTGTGCCAGTGGACACTGAACTCACCTGATAACCTGGTCGCCCATACAGCATGGGGTACCGTGGGAGGATCACATCCACCAAAGCCATGTTCTCCTCCAGGGTGAATGGCTGTGACCTCTCCACAGCCCTTGACATGGTTCCAGGGAATCAGTAGCAGCAGCTGGGTCGTGGAATACAGAGATGTGCAGGCAAGTGCTCCCTCATGGGACCTGGCTGCCTTATATCTGCCTTGCTGGCCCATCTCATGCACAGGAGTACAGAGTGATTGGTCACTCACTTATGCATCCTATGTTTCCTCCAATCCCTTCAAACCTAGCAGCCTGTGGGTTCTCAATCTGTTTTTTTCTCCTGCATGATGTCAGCCCCACAAACACATTGCAACAAAGTAGATTCATTCCAACTGACTTCTGCTGTGCACCTTCCTGAACAAAATCAAAATTTGAACTTGGTCTCCATGACAACCAGCATGCATGTAGGCCTTAATACTTGTCCCTCATGTGTCCCCTATGTAATTTGGAGCTTCACACATAGGTACGGTGCGTTCCGGGGCCCTAGGGCACCCCAAATGCATAGCAACGGCCCGTACACGCGTGCCTACGTTCAGTATCACTATGGGTGTCCTCGCGTATGCGTACACGTAGTTGTACGGGCCGTACACACGCCTGTACTCTCCCTATCACTATGGGTGTCCTCGCGTATGCGTACACGTAATGATAGTGAGGGTACAGGCGTGTGTACGGTCCGTACCACTACGAGTACGCATACGCAAGAACACCCATAGTGGTACGGGCCATACACACGCCTGTACTCTCCCTATCACTATGGGTGTCCTCGCGTATGCGTACACGTAGTTGTACGGGCCGTACACACGCCTGTACTCTCCCTATCACTATGGGTGTCCTCGCGTATGCGTACTCGTAGTGGTACGGGCCGTACACACGCCTGTACGCTCACTATCACTACGTGTACGCATACGCGAGGACACCCATAGTGATAGGGAGAGTACAGGCGTGTGTACGGCCCGTACCACTACGAGTACGCATACGCGAGGACACCCATAGTGATAGGGAGAGTACAGGCGTGTGTACGGCCCGTACCACTATGGGTGTTCTTGCGTATGCGTACTCGTAGTGGTACGGACCGTACACATGCCTGTACGCTCACTATCACTACGTGTACACATACGCGAGGACACCCATAGTGATAGGGAGAGTACAGGCGTGTGTACGGCCCGTACCACTATGGGTGTTCTTGCGTATGCGTACTCGTAGTGGTACGGACCGTACACATGCCTGTACGCTCGCCATCATGATGGGTACACATACGGCAGCACTCCCATAGTGATATGGGAACGTACACAGGCCCTCTTAGCAGCAGTACGGCGGTTTTCACACATCACAGTGGTGACAGGCAGCACACAGGAAGGAATAGGGCGGACATACTTGTCCATGGATGGACATACTTGTCCATGAATGGACATCAAGGCATTGTCTGTGCATTACTACATGTGTGGGGCACAGGTGTGACAGGCTGTGATGTGGCACATTACTCCTGAGTCGAGAAGGCACCAGATGTATGATGAGATGTGTACAGATGTAATGTGTGACGGTGCAATGTGTGCCAGGCATGCCCTTGACTCCTTGGACATGTGTGCATGTCGTACTGCACACTTGGGATGACCGACACTGGCATGGCACGGACACCAACACACGGAAGTGTCCCCTGATGCCCGTTACAGGGGCTACCACACCTGACTTGTCACTACCCACGGTGCACGATGTGACTATGTCATGTATGTGTGGGGGCTTCCCATTTGGTTGATGTTGGAGCACCCTCAAAAGCTGCAGCTGTTGCAGCAACCAACATGTGTCTGTGTGTAGATTGACATTGCACACTGTTCCTCACACCATGCCACATGTGGCTTCGGATGTGAGGTGCGCATGTATGCATGGGACACGGAGTAGCGTGACAAGGACATGTCTGCATCCTCTCAATGAATGTGTGGTGAGTCATGACATGTGCACCTTCATGGCAAGGTGTGTGGGCTGTCCTAGTGTAATGTCATGTGACCTGTGGCTCTAGTGTTCCGCTACCAGTCTCTGCAATCGGCCTCCTACTTCTGCTGATGTGTGGGTGTATGTCACTCCTGTCTTGCGTCTGGCTGTTCACTTGCACTGGGACACAGCTAATCCCATGGCATGGCATGGGGAGGTTCTCAATCTCCGTGTGTAGCTGGGTCTTGGTAGGAGTGTCACCTGGCAGGCATACGTGTCCAGGGCATGTGGCACATACCTCACTCTGTATGTAGCATATGTGTATAGACAGAATAACATGTGCTCAGTACAAATGATTTGTTGTTGTGGTGCACTCACTCTTCCTTGTCACTTCAAAATTACTGCAGAGCGCCGCCTCTTCCCGGAGCAATGCCGGACTTGGCTGCCATGCGGGAGAATGATCGGATCCGGTGCTACCGCTTCCCACGACGGTTGATTCTGGAGTTGACGGCGAGACTGGCACCACACCTGCAACCGCTGCACAGGTATCCTACGGCACTGACACCCAAGCTGAAGGTAATGGCAGCCCTACATTTTCTTGCCACGGGTACCTTTCAAAATACCATAGCTCATGTTGGTGGCATGTCCCAGAGCATGTTCTGCCGTGTGCTGCATGATTTCTTAGAGGCCATGTTGATTCACCTGGATGACTTCATCAAGTTCCCAACCCCTGAACAGATGACTGGGGTCAAGCGTGGATACTATGCACTGGGAGGGATGCCCCATGTCATTGGGTCCATAGATGGGACACATGTAGCTTTGGTACCACCACACGCACGGGAGGTAGCGTACCGCAATCGGAAGCACTACCACTCCATCAATGCCCTTGTGGTGTGTCTGTCCAACATGGTGATTTCACATGTCTGTGCTCGTTTTCCAGGATCAGCACACGATGCCTACATCATGAGGCGTAGCAGGATGCCTGAAATGATGATGCAGCTGCGGAACGAACGAGCATGTGTTGTTGGTGGGTACAGTCTGTCTGTCCTGTATTTTGCATAGCCTACCAGCACGACCGCTTCACCACTTCTAACGATGTCCATGTGCTTCCCATGTAGGGGACGCTGGCTATCCCAACATGCCATGGCTGCTCACACCTCTCCGCAACCCCATCACGCCGGCCCAGCTCCGCTACAACACCGCCCATGGCCGGACAAGGCGAGTGATAGAGAGGACGTTTGGCCTGCTGAAGAGCCGATTTCGGTGCCTCCACAAGACCGGCGGCGCACTCCCATATGCCCCTGCGAAGGTCTGCAAAATCTTCATGGTCTGCTGCATAACATGGCAGTTGAGAAAGCTGTGCCACTCATCCTGGATCAACATGACGAGGACTATCCACCCGTGGAGGACGAAGGGCTTGGCAATGGGGCTAGTGATGTGGAGGATGTGGAGCCGCAAGAGGACATCCGGACTCGGCTCATACGCGACTTCTTTGCTTAGTGGTGAGTACCAGTGTCTGAGTGTGCACGCATTGGTCCCCGTGTGGCATGTGTTGTGATGTGTGTCTCCACCTGCATGTATGGCACGTGAGTCAGAGGTGTGTGTGGGTGTGTCACTGGAGTGATGGTGCCAGTGATGGTTGTATTTCCCCAGTCATAATTGTGACCTAGCATGTTGTCATCCATACATGTGTCGAGTAAATGCACATGCAAGTGGCTGTGCTTTTTGTGGCTGACTTCTTGTGTGTCTCTCTTCCCCAGGTACTTGTGCATGCCGTCTGCTGCTTGCATTGTTGTGGCACTGCTATTCCTCATGGACACGTCATCGTGTGCTGACTCAGCGTTACAGGCACGGACACGTTTGGAAGTCTCCATAGGGTAAGGGATGCATCAGGGGTGTATTGGGTGTGGCAGTTGTTCACGATGTATGCACACTGCCCCTGTCGATGTTTGGTTCCTCTGCAGACATGTAGCATCACCATGGGACACATAACATGCAGCTGGGTACACCTGAATAGATGGTCAGACTTGTTGACAGTCATCAGTGATGGGATAGTGGATTGTGATGATGGCATCAATGTGTGTAACACTGCCCTCGGTCACATACGGTTTGCATTGGCTTGACATGGTGTGGGACTTCTACATCAGCGGATCTATGGTGTATGGCAGGATCTCCGTGAGCAGCTGTGGGTGTTTAGCTGTTGGCCGACAATTGTGTGCCAGTTCCATGGCTATCACGCATTTGTGCTGCAGAAGGGGGGTGCCAGTGTTGGACCCACATGTTACTCCACATGATGTGTTCATGTGTACTTCAAGTTGCCTCTGCAATCCCGAAAACATGACTAATAAAGGTGTCCCTATGCCTCCAAGGTGCCTCTTCTCAGTCAATGCTGGTGTGTTGCCACGGTGCATCCAGCATGTCTGGCATGGTTTCCCCTGATAGTGGCTATGTGTCTATGTGTTGAGTAGCAAGATGCAAGCTGTGTGTGTGGGCTGAGACTGTGTATTATGCATGATGTCCATGACTGTGTGGGTATTGTGACATGTGCCATCCCCATGCATCCAACGTTGGCCAGGCCCCCATTCTCTGCATTCACCGGACTCAAGCTTGCAGGACATGGTTCTGCCACCTGTCTACACATACCTGGGTGCCCCCCAGGACACTGGACTGGATCCCTGACCTCTGCGCATGACTGTTGCTGTACTCAATGTGTCTGTCAGCACGGTTGTGCGGCCACCCCCTCAGCTGGTTGGGCCCATCACGGGTGTGTGTGGTGCTCCATGTCTGTCTTGCCTAATACACTGTGGCCTGTGTGTCCTGTGCCAGACTCAGGCCCCAGGGTGTGGATGGTTGAAGTCAAAAGAGAACTCAGGCATGTTTAGACTTTACAAGACACATGTAAGGTAATAATGCAACCAGCAGGCATCTTCTCTTCATGGTGTGAATTTTTATTTTTGTGGGGGGGGGGGTATGACGTGAGGGGCTTTCCGGGAGTTTGGAATCCAAAGTTCAGTAGGGGAGTTGGTGTCCTTGCCATTGGAAATCCTCAGAGTCCATGCCACAGTATTTGTCCACATTGGTCAGACAGTGACCAGCAAGGCCATGTGGCATAGAATGTCTCTTGATGCTGTGATGCTGTGCTCCAGTGGGCCAGGTGCAAGGCCAGGTGGCCTGGGAGATGGTGATGTAGCGCCGACCCTCACGGTCCTTTCCGTGGACGACCCGGCCTCCTGCGGGGACCCTCAGCAGCAGGCTGTGACGATGTTTGGGATGCTCCATCGGATGTTTCCTCCTCCTCCTGATCCCTCCCTGTGGGTGGTGATGTTCTACGCCTTCTGGCACAGGGAGGGTTGCCCATGTTGTCGGCCATCCGACGGAGTGTATCGTGAATCCCCTGGAACACCGTCACTTGCTCAGCCTGTCTGTCCTCCATCCTCCATTGGTGTTGCAGTAGACAGGCATGTTGCTCCGCATGTTGCTGGGCCTGCTGGGTCTTTATCTCATCGAGGCTCCCCTTGATCTCATTGAGGGTGGACACAACCTGGGCCATGCCCGTGGTGTCCTGCCGGTATGTGTCCAGGATGTTACGGACATGGGAATATACCGGTTCCCCAGCCAACTGGTCAGGCTGGCGCCTCCGCCGTCCTCCACTCCCACCACCCCTGCCCACTTGCACCTGGCCTGCCCTTGTGGGCACATCGGGTCTCCGGGACCCCTGAGGGGTGGCATTGGCGTTGTCGCCTGCCTCCTCCTGGGTGCCCGGGACACCGTGTCCCTCCTGGCCAGCCTGGCTGCTTTGTGGTGGCGGGGCAGGGATCCTGGGTGTCTCCTGGGATGTGGCAGGAGTGGGGGTGGTGGTTGGCCCCGTTGTACCTGACGCAGGTGCTGCAGGTGGTTGGACACCAGAGGTGCCAGGTTGGTCGGGGTCGTCCACAGAGTGGTGAGAGTCGTCGCTGCCGGTGGGATCGGTCTCCCGCAGATCCGGGTCCTGTGAGTCTTCCCCCCCAGTGTTGGGGGGTGAACCACGACGTTGACCTGTGTGTGAGAGAGACAATGTTAATTTTGGTCCATGCAACATCCATGTTTCATCAGTTTCAACGTTGGCACATTTCCTCTTGGAATTAGGATCTGTCTTGCATTCCACTCACAGTGCACTTGTGCATGGGTGTGTCCCTTGGGCACCACTTTGGCCCCTTTAACTATGTGTGGCACAGTCTTACTTGCTGCGTCAAGTGTGACTGCAGTCAGCAGTGGAGTGGGCAGGTGTGGCGAGCCATGCATTGGCGCCTTCCGTGTAGCACTGTACATGTGCACATGGAGTGGATCCACACACTTATATAATGCAGGTAGCTGTCGTTGTGCTCGTGAACAGGTTGTGACATGGCCCTGTGTTTTGCCATGGAGAAGAGGGGGGTTTCTGGCACTGGCCACCCTTGGCTACATGCACGCAGTCTACCTGCTGACGAGCAGACATTCCCACACACCACACGGCTGATTTGCTCTCCCTGTGTCTCCCTCCCTCTCTGTCCCCCTCTCCCTCCCTCCGTGTGTCAGCCTCCTCCCTCTGTCCGTGTCCCTGTGTCTCCCTCCCTCTCTGTCCCCCTCTCCCTCCCTCTGTGTGTCAGCCTCCTCCCTCTGTCCGTGTCCCTGTGTCTCCCTCCCTCTCTGTCCCCCTCTCCCTCCCTCTCTGTCCCCCTCTCCCTCCCTCCGTGTGTCAACCTCCTCCCTCTGTCCGTGTCCCTGTGTCTCCCTCCCTCTCTGTCCCCCTCTCCCTCCCTCTCTGTCCCCCTCTCCCTCCCTCCGTGTGTCAGCCTCCTCCCTCTGTCCGTGACCCTGTGTCTCCCTCCCTCTCTGTCCCCCTCTCCCTCCCTCTCTATCCCCCTCTCCCTCCCTCTGTGTGTCACCCTCTGTCACCTCAGCCCAGCTTCCTGGGCACACACTGTTAGCAGATCTTTGAATGGCCCTTGGCTTGTTGATGTGAGTTTGTTTCTGATCTCCAGGCACCCATTGGGTGTAGTGTGTGTCTCTGCGCTGCTGCTGTGGTGGTGTGTGCTGCCACTCTTTCACAATGTTGGCTGTTCATTAGCTGCTGTCATGTGCAAAACATTGCCTTCACCCCCATGTGTTGATGCAAGGCGTCCGCCATTTGCTGGCGAGTCTTTCCTGTGTGGGGACACAGTGTTTGTATGGCTGTGACCTAGGCCATATGGGCAGAGGGCATTGTTGTCTGCTTCTGAGTTGCACTATGTGAATTTTGGGGCCCACCCTCCCGCCATCCGGGTTACCGTGTCATGTGTTGGTGTCTTCTGTGGCCTGTGACTTGACATTGTCCAGCTGGGTGCATGGGGCATGGTGGCGGCAGTGGCATGTGCGTGTTCATGGAGTGTGGTTGAGTCATGCGATAGCTTGGGGTGGTTGCGTGCCTGTTAGTGATTTTGGTTGTGGATGACGTTCCCCCCATGTGAGGTGCGTTGTTTCTGTACTCACCCGGGTCTCGGAGTCCTCCTAATCCTTCGACTGCCTCCACCGGCTGTATGACCATCACCCTCTCCTCCCAGGGCTGGTAGTGTACGGGTCTGCGGGAGGGCCCTCCTCCAGTGGCGTTGGCCTGGTTGTGTTCCTCCAGCATCTTGGCTCGGACCCTCCTCCGCAGATCGTACCACCTGGATTGGCATTCCTGCCTGGTCCTTCTGGTGTCCGCAACAGCATTCACAGCATCGACGATGGTCTGCCACATGGCTGTTTTTGCTGCCATGCTGGTCTGTCTGACCAATGTTCCAAAGAGCTGTGGCTCGACTCTGAGGATTTCATCAACAAGGACCTCCAACTCTCGGTTACTGAACTTTGGATTCTTGTTAGTGGGCATGGTGAGGGGTGTGGGTGTGGATGGTGGGGGGGGTGTGGATGGTTGTGGGTGTGTGGGTGTGGTTGTGCAGGTGTGTGTGTGTGAATGTGATGAGGGGGTGTTTGTGAAGGTGGTTGTGTGAAGGTGTGCAAGTGTAAGGTTTGGTGAAGCTTGTAGTATGGTTCTGTGGTGTCTGGCAGCAGTGAGTCTGTTGCAAAGGCTCATGGTTTGTGTGTGTGGGCCCTTTTTATTGGTCCATTGGTGGGTGTGGCTGTGTTTGAAGTTTGGGTGGGTGTGTTATAAGGAGTGGTGGTGTTTTGGGCCTCTGTTTGTTTTTGGCAGTTGCAGGTCAGTGAATGTGTTTTTTTAGTGTTTGTTGGCCATGTTTAGTGGCTTTGTGCCATTCGAATAGTGTATTCTTGTGTTGTTTTGTTTTGTACTGGTTGTGTACGTGCGTTTTGAGCGTGTGTACGGTGTGTACATGGGCCATTTGGTTGTACGGTGCTGTCCTTGTGTGTGGCTTGGTACGACTCGTACATGCGGTTGTGATGTTGGGGCCTGGGGTGCGCTCCGTACTTAGGAGGTTGTGGTGGGGGTGCGACTCTGACGTACACGGGTGTACATACAGGGGGGTAGGACACGTACAGGGGTGGGGGTATGACGCGAACGTACTGGGGTGTACATACACGGGGGTAGGACACGTACAGGGGTGGGGGTACGACGCGAACGTACTGGGGTGTACATACACGGTGGTACGACACGTACAGGGGTGGGGGTATGACGCGAACGTACTGGGGTGTACATACACGGGGGTAGGACACGTACAGGGGTGGGGGTATGACGCGAACGTACTGGGGTGTACATACACGGTGGTACGACACGTACAGGGGTGGGGGTATGACGCGAACCTACAGGGGTGCACATGCACGGGGGTAGGACATGTACAGGGGTGGGGGTACGACTCGGATGTACAGGGGTGTACATGCACGGGGGTAGGACACGTACAGGGGTGGGGGTACGACGCGAACGTACTGGGGTGTACATACACGGGGGTACGACACGTACACGGGTGGGGGTACGACGCGAACGTACTGGGGTGTACATACACGGGGGTACGACACGTACAGGGGTGGGGGTACGACGCAAACGTACTGGGGTGTACATACACGGTGGTACGACACGTACAGGGGTGGGGGTACGACGCGAACGTACAGGGGTGTACATGCACGGGGGTAGGACACGTACAGGGGTGGGGGTACGACACGGACATACAGGGGTGTACATGCACGGGGGTAGGACACGTACAGGGGTGGGGGTACGACTCAGACGTACAGGGGTGTACATGCACGGGGGTAGGACACGTACAGGGGTGGGGGTACGACTTGGACGTACAGGGGTGTACATGCACGGGGGTAGGACACGTACAGGGGTGGGGGTACGACTCGGACGTACAGGGGTGTACATGCACGGGGGTAGGACACGTACAGGGGTGGGGGTACGACGCGAACGTACTGGGGTGTACATGCACGGGGGTAGGACACGTACACGGGTGGGGGTACGACGCGAACGTACTGGGGTGTACATACACGGGGGTACGACACGTACACGGGTGGGGGTACGACGCGAACGTACTGGGGTGTACATGCACGGTGGTACGGCACGTACGGGGTGGGGGTACGACGCGAACGTACTGGGGTGTACATGCACGGTGGTACGACACGTACAGGGGTGGGGGTACGACTCGGACGTACAGGGGTGTACATGCACGGGGGTAGGACACGTACAGGGGTGGGGGTACGACGCGAACGTACTGGGGTGTACATGCACGGGTGGGGGTTCGACACGTACACGGGTGTACATACAGGGGGGGTGTGTACATTAACGGGGAGTGCGACTCGAACGTATGGGTGCTGGGGGGAGTGTTGGGCGCGTACGCGGGGACATGTCTCCATGGTTGCAATGGGAGTTCGGTGCGGACGGTGTTTTTACCATACGGTTGTGAGATCGGACGCACGGGTTGGATCGTGATTCCTCGGTCGGACTTGACTTTTCACATTTGTACGGTAAATCGTCCGAGGACGTGTCGGACACATTTTCAGACCCGAGGACGTGTGGGGAAATATTCCGACTGCGGTTCGTATGGACTTTTTACCATGCGAATCGTGATTGCCAGTTTGTACGGCACTTGTACGATTCGTACGGTAAAAAGACCGGATACGAGTCGTACGGGGAATTTTTTTGACGGATCGTAATTGGCACCAGAACAGTGAACTAAGTAAGTCATTAGTTTGAAATGGATTGCACACAGTATAAGCTAGATTGCACTTAAACTGTCGCAAAATGTTCGAAACTATTTTGTTTGAATGTTTACAGCTTTCAAAATGTATGTTTTAAACAATGTATGTTGTAGATAGTGAAAAATCCACACATTTACATTTCTCTCAGGTAGAAAGAGAAGGTTTGTTTCTTCTTTAGCTGACTCTGTTTTCTTTCACTTCATGGAAAAGGAGACCTTATTCTCCCCTTTCAACCGGCAGCAACTTTTACTTTTTTTTTTACTGTGAGCCAATTTTGCAGCGGTGCTGAAATATCGGCCTGAAGTAACAAAAGCAGCAGTGCTTCACACTTGCACCCTCCCCTCCCCTGGAGGGCTGGTCCAACAAAATTGCGCAGGGCTCCCAGTCCTGCTGTGTTTTTCAAATAAAAAAGAATGGGAACTGATTTAAACTAATTGAAAAAAAGCTTTCAAATGTGGTTTCCCCTTCCCCTGCCCACTTCCACCTCTGAACAATGTCCAATGGAGGAAACAGTAAACACCACAAAAAATGGTGGCTGTCATGAAGGCTGTCCTGTCTTGTCCTTTCTTGTGAAAGTGATTGCGCGGTATTCAAGGATCCAGTAAAAAGAAAGAACGTGCATCTGTCATGTAGGGGTGTGCACTTCTTTCATTGCTTAATTTGTACAATAATAAGTGCTGGGGCCCAAACCTTTGCTTAGGTGCTGGTGCCGAATACCAAGGCTGTGCAGTCTTAATTCCCACTCATGCATCTTTGATCCATCACCAGATAAAACCTGCCCTCAAACTAACTCATGTACTGTCTTTTTCGTCCCGGCTATCGCCGTTTGTTACTTTTGTTCCGTGTTTCTCTTCATCCTTGCTTTTCCCTTACGTGTTTCTCTCTCCCTTGTTATGGATCAAACTCTGATAAAAAAAAAAATGGTAGTGCCCAAAAATAAGAGCTGGAGGAGCACACCTGTAACCACTGGCTCGAAATAGGCACTGATTATTCTTTGTTGCGCTTCGTATACGTGGGCATATGTGCGCATATCCTTCAATGACCTACCTCCAATTTCCTTCCTTTCACCGATCTCTTTTCTGTCCCCTCACTCTGTCTCACCTCAGTCCACCCTTTTCCCACCTGTCCTGAGGGTGCTTCCTACTCAGGAGCGGTCCATGCAGGTAAGAGCAATGGGGTGGGGGGAAGTTGACAGACGAGGAGGGAAAATTAAATATTTATTTAATTTTTCTTCATTGTTATCTGTCGACTCTCCCCACCCCACCCTACCGCCTCACCACTCTTACCTGTACAGGCCGCTCCTGTTCCTACCCTGGGCGCAGCATCCGGTGGTCAGCTTGGACACTGACCTCCATACGTGTAGGGTCAACGCCTCTTTCATAGCTCCATTGCAATGACCAGTTTCGTGCTGGCCTGGGTGATCAGTCCTTTCAGACCCACAGATGTGTAGGTGAGGTGAAGGGGTATACCTCGAGCTCCTACATACTAACATCTCATGCCTCCCTAACGCCCTCCTGTGTGCTGGGCATTACCTAACAACCAAGAGCTCTTGGCCACAGGTCCCTCATGCCATGGGGTAGATACGTCTCCCAGGCGTCTCCATTTGGATGGCCCCTCAGACATGGTTACAGTGTTGACAGGAACACATGGCAGCTGACCTGGCTGCGTCTTCTCCGAGCAAAAATGACAAAGTTGCAAATGATAATTGTTGTTGGTGGAAAGGGTTCTAGTGAAAAGGCACACGCCATGCCTCTGAGCATCTGGTTGGAGTGGGGCACAAAGGAAAGATGCACTACAGAGGCGGAAGAGGAATAGAAAACAACTTAAAAGGGAGCATTAACATGGAAAGGAGTATAGAAGAGAAGGAGAGAGGGAGATAGGGACAGACAGAAAAGTGAGTAAGATACAGCTTTGGGAGAGAGGAAGACAGGTAAAAGAAACAGTTGATAACAAGATGGCGACTATTTCAAAAGACTCAACTGAGAGAGAGATGGGAAGACACGTCGAGGAATAAAGATACAGATGACTCTGGTTGTGTAAAAAAGGGACAGAAGCGAGACAATCAGTCTCCCAGACCCAAGAGACGGACAGAGAAGATGAGATAAAATAGAGCAGAGGAAAAGATGATCAGAGAGGGGATGAGAGGGTGATGACAGATGTCGCTCTCCAGTCCCCTTCGGGCAAAGCAGCCCCGTTCACACTTGATTTAAATATGCCGCCGCCGTTCAAATAAGACCGGACGTTGTTGTATCGGTCCATTTTGAATCACGGGTGTAGTGAAGCACAAGATTCGGTGAGTACATGATCGGATATTGTTATTATTGGCTGTTTTGTCTGAGTGAAAGCGTTTCACTTGCAAATATGCAGTTGTAGGTGGTTTCCACGCACTGGTATAGCTTGTCTTTTCTGAAGGTTTTATTTTATTATATAAAGGTGTGTTTCACGGTCACTGTTTGCTTTCATGAGGATTCATTTTGGGCTGGAGTGGTAAGTAAGTCACAGACTTTTGGTTGGATGTAGCACGTCACGGGCTGCATGCAGTATATAAGAATGTCATTGCACGAGGGATAATGTTCACGGAGTTGATATGTGCACCGGTTTCTTTAGTTTAGTGGCGGTCATACTGATGCTGCTGATGGGTTCCTACCTGTAATCTTGCATTTTCGATACCCCTGATGAAGGGCATGACCCCGAAAGGAATTAGTTACTTTTAAAAGACACTGTGGCGTGTGGAAATTTGAGCTGTCTCTTGCTACTGTGAAAAGCCTGGAAAGGCAATGTTGAACATAATGTGCAAGACAAATTGAAGTATTATGAAAACTTTGATCCATGCATGCATATGGCTGTGCAGCTTGACTGGGGACCTGACAAGGCTCCATTCTTTAATATAAAGCACCCCCTGCCATATATTATAAGAATATTACAAGTTACCCTGGAGTTTCATGACCATATATTGGCTACTCTTGTGTTAATTGGTAATGTAATTAACTTCTCCTGAGAGCCCCACCAAACATGTGGAATCAATGTATACCACACCAATTAATGATGTTTTGCATGTATGTCGAGCATTCTAAACTTATAGATTTCCATATTTTTTTTAATGGTGAAATCTATCACAAGAAAATTGCGGAGTGGGGCCATTAATGCACAACTCATAATTCCGATCGGCATGCAAACATCTATTTGTTCATGGATCAGAATTTAAAGAACAACTTTGAATTGGTGTCTAAGTAAAGTCTGTATGTTCATAGAAGGGAGGTATGGATTGTGTCAATAGAGATTGTACTAACTGTGTAGTGTCATTATTATGGCCTTGTTGTGTTGAAAGTTTCAAGTATGTTGTATTGTATTGTATTGTAGTTGTACTTATACAGAACGTCATACTTCATATCAGGATACCAAAGCTGAGTTGCGGAAGGATAGCACAATACTCCTTGGAGTGCCATAGTTGGAACAGTGCATGTTTGCTGTGCAGCCCACAATGTGAATTTTTTTATATTGTGTCGGGAGCAGAGTTATGCTTTTACGTTTTGTTGCTATGCCTTTGCATGCATTTGAAGAGAAAATGAGTGAGAGATAGGTTGGTTAAACATTCAGTTCTAAGAGGTGAAGAGAAATACGTAAGTGCAGTCTGTCTGTCTGGAGTGTTTTTGTGTGTGAATATGGATGAAACTATGTAAAATAAAAAGCATGTAGATGTGCTTACTCATGATGTATGAGGATAGGGAAGGCATGAACTTCACTGCCAAACAGGGCCTACAGCACCCACAATACACTTTGCATAAGACAACAATTACTTGGGATCAGTAAACAGGCGGGGGCTGGGGCATCAATTAGAATCATTGCTAACACCTGATGACAAAATATATAATGTATTTGTTCAGCTTCTTTTTAACTGGTGGCTGGTGTTTGAATGGGTTGTTCAGAGCCTTACGAAAATATAACAAAACAATGTACTCCTCTTCTGCTCTTTTGGCCTCTCAGAAATTAAAAAAGAGCCATGCAAGTGACAATACCATATCACTGCCTCTCTCTATTACATTCTGATGAAACTTTCCAATCCCTTTCTCGTGGTGAAGCTAAAGTATGGTGATGTAACATTGCTTTGTATTTGTAGACGTGGATGGTATGATAACTGGGCATTTCACCCCTGATAATCTATCCCGGGGCACCATAAGTGCCTGCAGTGACCCTGATTAAACTTCGAACAGTAGTGGCGGGGTGCTAATTCAGCATCCATAATCCATAATTACTAGGACCATGCAGTAACAACCCACCACCACCAAGCAATTACAAGTTAAATCCCATGGAATAGGGAATTACTGTGTGCCCCCAGTTTTTTCCAGATGGTATTCCGCGTGGTATTTCCGTCTCTGTGAGATTTAATGGACTAATTTACCACCTGCTCTGAGCAGGTGGTACACGTGTTCAGGGGGGCTGTGCTGAAAGTGTGCAGGGGGTTGTTGTAAGGTTGGGATGGGAGTAGGAGATGTGGAAGGTGAAGGTAAGAGGGGAGAATGTTGGCTGGAATAGGGTAAAAGGTAACGCCCCCTGTGCCTAGTCTCAAGTTCTGGCAGGGTTTATGGAAGGGTTCTGCGTTACAATGTAGCCTTTCCTCACAGTGATTTTACCTGCTCGATTTTCCAGCCAGTAAAATCAGGATATCCAGGTACAAGAAAACTAGACATCTCTTAATTGCGCCAAATTAAATTCCACACTGGAATTCCACTCAACACAGTTTCCAGCTGGGACCCCTGTCTTTTCTGGGCACCTTGCAAGTGGACTGATTAGACAGAAAAAGCAGGACACCATGAGGTAAGAGAAGCTTGAGAAAACAAATAAAGCTTCCACCACCTGTGAATGGCTTTTGGATGACCTCAGTTTTTGTAGTGGGAGAGATCAGTTTGAACAACATTCCGAATCTTTTTTAATTTTACAACAGCTCCCTTACTTTTTGGCAAAAAACAACTGTGCCAGAACAGGTTTTGCCAAGGAAGAGGCAGACAGAGAAAAAAGAAACAAACCTTCACACCAGGGTGCCAGCTACCGGTAAGAAATATAAATGTGTGAACCAGTTAATCAGCAAATCTAAAGGTTGTTTTGAAACCAGTATATGTATTTACTTGATTGGGTCATTTGGTGACAGAGATGTATTCTTGTGGGAGGTAATGCAAGGGTGATTCAGCTAAGTTCTGGAGTGCAACCTTCTAATGGAAACTTATAAAAAATATTTGCACTAGGCAAGGTCTGACAGTATATTACAAAAAATATATATTTTTAATGCACTTGTTTCATGTTACACTCTAAAGGAAAGATTTACTACTTTTCATGCAACACACACAGCAAACAAAGACGCTGCACTGCATTGTGAGAAAGAAAGAGCAGAACAGTGCTATGAATATAGGCGTTTACATCACATGCGTTTACAACGCATGCGATTACAACGGCGTCGTTACAACGACCGCATTGTTACATCGCAGTACCATTACAACGCAAGTTGTTACAACGACTTGCTGTAGGGGGCCTGCTGGATTTAGGAATAGCATAATTTACTATTCCATCGTCCAGTGTGTGCAACAGTAGGGAAGGTGTTGGTATTCCTTAGTTTAGAGCACCCCCTACAGCAAGTCGTTGTAACGACTTGCCTTGTAATGGTGCTGCAATGTAACAACGGGGTCATTGTAACAGCCGCGATGTAATCGCATGCATTGTAACGCATGCAACATGATGGCTGTTTCCCCAGTGCTATATCTTAAAACATTGTTTACCCCTCTCCCTGCATTGGAGCACATCAGGCTGCCTTGCACCGTGCACTCACTCTTGCACCATAGGGATGTGTGATGTCAAGCATAGGTTGCCTTCCAGTACAAATACTATGCTTTGATATTTTTCCCACTTTGTACATGTGCTGTAGAGTGCAACTCACATGCTGCATTTGGTAAAATGTGACTTTCTAAAGTTGGTCCACAGATACGTGTGCCTCAAGGAGGCATAGGTTTTTGGCACAAATCCATGTCTACCAATGTTATAGGATAAAGATTTGCAATAAAACCCATAGGAGGTTGCATGGGAACACCCATGTACCTCCCGTAGTACAGCCCCTTGATGCAAAGTAGCAAAGAAATAGTGCATAGCGCTACTTTAGATTACTTTAGGAAACTTTTCAATGTGTTGGAAAGTAAACCTCACCACAACACTGCACTGGATTTGTATCATTTTGTTGTGCAAATCTGACATAAAGTGTTAGTAAATCTGGTCCTAAATTTCTTTGTACATTTTCACAAACATCTGAAGAGATCTCACTAACAAAGTGAGGTTTCAGAACATACAAGGGTGCATTTCCCAACCTGTGGATGTACGTACACGATGTTCCAGTCCAGCACACATCAGCTGAATAATTGTGTGTGTCCTGGTAGCTACAGCAGCCTAGCCTAAGACATACAAAGGCGGAGGGATGCTGAAATCCTTTTAGCACTACAGACGTTCGGCGCCGGTCTGGAATTCTTATTAGATCACAACCTGAATTTGAAATGGAAATTCAGCAGATTCGCATCGTTTTGCATTTGTCAGTCGGGCTGACGTAAAACTTTACTGTGATGCATTCAACTGTGGTAGGCGGCTCTATAAAGTCCTGTCTGTAATTGCAACTCAGTAGATATTGGACTACCAGCAAAAAACGTTAAATTGGTTCAAAGAATAGGAAGCAGGGTAGTCCAACTTGTTAAAAAACGTTGTCAACATGGAATGGTGTTTCAGTGCACTACACAGCATCCAGGGGTCCCTGTTCAGAAAAAAATCTGGTTTAAGGCAATTTCTTAGAAGATTTCGAGCTACTGCACATCGAATTACCGAATAAGTGAAGAAGTTTACGGAATCTATTTTGTAAGTATGTTTCTGAAGCTTTTTATCCATACAAGTTTCCACTTTGTCAACACGTGCTTCCACCATGCAGTACGCCTGACTGGTGTCTTTCTTAGGGTGATGAATACATCACATGGCCCAGATTCTACATCTTGTGTCGCTATAGGGGCCCCCAACACTGTGTGGTGCCTGCCACTTAGTGCAGGGATATGTAAATCGTCCTTTTTTTGTATTGTGGCAGGTGCTGCAGCCAGCAGCACCTGCCACAATGCAAAACAAGGGCAATGCAACTGCCTAGGTGGTAGTCGCATCATAATTCATACTGTGGGACTGCTGCCTTGTAGATGGGCGTTCCGAAATACGAAACGATGGCGGACGGACAGTTCGTCCGCCATCGTAATCAGCTCCAAAATTGGGTTGAAAAACAGTAATACATACCATACAGGTTCGGTACATGGAAGAGATGCCCAAAACACGCCCATTTCAAATACTGAATCGCAAATGCAAATTGCAATTCCGTGAATCACATATTGCATTTTCAACATCGGAAATAGCATTTTTCTGGTTGCTAATGGCCGATTTTGCAAAATGTGCGGTTTACAACCGGAAAAATGCTTTGTACATCTTGCCCTAAGTCAGCTGGCCATTCTTAAAGAGGTCTTGGCCTCACACTACGGAATTCACAACCTCTTGAACCCAAAGAGATAGAAAATAATCATATTCCTGGAGAAAAATTGATAACTCACTTCTTCTGTTAAGCCATCTTAGACACAATCACGAAGCATATAGAAATTTCTTTTTATAACAAAATAACCTGTGATGTAAGGGAGACTAATTCAGCTTTGATTAATTAATTCATTCATTCTCCTAGGTTGCCAGAGTCATGATCTGGTGCAGCTCTCAAACACATGCAACAACCACAGACAGTAAGAGACATCAGCATTGTACACACAATTGATAATTCACTCAAAATAGTTTTCACATTCACGGATTTTCAAATCTCAAATGGATAATTCTAAAATAAAATGGTAGCACAGCCTGTCTTGTGAGAGTCAAAATTCAAAGCGACAAACCGATTTTTAAGACAGATTTGGTGAAAAATGCACAATTTCAGGTTTACTGCAAGCAAATTATAGTTACAATCAGTGTGAGAAGTTGGCCTGATATATGATGTCACTAATTCTAGTGTACACCTTGTATCAGTCCAAGCAACCCTTATGGTGATTGGTTGTAAAGTCAACCTTATAGACCAGCTATCCTAGTGGTAGCATGGACAAGAGCAGTCTTAGGCTAAACTCTGAATGGCATGTGAAGCCAGCTGTTATACCATTATAATCCCTTGAATACCAAATGAAAGGACTCCACAACAGATATATATATAAAAATAGAATGTATTTATTCTAGTCAAACCCTCAGCACTCTTTATGAGATTCGAGGTAAGTACAACACAGTCTTATTTAAGCATACATTAAGTCACACAGGTAAGTAATACAGTTAGGCCCTAGGGGCCACGCAAACCATATACTAAGTAAGTGGTATAAGAACCACTGTCACGAACACAGGATAGGCCTAGGCCTAGGGAATCGCTGGGGCTACACTATACTACCAAAGGTTAGGAAGTGGGAGGCCCACGGGATTCAGGTGCAGAGTGGAAACACTCACGCGTAATGCGTAAAAGTCGATAGAAATGGAAGTTATTAGAAATTAACAGTTTTAGGACACTTCTGGTATAGCTAGGAAGTCGAGACTTGGAAACTAGACCCTAGGGTAGTCAATACCCTTGTTAGCACCGAAGTACTCAAATTACCTAGCCCACGGGCTGCGGGTGCATAGGTGTGAACTTGCGTCGGGTTTCGTCGTTGACTCCTATGGATGCCTGAAGGAAAGTTGCTGACAGGCAGTCAGTGAAGAGTGTCCGGTGGATCCCAAGGATGGAATCAAGAAGGAAGGATACCTGCAAGCAGAAGGGACAGAGTCTAGGTCACCAGCCAGGAGTCGGGAAGGAACCAGGAAGGAACCAGGCGATGTCGTGCAGATGCAGGTGAAGAGGTGAAGCTTGTCGCAGCAGTCACGGGTACCAGGAGGCATCGAGGACAACCAGGACAAGAGGTGAGCTGTCCCATGAAGGCTCTTGCTGTCGGCGGCATCAATGTCGAGTCAGGACCCAACAAGCCTTGGCAAGCGGAACCCACGCAGAATGGAGGACTTGCTTCTGGTGCAGACCAGGAAGGTCTGGGGTGCTTCTCTTTCACAGAGGAGCGGGTGCCAGTCGGGAGGAGCCGGACCAGCAAGATGAAAACAAAGGTTCGTCGTCGCAGAGGTCCCTAGCCAACGGGCCAGCAACCGGACAACACGTCGAGCAACTCAGGTGCAGAAGGGCCCCACGCAGAACACGTCAAGTGTGGGGAGCTGGTCTTCTTTGCAGATGGTGCTCGGGATGGGGGCTTCTCAATTCCCCAAGCACAGCCTCGAGGGAGCCTCAGAAGTGGCGCTAGTCAGGTACTAGCCACTTTTCCCAAGTCGCCGGTCCCACGTCCCTCGTCGCCTCCACGGGTCTCAGCTTTGCTGTAGATGTGGATCTGGGTCAGAGGTGTCTGGAAGTCTCGGCGCTGGTCAGTCTCTGCAGTCGTCCCTCGTAGGATCAGTCACAAAGCAAAGCAGCGGTCGCTGGATGGTGCCTGGTTGCCCAGGGTGGTCACTCCTTGGCCACAAGGGAGATTTCTTCAGTCTTCTTCCTGAGGTCGAATGTCGAAGGTCCAGAGTTTCTGTACAAGTTGCAGATTCAGGTTAATCTAATTTAGCAGGGCTCTGCTACCTACTGATATACTGGGCTAGTGGGCTGGGCTACCTGCAAGGTCCCTCCTATGGGTGGGACCAGGAAGGGGGGTGGCTACACCCCCTTTCCTTTGTCCAGTTTCGCACCAGAGCTGGGGCTGGAGTGCCCCAGCACCGGTTTGAACTGGACTATGCATGGAGCACCTTGTGTGCCCCAGGCATGTCTCATTCCTTTCAGCCCTCCCTGCCCCAATACATTAAAGTCTGTCTGGGGAGGTGCTAGCACCTCCCCAAGCAGGAAACCTATTGTCCAGGCCTCCCTGGCTAGGAGGGCTCCCAACTGCAGGAGGTCAGACTCGTGTCTGTGGCAGCAGCATCCATTTTGTGATGCTGAGGCTTTGGTCAGAGTTAAACAGCAAAGTAGGATTTTAACATGTCTCTCCCTCTAGAAGGGGGGAATAATATCCTCATCACCAGAAATGGTATGGGGGTATTATTCCAAAGTGTTAGACACCTTACACGACATGTTTTGATACAGCCAAACCATAGTTACCATAACCGTTTAAGATTATAAGGCACTTTAAGAGTATATGGTAGGCTATATCATAGAACAGCTATAAGGACATGGTTCCGAAAGCTGCAGACAGGCTCAGCTCATGCTAGAGCACAATCTCACATGTTACCAAGCACTCTGCCTCCAGGATTGTTAAGGCCTGCCATAGGAGTGGCTGATAGGTACACTTGTGTCTATTTTAAGGGTAGATATAGGTATACCAATTGGGTATGTACCTAGGGTACATGGAGTCCATTTTAAAGAGAGAGCAGACAGCCTGAGACCCTGAATGGCAGGATCTCAGGCCAACTAAGTCAAAAAACTAGCTAGACACTAGGCAAAAAGTTGGGGGTAACCATAGTCAGATATCCACCTTCCTACAATCAGTGCATGTATCATTTTGTAAAATGCATAAAACCAAATACACACAAATCAAATATTGCTGCATGCTCAAACACAAACTACAAACACTAATTTGAGTACTGGATGGAAACATTTGTATAAAAAGCCAGCGAGTCAATTTCAAAAAAAGTCTGTTAATCGACTTCAATAAAAAAGATCATATACTTTCATTACAGGCAGACACTACTTCTGATTTTGACAACAAAGTGAAATCAATTCATAGAGAAACCAAAACACGTGTGTCAATAAGGCTGGGTCAATGATGAAACTAGATGGGGAACTGGGAGCTGTGAGGCATTTATTACGGACAAACTGCAGAATGAAATAATACATATAGTTCCTTATGGAAAAAGAGATGCGTTACAGAAAAACAAGAGAAAATAAATGCACAGTTTTATTTTACAATGTGTGTTGCAAGGCAATTGAAATACATGCTCTATAAACCCCCTTGATATCTGAGAAGGCAATTTTCAAAAGGTCTTCAGGGCCTTTTTTTCCATTTCCGTGGCATATCTTGTCATTTATCTCCATCTACGACCTCTGACTTATAGCCTATTGTGAACTCGGACCTAGAGCCTAGTATGACCTAGGTCCTATAGTGTTGTATGGCAACGTTCTATTGTTTCTCTGTAGTTTTGTGTTCGATTATGAAGCATTGCTGATGCACGGTGTTTGTATATGTTTTATGATACATGCATAGGTTTTTATGAGAGTTATGCCTCTGTGTTGCACACACTACCGTGAGTCCATATTGGTACTATTGCATTCTATGTGAGCATACCTCTCTTGACTTATTTTAACGGACAACTTGAGGAAAGTAATAGAACCGTCTCTCTTAACACATATTTTAGTCCATGGAACCCTCAAAGAGGAACATCTTAACCCAGGGAGCCATTCTGAAGAAAATAAGGCGTGTCTGAGCGAGCAGCAAATGGACATTCTGTCTGACTGCAAAAGCAAGTGCTGCGTACAGGCTAGAAAGGCATGTGGAGCTGGATCCATGTTAAAATATCAATGAAAAAAATATTGATGTAAAAATATTGATAACAAAAATATCAACTCCCTATACTTAAACAGGTAAGTACAATAATATCAACACAAAAATATCGATGTAAAAAATATAGAAGTAAAAAATGTCGACTTTAATAAATTACATAACTTAAATAAAATTAATTCAATAATATTAATATTATTAACAAAATTAATTAAATGTAATTTATATTTTAACTAATTATAACAAATAAACTTAATTTAATAAATATAAACCCAAAAAAAGTGTACATATACATATACTTACTTAAATACATTTTATTAACTGTTATCTTTATTTAATTTATAAACTTTTTTAATTATTTAAAAATAAAATATACTCATTTATAAATAATTTACAATAAAATATTCTATGTTTAATTAGCACATTAAACTATTAAAAAAAGAATAAAACATACATTTAATAGCAAAATAAACACAATAGTAGAGAAAACGTTGGATAGCGAGGGGGTAAAAATTACTATTCCCACTCCAGTGAGTGCAACAGTAGGGAAAGCGTTGGATAGCAGAGGGGTATAAATTACTATTCCCACTCCGGTGAGTGCAACAGTAGGGAAAGCGCTGGATAACGGAGGGGTAAAAATTACTATTCGCACTCCGGTGAGTGCAACTGTAGGGAAAGCACTGGATAGAGGAGGGGTAAGAATTACTATTGGGATAAAGCACGTTCTGGGTAAGAGCGCGTCACTCGTGTTGCACTTCGGGGCGGAAATGAATCCACAATGTTCAATCAAAAGAATTTGTGTAGTTTATTTCATCAAAATAAATGCTTTAATCGTCATCTAGTTTCAAGACGTTGCAAGCTTGTATACATGTCACATTTCATTCCATATACTCCAAAATGATCTGAGGTGCCCAATGCATTTCGGGCTGGCAGAGTCCTTCATCAGGGGCAGCACTACAAAAAAGAGGAAACAAGGAATCAACCTCTGTCCTGGCGTTAATGTCAAAATCTATGTGGCAACGTCAACGTTGCATGTAAAGGTCAATAATCATCAGATACCATGCGTGCATCGGTGTCGTTAGGTGAATGTGCGTGAAATTAATCAGTGTTCTAATTAAGCGAGTGAATACAAAAATTTAAAAGAAAAAAAGAAAAAGAAAAGAAACGTGATAGGTTAGCACGTGTGAACTGGTATATCCCAACTAGCTAAATGAAAAAGTCCATAGTGTGTACTAGAGAAGCAAAGTTGTGCAAAGTAACTTTATACCCACAAGAAATGGAAAGTAAAGCTATCGTGGCTGAATACTTACGATTTTGAAAGTTACGGGTAGGCAAATAGTACGCAACGAGCGTCTCAGCGAAGGTAGGCAGGCTTACGGCAAATTCGGAAGTATCATCCGTGTAACTCAGATGGTACATAATTAATTATGAATTGATTAATTGAAATTAACAACTAATTATCAAACAACTATTAATTAATCAATTAACACATTTAACTCTATAACTTCACAATTATACATATTAATTATTCAATACATTTCATATAATTAAATTACTTCCCACCCTATACCCCTATAGACCCACAACCCGCTATGGAACTGAAAACGCAAAATTCAATTAAAAAAACCCAATTATTAACTACTATAAATAATTATTTAAATCTATATAATTAAATTACTTCTCACCCTATACCCCTATAAACCCACAACCCGCTACGGAACTAAAAACACAAAATTAAACGTAAAATAAATTAATAACTAGTCAAATTTGAAAACATATAATAAAATGACAAACAATTCTCATTAAAAACAGTAAAATACATAACATTATTAATAATTCGATATTTTTGTCAACTATATTTTTGTAAATGATATTTAAGACGTCGATATTTTTGTAATCGATATTACTTACCTGTCAGTCGATATTCTTGTCAACAATATTTTTGTTGTCGATATTTCTTCCCCACGATATTTTTGCGGCGATATTTATGTCTCTCGATATTCCTGCTCAGCACTGTGGAGCTATGGCATGTCCATGCACTGAAGCTTCACCAGTCCACAGCATTCCCTGGCTATGATCACAAGTCTTGGAGCACAAGGGAGATATACCAGGTGTGCACAAATCCTAGCACGCATCAAACTTTTATGGGCGAACCGTAAGTGCCAGTGCTGGAGAAAAAAATCAGTAGCCCTCTTTTAGTGTTATATTCTCAAGTTAGGAGAATGTAGCAAAGCCGTTTATTTTTTACATTGTCCTTGCTATAACATTTTAAGCTGTGACCCTTTGCACAAACTTGCATGCACGACAATGTTGGATTAGTTTCCCTGAAACTAAATTTGTTTACACATCTAGCTTTGCACTACATTACCACAACGCCCTGAACATCATGTACAAGGTCTTGTTTTGCGCTATGTACAAATGTCATCTCTATCATCATCCACGGGGTGACAGGGCTATCTACATATCCATAACATCACTAATCTATACGCACATCGCAAGGCTGCTTTCTATTATAAAAGATGAGCATCCCGATAGATTGGTAGAGGAGGCACTTCGGCTGACAATTAGGGTCCATGCATTCTGAGATATCACCGCGCAGTGACTTGACATCTCGTGAGGGGTGTCCAGTTTGTGACCAAGACGGGGTCTTTTATTCTCTCCCACCAGGTAATTGGGTTGAATCATCTCTAGGGAGGATTTGTAGCTCTACACCTACACACACTCTAGGTACGCTTAGAGAAGGGTTTGCTTAGTAGGAGTACGCTCAATTATTGCCTTGTTGTATGTGCCTGAATATACACATTGTTTTAGCACCCTGGTAGAACTATATCTACTATTTGCACTTTGGGTGCTTGCACTCATGTTTCTCTGCTTCTGTCTATTAATCGTTGCAGTACATGTATTTTATGCAAGAATAACGTTGATTCAATAAATCTATTGAAAAACTTCCCACTGTGTATTCTCTGTATACATATAAACACCACCACACACGTAAAATTAATTAAACAATTAACATAATTAATTATGAATTGATTAATTGAAATTAACAACTAATTATCAAACAACTATTAATTGATCAATTAACACATTTAACTCTATAACTTCACAATTATACATATTAATTATTCAATACATTTTGGTGCCGATCACGATCCGGTAAAAAATGTCCCCGTACGACTCGTATCGGGTCTTTTTACCGTACGAATCGTACAAGTGCCGTACAAACTGGCAATCACGATTCGCATGGTAAAAAGTCCATACGAACCGCACTGGGAATCATTCCCCACACGTCCTCGGGTCGGAAAATGTGTCCGACACGTCCTCGGACGATTTACCTTACAAACGTGAAAAGCCAAGTCCGACCGAGGAATCACGATCCATCCCGTGCGTCCGAGCGTACAACCGTATGGAAAAAACACCGTCCGCACCGAACACCTATAGCAACCATGGAGACATGTGCCCGCATACGCGCCCAACACTCCCCCCAGCCCCCGTACGTCCGACACGTACCCCCCGTGTATGTATACCCCCACCCGTCTAGGTACACCCCAGTACGGTCAAGTCGTACCCCCACCCCAGTACGTGTCGTACCACCGTGAACCTACACCCCAGTACGTTCCAGTCGTACCCCCACCCCAGTACGTGTCGTACCACCGTGTACCTACACCCCAGTACCTTCCAGTCGTACCCCCACCCCAGTACGAGTCGTACCACCGTCAATGTACACCCCCCCCTGTACGTGTCGTACCACCGTGTACCTACACCCCAGTACGTTCCAGTCGTACCCCCACCCCAGTACGTGTCGTACCACCGTGTACCTACACCCCAGTACGTTCCAGTCGTACCCCCACCCCAGTACGTGTCATCCCCCCCGTGTACCTACACCCCAGTACGTTCCAGTCGTACCCCCACCCCAGTACGTGTCGTACCACCGTGTACCTACACCCCAGTACGTTCCAGTCGTACCCCCACCCCAGTACGTGTTATCCCCCCCGTGTACCTACACCCCAGTACGTTCCAGTCGTACCCCCACCCCAGTACGTGTCGTACCACCGCCAATGTACACCCCCCCCCCTGTACGTGTCATACCACCGTGTACCTACACCCCAGTACGTTCCAGTCGTACCCCCACCCCAGTACGTGTCGTACCACCGTGTACCTACACCCCAGTACGTTCCAGTCGTACCCCCACCCCAGTACGTGTCATCCCCCCGTGTACCTACACCCCAGTACGTTCCAGTCGTACCCCCACCCCAGTACGTGTCGTACCACCGTGTACCTACACTCCAGTACGTTCCAGTCGTACCCCCACCCCAGTACGTGTCATCCCCCCCGTGTACCTACACCCCAGTACGTTCCAGTCGTACCCCCCCCTGTACGTGTCGTACCACCGTGTACCTACACCCCAGTACGTTCCAGTCGTACCCCCACCCCAGTACGTGTCGTACCACCGTGTACCTACACCCCAGTACGTTCCAGTCGTACCCCCACCCCAGTACGTGTCGTTCCACCGTGTACCTACACCCCAGTACGTTCCAGTCGTACCCCCACCCCAGTACGTGTCATCCCCCCGTGTACCTACACCCCAGTACGTTCCAGTCGTACCCCCACCCCAGTACGTGTCGTACCACCGTGTACCTACACCCCAGTACGTTCCAGTCGTACCCCCACCCCAGTACGTGTCATCCCCCCCGTGTACCTACACCCCAGTACGTTCCAGTCGTACCCCCACCCCAGTACGTGTCGTACCACCGTCAATGTACACCCCCCCGTACGTGTCGTACCACCGTGAACCTACACCCCAGTACGTTCCAGTCGTACCCCCACCCCAGTACGTGTCGTACCACCGTCAATGTACCCCCCCCACCCCTGTACGTGTCGTACCACCGTCAATGTACACCCCCCCCCCCCTGTACGTGTCATACCACCGTGAACCTACACCCCAGTACGTTCCAGTCGTACCCCCACCCCAGTACGTGTCGTACCACCGTGTACCTACACCCCAGTACCTTCCAGTCGTACCCCCACCCCAGTACGTGTCGTACCACCGTCAATGTACCCCCCCCCACCCCTGTACGTGTCGTACCACCGTCAATGTACAACCCCCCACCCCTGTACGTGTCGTACCACCGTCTATGTACACCCCAGTAGTTCCTGGCGCACCCCCAACACAACCTTCTAAGTACGGAGCGCACCCCATGCCCCAACATCACAACCGCATGTACGAGTCGTACAAAGCCACACACAAGGACATCACCGTACAACCAAATGGCCCATGTACACACCGTACACACGCTCAAAACGCACGTACACAACCAGGACAAAACAAAACAACACAAGAATACACCATTCGAAAGGCACAAAGCCACTAAACATGGCCAACAACCACTAAAATAACACAATCACTGACCTGCAACTGCCAAAAACAAACAGAGGCCCAATACACCACCACTCCTTATAACACACCCACCCAAACTTCAAACACTGCCACACCCACCCATGGACCAATAAAAAGGGCCCACACACACAAACCATGAGCCTTTGCAACAGACTCACTGCTGCCAGACACCACTGAACCAGACTACAAGCTACACCACACCTTACACTTGCACACCTTCACACGACCACCCTCACAAACACCCTCTCATCACATTCACACACACACACAACCATCCACACCTCCCACCAACATCCACACACCCCCCACACCCACACCATCCCCACCCACACCCCTCACCATGCCCACTACCAAGAATCCAAAGTTCAGTCACCGAGAGTTGGAGGTCCTTGTTGATCAAATCCTCAGAGTCGAGCCACAGATCTTTGGAACATTGGTCAGAAGCACCAGCCTGACAGCCAAAACAGCCATGTGGCAGACCATCATCGATGCTGTGAATGCTGTTACGGACACCAGGAGGACCAAGCAGGAATGCCAGAACAGGTGGTACGATCTGCGGAGGAGGGTCAGAGCCAAGAGGCAGGAGGAACACGAACAGGCCAACGCCACCGGAGGAGGGCCCTCCCGCAGACCCGTACAGTACCATCCCTGGGAGGAGAGGGTGATGGCCATACTGCCGGTGGAGGCAGTCGAAGGATTAGAAGGACTCCGAGACCCGGGTGAGTACACAAACAACGCACCTCACATGGGGGGAACGGCATCCACAACCAACATCACTAACAGGCACGCAACCACCACAAGCCATCGCATGACTCAACCACACTCCATGAGCACGCACATGCCACTGCTGCCACCATGCCCCATGCACCCAGCTGGACAATGTCAAGTCACAGGCCACAGAAGACAACAACACATGACACGGTAACCCGGATGGCGGGAGGCTGGGCCCCAAAAAGCACATAGTGCAACTCAGAAGCAGACAACAATTCACTCTACCCATATGGCCTAGGTCACAGCCAGACAAACAGTGTGTCCCAACACAGGAATGACTTGCCAGCAAATGGCGGACGCCTTGCATCAACACATGGGGGTGAAGGCACTGTTTTGCACATGACAGCAGCTAATGAACAGCCAACATTGTGAAAGAGTGGCAGCACACACCACCACAGCAGCAGCGCACAGACACACATCACACCCAATGGGTGCCTGGAGACCAGAAACAAACTCACATCAACAAGCCAAGGGCCACTCAAAGATCTGCTAACAGTGTGTGCCCAGGAAGCTGGGCCGAGGTGACAGAGGGTGACACACGGAGGGAGGGAGAGGGGGACACAGAGGGAGGGAGAGGGGGACAGAGAGGGAGGTAGAGGGGGACAGAGAGGGAGGGAGAGGGGGACAGAGAGGGAGGTAGAGGGGGACAGAGAGGGAGGGAGAGGGGGACAGAGAGGGAGGGAGAGGGGGACAGAGATGGAGGGAGAGGGGGACAGAGATGGAGGGAGAGGGGGACAGAGAGGGAGGGAGACGGACAGAGGGAGGAGGCTGACACACGGAGGGAGGGAGAGGGGGACAGAGAGGGAGGGAGAAGGCGACAGAGAGGGAGGGAGAGGGGGACAGAGAGGGAGGGAGAGGGGGACAGAGAGGGAGGGAGAGGGGGACAGAGAGGGAGGGAGAGGGGGACAGAGAGGGAGGTAGAGGGGGACAGAGAGGGAGGTAGAGGGGGACAGAGATGGAGGGAGAGGGGGACAGAGAGGGAGGTAGAGGGGGACAGAGAGGGAGGTAGAGGGGGACAGAGATGGAGGGAGAGGGGGACAGAGAGGGAGGGAGAGGGGGACAGAGATGGAGGGAGAGGGGGACAGAGATGGAGGGAGAGGGGGACAGAGAGGGAGGGAGAGGGGGACAGAGATGGAGGGAGAGGGGGACAGAGAGGGAGGGAGAGGGGGACAGAGATGGAGGGAGAGGGGGACAGAGAGGGAGGGAGAGGGGGACAGAGAGGGAGGTAGAGGGGGACAGAGAGGGAGGGAGAGGGGGACAGAGATGGAGGGAGAGGGGGACAGAGAGGGAGGGAGACGGACAGAGGGAGGAGGCTGACACACGGAGGGAGGGAGAGGGGGACACAGAGGGAGCGAGACACAGGGAGAGCTAATCAGCCGTGTTGCGTGTGTGAATGTCTGCTCGTCAGCAGGTAGACTGCGTGCATGTAGACAAGGGTGGCCAGTGCCAGAACCCCCCCTCTTCACCATGGCAAAACACAGGGCCATGTCACAACCAGTACACGAGCACAAGGACAGCTACCTGGATCATATAAATGTGTGGATCCACTCCATGTGCACATGTACAGTGCTACACGGAAGGCGCCAATGCATGGCTCGCCACACCTGCCCACTCCACTGCTGACTGCAGTCACACTTGACGCAGCAAGTAAGACTGTGCCACACATAGTTAAAGGGGCCAAAGTGGTGGCCAAGGGACACACCCATGCACAAGTGCACTGTGAGTGGAATGCAAGACCGATCCCAATGCCAAGAGGAAATGTGCCAACTTTGAAACTGATGAAACATGGATGTTGCATGGACCAAAATTAACATTGTCTCTCTCACACACAGGTCAACGTCGTGGTGCACCCCCCAACACTGGGGGGGAACACTCACAGGACCCGGATCTGCAGGAGCCCGATCCCACCGGCAGCGACCACTCTCACCACTCTGCGGACGACCCCGACCAACCTGGCCCCTCTGGTGTCCAACCACCTGCAGCACCTGCGTCAGGTACAACTGTGCCAACCACCACCCCCACTCCTGCCACATCCCAGGAGACACCCAGGATCCCTGCCCCAACACCACAATGCAGCCAGGCTGGCCAGGAGGGACACGGTGTCCCGGGCACCCAGGAGGAGGCAGGCGACAACGCCAATGCCACCCCTCAGGGGTCCCCGAGACCCCATGTGCCCACAAGGGCAGGCCAGGCGCAAGTGGGCAGGGGTGGTGGGAGTGGAGGACGGCGGAGGTGCGAGCCTGACCAGTTGGCTGGGGATCCGGCATTGTCCCATGTCCGTAACATCCTGGACTCATACCGGCAGGACACCACGGGCATGGCCCAGGTTGTGTCCGTCCTCGAGGGGATCAAGGCCCAGCAGGCCCAGCAACATGCTGAGCTAATAGCCTGTCTACTGGTACACCAACGGAGGATGGAGGACAGACAGGCTGAGCAAGTGACGGCGTTCCAGGGGATTCACGCTACACTCCGTCGGATGGCCGACACCATGGCCGACCCTCCCTGTGCCAGAAGGCGGAGAACATCACCACCCACAGGGAGGGAGCAGGAGAAGGAGGAGGGAACATCCGACGGAGCATCCCAGACGTCGTCACGGCCTGCTGGTGAGGTTCCCCGCAGGAGGCCGGGTCGTCCACGGAAAGGACCGTGAGGGTGGCTGCTACATCACCATCTCCCAGGACACCTGGCCTGGCACCTGGCCCACTGGAGCAACAGCATCACAGCATCAAGAGACATTCTCTGCCACATGGCCCTGCTGGTCACTGGCTGACCAATGTTGACAAAGACTGTGGCATGGACTCTGAGGATTTCCAATGGCAAGGACACCAACTCCCCTACTGAACTTTGGATTCCATAATCCCGGAAAGCCCCTCACTTTGTCCCCCCCCCCCCATAATAAATCACACTATGATGAGTAGATGCCTGCTGGTAGCATTATTACCTAACATGTGTCTTGTAAAGTCTAAACATGCCTGAGTCATCTTTTGTCTTCAACCATCCACACCCTGGGGCCTGAGTCTGGCACAGGACACATGGGTCACAGTGTATGAGGCAAGACAGACATGGAGCAGCATACACACCCGTGATGGGCACAACCAGCTGAGGGGGTGGCCAAACAACCGTGCTGACACACACATTGAGTACACCAACAGTCATGCGCAGAGGTCAGGGATCCAGTCCAGTGTCCTGGGGGGCACCCAGGTATGTGTAGACAGGTGGCAGAACCATGTCCTGCAAGCTTGAGTACGGTGGATGCAGAGAATGGGGGCCTGGCCAACGTTGGATGCATGGGGATGGCACATGTCACAATACCCACGCAGTCATGGACATCATGCCCAATACACAGTCTCAGCCCACACACACAGCTTGCATCTTGCCACTCGACACATTGACACATAGCCACAATCAGGGAATACCATGCCAGACATGCAGGATGCACCGTGGCAACACACCAGCATTGACTGAGAAGAGGCACCTTGGAGGCATAGGGACACCTTTATTAGTCATGTATTCAGGTTTGCAGAGGCAACTCGAAGTACACATGAACACATCATGTGGAGTGACATGTGGGTCCAACACTGGCACCCCCCTGCTGCAGCACAAATGCGTGATAGCCATGGTACTGGCACACAAGCGTCGGCTAACAGCTAAATACCCACAGCTGCACACGGAGAGCCTGCCATACACCATAGATCCGCTGATGTGGAAGTCCCACACCATGTCAAGCCAATGCTAACCGTATGTGTCCGAGGGCAGTGTCACACACATTGATGCCATCATCACAATCCACTATCCCATCACTGATGCCTGTCAACCAGGCAGACCATCTATTCAGGTGTACACAGCTGCATGTTGTGTCCCATGGGGATGCGACATGGCTGCAGAGGAACAACACATCGACAGGGGCAGTGTGCATACATCGTGAACAACTGCCACAACCAATACACCCCAGATGCATCCCTTACCCCATGGAGACTTCCAAACGTGTCCTTGCCTGTAACACTGAGTCAGCCCACGATGTCATGTCCATGAGGAATAGCAGTGCCACAACAATGCAAGCAGCAGACGGCATTCGCAGGTACCTGGGGAAGAGAGACACACAAGAAGTCAGCCACAAATAACACAGCCACTTGCATGTGCATTTACTCGACACATGTATGGATGACAACATGCTAGGTGATCATTGTGACTGGGGAAATACTACCATCACTGCCACCATCACTCCAGTGACACACCCACACACACCTCTGACTCACGTGCCATACATGCAGGTGGAGACACACATCACAACGCATGCCACACGGGGACCAATGCGTGCACACTCAGACACTGGTACTCACCACTAAGCAAAGAAGTCGCGTATGAGCCGAGTCCGGATGTCCTCTTGCGGCTCCACATCCTCCACATCACTAGCCCCATTGCCAAGCCCTTCGTCCTCCACGGGTGGGTGGTCCTCGTCATGTTGATTCAGGATGAGTGGCACAGCTCTTTCAACTGCCATGTTGTGCAGCATGCAGCAGACCATGAAGATCTTGCAGACCTTCGCCGGGGCATAAGGGAGTGCACCGCCGGTCTTGTGGAGGCACCGGAATCGGCTCTTCAGCATGCCAAACGTCCTCTCTATCACTCGCCTTGTCCGGCCATGGGCGGTGTTGTAGCGGAGCTGGGCCGGCGTGATGGGGTTGCGGAGAGGTGTCAGCAGCCAAGGCATGTTGGGATAGCCAGCGTCCCCTACATGGGAAGCACATGGACATCGTTAGAAGTGGTGAAGCGGTCGTGCTGGTCGGCTATACAGAATACAGGACAGACAGACTGTACCCACCAACAACACATGCCCGTTCGTTGCGCAGCTGCATCATCATATCAGGCATCCCGCTACGCCTCATGATGTAGGCATCGTGTGCTGATCCTGGAAAACGAGCACAGACATGTGAAATCACCATGTTGGACAGACACACCACAAGGGCATTGATGGAGTGGTAGTGCTTCCGATTGCGGTACGCCACCTCCCGTGCGTGTGGTGGTACCAAAGCCACATGTGTCCCATCTATGGACCCAATGACATGGGGCATCCCTCCCAGGGCATAGAATCCACGCTTGACCTCAGTCATCTGTTCAGGGGTTGGGAACTTGATGAAGTCATCCAGGTGAATCAACATGGCCTCCAAGAAATCATGCAGCACACCGCTGAACATGCTCTGGGACATGCCACCAACATGAGCTATGGTATTTTGGAAGGTACCCGTGGCAAGAAAATGTAGGGCAGCCATTACCTTCAGCTGGGGTGTCAGTGCCGTAGGATACCTGTGCTGCGGTTGCAGGTGTGGTGCCAGTCTCGCCGTCAGCTCCAGAATCAACGGTTGGGTGAAGCGGTAGAGCCGGATCCTGTCATTCTCCTGCATGGCAGCCAAGTCTGGAATTGTTCGGGCAAGAGGCGGCGCTCTGCAGTAATTTGGAAGTGACAAGGAAGAGTGAGTGCACTACGACAACAACTCATGTCTACTGAGCACATGTAAATCTGGCAATACACACATGCTACATAGGGAGTCAGGTATGTGCTACATGCCCAGGACACGTATGGATGCAAGGTGACACTCCTTCCAAGACCCAGCTACACACGGAGATTGAGAACCTCCCCATGCCACGCCATGGGAATAGCTGTGTCCCAGTGCAAGTGAACAGCCCGACGCAAGACAGGAGTGACATACACACACACATCAGCAGAAGTGGGATGCCGATTGCATAGACTGTTAGCGGAACACCGGAGCCACAGGTCACATGACATTACACTAGGCCTGCCCACACACCTTGCCATGAAGGTGCACATGTCATGACTCACCACACATTCCTTGTGAGGATGCTGACATGGCCTTGTCACGCTACTCCGTGTCCCATGCATACATGTGCACCTCACATCCGATAACACATGTGGCATGGTGTGCGGAACAGTGTGCAATGACAATCTACACACAGACACATGTTGGTTGCTGCAACGGCTGCAGCTTTTGAGGGTGCTACAACATCAACCAGATGTAAATCCCGGACACATAAATGACATTGTCACATTGTGCACTGTGGGTAGTGACAAGTCATGTGTCATGACCCCTGTACCGTGCATCAGGGGACACTTCCGTGTGTTGGTGTCCGTGCCATGCCAGTGCCGCTCACCCCAAGTGCGCAGTACGACATGCACACATGTCAAAGGAGTCAAGGCCATGCCTGGCACACATCGCACCATCACACAGTACATCTGTAGACATCTCACCATACATCTGGTGCCTTCTCCACTCAGGAGTCATGTTCCACATCACAGCCTGTCACACCTGTGCCCCACACATGTAGTAATGCACAGACGATGCCTTGATGTCCATCCATGGACAAGTATGTCCATCCATGGACAAGTATGTCCGCCCTATTCCTACCTGTGTGTCGCCTATCACCACTGTGATGTGTGAAAACCGCCGTACTGCTGCTAAGAGGGCCTGTGTATGTCCCCAAATCACTGTGGGAGTGCTGCCGTATGTGTACCCATCGTGATGGCGAGCGTACAGGCATTTGTACGGTCCGTACCACTACGGGTACGCATACGCGTGCAGACCCATAGTGATAGTGAGCGTACAGGCATTTGTACGGTCCGTACCACTACGGGTACGCATACGCGTGCAGAGCCATAGTGATAGTGAGTGTAGATGCGTGTGTACGGCCCTATCACTATGGGTCTGCACGCGTATGCGTACTCGTAGTGGTACGGACCGTACAAATGCCTGTACGCTCACTATCACTATGGGTCTGCACGCGTATGCATACTCGTAGTGGTACGGACCGTACAAATGCCTGTACGCTCACTATCACTATGGGTCTGCACGCGTATGCGTACTCGTAGTGGTACGGGCCGTACAAATGCCTGTACGCTCACTATCACTATGGGTCTGCACGCGTATGCGTACTCGTAGTGGTACGGACCGTACAAATGCCTGCACGCTCACTATCACTATGGGTCTGCACGCGTATGCGTACTCGTAGTGGTACGGGCCGTACACTCGCATGTACGCTCACTATCACTACGAGTACGCATACGCGTGCAGACCCATAGTGATAGTGAGCGAAGATGCGTGTGTACGGCCCGTACCACTACGAGTACGCATACGCGTGCAGACCCATAGTGATTGTGAACGTAGGCATGCATGTACGGGCCGTTGCCATGCATTTGGGGTGCCCTAGGGCCCCGAAACGCACCGTACCTGTGTGTGATGCTCCAAATTACATAGGGGACAAGTATTAAGGCCTACATGCATGCTGGTTGTCATGGAGACCAAGTTCAAATTTCGAAATTGTTCTGGAAGGTGCACAGCAGAAGTCAGTTGGAATTCTTCTACTTTGTTGCAATGTGTTTGTGGGGCTGACATCATGCAGGAGAATGAAACCGATAGAGAACCCACAGACTGCTAGGTTTGAAGGGATTGGTGGAAACATAGGATGCAAATGTGAGTGACCTATCACTCTGTACTCCTGTGCATGAGACTGGGCAGAAGGGCACATATAAGGCAGCCAGGTCCCATGAGGGAGTACTTGCCTGCACATCTTTGCATTCGTCGACCCAGCTGCTGCTACTGATTCCCTGGAACCATGTCAAGGGCTGTGGAGAGGACACAGCCATTCACCCTGGAGGAGAACATGGCTCTGCTGGATGTGATCCTCCCACAGTACTCCATGCTGTATGGCCGACCAGGGTATCAGGTGAGTGCATAGGCCACTGCCACAGACTCTCCCTATGTTGTGACTGTGACTTCAGGCATTGTGTCCTGGTGTGACACACATGCCATGTACTGTCGGGGGGGTACCAGGGGGGGGGGTGCCTGATGTCTCCCAGCAGTGCCCTGAGACAGGAGGGGTGGGGGCCTATCACTAACAGCAGTGCCCTGAGACAGGAGGGGTGGGTGTGGAGTCCTCCCAGCAGTGCCCTGAGACAGGAGGGGTGGGTGTGGAGTCCTCCCAGCAGTGCCCTGAGACAGGAGGGGTGGGGGCCTATCACTAACAGCAGTGCCCTGAGACAGGAGGGGTGGGGGCCTATCACTAACAGCAGTGCCCTGAGACAGGAGGGGTGGGTGTGATGCACAGTGTGAGCCTTGATCATTGATTGTGACATTGCCATCATTCCACCTGTGTACCCACTATGGCACGTACTGCTTTTTCCCTCACCAGGGCATGATGTCCCTATGACAAAGGTGCAATGCGTTGACTGCATGACATGCCTTGTTGTATCCAGCTAATTTGTACTCATATGTCTCTCTGTGACATGTGGCTGGTGTATTGATGTGGTGTCACTTGTTCTTCCTCACAGGTAGGCGCCACTGCCAAGGAGCAGATCTGGCTGACCGCCGTCAGTGCCGTGAGGGGTGTGGATGGTCGGAGGCGGAGCCTGTCCCAGGTGATGAAACGCTGGCAGGATATCCGGTGCTGGACGCGGAGGATTGCACGGCTCCTGCTGGGGGACTCACCTGAGAGCCACAAGAACCGTGGCCGCCGCCGTCTGAACCACCTCCACAGGCGTGTGCTGCCGGTGGTCTTTCCAGACCTGGAGAGGCGCCTACAGGCGAAGCAGCAGCCGGAAGGGGGTAGGTACATGTGTGTTTGTTGTGTGTCACCGGCATTTGTAAGGGCACAGTAGCATGAATTCACTGGCAGGGTTTAAAGGTGCTGTGCAGATCCTGTTTGCCCCAGTATAGCGCTGCGCCCCTGCCACCCTTCCCCTCCTTGCAATGTGTTCCCTGGTCTGTGTGTAGTCACTCCTTCACAAGGTAATGTAGGCTGGCGCTTTGTCCACGAGAACAATGACTGTAGCATCATGTCTGGGGGTGGTGTGTAACAGGTTGTGGGACCTTGGCTGTGCACTGTCAAGTTCACTGCATGTGGGTTCCATGTCAGTTGGCACTGATGCTGACTCCAGACATGGGAGTTGGTCTCTCATGTGTCATGCCTTACAGCGCGCATGTCCTATGTAGTGGCCTGTGACATGATGTGCATGAGTGTGCGATACGCATAGTGCAGGGATGGTGACGTGTGTTGCAGTCATTACCATTCAGTAGCATGTAGTTGCGTGCCCACTACTGTCCCCTGGGGCACCTTTTCCTCAGTGTTGTATGTGTCATCATAAACGTGGACACTCTCAGTGTCTACAGCGTAGGTTGTGCTCTGTGCCATTGTCCCCTGTCACCATGTATATAGACGTGCTATTATGTACAGGTGTCCACTGTGCAGCCTGACCTGATTGTCCTTCTTCATACTCACAGTTGCCAGTGCCTGTGTGTCTTGTTATACTCATCTGAGGATGGGCACTGGTACCTCATTATTTGTACAGGCGCACCTTGGCTGTTTGGCGTCCAATCTTGCTTTTTGCCTGCCCCTGTGTTTATCACCCAGACTATGAGATGTTGGTGCCACCTGTGTCTCAACAATTTGCCTCGTGTAGGGGTTTGTTGGTGCGGGCAATGCCTATGTGTCAAATCCTGATTTCTACTTGCTGGGTCTGGCCAGTGTGTGATGTTTCTGGACACACACGCAAGGTGCAGTGACCGAGTCATGTTGGGCATGTTTTCAGCATTACCTATGCAGCATGTGTCTCAAGTTCATGGATATGGTCCCTGGTCATCGGTATTTTCGCCAACGCTGTGTGGTGCAGATGCAGTGCTGGATTGTCCCCAGGGCCTGGGTGCTATGTCAGACTCCGTTTCCTGTCTTTAGCTATTGTCTCATGCTCTCCATGGTATTTCAGTGGCATGGTGGCTCAACCAACTGTGTGTTTCATGCCCTACATCGGTACCTTGTTTTGAAGATGTTAGGGATCTTCCTTTTCAGGCTATGCAATGTTACCTATGTCGATTGGACTCATGTGACTGATGTGTACAGCTGTCTGATTAATTTATGTATCTCCACCCTGCCCACAGCATCGTCGGGGGACACAGAGGGAGACATGGACACAGGCAAGGCGGAGGGACCGAGCACCAGTGCCAGCCGTGACATCGGGGCTGGTACATCGAGTGGGACAGAGGTGGAGGATAGTGCTGCCGAGGACCTGTCGACTGGCACTTCAGAATACGAAGCAGACAGGTCCGAGGAGGAGTTCTGTAAATGTGGGTGTACTTGTAAAGCGCACTGTGACTCCATGGAGTATCCTGGCGCTGAAGACCGCTGGGGAACCCGTCCTGGTTTTCCCTGTGAGATGGTCCCTTGCTGGGTATCTCCAAGGTGAAACCAGGCATCCCCGGCGTCTGTGGGGGGCCGTTGTAGAGATGAGGCAAGCTTAATGCCCAGAGTTGCCGAGTGTGTTCCTGGTTAGAGTAGGTACCGAGGCGAGAATTATCGAGTCCGTTTTGACCCTGGTCCATGACCCTGCCGCATCGGGAATTGAACCCTGGTCCCTGGCCGATTCTCTGCTTACGGGTCGGCCGCCTCTAACCAGTGAGCCACACCTCTCCACGTTCTCCGAGTGGGCGGTGGCTGCACCAGCAGCTGACAGCGGAACAACACCTTGCACCGCCCCCTCAGTTCCCATCAGCCGCCTCCCACTTGCTCGTGTCCCTTCCCAGCGTGCCCCGTCACCGCATGTCTCCTTCCGGCCAGGCACCGCACCCCCTGCCCCTGTCTCCACTGCTGCCGCCAATGCTGAGTCTGTGGACATCCAGCGGCAACTGCAGGTTGGTCAGGCTGCGATCCTTAATGTCCTCCATGCCCACGGGAAAACCCTCACCAACATCGAGGCATTCTTGGAGGGCATTCATTCTTCGCAGGCTGACCAACGCAACTTGCTGAGGTCCATAGACTCCACACTGACTGCAGCAGTGGGTCTCCTGCAGCGCGACCTCCCCCCACCTACCCCTGCCCCATCCACACTTCCCACTTCCATGCCTGTCCCACGTACACCCAGACGTCGGCATGCACCCACATCAACAGACACAAGCACCACACCAGCAGGGAAGGTCCACCGCACTCCTCCTGACACGCACACACAGGGTGAGGTAGGCACACCCACTGGGTCGGGGGGCAAACGTGTGACACGCAGCCAGAGTGGGAGTCCGCATTCCACACAATCCACTCCCTCCAAATCCCCTCCCCTCAGCTCTCCTGGCCACATCTCCCCCAAGGACTCCTTCATGGCCGCTCTGTCCCTGAGCCCCACAGTTCCACCACCACGCAAGCGGTCAAGGAAGTCCTCGGTCAGGGTGGTTGAGTCTCCCCCCCTGTCTCCACCCTCCCCCGGTGGCGCTGCGACCCATCCCTCTGACCCCCCCCCCTCCTTGGGGCCTGAGGTCCCTTCGGGTGCAGGGGAGTCCCTGGAGGACCTTGCTAAGGTGTGTAGTGCCATCCTGGCCTCCGCCTTTGGCCATGACACACCCCCTGTGGTTGAGTCCTCCATCCCTGCACCCACAACGCCGCCCCTTTGCCCTGATGTCCCTGCGGTGCCTGTTGCTTCCCCCCCCCGATGCCCTCACCAGTATGGAAGACGATGCCATTTGACTGTGCAGGCAAGGTAGGGGACACACATCCCACTGTGTCCCCCATCCAGCTGGGAATCATTGACTGCCCTATGGGCTTTGTTAAAATTGAACTGCCTGCGATCCACGGACATTGTGCTCATGCTGAATAAAGCTTAATTTTGTTTTCATTATCACACTCCTGCTATGGTGGTATTGGTGTTGGTGGGGCTGCTACATGGTTTTGGGTGTTGTTTAAGGCTTTGGGTGTGTGGGATTTGTAGTAGTGTTCTGCTCATTGGGGGGACCCTGGGATCTGTGTGCCATCACAAGGTGTTGGCTAACTTCCTTAGGTCATGTCAGCAGTTACTGCATGGTGCAATTGTCCCAGGGTGTATTCCTTCCTCTGTGTACCCAGATTTCTTCCCTGCAGGGTGTTCCCAATGTTTAGCGCAGAGCAGTGTCTACATGAGCTGTGTGTGTGACGGAACCCTTCTACTTTGGCCATGCATGCATGGCCATGTCTCCACCTGCAACAATCGTGGCATCCTTGGTGATCACTGTACTTGTGTGTGGAGTCTGTTGACATGAGTTCATGGGGACATGTTCCCTTGTAGGCAGTATGGATGTGGGTAATTCCGGCCTCACACACATGTGTTACACCCCTCCTGTCTCTGGGCACTGCTGGGAGGACTCTGCACCCACCCCTCCTGTCTCTGGGCACTGCTGGGAGGACTCTGCACCCACCCCTCCTGTCTCAGGGCACTGCTGGGAGGACTCCACACCCACCCCTCCTGTCTCAGGGCACTGCTGGGAGGACTCTGCACCCACCCCTCCTGTCTCAGGGCACTGCTGGGAGGACTCCACACCCACCCCTCCTGTCTCAGGGCACTGCTGGGAGTGATAGGCACCCACCCCTCCTGTCTTAGGGCACTGCTGGGAGGACTCTGCACACACCCCTCCTGTCTCAGGGCACTGCTGGGAGGACTCTGCACCCACCCCTCCTGTCTCAGGGCACTGCTGGGAGGACTCCACACCCACCCCTCCTGTCTCAGGGCACTGCTGTGAGTGATAGGGCCCCACCCCTCCTGTCTCTGGGCACTGCTGGGAGGACTCTGCACACACCCCTCCTGTCTCTGGGCACTGCTGGGAGGACTCCACACCCACCCCTCCTGTCTCAGGGCACTGCTGGGAGGACTCTGCACCCACCCCTCCTGTCTCTGGGCACTGCTGGGAGGACTCTGCACACACCCCTCCTGTCTCTGGGCACTGCTGGGAGGACTCCACACCCACCCCTCCTGTCTCAGGGCACTGCTGGGAGGACTCTGCACCCACCCCTCCTGTCTCTGGGCACTGCTGGGAGGACTCTGCACACACCCCTCCTGTCTCTGGGCACTGCTGGGAGGACTCCACACCCACCCCTCCTGTCTCAGGGCACTGCTGGGAGGACTCTGCACCCACCCCTCCTGTCTCAGGGCACTGCTGGGAGGACTCCACACCCACCCCTCCTGTCTCAGGGCACTGCTGTGAGTGATAGGGCCCCACCCCTCCTGTCTCTGGGCACTGCTGGGAGGACTCTGCACACACCCCTCCTGTCTCTGGGCACTGCTGGGAGGACTCCACACCCACCCCTCCTGTCTCAGGGCACTGCTGGGAGGACTCTGCACCCACCCCTCCTGTCTCTGGGCACTGCTGGGAGGACTCTGCACACACCCCTCCTGTCTCTGGGCACTGCTGGGAGGACTCCACACCCACCCCTCCTGTCTCAGGGCACTGCTGGGAGGACTCTGCACCCACCCCTCCTGTCTCTGGGCACTGCTGGGAGGACTCTGCACACACCCCTCCTGTCTCTGGGCACTGCTGGGAGGACTCCACACCCACCCCTCCTGTCTCAGGGCAATGCTGGGAGGACTCTGCACCCACCCCTCCTGTCTCAGGGCACTGCTGGGAGGACTCCACACCCACCCCTCCTGTCTCAGGGCACTGCTGTGAGTGATAGGGCCCCACCCCTCCTGTCTCTGGGCACTGCTGGGTGGACTCTGCACACACACCTCCTATTTCTGGATATGTACGCTTGGAACATACACGGTGTGGGTGCGCTCCATGCATTCGAGGTGAGGGTACGGGTCGTACTTACACTGTTGGGGTGGGGGGTACGCTCCTTGCATACGCGGGTGAGGGTACGGGTCGTACTTACACTGTTGGGGTGGGGGTACGGTCCGTGAGTCCGCGGGTGGGGGTACGGGTCGTACTTACACTGTTGGGGTGGGGGGTACGCTCCTTGCATACGCGGGTGAGGGTACGGGTCGTACTTCCACTGTTGGCATGGGGGGTACGCTCCTTGCATACGCGGGTAGGGGTACGGGTCGTACTGACACTGTTGGGGTGGGGGTACGGTCCGTGAGTCCGCGGGTGGGGGTACGGGTCGTACTTACACTGTTGGGGTGGGGGGTACGCTCCTTGCATACGCGGGTGGGGGTACGGGTCGTACTTACACTGTTGGGGTGGGGGGTACGCTCCTTGCATACGCGGGTGAGGGTACGGGTCGTACTTCCACTGTTGGCATGGGGGGTACGCTCCTTGCATACGCGGGTAGGGGTACGGGTCGTACTGACACTGTTGGGGTGGGGGTACGGTCCGTGAGTCCGCGGGTGGGGGTACGGGTCGTACTTACACTGTTGGGGTGGGGGGTACGCTCCTTGCATACGCGGGTGAGGGTACGGGTCGTATTTACACTGTTGGGGTGGGGGTACGGTCCGTGAGTCCGCGGGTGTGGGTACGGGTCGTACTTACACTGTTGGGGTGGGGGGTACGCTCCTTGCATACGGGGGTGTGGGTACGGGTCGTACTTACACTGTTGGGGTGGGGGGTACGCTCCTTGCATACGCGGGTGGGGGTACGGGTCGTACTTACACTGTTGGGGTGGGGGGTACGCTCCTTGCATACGCGGGTGAGGGTACGGGTCGTACTTCCACTGTTGGCATGGGGGGTACGCTCCTTGCATACGCGGGTGTGGGTACGGGTCGTACTTACACTGTTGGGGTGGGGATACGCTTCATGCATACGGGGTGGGGGTAGGGTCCGTACATATCCGTCCCCACGCTATGTGATGCTTGTGCGGGCCGTACCCAGGCCTTTGCCACGTGGGTACGATCCGTCCCGCCATTGTTGGGGTGACGTGTGTGTGGGCGTGGTACGACTCGTACCCACGCTCTTCAGGCGTGGGTACGGGACGTACCTGTCTGGTTGTGTTGCCGGTTCGCGTGGTGACGGACTTCCGTTGTGGCGGTCGCTGGCTTATCAGGACACGCCCCCACCCCCTCGTGGTGACCAGGGCATGGGAGTCAGGTATGTCCAGGCCATGTGTGGTGTGTGACTTATGTGGTTGTTTTGTGGCCTGCCCTGGTCGTGCCACCCCCACCCCACCCCACTTTCCCCCCTCCCTTAGTTATTCTGACCTTCTGCGGCGTCTGCGTCGTAACCTGTAGAGGAGGTGTACTGCTATGAGGGCAGGGATGACTCGTAGGTTCGGGTCCATGTCTGTCCGTCGCGTACTGGTACTCCTTGATCGCGTCGTCCTGTCGCGTACGGGTCCTCCTTGATCGCGTCGTCCTGTCGCGTACGGGTCCTCCTTGGTCGCGTCGTCCTGTGTGTCCGTCACGTACTGGTCCTCCTTGTTCGCGTCGTCGTCTGTCGTCGCGTACTGGTGGTCCTTGTTTGCGTCGTCCTGATTTCCCGGCAGTTTTTGGCTGCCGCAAAATATTCACCGTGCGGGGTGACGTCGGTGCGAATCGTGATTCCTGGGTCGTGAATGGCTGGCTGCGAGCGTCCCGACGTCAGGTCGGCGCTTTCCCGGATCGCATTGGTAGGTGTTTTTTTGTTCGGTCGGGCTTTTTTACGAATCGTACGGTAATGGTGTACTCGTGCGAATCGTAATTCCTTGTTTGTAAAAATTGACGACCGGGTACGCGTCGGGCGGAGATTAGGCTCCGTCCGACGGTTCGTACCCGGTTTTTGCCGGATCGTGATCGGCACCTTTATATAAGTAAATTACTTCCCACCCTATTCCCCTATAAACCCACAACCCGCTACGGAACTAAAAACACTAAATTAAACTTAAAATAAATTAATAACTAGTAAAATTTTAAAACATATAATAAAATGACAAACAATTCTCATTAAAAACAGTCAAATACATAACATTATTAAAAATTCGATATTTTTGTCAACTATATTTTTGTAAATGATATTTAAGACATCGATATTTTTGTAATCGATATTACTTACCTGTCAGTCGATATTCTTGTCAACAATATTCTTGTTGTCGATATTTCTTCCCCACGATATTTTTGCGGCGATATTTATGTCTCTCGATATTCCTGCTCAGCACTGTGGAGCTATGGCGTGTTCGTGCACTGAAGCTTTACCAGTCCACAGCACTGGCTATAATCACAGCAGCAAAGGTGTGGGAAAGAGGTAAGCTTACCTCTTTCCCACGAATACGTCTGGCAACTTCCCATGACGCATTACGGCGTTTATGTTTATCCATCTTGGTACTGACACGCTGTTGCCAGCTTCTATGTTGGTGGCCCAGTTTGAAGTATGTATAACAATAGTTCCTCTTTTCTTCTTCTACTCTGGCACCTTTGCTGCTGTATGAGCACGGGGCACTGGAACAATGGTTTTGGTATCTTTTCCATTATTCTCTATGTGATCTATTTCAAGATGTGAGATGCATTTCTCTTTTCCCTCTTCATTCTGTTTCACAATATATTGTTTTTCCTTCACACATCGTACAGTTTCATACCATGGGTGATTTGTTTGATGTTTCTTGAATTTTCTGGTTTGAGCTACCTTGGTACCTATTGGACCTTGCTATACTTGATCGTATTTTTATCACTAACAACTGGAACTGATATGGACAGATTTGTGCATATGTTTTTTTGAAGAAGAATGTATTAGAATGTATTAGAATTTATGTCATTGTTGGATTAACAAATACATGTCTGACTGTTTACTTATGCTTATTTGATTGATTCTAGGTTCCGTTCTTGCCCCCTCTATCCTTTGGTCTACGCCCTGATGAAGGTGGGGCCCCTTGTGGGTCCTATACCGAAACGCGCGTCGGCGCCTGATTTGTCGACTGTTCTTTCTCCTGAGTATCTCCTTGATATTCTTGGATGATACACCAGTTATAACATCCATCTGAGCACCAACGGATAGTGTGTCCCATTTGTTGATTTGATTTGTTTGCTTTGAATGTTGTCTGGAATGAATGAATGTGTGCAGTAATTTGATTCTCTTGCGGGGTATTGAACCAGGTGCTTGATTTATATATATTCATATATGTGTATGTAGGTTTGTGCTTGATTATTTGTCTAATATTTATGTATGTATTAACTTTATTGTTCTTTGTAAAACTTGAAAATAATGACTCAACCAAAAAATAAATAAATATGAGAGATATATTTTTATCTACAATTTTCGCTTGGAGCTTTTTGTTATTCAAATCTGTCCATTCTTTTCCTGTTTAGCTTTGTTTGTTATCAGGGACCTACTTTTTAGGCCCTTATATATCTCATTTTGACCGGTATTGTTTCCTTCCTCAGTAATTATTAATCGTTGCAGTACATGTATTTTATGCAAGAATAACGTTGGTTCAATAAATCTATTGAATAACATCCCACTGTGTATTCTTTGGATAATTCTCGGAGAATAGGTAAGCACGAGTGACTGAGCGAAAGTTTCTGTATTGTTTCCATAATCCCTGATGGGTCAGGGTTGTTATGTTCAGTGGTTGCCAGGAACCATTCGCTCCCTGGTAAGTTAGGGGGGCTTATGGTGGCACTGTAAGCTAGCTGGTCTATAGGCCAACATATCCTGCGGGGGTGTCTAGAATCAGTCTTGGAACTAAGCCCTAGTTTATGTTGCCCAAAAATTTTGCAGATCCTATGAATTAGAAGGAACTACACAACATGGCGCTGCCAACGTTGGTTAGGCTCTTATTCAAAGGTCAATCAGAGTAGTTCAGTCGTGCTTTCTCAGAGAGCCCTATTCACATTTGAACCAGAGACATTCGAAGAGAGAAGGAAAACATATCCACCTCAGCTGAGTAGGTATACCCTATGTATTGGCTGTAGGTTATTCAAGCTTGGAGGATTAAAAGTTCCCTCATTGTGCATGCAATATCTCTATAAACATTTTAACTACATACTACTTCTCGGACAATGACTGAACAAGCTGAGGACGTTGATGAGCAGGTTGCAGCTCTAAATATTACAGAGTAGAGCAAGCAGGCAATTACTATGAAATTATTACAACATGGCCTTGCAGCAACGGGTGGAGATGGTTGAGGCACACACACAGAGCATTCAAAGCTGAGGTATTCCAATCATGGGTAAAATTCCCACCTGCAGATGCACTCACAGTTTTTTCAAACTTACATGGAAGAGTACTTCCCATATTTGGACATGGAGGTCCCATTAACTTACCAAGAGCATATTAATTGGTTTAAAAGCACGCTACCCATTCCACAAAAAACGGAAGCTCGGTCTGCTCAGCAAAGAAGGAGTGACCTTGTTGGTCTTAGCTATATATACACCACATCAAGACATTGCTACTTTAACAGCAGCAGGAATACACACACTTTATAGAGACTTAGGGGCCGATTGACAGTCCAACCTGTGAGGGCTGCTCAAGCTGCACAACCACATATGGCTAGTACAGGTATTAGCCCCCAAACACTGAACGCCGTTAAAGGAAAGATTACCATCAGCCAGGAGCAAATCCTGTTCTGGATAGTGCAGAAAACAGCTCAGCTTGAAGCAGTTTTTCCACATACTACCCACAAGAAAACAACAGAATACTAACATTTTACTTGCCAATGTGGATGACTCCCCCCGATAGAAGAATGTGTCGCTTGGGGTACAATCTTTCCTGCTATTTATACCAGAACACACGGTATCCCTTCAATAGCAGTCATACCAGATGCACTGAAACAAATACAGAATGAGTACATGGCAGAGCCTGTACTAGATCGAGGGATGAATCTGATGGGCAATTTTGCCCAGGTATCGGCTATTATGTTGAGTTACCTGAAAGGGGAGGCAGTAGCATTTGCTAAATGCCAATTCCTGAGGAGTGAGAATTGCCTAAGATTATCAAGGAGGCATACGCTTTGCTTGGTAGAAATAATCTGGGAGCCAGACCTGGGAAACTAATAGTTATGAGAAATTCTGAAAAGGATAGCTCTAAGCAAGCACCCAATTCTTCAAAGAAGAAATGGGACAATTAAAAAACCAAAATAAATAAAACACAGTTACGGGGTGGATCTCCTCAAAAGGAACACACAAAGAGAAAATACAATTTGAGAAACTGTGACAATATTTGAAAGCCTGGCAGGTATCAGGATACTGATACACGTTCCTCTTGTTCCTTTCAGGAGTAATTCAAAAAACGTTTGGAGAGAGACGGACCGTGAGAAAACAGATCGGAAGAGCAAGTCAAGCCAACAAGGGAGACACATAGCACTTCGGACTACATCATTAAAAAGAAAGACAAACAAAAGACTTCAAAACCTTAATTTAAAAAGAAGAATGTAGCTAGGATTAAAATTAGAATTGCCCAGGCTACTGAGGACTAGACAGCGTGGCAGAGGTCACAATAGTTTGCCGGAACTTGGTGGATTATCTGGCAGCAGTATTGCTGAGTGAGCATATCTCAGCGGAAACATCTGATACAAGGGAAAGTGTCCCACATCGTTTATATGAAATAATGCTCTAAATGGAAGGGGATATACTCAGGCGTGTGAAGGGTCTCTTTTGGGAGAACCTGACATATGGTTACGACATCCTTCTGGCCGAAAAGGATTGGCCATCTGATTTCATAGTGGATTGTCCAATGGGGGAACAGTTATTTTACCTGCTTGTTCTGACCTTGTACCAGAATCAGTTAAAAGTTCATGTGGACAGGAGTGGGCATTAGCGCTAGGTCCTGCACATTATGGCAATCACATTTGTACACAAATGCTGAAATGCGTTTTGTACCAACTGAGAAGATGCTCACAGCAGTACAGACTGCTTTAGTGAGAGAGATGCAAAAAGAACAATTGATGGACAGAATGCGGAACAATGTCAGACATTCACCCCAGTACAGAGATCTGGGCCTAAAACCATCGTTTTTTTGCTCACCATGCCATTCCAGTTTGGACCCAGCAATATGCTAATCAGTCTTGAGCCTGTGCCCAATTGGAACAGTCCAGCCTAAACTGCCAGACCAGGTTCTCCCTGGACTGGAAACAAGCAACCTAGGACCGGTTTCTGGCTTTCAGCCCTCATCAGCCAGGATAGCTTGACTCCAGTGGCATGGCGAGCACGAGACCCACATCTGGGCATACCCGTCCCACTCGGGGTGACAAATGCAAAAAGAACAATTGATGGGCAGAATGCAGAACAATGTCAGACATTCATCTCAGTACAGAGATCTGGGCCTAGATCCATCTTTTTTTCCTCACCATGCCATTCCAGTTTGGACCCAGCCATATGCAAATCAGTCTTGACCCTGCGCCCAATGGGAACAGTCCAGTCTGAACTGCCAGACCAGGTCCTCCATGGACTGGAAACAAGCATCCTAGGACCGGTTTCGGGCTTTCAGCCCTCATCAGCCAGGATAGCTTGACTCCAGTGGCATGGAGAGCATGGGACTCTCGTCTGGGCATACCCATGTCACTCGGGGGTGACAAATGCAAAAAGAACAATTGATGGACAGAATGCAGAACAATGTCAGACATTCGCACCAGTACAGAGATCTGGGCCTAAATCCATCGTTTTTTTGCTCACCATGCCATTCCAGTTTGGACCCAGCCATATGCAAATCAGTCTTGACCCTGCGCCCAATGGGAACAGTCTAGCCTGAACTGCCAGACCAGGTCCTCCCTGGAGTGGAAACAAGCATCCTAGGACCGGTTTCGGGCTTTCAGCCCTCATCAGCCAGGATAGCTTGACTCCAGTGACATGGAGAGCACGGGACCCACGTTTGGGCATACCCTTCACGTCTGGGCATACCCTTCCCACTCAGGGTGACAAATGCAAAAAGAACAGGGTCAAGACTGATTTGCATATGGCTGGGTCTAAACTGAGGTGGCATGGTGAGCAAAATAACAATGGATTAAACCCAGATCTCTTGACTGGGGGTGAATGTATGATTTATTCAGCATTCCGTCCATCATTTGTTTGCGTAACACTTTTCACCCTAAGTGGGATGGGTATGCCCAGACATGGGTCCCTTGCTCACTTTTTATCCTGGATTCAAGCTTGCCTGGCTGGTGAAGGGTAATACCCAGTAACCAGTCCCAGGATGCTTGTTTCCGGTCCAGGGCAGACCTGGATTGGCAGTTCGGTCTGGACTGTTCCCATGAGGCACAGGGTCAAGACTGATTTGCATATGACTGGGTCTAAACTGGGGTGGCATGGTGAGCAAAATAACAATGGATTTAACCCAGATTTCTTGACTGGGCATCAATGTATGATTTATTCAGCAATCTGTCCATCAATTGTTTGCATAGCACTTTTCACCCTAAGAGGGATGGGTATGCCCAGACGTGGGTCCCATGCTCACTGTGCTACTGGATTCAAGCTAGCCTGGCTGATGAACGGTAATACCCAGAAACCGGTCCCAGGATGCTTGTTTCCCGTCCAGGGAGGATCTGACTTGGCTGTTCGGTCTGGACTGTTCCCAAGAGGCACAGGGTCAAGACTGATTTGCATATGGCTGGTCTAAACTGGGGTGGCATGGTGAGCAAAATAACGATGGATTTAAGCCAGCTTTCTTGACTGGGGGTGAATGTCTGATTCACTCAGCATTCCGTCAATCATTTGTTTGCGTAGCACATTAGTGAGACAGAGACAGCACTAGCACAGGGGAAACGCCTAATTGTTGTGACCCCCGGTACCGACCCTAGAGGCTGTGACAAAAGCAAGCATCTCAAAAGCTAAAGCACTACATTCACGATGGATATAATAGGCTAACTCTTTCACACTGCAACAGATGTATATTACAAATTTGACTCTACATTACAAACACAAGCATTCTTGCAGTACGAACAGGAATATCCTCTGCCGAATGAAATTATGCCTCTAGATCGATGTGAATGTATTATTTATACTGATGGTTCTGCCCAGCTGGCCGTAGGAACAACACCGCAATAATCCACGGCATGCGCAATTGTAAAAGAGTGCATGCATGATGGAAAGTTCCGTCCTGGGAAAACTCACACTCAGTCCCTAGGAGACTGCACAGTACAGCTGGCGGAATTAAAAGCACTGATACTGGTACTACAAAATACGGATTGTGAATTCCCCATACTAATTGTGTGTAATTCTATTGTGTCCAGTTCTATAATGAATATTTACATTATTGGAGCCAGAATGGATTTAGGGATTCCAAAGGTTGAACAGAAAAGCACAAGATGCTTTGGGAACAAGAGGCAAAGCTGAAAGAAGGCCTGGCACTGGCTCAATTCATTCATACATTGAGCCATCAATGGGTTGGCGTGTACGTTGAAGTGAATTCGATGGTGAATGAAGCTGTCAAGTCAACATTTCATACTGTTGACGTTGCTGCAATAACTCACTCAAATATGAGGATAGATGGAACAACTATGGTAGCAGTCAATGCCACACACAATGGACCAGCCCTTCCAAAAGGCTTTTCACTTAAGTACTCCTACAAGTTAGATGCACCAAACATTCTGTATGCTCAGATTCCAGGAGTGGGGGATAGTTTTACCAAACACTGATCGCAGATTAGGACTAGTAAAACCTGCACATGAGAGACTGGGTGCTGTTCACCCAGGGATTACTGTCACAGTTTTATTACCGAAGCACTGCTATTGGTGAACGGGTCTATCAAAACAGACTAAGGACTTGGTCCTTAAATGTGATATCTGCCAGAAGATGGAAGGCTCCACCGTAGCACATCCAGCACAGACACCTCTACTGATTTCCGACAAGCCTTTGGCTTGTGTTTATTTGGACCATTGCAGTCCCTTACAGTCGGATGGGGCTTACAAGTATATGTTGGTGGCAGTGGATACATGCTCCAGATTCCTGTCTGTTTGGCCACAGCGCTCGGCTGAAGCCCGAACTGTTGTAAAGGATTTGAGAGTCTGTACTGGGACATTCCCAATTGGCACACTACATTCTGACTCGGGTCTGGCGTTTAGCTCTTGGGCTTACAAAGAAGCCATGGGAAGATTGGGTGTGGCCTTGCGGTACTCCTTCCGTACCATCCAGAGGGAAATTCAGACATTGAGAGGAAAAACCATGACTTAAAGCAATCCTTAACAGCGAGGGTATTAGGCTCGGGTGGCAGTTAGGTCAATCACCTATATGGGGTCCAGAGGGCACTTAATAACATGCCAAGAAAATCTATAGGGGGTCGTACACCTTATGAACTCCTGTTTGGTGTAAGAATTTGGGTACCGGACCTCGATCTTGTTGGCACAGTGGCAGTTGAAACACCATTTGACATCAATGAAAGTTTGGCTGTTTTACAGGAACTCAATGAATTCTGGCCTTTACAAAGTAACGCCCAAGTAAAACGCACTGCTACTTGGGAAGTGAAGGTAGTCCCAGCAAGACCTACCTGGGTCCTGAAGATCGGACACCTGGTCAGAGAAAAGATAGTGGACAAGAAAGAATTTGGGCCATCTTACAGAGAGCATGTACCTGTCCTGGCTGTTGAAGGTACCAGAACGGTACTTCTTCTGCCCCTTGCCAGCTGCTGAGACAAAAGCTTTGTCTCAATTGATCTGATCAAACTACACTATGTGGCCGATTCTCACCATTAGACCACATGTGCTCCTGGGTAGCCGCCACTCTCCTCTCGCTACCGTGCAGGAAGTTAAGATGGAAGTTTTAATAACAAATGAAGATTCCACTTTCCGAAGAGAAGCCGTAAACAACAATGAAATAACACTTCTACCTGTTGAACCAACTACATCTGTACAATGAACAAGCACAGAAATCTCAATCCCGAAAATTGACCACGTCTATGTAAGCATGCCGCAGATCATGTCATCTACCAGTTCTACAAAACCTGCTGAGCTGCCAAGAATGGACCGGATTTCGTCTGGCTATTTTGTGCTTTATGATGATTTCTCATCAGATCCCTGTAAACCTGAACTGCCTACACCTCTGCTCCCTTTCAAGCTATGAGCATATGCTTTCTATCTTTGGCTAAAAAAGACATACTTTGTTGTTCCCTGGATAAATCTCTGGATTACAATTGGATTACTTTTCCTGGTTCTCTGGATTGGTTTATAGATTGTCTTTTTCCTGCTTCTGAATGGATGTTACCTCCCAGAACGCTCCGCAGTACATCTTGTGAATTTGGTTCTTCAACCACATGCATCATCACACCATGAATTGAGAGACCTTTCCCTTATGAACATTACAGCAGTTCCAGTTCCTGAAGGAATTGTATGGGAAAGGGTATCATATGATGTATATGGTCCTACTGAACTATTGCAAATTCCTTATTTCTTTAAAATTTCCAAATAATGATATCACCTCCAGTACTTTCTCTGATGATTGGAACATTGAAGCTGTGCATAATTTGCTTGCAGATCTAGAGCAATCAGCTGCATTTTCTAATGATGAACTGTATGATGGTACAAGTAATTATGGAGGGATGTTATGTTACCAACATTATGGTCACCATTTGTTTACACAAAGCTAGTATCCCATTGGCTGTTTATAATTACACACAATGGGAACACTCCCCAACACTACCAAAAGGTGGTTCAAAAACATTTGCACAAATGTTTGCTTATTTTTATGGTTTTGACACATCAGACCCAGGTTTGTATTAATATAGGCTCACACTTACACCTACAAAGAAAAATATGCTAACAAACACCAAGCTGATATACTCTGCTTCCTTTATTTCCCGACTGTCTTTATAATTTTTCTACTTTTGGAAACACACCATAGACACAAAATCTGCCTGGGGACAAAGGATTGGTACGTTCAGGGAATAGAGGCCTTATTTAGAGCAGAGCGGTACAAAAGAGGGTGGTGATGGACGGAGCATCAGAACCAATCAAACACTCACACCCAGTCAACAGATCTGGGTTTGATCCATCACCGTTCTTTAGCCCACTCTGCCACCCCAGTTCAGACATGGCCATATGCAAATCAGTCTGACACTGTGCCTCATGGGAACAGTCCAGCCCGAACTGCCAAGCCATGCCTTCCCTGGACCGGAAGCAAGCTTCCTAGGACCGGTTTCTGGCACTTCAGCCGTCTTCAGCCAGGCTTGCTTGAATCCAGTACCAAAGTGAGCAAGGGAGTCACGTCTGAGCATACCCTGCCAACTTATGGCAAACAAAGCGGTACAAAAGGGGGTGGTGATGGACGGAGCATCAGAACCAATCAAACACTCACACCCAGTCAACAGATCCGGGTTTGATCCATCACCGTTCTTTAGCCCACTCTGCCACCCCAGTTCAGACATGGCCATATGCAAATCAGTCTGACCTGTGCCTCATGGGAACAGTCCAGCCTGAACTGCCAAGCCATGCCTTCCCTGGACCGGTTTCTGGCATTTCAGCGGTCTTCAGCAAGCCTGGCTGAAGAAGGCTGAAATGCCAGAAACCGGTCCTAGGAAGCTTGTTTCCGGTCCAGGGAAGGCATGGCTTGGCAGTTCGGGCTGGACTGTTCCCATGAGGCACAGTTCATTCCATAAACTACCAACAGGAAGTCAAAAGACGTCTGCTCATGGCCGCCTGAAATCCAAAGTGTTTACATGCAGTTAAAGGGAATTAGGTCTTTGTTTATTGAATGCTTGTTTGTGCATTGCTCATTGGACCTAATGGCCTGTGTTTTTTGTAGTTGTCAGCGATCTTGCAATTTGGACTGCCCAATGTAGCACCAAGGATTGCTGCCCTCAGCAAAATTATGTTCCAAATATGAATATTCACTCTGGGTGAGATATTTTAAACTCCCTAGTTCAGGACAAACTATGGTAATTTTACCCTAGGTATGGTTTGCTCTTCCCTACAATGTGTCCGTAATAGAAAGGCTGTCAGAAATTAATTTTTCACTGAATAATAATGGGTGATGTATGATGGTCCTCTTCTGTGAATCACTAGCCTCAAGAGAGGTTACAACCTTGAGAATAAAGGTAAAATGGCAACCGATTTCACCTGTGCTTCCTGATGCAACCTGCCATGGGGATTAATAATCTTACACTGATTTAAGAGCATTGCCACATTTAAAAAAAAAAATCATATTTAGAATGTTATTTTGCTCTACTGTAAATCAAAAACCCTTTCATCAGCACCAGATGTTCAGAGGAACGGTTCATCCTCTCTCTGCCACTACACCTGTCAGGAACTCTCACATCTTCTCTAATAATAAAGGAGGACATCACTACATTAGCTAATAAATGCAGATTTGTATATTTAATGTTTTTAATTAATATGAAGCAGCGAAGATTTCTAGTAACCATCCACTCCTGAACTGCTGGCGAATTGAATGTATGAGTACATAATCTGCTGAAGAAGTGAGTTAATGTTCTCCAAAGTATGCCTCACCAAAAATAATTTACAATGGGTAGATAAACTCTTTGATGTTATCTCATTGTTGTTTCCACTGAATATTCCTCCAGCAATGGAGGAGCAGGTGTTTAGAACTAACATTTTAAATATTTTCTTTTTCATATTTTCAAAGAGACTTACATTGTTATTGTGACTTTAATCGTCTACTTTATGTGCAGTGTCTCAAATCTGAGTCCAAGCTGTGGTGAACTTCGCAAAACCTTTTCCCTGCCAGGAGATGTATTTCACAGCGTCTATGAGCCACAGGAAGCCTATAAGCTGGGCCTGTTCTTAGGACTTGTGTGGGAGTAGGAAGAAAGGGACCTTGACCACAATGACAAGCTGATGTTTAGAGGCCAACGTAAATTTGCTAAAAACGAGAAATTAGTATTCAGGCCTAGAATAGTATTTTGTTCATGAAAAGGTTTTGGTTATGAGCACTGAGCCAATATACCCAGATATGTCTTTGTTAACATTACAAGTATGTATTTTCAGAAACCAGGAAGCTATTGTTTGGGGATAAAATAGTTACATTCCTGAAATATAGCAGATACTTGAAGAATAATTTAGACTCATTACACAAAATGGTTGAATTTCTAAAATAAAGCGGATGCTTGAATGATAATTTAAGTGGATTTGGGCAGACTATAGTAATGATCTGCCTTTCCTTGGTTTCAATGGGCACTTTGTGCTCTTGCTTTCATTTTCTAACTTGTGTTTAGACACCTCTTCATCTACGCGAATACTGCTGTTTATGATGTTGGGATGGCTGCCATCCGATGCCCTTGCATTTCAGATTGTCTGCACGGTTTGCTTTGTGATTCTGTAAGGTTTCGGTAAGTTAAACAGGAGCACAAGTATATGATGCTGCAAGATGTGCAAGCAGTAGTGTGTATACAACACACAACAATGGTTCACTGTAGACTTATTTCTGAAAGAAAGCAATTATACAATTTTTTTTTTTTGCAGAGTTTTATATAGCGGGAACTTGACCCGAATCCAATCGGGTATCAGAGCGGCTTTACATAGCGCCAGTTATGTTACATGAGGACACACATTCATTAGGTCTCGCCTGACCCAGCGCATGCGCTGGTCTGGCGAGACTTATTGAGAGGGCTCCAAAAAGTGCTACCAGGCCAGCCTAGAGCTACAGTGCATGTGCGCGGGCGCGCGCGCTGCGTTTTACCGCAATTACTTTCACTTTCGCGGCCGCAAGGCCGCGTTGATGTTGATCATGATCGCAATCGCGATCACTTTCACTTTCGCGGCCGCAAGGCCGCTTGGCATAGCCAATAGGTCTCGATTTTTGGACCTTATAAGTATTTTTTTTTGTTAGACACAGGGAGACGAAGTGAGTTGCCCAGAATCACAGGATGTTCAGCGTCATTACAGAGACTCGAACCCAGTTCCCCAGGTCCGAGGTCGAGCGCCCTAGCGCCAACTCCTCTCCCCTAAAAAGGATACGTGGATGCAGACATTCTCCATGAGAGGGGAATAATTCACAAATAATACGCCATTTTTTCATGACCTACAAAACTTCAACAATACATTTGGGGGCCTATTTTTATTCTGTGCAAATTTACTCCCAGGCCTCTAGCGGCCCTTGCCAATCACTGCTATTGAATTGAGCTGGTGGCATTTTGCAGGGACTGTTGACAACGATGAGCGGCTCCAAATTGCTTCTCATTCTTTTTCGTTGTTGGGAGGTAAGTTCTTCCTCCCTGAACTACTCCCCCTCCTTATCTGTGCCACGTCCCCCAGCCAGCTGGACTGATAAAGTGTTGTTTTTCCACATAGGTTCGTGACGCATCCCTTTTTCCAGCCAACCTCCTAATGATCAGAACCACTAACCTGTTCCTTAAGGTAAGACTTTATTCCACCTCGCCCCCGGCCCCACCTCCTCCACCTCTCGCCCCCCTTTGTTCCATTCTTGACATTCATTCATTTTTTTCCCCACAGTCTTGATTGCTCTACCGGCCACTACTGGGTCCTCATTAATTCTTCTCTCCTACTCAGGAGTACTAATGGCCCACATAATTTTAATATATTTTATGTTTACATTAATTCCTCTCATGACCTTGTCTATATGAACCCTTATTCCAATTATTTATTTGCTTTTATTTAGACCCTTCTGCTCTACCGCATCACCCTGTCCTGATGATGACCTCCAATTGACTTCAGGTTGAAACACGCCATGTAGACTTCTACTTTGACTCCATTTATGTAAATCATTTGAGGAATCAAGTCATACATCTTTTTCTGTTTTAATGCATCAAATCACATTTTAATCACATGGGCACCTGTCCATACTTTGGGCATATTATTTCACAAGACTGTTGCTATTTTTATTGACTTTGTGAATACATTGCATTGAGGATAACTGGTTTATGGTTGGTCATTACATTTATCATAGAAGTTGTGTAGGTCATGAAAACAGGGTGTATTATTTGTGAATAATTTACCACTCGTGGAAATTATCTGCATTCACACATTTGTGTACCTGCTATCTTTCAGATACAAATCCACAGTGAACCATTGTGTGTTTTACGTTATTGCCCCAGTTTCCTGCTATAGCAAAATTGGGCACAACCTTGTTATGTTTTGCAAAGCAATTTTGTCTCTGACCTCTGACTGTAAAATATGTATGACGTTTATCTTTTCCACTCTGCCCTTTCCGAGTATATTCAAAGTCGTGAGCGTATAAACGATATTAGACGGGGCATTGCGAAAAAGGAAAGAAAGTTGATGTAAAAGTAAACATGCGGCATACATTTTGGGAAATAAATGTAGGGCATGTGAATTTGTACACCGATTGTTTTTGAACTGCTTGCAGTACCTAGATTTCAGTAGCCTCCTTCGTGAGAATCTCGACTTCTTCATAACGACTGATCACCGGAGACTCATCAATGATCTAGCTTAGGTTCTATCAGTCATGCCTGTAGCATAAACATGGTTACACGAGGGATACATTTCCTCACAATGTTATATCTGTTTCATCTGAAACCTAGCTCTGTGATGTTAGGTCTGACTCAGCTAGTTCTGTCTTACCTGAGACTTACCTTTGTTGTAAAACATCAGTGCATGTAAGGTCAGTGCAATCTGTGGGATAGCTCAGCTCTGCAAGGGCTTGGAGGGAAGGAAGTGGGAGCCAAAGATGTGGTGCAGAAATGGTGGGGCCCCTTCGTGAAACAAGGTTCCATTTTATTTTAGCCACTACTGAATTGAGCTGCTTAGTCAAAGAAAATACTGGCAGGTCTCTAGCTCAGAGAATGATGCTACATACAATAAACCTTTGACTTGCAATGCTTTGTGAGTTACTCCTGGCTTCTCCTTCCCATGGGTTAGTCTCCTGGCTTCTCGTAAATGCACCTTTGTTGTTTTATTCTCCTTTCAGTTCTCTCGTGTGTAGGCTCCCTATTAGTTATTTTCTTTGCTGTTTGCCTTTCTCGAGGGTTTTCTCCGCTTTCCTTCTCCATTGCGATACATCCAGTTTCATGGTTTCCGATGATCTATATCTGTATCCTGGTGGAGTTGGGAGTTTGTTACAGCGTGCCATTTCCCGGAGACAGGTGAGATATTCCGTCATACTTACCTACTAAAAATGAATGTGCACTGGTCTATTTTTCTCAAACAATGGTTTGTAAATTGCTCCAGGGTTCTCGGTTCCCTGAGTTCGTGGCCTAGCATTGCGTACATGCACCTTTGTTTTTTCCCCACTTTTCAGTACTCTTGTCTGTAGGTTCGCTATTGGTTATTTGATTTGCTATTTTCTTTTCTCATACTTTTTTCTTTGCTTTCCCCCTCAGTTGCAGTAACATCAAGTCTCAAGGTTTTCTCTTGTCAATAGTAGTATCTTGGTTGGGTTTGGAGTTTGTTACAGCATACCCAGGGCCACTAAAAATTATGCGACAGAGGAGGGCCAAATTATGCTGTAGGATTGAGTAAATTATGCATCAAGAAAAGGCAAATTATGTTGCGTAATGTGGCATATTTTTAGATAGCATTTCTTCATTATTTTGTCATTTTTAGTCAAGCGTAAGCGTGCGACCTCTTGTATACTTTAGTATACTATGGCATCTGTAGCTTGCTATGCTGAAGTGCTATGGCTACCAGGGAATGTATTCTCTTTATTGGTATCTTAGTTACAGGAGGGTTTGGAATGTGATGATTTGAAAGGATCTGGTGGACTGTTGGTGGACCCATCAGCTGGGACCTGGATGGGATTTTACAACTTCTTTCAACAACCTGCCTCGAGTGATCCTTTCTGCTTACATCAGGATCTTACACTGGCGTAGTCAGCAGCTCAAATATCGTGGGAAGAAGAGTGAAGGCAAGAAGATTTCAACAACCTCAACAATCATTTCTACATAAAAGGTTGTGAGTACACCCTTACCTTGACTTTTGTGGTCTCACATCCCCAGGGGCTTCCTGTCACACTTCGCTTGTTGCCTACAGACTCTGCTATTTGGCTCCATGCTGTACTTAAGGCTGTTGTTGGACCCTGTGTCGTTCCCAGCGCTGCTGATTGTGTTACAGTGCCCTTCGTTGCTGAGTATGAGTTGCTGTGCCCTCCTGGAGGCCGTTTAGTTTGTGGACTGTCCTGCGCATCCCAAGTCGCCTTCAACGACAACTTTGCGGCAACGCATGCGGAGGTGAAACTGTCTTCTGTGGTTTCTCCTTCATCTCCGTAAGGCAGTTGTCAGGGGGAGAAGTGGTTTTTGCTCGACTTGTGTGGTGTTGCAATTTGGGTTGGCTTGGGAGTGCCTTACTCATGAGCGCGCCTTCCTCGCGAGCGCTCCTTCACTTCACCGGCACGAGCACGCCTTCATCACGAGCGCTCCTTCACCTCACCTGCACGAGCACGCCTTCCTCGTGAGCGTTGTTTACTAACGTGCCTTCTCAGGCATGCCTTCTCTGATGTCACAGGCCTCCACTCCACTGTCGGCATCACCACGGCAACGTTTGCACAGCTGCTTCTACTGAATTTCTTCACAAGGCAACAACTTGTTTCATTCTTTATAATGCGCACCTTTGCCTATGTTTCACGCTGATAGGCACAGCTTTTTGTGTGTCCTTGTCGTCATTGTTCCTCACAAACCAGTGGGCACAGCTTCACTTGTACTTATCTTATACGCTGATGGGCACAGTTTCCGTGTGTGCTCGTCTAAAGATGTGTCTCACTTCAATCTTTAGAATGCGCACCTTTGCCTATCGTTCAAGCTGATAGGCACAGCTTTCTCTGTGTGCTTTTCTAATTTATTCCTCACTACAAAAGCAGTACTCTCATCCCTTGCTGGTGCACACAGCTATTTTATGTGCACAGGTTATTAACATTTCATTTGATTTATTCACTGTGTTAAACACTCATCACCTGTAATAATCGACTATCAAAATATATATTTTTTAAAGAGCTATTGCTGGTAGTCAGTACGTCGTGCAAAATTGAAGGATCAGGGAAGAACTATGGTTGAGGGATGAACCCTCTCTTGATGAGGTGATACAAGTTGCTAAAAGAATTGAACACTCCCTAAAGTGTGTGGATACCATAAAAAAAAAACAAAGAGTCGACGGTTTATGTTGTGAAAGAGGATACAAAGAAGCCTGTGGTTAAAGGTGGGAGAGGTGGAATGAGAAGTAAATCCACACCCAAGTGCTACAGGTGTGACATGCCTGGGCATTTGGCAAAATATAAGAATTGCCCAGCGCTAAAAGTTGTTTGTTCTAAATGTAAAAAGAAGGGACATCTTGCTATTGTTTGCAAGTTTCTACTAATGTGAGAAGTGTTGAAACAGAAGATGTTGAAGAGGATTTTGTTTGCGGGCAGATTGTTGTTCAAGTTGACACTCCTGAAGTTAAACGCAAAATATGTCCGGTTGATACCATCTTTGTGGAAGGAGAACCCACTAAGGTCCTCTTTGATTCTGGTGCTAAAATTACTATTATCTCCAAGTTGTTTTTTCAAAATAAGCTTGCACACAAGATTTCCTTACATAAACCTGATATATATCCTCTGGCGTATGGTGGAGAACCCATATCCCTGTGAGGATATTTTATAGGTTTTATTGAGCGTGAGCAATGCTACACCTCTGGGAAAATTTCTGTCTCTGAAAAAAGGGACAGTATATTAAGTTGGTTTCGCCAAGGTGACTTGGGTGTTATGCTTGACCCAAGTAGTGCTACACCCATCCTGTTAAAAGATAAGGTCAACATGATTCAAGGTAGCTCGCTTCTCAGTAGTGGGGTTGAATCTCAAATCAAACAGAGATTTCCTAATGTGTTTAGGGAAGAGCTTGGGTGCCTCAAGGGTGTTCAGCAAGAAATAAGTTTACGTGCTGGAGCTCAACCTTCATGCTGCAAAGTAAGGAGTGTACCTTTGGCTGTTAAAGATGAAATGAAAACAGAATTAGAGAAACTTAAGGAAAGGGGCATAATTGAAGAGGTGGAAGGTACTGAATGGTTGGCACCAGTGGTCACTGCTCGCAAGTCTAATGGAAGTCTTCGTATTTGTGTAGACTTAAGGCAGCTTAATAAGAGTGTCATTGTAGATCGATATCCCCTTACAAATATTTCAGAACTATTGGTGTTGCTGGGAGGGGCTTAAGTGTTCAGCACAATTGATTTAAATTCAACTTACCACCAGATAGAATTGGAAGAGTCTTCTAGAGATTACACAGCCTTCATTACACCATTTTGCACGTTCAGGTTTGTGAGGATGCCGTTTGGCTTGGTATCAGTGGCATCCGTTTTCCAGCGAGCCATGGACAAAATTCTTAGTGGATTTGAGGCAATTTATTTATACCAAGATGACATCCTTTTGGTAAAGATGAAGAAGAACCTGGGTGTCATCTTGGTATGGTTCTAGGAAAGTTGGACAATGCAAATCTTACCATTAAGGCTGAGAAGTGTCAATTTGCCACAATCACCATAAATTATTTGCGTCACACCAGCTCTGCTGATGGTGCCATGCCAAAGTCCAATTTGGTAGATATTATCTCTCGCATGTGTGCCCCTATTTTCAGAGAAGAGTTGATTAAATACTTTGGTATGATTGAGTACTACAACAAGTTTGTTGAGAACTTTGCTGAACTTAGCTTCAACATGAGGATGCGATTGAGGAAAGGGGTTGAGTTTAACTAGAGTTATGCTTGTGAGAAAGAGTTTACAATCATCAAAAAAAGCTCAATTGTGCACCAAGACTTAAGAGTTTTGACCCCTCTAAAATTTCCATCATCACTACTGATGCCAGTCTTAAAGGTTTGGGGCAGTGCTTCAACAAGAAGGTGATGAGGGCATGAATACTATTATGTTTGTATCACAAGGGTTGAAAGATGCTGAGTCTCGCTCCAGTCATCGAGTGGGAAGCTCTGGCTGTGTTCTGGGCTATCAGAAAACGTAAGAAAGTTTGTGGGGAACTAAGTTTCTTGTTAAAACTGACCACAAGTCTCTGTGCGAAAATTTCATGAATGGAAGGTATATACCTGATTTCAAGCAGAATAACCAAATGGGTTATTGCCTTACAAGATTATAATTTTGAAATAAGGTATATTCCAGGTATACAAAATGGAGTAGCTGACACGTTATCGAGATTGGTAGGAAAGGTCAATGAGAGCGAGATTGATGAGGATTTTGTGGATGATGATGTTCGTGTGTGCTTTGTGGATGAGGAGATTGTTTCTGAGGATCAGTGGCAAAAGGAATCATCCTCTGATGCGGTACTTTCAGAAGTTTTGCTTCTGGTTAACAATGGATGGCATTCCAAAAAACAGGCCTCTGATGAAGCTAGGACATTTTGTGGCGTGAAGGATGAGTTGGGGGTCTGTGGTGATCTGTTACTTTGTAGCACAAGGTTGGTTCCTCCTCTGAAACTCTATAGTAAATTGGTTGATTTGGCTCATATTTCTCATCTTGGAATGTCAAAGACTAAGGAGAGGCTTCGCTCCTCATATTGGTGGTCAGGTATGGATTTACCAGTAGAAAGGATGGTAAGAGATTGCCTGACATGTGCGATGTGTGAGAAGTCACAAGTTGTGAAGGTACAACCTATGGTGGTCACAGAGTTACCTTGTGGGCCATGGAAGGAAATAGCTTTAGACATTCTTGGCCCCATTCATTTGGAAGGACAGCAGCTGTTTGTGATAGTAGTTATATATATGTTTTCGAGGTGGCCAGAGGTTTGTTTCACGAGTGGGATTGCAACCAAAAATGTGATTGTGTTTTTGGAAAACCTCTTGGCTAGGGAAGGTTACCCAGACACCATTTTAAAGGATAATGGTGTTCAATTATTTTCTATTGAAATGGAATGTTTCCTAAAGAAGCGTGGTATCAAGCACAAAAATTGTTCTTTGTATCATCCCGAAACCAACGGCATGGTGGAGAGATTTAATAGGGTTTTGAAAGAGACTGTTGCTTTGGCTAAAGGTAGTGGTCTCAATTGGAAGAAGAAAGTGGAGATTTATAAGTTGACTCCTCATAGTGTGACTGGGAAATCTCCTTTTGTTTTGTTTAGAGGTAGATCTCCTTGTACTTTAGTGGAGCCATCATGGGTAAGCGATTTGAAGGGAGCTGCAACCAAGAATGTATGCATGGACCAATGGCGTGAGAGAGAAGTTGGGAAACTTTTAGCAAGAAAATCTCACTTTGACTCAAGGAAGGCTCAAAGAATACTGTGGTTGGTGTTAGTGACATGGTGGTTATCAAACAGCCTGGTTACAGTTCAAAAAGTTCTAAGCCCATTCGGGTTATTAAAGTGTTTATGAATGCCATTAAGACTCGAGATCACCGCATTTGGAACCTGTCAGTCTGATTCTTCTGTTAAGAATAATGACAGCCAGGGTCTGGTTCCCAGATTGTCCTCTAGGGTCAGCATAAAGCCATTCTATTTGAAGGACTTTGTAAACTAGCGTGTAAGTGCAATTTTTTTTTCTCTTTGAGCAGTTTATGCTTTCTGTGTAAATTTTGGGATCCATTTATTCCTTTCACTTTTTTTTTCATTGTATACACAGTTTTTTATGAAAAAAGGGGAGGTGTGTCATCTCTATCTTGCTATGCTACAGTGCCATGGTTACCAGGGAATATATTCTCTGTATTGGAATCTTAGTTACAGGGGGGTTTGGAATGTGATGATTTGAAAGGATCTGGTGGAATGTTGGTGGACCCAGTGGCTGGGACCTGGGTGAGATCTTCTTACTAAAGAATAAACCTATACTTCTTTCAACAACCTGCCTCGAGTGATCCTTAGGGATTACATCAGGATCTTACACTTACTTCACATCCCCCTGCTTTTGGTTTGTTTGTTTCAGTGTCCTTTAAAAATACTTGCTTGCTAGTGGTCAGTCCTGCATCTTTGTCCCTCCTTTTTTCTGCCGTTCGTCCCACAGAGCAGGGACTAATTACTGTCTTATTCCACCATGGTTCTTTATCTATTCTTAGGGGGCTTCTTTTTTTTAGGATTCCTGCTGTGTTTCTGTTTGCCTGTGTTCATCTTCAGCAGCATAGCTGCTTACATTTAAATATAATATTCCCCCTCCCACCTCCTCCTAATGCCACAGTTGTGTTAGTGCTACCTCCCGTGCAGTGCCTCCACTCTCTTGCTTGTATTTATTTTGCCTTTTTGCACTTTTTTAATTGCGCCGACAGTTGGGCTGTTTTTGGTAGGATATTGTGTGGAGAGGTGTGGCTCACTGGTTAGAGGCGGCAGACCCGTAAGCAGAGAATCGGCCAGGGACCAGGGTTCAATTCCCGACGCGGCAGGGTTGTGGACCAGGGTCAAAACGGACTCGATAATTCTCGCCTCGGTACCTACTCTAACCAGGAACACACTCGGCAACTCTGGGCATTAAGCTTGCCTCATCTCTAAAACGGCCCCCCACAGACGCCGGGGATGCCTGGTTTCACCTTGGGGATACCCAGAAAGGGACCATCTCACAGGGATAGCCAGGACGGGTTCCCCAGCGGTCTACAGCGCTGGGACGCCCCGTTGCTGGGGCAGCTGTGCGCTTTACAAGTCTACAACATTTACATTTACATTTGTATTTGGGCTTTTTTTAAGGGGGATTGGGCTTGTTGGAGTCTTGTTTGAAGAAGGCAGGAGGCATTGCAGTCCTTCCCACTCCTCCTTGCTAGTCTAGACAATGGAAAAGAGGCACACAGAAATTAAGCTAATTGGTCAAGATCACAAGCTGCAGTCAAAAGTGTGAAGCCATCATTAACATCCAGGATTTCTCATATGGAGGCTGACAATAACTCTCAGAAGTGAAACATGCCTCAAATTGAAAGCTATGCTTATACAGGACCTAAGGAAAGGGTGCATGTTTATGTGTTTCTGCTTCAGGGAAGGATTGTGCCAATTATTTTTAAAGAGCGCTGTGTGCAGATCATTGACCCCTAACTACTCGAACACGCGTGCATGTGTTGTGATTGACCGACACCTCTTCGAATTCTTCTGATTTTCTTGGCTTTCTCAGAAGTTAGATTTCAGCAGCTGTCTCTCTCTCAGACAGAACAATACAGCATCAATGCAGCACATCTTTCAATAAACCAGTACCGTTTCATGGGCTGACGTATTGCCAGAGCTTTTCCCTCCGGTATGTGGTCTGCGCAACATACACCTATCTCCTCTACATGTTTAGGATAGTGAGGAGCAAAGTGGTTACTGGAGGGTGTCATCCCTTCTTTCCACAACCCTGGAGGAAGATGGAAAGAACATTTCTGCGTCCAGCCGTTGATAGTTTATCATTCCCTTTCACTTTTTGGTGACGTGACATCTGCGGCTTGTGCCAATGAATCACAACTAAACACGTGATTGCAAAGTGCGTTGTTGATGATAACCCTATAAGAGAAGCTGTGCTCTCTCACTAACGCAACAAAAATAGCAAAATAACCATGCCATCAGCGTTGCTAAGGGTGCCTGTGAAGATGTATTTCCCTGATCCTGTTGTCGCGTTGCTGCTCTGTGTTTTAACTGTTGTTCTTATAATATAGCCTTATATTATAGCCTTATAGCCCGCCGTAGCCGGCTATATCGGCTATTAAAGGCCCGCTGCAGCATTAAAGGCCCGAGCCAAAGGCAAGGGACTTTAACAAAGCAGAGGGACTTAGTTTAAAAGCCAGTATAGCCCTGCTACGAAGGGCTATAAGGCTATTAGAACATTCTGCCACTAGTAGAGGGCAGTATGTTCTAACAAATAAAACGAAGCCTTCAGGGAGCGCGAGGGGATGCAAATCCCCACAGGCTCCCTGAAGCCTTTGTTCACAGCCAGAGCTGTGAACAAAGAAGCATTGGAATGTTGGAGCTCCGGGCTTATACCAGCCATTATAAGCCCGGAGCACTCCATTGTTTTCAATGGAGCCTCCAACATTCCAATGTTCTAATAAATGTTATAAACGGACGAATGAGCTACAAATACAGCAACTTTCCTCCTGAACCGAGGCTGCTGCCTCGTCAGGCAAGAGTCAGGCAGGCACTTTCACTGACACATGCACTAGTGTGCATGGCTTAAATCCCTTCACCCCCGGCTTTCCATTATCTGGGGCTTTGGTTTCCATCCCTAGATGACGCGCAGTAGTGCCACTTTTTGCAGCGACTCCAGGCAGCATGAGCATCAGCTCGGTGAGTGGCAGCATGGCAGTGATTAATGGCTCCCCACTCCTCCCTGTCCCAAGCAGTCATAGGATGGGGTAGAATCAGTAAGCATCACGGACACAGACCCCACCCCACGGCGAGTTGCAAAAGGGTGGGATTTCCTTACTCTCCCAGCCTCCAAAAGCCTCACTGAGCCACCGTCACCCATCGCTACTGGGCTGCTTAAACAATTGGTAGGCAGGCCGCTGTGGTTAAATGTTGCTTGCTCAGAGACAGAGCTGTCCCTCGGGGCGAGTGACAAAATGAGGGTTTACCTTTAGGATCCGCTGATGTGGCATCCTTGGCAGAAAGGGTGGGGATGCACTTCACACTGATGCTGCTTCACACGTTGTTTCAAGGCTGGGGAGGGTGCAGGAGCTCACAAGTGCTCGAGTGCCAGTGGCTGCAATGACACCTTTCATGTTTGAATTAGCTGGCCAGTAGGGTCTGCAAGTCGCCTTTGATTCGACTTGGATGCCAGAGGGGTGATGGAAGGGGTCGCTGCTTTTCACACATTTTGGTTTAACCACAGAGAGGAGAGCAACATTTCACATGTGTTTTTAGGCCTGGGCTCAACGTTGTGTGAGTCTGGGCAAATTGTTTACTCTTCCCGTGTCTAAAAAATACAGAAAAGAATGTGCCCTTGTGTAATGTAACAGGTACTCATTCATGTATAGCGCTCTAATACCTTTGGGTCGAGTTCACGCTATGTAAAACTAAAGAAACAAACTAAGGGGCATATTATCAAGCCAGGCGATAAAATTATCGCCGCTTTAGCGGCAGAAAACTGCCGCTAAAACGGCGATAATGGGCTTGATAATATGCTCTATGGAATTCCAATTGAAGCCCATGTTAAATGTGAAGGACATCTAACATGGGCTTCAATTGGAATTCCATAGAGCATATTATCAAGCTCATTATCGCCGTTTTAGCGGCAGTTTTCTGCCGCTAAAGCGGCGATAATTTTATCGCCTGGCTTGATAATATGCCCCTAAATCGTTTCTTGCCTTTTACTGGTCAGTAGATGTTTGCTGTATTTGGGCATTTTGAGCACCCAAACACACGAAGGGATGCACGGGGTTCGGGGTGAATCAGGAGAACTAATGCGAGCTCCAGTCCAGGTGCTACAAAAGGCCAAAGTCTACATGATGGGTCTAGTGCCTTTTTTTACTTTGCCTCCTCTAAGTGTACTTGTCCAATATGTTCTTATTTCATTATTCAATATGGCATGAAGATCTTTGTTATACCAACCAGATGCAGTGTAGAGGCAAATGTGTGTGCACGTAAGATAATTAAAAACCTAACTTGTCACAATGTACAATATGCACACTACTGTAACATGTTGAGCATATTTAATGCAGTAAGATATGAGGCCGTTTTTCCTGTGATCAAATATTTCAAGCTCATATTCGCAATTGCTTCATAAACCTTCTAGCTTTTTCACTAAATACTTGATTAAAATTTGCTTTGTAATGCTCCATTATCCACTCTTTTTAAAAAAAATTCTTGAGGGAGAACTCCATGCACTCTCCTTATGTCAGTCTAGACATGCGCGCTTCACTCGCTTGCTACGTAAAACTCAGCCGCACCTTTTATGCCTACCACTTTAATATGGCACCAGCCACCATTGGGTGAGCACAGTGTGCACTTTTCAAACCATAGTAAATGGAAGTTTTACTTTGTTTATACAATGTGCATGTGTTTTTTTGCTTATAGAATAAGCGCTTGTTTGAACTGAAATAATTAAAACCCTAAGGTGAACCATCTACAAAGGAAATCAAGAATTCTAAATGAGAGTCAACGCTCCCACCACCCACAGTGAAGAATTTGAAATGTGAACGAATATATATTTAACTTTTCCATACTAGTGCAGGGACACGTTGACCATGACTACATATACTCTACTCCCAGATCACTCATCGAGCCAGCGCGCTCCCTGCACGTCAACGGATTCTCGTGGCTTGCTATCCTAATCAAGGTGAGACCGTCTTCCCGTATGCCACCCTTTTTAGACACCTCTCTCTCCCCCGTACAGGGCAACGCCTAAATCCCTTCCTCTTTCCCCTAGACCGCACCGGGTCAATTCAACAGATGCCCTCAGTTACGCACCCAACCGGGTCATTGGAACCAAGCACTGCCTTGCACTCCTCATACTAGGTAAGCATGATTAGCTCATCGCTGCAACCTAGCTCGGTCCCTTCCCTCTTACCCTCCTTGAAAGTAATTATTTTCCTTCTCCTAGAAGTGGCCGTTCTTCTGAACCCAGTGGCCCGCTCCTCACCAGAGACCGCTTCTACATGTCCCCCAGGTATCAATCCATGTCTACTTAGTCACCGACTGTTCTACGCGCCCTCGCGCCACTTTTCATTAGTATTAACTGCCTTCATGCTGCGCACTACTGATGGCAATTCACTCAACCTTCACCACCACGCCACCCCGGCAGCGCACTGCTATCCGCGCATTCTCGTAGCGCATCGCCAACACACCACTATTCTCCTTCTTACCCCGCTACCTTCACGCCGTCATTTGTGATTCACGGCTCGGTTATCCCAAATTGCCTTGACTCCAGTCAGCATCCATTAACCCTCTCTGTTACCTATTTAAATTAACTTCACTTTTAAATTCACAATGCATTCCTTTTCTAGGGATATACGGTACGACATATTAATGGGTTTTAATCCACTTAGAATCACGGCAATTGCTTCTAAATTGTTTTGAATACAGTTTCTTATATGAATAATTTTTAAATTGTTTAAACTGCTTTGTTGGCTCCTGGGAAGCTCTTCTTAACCTTCAATGTCTTTTTCCTTTTTTCCCCCTTAATTTTCATTTCACCATCATTTAATTGTCTGTACTATCAGTGGTTCTAAATTGCTCAGGCCTACATTACCCATGTCCTGATGATGATCCCAATATTCTCTAAATAGGGATCGAAACGTCGTCGACACCACAAAACACCGTACACACTAACAATCCTATCATTATGTGTCACGGTTGTAGCCATTTATCACGCTTGTCGCATTTTCTTGTATTTTGATACAAGCAACTGTTTGTTTCGCCTGTTTGCTTCATGTTTCTGGGTTAAAAATATGTCTTGTAAATTGTAAATTGTCAACTTTTTTTCATTTATGTGAAATCGGATACAGGACTGTGTCCCACTACTTACTAATTTTGTTTCTTTACATTGTTTAATTCTCATTAAATCGCACTATCCGGCTGGATAGCTTACATATAGAATTGATTTCTTTCTATATTTATTCTATGTTTGCTAATCATTTTTGACAAGGACCATTGTTCTTTTTAAAACATGACTACATATACAGCATTTGTGGTGCCATTCACTGGTGCCAAGTGTCTTTAATTCTACAAAGGATGGTCGGTGCAGAAGTCATTTTTGAAAAATTACACTGACTACTGTAAAATGTCCTGCACCATTGAAAAATTAACTGGCTCCCTACTAGATACATACATTTATTTTAAGATGCAACTGCAGGGTGATGTGTTTTTGCTTAATTCTTCCTGCTTGTGTAACAGGATATGGAGCAAACAGATTTCCTCCGCTCATGTTACCTAACATTTTTACTCAGGAGTCAACACATGGAACAAACTAAACCTGCTCTTTTTGTTTCTGTTTACATCATAAAGAACTTCAGGAAAATTAATATCGCACATGTAACTAAATATGTGGCAATGTCAGGTTGTTCCATTCCTTATTAAACAAGCAGCACCCAATGGTGGCAAATCAGTTTCATTCCTTATTTTTATTTTCACAATTTATGCATCGATCAGAATTTGCTTTTGCTAAAATGACATTACACACCTGAATTATTTTATAATAGGTAGGATTTTGCAATCCTTGTAAAAAACGCCCTTCACTAATTTCTTTATAATCGGTGACCTGTGACACACTCAATCACCCATTATAAAGAAAAACATTAGAAGTAAACTGTAATAAGTTATTACAATCGAGTTCTGCTGTCACAAAGCCTGCTGCCAGAGCCAGTAACAGAGGTGAAAGGTAGGCCAGATCAAGGAGCAGCAGTCCACTACTGGCTGAATGGGAGCGACTTGTATTGGACGCTTTAGGTGTTCCATCCACACAAACTGTAGAAAGTGTGTGTGAGGTTGATGAATGGTGCCAGATAGATGAACATCTTTCAGATCAATTTTTGCCACCGGATCTCCAGTCTGTAAGGAATCCCTCACACAATGTGCCCCTTCCATTTCGAAATGCCTGTATAGTCAACATCCTTCAATAGTTTTGCATTAATTATCAGACAACAGCCTTCCCCCTCTTTCTGAACCAAAAAGAGGTTGCTGTGAAAATCTTAAGAATGAAGGGAAATTTTCTGCACAGCACCTTTGTAAACAATTCTTGAGCTTCTTGTGTTATCAAGTCGCTTTCTATAACACTGGATACCATTGGCTGGGGAGGCCTTAGCTGAAAAGAGTGGGAATTAAACTCTAGTTTGTTCCCTTGTATTGTTTGCAAAATCAATAGGTCTGATGCCAGTAGCCTCCTGCCACCTAACCTCTCAGATGAAGAAAGGTTTACATTTATCCATGTACCAGAATCATCGGGGTAGCCCTCTCCCATGTTAAAACCTTCCTCAAAACTGACTTGTTTGTAGAAAGAAGGGTGTGCATCCCGCTCTGTCGCTGACGCTAGCTGAAAGCCCACCTCTAAATGAGGGCAAGTTGTCAACTGCAACTCTGCAAGGTTTTTCTGTCAATAAGACACGTTTGTGCGTGGCATGATAATTTCAGACTGAGGGTCTGTTTTACGACCAGCTGGGTCAGTTGTTTTTTAAAGTTTGCATGCAAGCGTATTTAATTGATGCAGTGTAATAGGCATTTTTACATGAAGATAAAGATAACAGTATACCCTGTTGTGATACGACATGATCAGTGAGTTTCTATTAGGGATATTACGGACTGATACATTTCTCCCTGTATGATTATTGTCCTAAGTCTTCAACCGTTTGAACGTCGATATTTTTTTAACACCCCAAGAGACAGATCTGGAGTTTAGCTCCTACCTAATTGTTTTTTACGTCACCAAAAAGGCAAAATTATCCACACAATTCAACATCACACATTTCCTACCCAAACCACATAATTACACCAAACCTCATAATTCAACTCAATAACACAATTACACAACACACCACATACATTTAGTCCACACCACAGAATTCTACATCATACCACAAAATTCAACAGCACACAACATAATTAAACTCCACTACATACCACTCAACATAATTGCACAACACAACACACAATCCTACTCCATATAATCCAAGAACAGTCAATACCACATAATTACTATCCACAAAATTATACTGCACACCATGCAACATAATTCCACTACACAAATTCACACCACACAATTCCACAACTACTAAATACATTCAATCCACACCACAAAATTCCACATCATGCCACTCCACAACACAAAATACCATTCCACATAATTACACTGCATAACACAGAATCCAACTCTTCATAATCCCAGTACACTCAATGCCACATCATTACTATACACATAATTCCACTGCACACCTTGGCACATAATTCCACTACACAAATCAACACCACACCATCCCACAACTAACAATTGCAATCCAACCCACATACTTCTACTACACACCACATACATACACTCATACCACATGAGTAAAATACATTATCATTTACAATGCCAATACCTCTAACTCAAGAAAATGCAAGACCAATTTGCATTGCAAATGCTTGTAACACTTGGTAACACTGTCTAGGCATTGTTTGCACCTCATTACTACCAGTTTAACACCAAATATAATGACCAGCAGAAAGCTGACCAAACAATCTTTGCAAAGAGCCTTCCACTGCATGGCAAAATGTATTGCTGCATTTTTGTAACTTGTGAAGAGTCTGAGCTAGAAACACCTTTTTTTAAAAAATCTGCAAATTATACAGCAGATGATGGATTATGTGGCAAATGAGGCAAATCCATATCTAAGCCAAAAATGCTTGTGGCCGCACGATCACTTTATTCCAGTGGCCCTGAGCATACCATTGCCAGAAGGTTGGTGAACCTTTCTGCCATACTTACCTGCTAAAACTCAATGTGCACTGCTTTGTTTTCACAAACCCTAAAAAGCATGTTTGTGTGTGTGTATAAAGTGTCCGGTGTACCTGTATCCTTTCATCTTCTTTCCAGACAAAGCAGAGTGTTAGACTGGCTATCGAGATGGGCTCCTGTGTCTATCACTTTCCCTTTTCCCCTGTTTCCCCCAGATTCCAGCACCCTGAGTGTGGTAATATTAGGTCTATCAAGACTATTGTCATAATTCCGTAAATCTAACACATAAGCACTACGTGACTTGTTGGTACCAGCGCCTCCTCTACCCCAGGAAGGTCCATTTAGAAAGCTTGGGCTTTAATTTACCTTTGCTTTCCTATGGAGGCCTCTAAGCCATATAAGAACTACTGGACTCATCTGGCAGTAGTTGGATTAGAGAAGAGGTGTGGAGCAGCGGCCAGGGCACCTGACTCTGGAACACGGGGGCTCACGGTTTGATCCGCGGCACCGGCGGCAGGTTAGCCCAGCACCATGTGACTCTGGGCAATAGCTCGCCTAATCTTCCCGACGGCCCCCAGCGCCTTGACATCCTCGGGTAATTGTTCGTGTTTTTCAAATAATGCATTTGATTTTTTTTCATTAGTCTTCAGAAACTCTACAGCTCGGTCCTGGAATGACAAAGAACTGTGAAGTTGATAAAGGAAACGAGTAGCCCCTTAAAACCTTACATGCTTGTCACTATGTGAGAGACACAGAGGGGCAGATTTATAATAACTGGCGCATCCCTGCATATCAGCAGAGATGCGCCAGTTATTTTGCGCCCCAGCTCCGCCATCATGAATGCGCCGCATTTATAATGCGGCGCACCATGGGGCAAAAACGGCACAGATGCGTCACGCATCTATGCAGTAAAAGTGGCGCATTGCTGGAGTTGCGTCGCAAGCGCGATGCAGCTCCAGCAATGCTCTGGGGGGCCCTATCTGCACAATGCTGCGTCAATCCTTACGCCTGCTTCAAGCAGGCGCAGTGTTTGACGCAGCATGGGCTCAAAAGTGACTGAGTGAAATCTTGTAGATTTCACTCAGCCACTTTTAGGAGGCGTTCCTGCACCGGAACGCCCCCACCTGCCCTGGAACGCCTACATGTGGCGCAGGGCTTTACAACTTGACGCATCTCCCAGATGCATCACGTTGTAAATACCCCGCACCATGGCGCAGGATTTGCGCCGCTGCTGCGTCACAAAAGTGACGCAACGGCGGCGCAAAAGTGGCGCAAGTGCAACATAAATCTGCCCCAGAGTTGTTTCCCTTTTACTCTTAGGGAACTGCCATTTTAGCTGTGTTTTGGAAAGTTCCCCCCGAATTCAGAAGGGCTAAATTTTCCTTATATTCTTTATGACTCCAGAGACATCATTGTTTGAAATTGTGATTGGATGCTAACTCTAAAATCCAGTTCTTTGATCCTGACTAATGCTCCGATTCATCCTGTTGGTGCTCCTGTTATTAAAGACGTATGCGCTGACTAATCAGTCTTTGCCACTCCTGGCCACCTTCAAGATAAGCACCCTTAAACTGCAGATAACATACTTTTGGTGCTCTCCCAATACCAGCACCTATGGTGCCCCTGTACTTTTCTTTGGCAGCCAGGCCAGTTTCACCCCAAGCTTATCTTCATTGAACTGGGACTATGACACATACAGGGACTAAAAACTGTGGTGTAATGAAACTTGTGGGGGCCCCCTGCAAGGTACACGGAGGGGCCACCCTCCAGTTTTATTCAGGAGCTCTCAGGCCAGGGTACTGTGCTGAGGGGGGGCCCCTGGCGCTTGGGGGACCTCTGCACCGTGGGGGCTGCGGGGGCCTTTGTTACGCCTCTGGCTCACAACCTCGGAGTTGTCCAACTTTGATGTTTGGGACATAGAAACTAAGGCAAAGGCAGCATTCTCATAGTCAATTTGATAGATTGCAGGATTGTGCCTGGAACATTCACCCCATTGACTGGTACTTTGCAACCAGAGCAATCAGACCTAAAACTTCACAATGGCAACCAAGGTCACCCAAACCTCTCTTCTGTGAGAAAACATGGGCTAGAAGATGTTATTTGAATTATAGCACATAAGTAAAATAAGATTTTGGACCAGAAAGTACTAGGATGGTTTACTTCCTGTCTGTGTTCCTGTTTTAACTGACTTACTCTCTGCGTGTAAATAAAAACACATGTTTATTTCTCAGAGCTGTGGCTCTGGACCGGCATTGAGTTTATTGGCTGTAACTGCTTGTTTCACACTGTATCTCTTCCAACTACCTTTTGAAGCAAGTCTGAACAGCTCATCCTCACCACTTGTGAAGAATCAAATCTACAAAAGGAGTACCTTGGTTATCCAGTTGGAGCATAATGCTACCAGAAGCTTTGGGACACCTGAGATAACTAAAAGCACCACCCAGAGATGTTGGCCAGTTACAAAAGGTCACAGAAACCAGAGAATACTTAAACACTTTCAGTTTAGTAGTGGCATGTCTGAGGCTTTTTTGTATCAGGCAATCTTGGTGAATTCTTTTTACAAGTACTAATCTTACGTAAACTATAATAGTATTGCCACTGCTCAGCATACCCAGTTTACAGGTGAGTACCAAAACTTTTTTAGTAGAGCTGCCATATTTTTAAAGGAATAGTAGTAACAATTTTTTGCAGGGATTTAATTCTATTACAATGAGATTGACTAACCCCTATAGGTAGGTCTTCTGTTCATCTGTATGTATGTATATCTATATGGTATTTCTACAGCACAAACCTAGTGAAAAGGGCATTGCTGGTGAATTCCATTCAAGACTCCAGGGTGCATATGAGTGTGGGAGGACCAACTGTATTGAAGGCAGCTGAGAGATCCAGTAATATCAGAAGGCGGGGATATCTTCATCTGTGGCCAGGAGGGCATCGTCTCTGATGTGTAAGGTAACAGTGTCCATGCTACAGTGTGATCTGAAGCCAGACTGTTAGCTGTGCAGGAGATGGTTATCACTGATGCGATCTTGGAGTTGAACATACACTGCGTTTTCAATGATCTTACTGATGAATGATAGGTGAGTTATGGGCTGGTAGTTGGCGATGTCATCATGGTCTAGTTTAGTTTTTTTTGGGGTGGGAGGGACTAGCCTGTCTTTAGAGCTTTGGGGAAAATGCTTTGAGTGAAGACGGCATTGACAGTTGTGAGTTGAGGTGAGAAAGTTCCCCAAAGAGAGCTCTGGTGAAGGAGGAAGGTAAAGCACCATCCACATTAGAAGCGGTTTAAAGGGAGTTGAGTATGTAGGTGAGATTTGAAAGAGAAATGGCTTTGAAGGTTGACTATTGCAGGACTCTACGGTAAGGGGTGGGTATGAGAGATAAAGTTGGCTTGGTATTGTTGATGTGCTGTAAAGGTTGTGTGAAATCGTCAGTATAATGAGGTTACTGAGAGCTCAGTTTTTCTTCTTTTTTCCGTCCTATCTGTGGAGGGATTATTTATTGTCTGCAAGGTCTTTGGAGTACCAGGGTGCTGAAATGTTTGGCTTGCAATTACATGTTTTAATTGGGGTGTAGATCTTAATATAATTTTCCCAAAGAAGTGTTGAAGTTTGTACACGGAGTTGATAGCGTAAGAGATGAGATCAAGCATTAGGCTGCCTTTAGATAAGTCTTTGAAGGATGAGCGAAGGTTCAAATGAATTCATGGCACAAGTCAGCAGTTCTGTTTTTTGGAGCCTTATCCTCAGCAGCCTCCAACTATAACTGCTCTTTTCAAAACACGACCCTCTTTTTCCTTCTTTCTCCATGGGAGATTGCCTGGATCTAAATCTTGATTAGTTGTTATGCCTTAAGAGGTAATGAAATGTCCTAAGTATTCAAAGTAAAATTTCTTAAATGTGCATTGCCTCTGTTTTAATGTTAAATGTTAGACTTGGGGGTCTCTAGTTGGCATAGGTATGCACTTGTGACAAATAGGGACCCTCGCCTCTAGTCAGGGTAAGGGGGTACACTCCTAAAATAACCCCTGCTCACCCCCTTGGTAGCTTGGCACGAGCAGACAGGCTTATCTCAGAGGCAGTGTGTAAAGCATTTGTGAACACATACAGTAATCAAGTGACAACACTACAAATAGATACCACACAGGTTTTATATCAAAAATAAGTATTCTTTATTTAGATTTACCACAAGACCATTAAACGACAAAAACACACAATACTGTTACTTTAGAGGATAGGATTTTGCTTAGTTCTCTTAAGTTCTTAAATGCGACACTTTAAGTCAATGTACCTTTTAGATGCGACACGCAGGGCAACGAAGTGTTGCAATGATGTTGATGCTTTGAAGTTTTTGGTGCAAAGAAATAAAGACGTGAAGATCTTCCAGATGCAGCACGCTTCTCCGATGTTGCGAGAAGACTCGACTCGATGCTTCAGCTGCAGCGGCGACACACTTTACGTGATGCGACGACAGCGGCCTTGGCAGCGACACTCTTCTCCGACGTTGTGAGACGCTTCCGCTTGATGCGATGTTGCAGCACCGACACCCCTTTACGCGATGCGACTACAGCAGCTCCGACGACGGTACGCTTCTCCGTGGATGCGAGGCGCTTTTCTTGATGCAGTGCAATGCGACAACTACGATGGCTGCAATGGAAACACGCTTCTTCCTCGATGCGAGACTCTTTTCTTGATGCGGTGCAATGCGTCAGCTATGATGGCTGCGATGGCAACACGCTTCTTCGGTATTGCGAGACACTTCCTGGATGATGCGAGACGCTTCCGCTCGATGCTCCAGCAGCGACACACTTTACAAGATGCGACGACAACAGCTCCGACGGCGGCATGCTTCTCCTTCTTGAGTCGCGCTTCCAGCTCCTTGCGACACGCAGTCCCTCAGAAGGCCCAAAAACAGCAGCAGGCCCTTCCAAAGAACTCTGGGGAGCTGGGGAGTGAAGTCTGTTGTTCCTGAGACTTCAGCAGGAGGCAAGCTCTTTTCCAAGCCCTTGGAGATCCTTCACAAGTTGAGCAAAAGTACACACTCTCTTTGTCAGTAAGGCAACCACTGCAGGCCAATCCCCCAGTTTCAGGGATAGTTTCCTCCTCAGCTTCTTCTAGTTCCTCCCTCAGCAGAGGTTCTTCTTGTTTTCCCAAAGTGATCTAAATTCTTGGGATCAGGGTCCCAATACTTATACCCCAAAATCCTTTGTCCTCTGAGGGTAGAGTGGCCTTTGCCCAGTCCAAACCAGTTCCTGAGCACTCTGTTTACCAGACTTCTCCTTTCCTTTCACAGTGCAGGGCAGAAACATTAGACGCCCCACAGGAGGTGGAGCCAGCATTGTGGAAGGCAAGTACAGCCCTCGAGCACTTTGTTGACAGGATTCCTTCTCTTCATTCACTGTGCAGGGCAGAGACATCAGCCGCTCCCCAGGAGGTGGAGCCAGCATTGTGGAGGTAAGGCACAGCCCTATTCAGGTCCCAGGTGCAACTCCTCCCACCCATCTAGATGCAGATCTCTCTATTCACCACTGGGACGCCTAACCCTGTCTCCTGGAATTCCCCAGCCCTGTCACTCACAGAAACCAGACAAAGGAATACACAACCTAGCAGAGGCAGGTTTGAATGGTTAGACAAGAAAATGCCTACTTTCTAAAAGTGAAAAATACAAAATCTCAGAAATGTATCTGGGAATACCAAGTGCACTACGGTGACGTCACTATAAAGTGTACTAAAATATTATCAAAAAGATTCATCAATTGTATCCATTATTCAAAGGTCCATAGCAGTCCTTCATCATATATTCAATGAATCACGCGCTGCAAATCAAATCTTCGAACCATAAAGTTAGTGGTGGTCTGCTTTATTCTTGATAGTTGCAGAAAGTTCCACATTCATATGAGTAACAAAATATGTAGCTTTTGTTCAGCCTATAATGATCGAAGCCTTCAAAAATCCCAATGCATTTCGGGCTTTTAGCATAAGCCCTTCGTCAGGGGAATCTGCAATATATCAATAAACTGAGTATAATAACAAATATACACCAGCATGAAGTTGAGCAACAAGCAAGTCATATTATGGATTCACAAGATTGAAGTGAGCATTGATCACCCTAAGTGATGTGTGTGCCACACCGAAAACTGCGTGAATACCAGAAAAGAAAAAGAAAACGAAAAAGTGCCTGAATTAACAACCCAATCGTGACGTGAGTCAAAAGAAATATTGAAACTAATGCGTCCAAATACCTAAAAAAACAATCCAAAAATAACACAAGTAAACTACCACAATGGTAGTGCTCATACCTCGAAGCGCAAGAGTGGAAACAACCAAAGCGCACATATAGACCAGCATGAATCAGTAGCAATGTTAGTGGTGACGCGATAATGCTTGAACCACAGGTGGGGCATCTCCTGTAAAAAGAGCAGTGTGTCAAATTAGCCTTAAAGGGAATGTAGGTGACAAAGAAAACAAAATGCCAGGAGACTGTGGTGGCGCTTACCAAAAGATGATTCCAAAAACCGCAACAGCACGACTGAAATATCTACAAAGTAAAATCCCAATCAACTTAATATCCGATAAAGATCAAGGACCTAACGGACAAAGCACCTCATTGAAAAGATTGCTTACCAGGAAACACGATGAGCCAAAGCTCGAACTACTGCAGCACAGACGCCGGTTTCACGAAGTGAGCCCGCGCGTCTGTCCCGCGTAAATACGTAACGGTGAGCAGATCATGAAAATAAAAATGGGACTAAAGTTACAGGCAAGCATCCTGCAAAAAGCTAATTACAAGTCGTACATTCGGAGCGTATGCAGACTACACGCTGGGTCAGGAAACTGAAAATGGACTTTAGAAGCATTAGCAAGCAAAGAATACCACATTAAAAAATATAACAAATGAATGAAAATTATGGAGAATAAACCAGAATGGAAAAATAATAGTGACCAGTGCCAATAAAGCGTGAATCCGAAAAAATAAAAATTAATAAATCCAAAAAATAACAAGAGGAGGAAAAATATACAATAATGGATTATAGAGTGAAAAAGTGAAACAAAATGAAAAAAGTAGAAAAAAAGAGTGTGTTACACAACATTATCCTCATAGTAGATGACAGGATCAAGAAAAGTCAAATACATATACAATGTCCATATCAAAATTGGGCAACAAATGCACAGAGAAAAAAAACAGAAAAAATAACAAATGAATCTCAACAGTGACAACATTATAGAAAGCAAGACAATTCGAATTTGTCATTCAACCCTTTGGGGGACAGTGTTTGCATGAACCAAATCCAATGGGACTCTCACTGGGAGAGGACTTTAGACATATCTCTGTCCGAGCGAGATTGAACCATTTCCAACACACAGAACCTGAGCTGAGCAATGGGGTGTTTTTTTTCTAACCAATGTTGTGCTAGTGGAGAACTAGCTGTTCTGGTTCGTATTCTACTCTTGTGTTCCGTAATTCGAGTTCGAAGAACCCTCTCCGTCTTGCCTACATAATGTAAATCACAAGGGCACTTAATCATATAAATTACATGATGGCTGTTACAATTTGCATTGAAATTCAAGAAAATCTTTTTACCAGACCAGGGATGCGAGACATTCCTGCCTGTAATCACGTTGTTACAATGTGAGCAGTTCATGCATTTAGACATCCCTTTAAAGGGGACTTGTGCCTTAGTTGTAGGTTTATTAAGTATTTCTTTCAAATTACTGGATCTTTTGTATGCGAATAGAGGAGGCTCAGAGAACATTCCTTTAAAGTCAGGTTCAGATTGAAGCAAGTCCCATCTTTGTAATATGCTCTTCTTTACAAGATCAGAGTTGGTCGAAAATTTAGAGACAAATACTTCTCGCGCAGGGCCAGAAGACTTAACTTTCTTTTTCAATAAGTCATCACGACTTACTGTTAACGATCTTATTTCAGCTTAATTGACAACCTGTTGAGGATAACCTCTCGCTAAGAATTTTTCTTTAGAATCTTGAATAATCTGCAGGCTAGACTCGACATCAGATGAAATCCGTCTAATTCTCAAGAATTGAGAGAAAGGCAGATGACGTTTTAAGGACCATGGATGGAAACTATGATATAGCAGAGCATTATTGCGGTCAGTGGGTTTCTTAAAAACAGTGGTCTCAATGATATTACCAGACAGTTTAAGCAAAACATCTAGATAAGCTATGCATTGAGATTCAATCTGATGAGTAAATTGAATCCTAGGGTTAATGTCATTCAATCTGAGAACCTGAAGTTCTAGATCACTGCGTGACCCATGCCAAATAATCAGGATATTGTCAATAAAATATCGATACATGATTAACTTGGATGTCCATAGTGTGTCAGACAAAATGTTTTCAGTTTCAAATTTGAACATAAAAATATTAGCATAGCTGGGGGCTCCTGAAAAGCCCATCGATGTACCATTGGCCTGAAGAAAAAACTCATCTTTCCACTGGAAATAACTGTGAAATAAACAAAAATTGAGAAGTTCCATCAAAAACACCTTGTTGACCCTTATGTTATCATGTCTCAATAATGCCCATTCGATGGCTTCAATGCCTTCATTGTGAGGAATGGATGTGTACAATGACACAACGTCAATTGTACATAACCAGATCTCTTCAGCTTCAGGAATGTTAGTGTCACGAAGGATATTCAACAAGTGAGTTGTGTCTTGTAGATAAGACGGGCTGGATTGAACAATTGGCTGAAGAAAAACATCAAGATAATGGCCCAGAGGGTCATGTAAAGACCCACACCCGGAGACAATGGGTCTCAACGGGGGATCAAAAACATACTTGTGTATCTTGGGAAGCATATAAAGCCCCGGTCTGCGGGGAAAACGAGTGAATAAGAAATCTCTAGTTTTTGCGCTGATCCATTTCATCCCAACTGCATGCGAGAGAATGGAATCAAGCAAGGTAGAAAATGCAACTGTGGGAACCTCTGTTAACGGTAAATATGTGTTAAAATCCTGAAGCATCAAAGTAATCTTTTCCTCATAGTGTGTGCGGTCCATTACAACGAGTGCACCTCCTTTGTCTGCTTTAGTGAAGTGTAAAGTATCATTGTGTTGTAAAGATATCAATGCCTGTCTCTCGCTTCTTGAAAGATTAGAGGATACCATGTTGTCAAGTGGAAATGTAGCAAAATCTTGTTTCACTAAAGTCTCAAACAAGTCAATAGTTTTATGTGAGATCGGGGAAACAAAGGTGCTACGTGGTTTGAACTCCAGGTATTCGTCTTCCTGTACAGTATCAGGTGTTGCAACAATAGTTGAAAAAAAAAATGCAACCGTAACTTTCTGATGAATTTGTATAAAGCAACCTGTAAATCTATACTTTTACAATGGTGCGTTGGGACAAATGAACACCCTTTGTTCAGAACAGAAATTTGATTATGAGTAAGTTGTTTAGAAGAAATGTTTACCACTAGTGTTTCTTTGCGCGACGCGTCGATCCTGTTTTTGTTGAATCGGTGATCTCTACAGGTTTTACTGGTGGTACTGTTGCCTACGTTGGAGGTTGGTTTGAAGCCGGACTTGTCTCTAAAAAAGAAACCCTGTCAGCACTAGGGCCAGCGGTGGCAGTGTCACCACCAGAGGATAGAGTTGTAGAAAGAACCGGTGGTCGGGATAACTGAGTATCACTGACTGATACTAAACTCTCCTCCGATTAGGTTGTACCCTGTTTTTGCCAACTCCGTTTCTGAGCATATATTTCAGCCCAAGAGTGTACCTCATCTAATTTATAATCTATCGTGTCTCTGCGAAATTTTCTAACCTTTCGCTCATGGATCTCTTTGGGGTACACATCAAGTTTCATATTGATTCCATCTTTATTATTATTATTTTTCCTCCTCTTGTTATTTGTTGGATTTATTAATTTTTATTTTTTCGGATTCACGCTTTATTGACACTGGCCACTATTATTTTTCCATTCTGGTTTATTCTCCATAATTTTCATTCATTTGTTATATTTTTTAATGTGGTATTCTTTGCTTGTTAATGCTTCTAAAGTGCATTTTCAGTTTCCTGACCCAACGTGTAGTCTGCATACGCTCCGAATGTACGACTTGTAATTAGCTTTTTACAGGATGCTTGCCTGTAACTTTAGTCCCATTTTTATTTTCATGATCTGCTCACCGTTACGTATTTACGCGGGACAGACGCGCGGGCTCACTTCATGAAACCAGCGTCTGTGCTGCAGTAGTTCGAGTTTTGGCTCATCGTGTTTCCTGGTAAGCAATCTTTTCAATGAGGTGCTCTGTCCGTTAGGTCCTCGATCTTTATCGGATATTAAGTTGATTGGGATTTTACTTTGTAGATATTTCAGTCGTGCTGTTGCGGTTTTTGGAATCATCTTTTGGTAAGCACCACCACAGTCTCCTGGCATTTTGTTTTCTTTGTCACCTACATTCCCTTTAAAGCTGATTTGACACACTGCTCTTTTTACAGGAGCTGCCCCACCTGTGGTTCAAGCATTATTGCGTCACCACTAACATTGCTACTGATTCATGCAGGTCTATATGCACACTCTTGCGCTTGGAGGTATGAGCACTGCCATTGTGGTAGTTTACTTGTGTTATTTTTGGATTGTTTTTTAGGTATTTGGACGCATTCGTTTCAATATTTCTTTTGACTCACGTCGCGATTGGGTTGTTTATTCAGGCACTTTTTATTTTTATTTTTATTTTGTGGTATTCACACAGTTTTCGGTGTGGCACACACATCACATAGGATGATCAGTTCTCACCTCAATCTTGTGAATCCATATTATGACTTGCTTGTTGCTCAACTTCATGCTGGTATATATTTGTTATTATACTCAGTTTATTGATATATTGCAGATTCCCCTGACGAAGGGCTTATGCTAAAAGCCCGAAATGCATTGGGATTTTTGAAGGCTTCGATCATTATATGCTGAACAAAAGCTACATATTTTGTTACTCATATGAATGTGGAACTTTCTGCAACTATCAAGAATAAAGCAGACCACCACTAACTTTATGGTTCGAAGATTTGATTTGCAGCGCGTGATTCATTGAATATATGATGGAGGACTGCTATGGATCTTTGAATAATGGATACAATTGATGAATCTTTTTGATAATATTTTAGTACACTTTATAGTGACGTCACCGTTGTGCACTTGGTATTCCCAGATACATTTCTGAGATTTTGCATTTTTCATTTTGAATTAGGTGGCTGGCAGGGCCCCTTACCTGGTGCACACATTAATTTTGTTGAAATTTCACTGAAGTTTTGATTATTGTTGAATTCGTTTGAATTAGAAAACTTGAGTGCATTTCAGCTGCTTTTTTCTTCACTACTTTCTAAAAGTGGCATTTTCAAACACAGAATGGTAAAACCAACTTCACTAAAATATGTATTTTATCATCCTGAGCAACTAACACCTGCAAAAATACATGAGGCAACAGCGAAAAATGGAAGGGAGACCCACCCCAATGTGCCAGATCTAACATTAAACCTTTCACCACTAATATTTTACACCTGGAGGACTTATGGATGACAACGAGGCCTCCACCATTCTTCTGTGTCTGTTTCACAAATCAGATATTGTAGCCTGGGAAAGAAGAATGTCAAGGATAAGGTAAAATAATGCTTTTGTGTAGAAAAGGGCATCAAGCTCGTGACAGATAATGAGGTCTGCTATGTCTGGTGTGTGTAGCACTGCAAAGTGAGAGTTAATGAGCATACTTTAGAATATGTGTTCCGTAGTTTGTGGTGTGTGATAGTGTGATGGGTAGGAGGTTGCGTCTGTTGTGCAAATGCTATGTGACTGTCTCAGTCATCTAGAGCTGGGTGTGATTGTGGGGACTGGCAGTGTGGGGTACTGGGCGAAGCATATGATTCAATCCTACCTTGTAAGATTCAGTGGGGCAGGGGTTCTGGTCCAAGGCCCTTCCTGGCCCTAACAAGCCCAAACAAGTGATACTCTTGTCTGTGTCCACCCTCTGCTTTGGACGCCTAGGCAATGGGACACCCCGAAGAGTTGACCGAAGTGAGGAGAAGGCAGGAAGTGATGTTACTTGCTTTGCAGATAGATGATGGGAAATCTAGTGATGTTACTTCTTGTGCATCTGTGTGATGGGAAACCTGTGCAGATGACTGATAGGAAATGAAGTCCTCTTGCTTGGCTTCTTCTTTTAAAGATGGACTTAGCTGGAAATGCACTGCTATCACATCCTGGGCAGGTGAATTAAGGGAAATCCAGCAATGTCACTTCCTGGCAGATGGATGATGACAAATACTTTTATTAGCAGCAAACCACTTCTCCACACAGTGTCTATGCTTTTTAGGGGCATTAGAAAACACTTCTGAGCAGAGCTACAATAAACTTGGACAGTGGCAACACATTATTCATAACAATGATTGGGACAGTACTGGCACTCCTTAGTAATTCTGGCACCTATTTCATGGATAGAACCAACATTTCTTAATAGAGTAGCTGTACTTTTATTGTACAATGACAACATGTCTCAGCACTACCAAAAATGTAATAATTGGACAGAAACAAAAGTCGAGGTCAAAATAGAAACTAGGCTGCTTATTGGTGCTACCGCGCCATGTTGTGTGATTTAAAAAAAATTATATTATCAATTTTAAGCATCATTTTAAATCATCAATTCCTTTCATTCTGCTTAGGTGAGAACTGAATAGAATTCATTGTGGGGAATACTTTCTTGAATTTGATACTGCCTGATCAGGGGGAAACAGAATTAATTTAGTCACGGGGAAAGTTACCTTGAATTTGGTTGGAGTCGGGGTGATTTCCCGGATTCACTTGGGCATTTTGACCTGGTTGGGATTTCTCTGTTTTTGTACGCTTGCGCTTTAATCCTCCCCTACCGGGCGGAGGATGTTCCAGTTGGGGCAGGCATTTTGGTGCTGGTACGGTCTAGTGGCTGGCAGACACCGGTCCTAGGATGCTTGTTTCCGGTCCAGAGAGGACCTGGCTTGGCAGTTCTGGCTGTACTGTTCCCATGAGGCACAGGGTCAAGACTGATTTGCATATGGCCAGGTCTAAACTGGCGTGGCATGGTGAGCAAAAAAATGATGGATTTAACCCAGATCTCTTGACTGGGAGAGAATGTTTTGATTTATTCTGCATTCCAACCATCAATTGTGTGTCTTTTGCTTTCTCGCCCTAAGTGCGCCGGGTATGCCTAGACGTAGGTCCCGGGCTCACTGTGCCACTGGAATCAAGCTATCCTGGCTGAAGAGGGGTGAAACCCTGAAATCGGTCCTAGGATGCTTGTTTCCGGTCCAGGGAAGACCTGGCTCGGCAGTTCGGGCTGGACTGTTCCCATGAGGCACAGGGTCAAGACTGATTTGCATATGGCCAGGTCTAAACTGGGGTGGCATGGTGAGCAAAAGAATGATGGATTTAACCCAGATCTCTTGACTGGGGGAGAATGTTTTGATTTATTCTGCATTCCGACCATCAATTGTGTGTCTTTTGCTTTCTCGCCCTGAGTGCGCCGGGTATGCCTAGACGTAGGTCCCAGGCTCACTGTGCCACTGGAATCAAGCTATCCTGGCTGAAGAGGGGTGAAACCCTGAAACCGGTCCTAGGATGCTTGTTTCCGGTCCAGGGAGGACCTGGCTTGGCCGTTTGGGCTGGACTGTTCCCATGAGACACAGGGTCAAGACTGATTTGCATATGGCCAGGTCTAACCTGGGGTGGCATGGTGAGCAAAAGAATGATGGATTTAACCCAGATCTCTTGACTGGGGGAGAATGTTTTGATTTATTCTGCATTCCGACCATCAATTGTGTGTCTTTTACCAGTATTTAATATGTCTGCCACCGCGAATGTGCAGCGGATGTGTTCAGCCGGTGCCCAGCTGGCACGCCGCTGGAGCACCAAAGTCAAGCCCGTCTGCGCCCGTCCGAGTCCGAAATGCAACCAGCGCCAGCCATACTGCCCATTTAATCCCAAGTACTACCAAGTCAGCAACCTATTTGAAATCTTTCAATACTGGGCATAAATGTGATATCTGTCTGTCACCAAATAAGATTAGACGCCCCTTAACCTGTGTTAATTATAAAACGGTATTGATGTGTGCTGACGTGAGTACAGCTCCTGCTGCAAGCCTTTTCTTTGGCACTGTGGTAAAGGAAGGACTTGTTAATGGTCATTCCTTTTGTAAGCATGCTCAAGAAATTCACAAAATGATTATTGAAATGCAGCTCGAATTCTTCTTTATCCCATAGTCATGGCTTAAGGAATGGTGCAATCCGGATATTGCACTAGCCCTCCCCCCAACTGTGCCATTAGTAGACAGGATAGAAAGGGGACAAGTGGAGGAGGGCTAGCGATCATCTCCCAGGATTGTTATCACTACACACATTTTGATCTCCCCACGCTGATGGGAGCGGAAAGCCTGGGTTTTTGCTTTCAGCTCAATGGCTCTACCTCATTTTACAGGAAGTCTGATATATTGTCCCCCTGACCCCTACCAAGAGTTTCTTGAGACCCTTGGTCATGGGTACTCACAAACATTTTCCCGGGGGCCGCAAAGTTTGGTCTATGGCGTGACCGAGGCTGTACTGATGCCAGTGGGAGGTGTAAAGTGGGTGTAGGAGAAGCAAAGCATGCATATCTAGTGGCTGTCTTTAACAAGCATTTGCAATGCAATAGGTCTCGCATTATTCAAGTTTGAGCTATTGGCATTGCTAAATAATGCAACACCTATAGCTTTAATAATGCGAGACCTATTGCATTGCAAATGCTTGTTTTTCAAGCTAATGAGCTGGATACAGAAATAGACCAGCAATATTTGCACATCACTCACTGAAACATTCATGCAGATTCAGGCGCTATAGATAACAGCTGTGACCGTTGTTGCATATCAGGCTTAGCGCTCCTCATTGGGCCAACCTCAGAGGGACCATTGAAGCCGAAAAAATGTGAGTGAATGTGTGACCCACAAGCACTCGAAGGACTGAGCTACTATTTCAGCATCGCACGGAATACAGCTCTGACAAGCTGTCATATTTCTCTAAACCCACGCTTCGCACGTGGGGAGTGTTGCCCACCCTGCACGGAATCATCATTCTTTAATGGTACTCACCAGTATATTTTGTCTCTTCGCGGACGCCAGGGTACCCAAACACAAGTGTTCGCAGCATCCAGTGAGGCGCCGAAGCAGGGCACGTGTGTCCGCGGGAGCCTCGCGGGGAAGGTGTCAACCCTTCAGCGCATCCTGCAAGAAGAATAAGATGTCCTTCATCCTCGGCTCGCTGCTGATCGAGGCTCACACTGAACAGCCCGGCGAGGGCGGCAGCTCTCGTCCTGTCAGCAGGCCCGGACTGGTGCTTTCGGGCACCGGGCAATCCCCCGGTAGGCTGGATGGGGTGGGGGCTGGTTTTCCGATAGGGGGCCGGTTTTGTGGCTGGGGGGCCGATTTTCCGTCCGACCGTCGTCGGACCGTGAGACTGTCTGACTGACTGTCTGACTCTCAGTCCGACAGACAGTCAGTCAGACTTCCAAGTTCCCAGCAAAAGCAAGACTACTACTCCGACCGAGTCCGCTGTCTGAGTGCAGCTGCAGGGAAAACAGCAGCAAGCCTGATTGACCCGTGCAGTGTGCAAGTGGAACCGAACTTCAGGAGGAGGAGGTGCCTCTGCGCAGCGCGCAGAATGATGCACTGACTCCTCCTCCGCCGCGTCTGCGCGCCTCTCTAGGGTGCGGCTGATGTCGCGAGATTTAAACTGCGCGACTGCCTGCAGCATCAGGAGTGACGACGAGCAGAGGTCCGACCGCACTTCTTGATCTTGGACGGCCATAAATTAATTATTCTTTCCTAGGCTAGCCCGCCGACGTAGCCCCCCTGTGTCTGCAGACTGCCACCAACAGCAGGTGAGTACGTAACGTTTTTCTGGCACCAAATCAATTAATATGACATTGATTCATCATGGTGGGTGGCACAAACAGTTGGCGGGCGTCGCGCCTCGTGCAGTGGTGGTGACGGGTGGTGGTCTGGAGATTCCATTACCGTGTATGCACAGCTCTGTCCTCTGTGTACATGTTGAGGCCTCTCGCCTGCTAGCGCCTTGTTTAACCTTCACTGAGCTACCCATTCCTGAGCTGAGCGCACAACTCAGGCTCAGCCTGAGTTGTGCGCTCAGCCTCTCACTGGACCTTCGCGGGTGCAGGCAATAAATCAAAATGTGTAATTATGATGATGAATCAATCATCATCATGATTACAATTTTTGATTTGGTGGCGCGCATGGTGGGGGCGGCCAGGCCGCGATTAAAGTAGGAGAATTTAACTAAGCTAATGCAACAGGCTGGCTGGCTGCATTTTTCGTTCTCCTACTTTAATCACGGCCTAGGCATGGGTTTGATTAATATTAGTGATCAGCAGTTGCTGTAACTTTGAGGGATTGGGCATGAAATCTGTAGGCTGCACCGAGCTATTTTTGCTCTTAGTTTGAGAAACTATTCAGTAAGATGCAGACACACTTTATTGTGGTAAATCACTGGCAAAGCTACGCATGAAACCTTTTTCATGGGCATTTAATCTCACTGCTTTCCTTTTATCCATACCCATCTCTAAACCTTTCCCATGTCAATTCCTCCTTTCTGTCCCTCAAAACTTACACCTGTTTGTATCTCTTCATATTTTTGTCTCCCTTTCTCTCCTTTGCCAAGTCTGTCTTACTCTCCCCTATTCAGTCTCTTCCCCTTTTTTTTTCTTTTTTTTTTCTCTCTCTACCTACGCTCAGTTGCTTTTCTTAATTCTCTTCCTCTTGAATTTATAGGGGTTCTGTCGTCTCTTTTCCCCATCTTTACCTCTCACTGCCTCCTGCTTCTGCATCACTCTACCTTCCTTCCATCTCATTGGCGACTGGTGGCTCGGAATTTCGTAGCTATTTGTTTCTGTTTTTACACGAATACAATGAGCAAAATCGTGTTTATGTGCCATTACAATACTTTTGCAATGTCTTCTCTCCCTCTTTTGAGCGGTATGTCAAGTCATACATTTCCCTATCTGATTTAGAATTGAACAGGGAACTCGCTGGCCGCACACAATAAATTAACTGATTGGTAAGGTTGGCAGCGTGTGATCGCGCACCAGAGCTTGCTCTCGGTTTGCCAAACAAGTGACCTACTGTATAATCAAGGCCCAGGAGGAGCGCTTGCACTGCTGCTGGAACCCTGTGAGCACCGGTATTCTCCCTGTCTAAGGAGAAGCTCCAGTCCTCCAGGAGAGAACTGAGAAATGCTGGAATTCCATAACGACGAGTACCGGCCCATTTAAAACACAGGTCATGATGACCAGTCGGCAGGGTTTCTTGACCCTAGAGCCAGAAAGGCCATCATTGTAGTACAACTGTACCCAGCGGTGCATCCTGCAAACCTGACCCCATGGTGTCCATTGAAATTGCCATATCAATCATGTGCCTTAGTGATAACTCCTAACAGTAAAATCTACTTATTTTTGACTAAAAACCGGAGGTAATCGTATGATCACACATTTGTTTTGCACTTTGAGGAGCAAAGGAAAGTGAGGCTGACAAACGTAATGTAAAAAAAGTTGTCTGTTACTTTGGATCTGCTGCAGTTTACAACAAGTTTTGAAATGCTGACTCGGAGGCGTCCAAGTTTGGTCCAGGAAGGCTAGATCCTTGGCTGGTGTTGGGATAAGCACAGACTGTTTAATGTGTTTCATTTCAGACTCGGTGGATGTGCATTTATCTCATGGCCATAACCTTAAAACGTCTCTATGACTATGGACCTTTTCAGTTAAGTGTTGCCTGCTGTCAATATTGGGACGTGCTCTGTCTGGCATGCATGTTGCCCCATAGGTGGCTGAAGTGGAGCCAGTCGGGGTGGAGAGCCTACTTGAGTGTGGCTAACAGTGACTTCGTTTGGAGAGCCAATCATGCAGAGAATGAGAAGGCTACTGTGATTGCTGCCTCAGCCTCTCGGGACTGCAGGGGGATGGGGGGATGGGGGGGGGGTGGGGGGGCGGCCGGCCGGGGGCCACCGAAAGTAAATCACAGGCCCAATTAAAAGATGTTTAGATTACTCCTCTCAAAGTCGGAATGGTTGTATTAAAAATGCAGAAATGGCTGCTGTGTGTTGTGGTCGCAAATTATACATTCTTTAATGTTCAACAATTAAACTCAGAAGCCACATAAACGTGATTTGCCTCAGTAGTTCAGCCATTGGGGAAGAAAGATGCTTGTGCGACCAGATACTGTCCTTGCGACACTGGGTCTGGTTTGATCTGTGCAGATATCACGAGCATTACCATACGGTGGCTGTAATAATGGCAGGCCAGGCTTAGACATACAGGTGTTTCACTGCGTAGAAGGGGTGGGGAATGAGAGATTGGGAGGTAATGTGTTTTTGTTAGTGTGTGAGAGCGAGACAGAGGTGCAAATCTGTGTGTGTGTGACAGCGAGACAAAGTATGTATGTATTTACATGTGTGCAAAAGCCATATTGTTTCTGTTCGTATGTTTGAGTGGGAAGCAGAAACACGCATACACAATGGGGGTGTGTGCGTGCAAGTGAGAGTGTGGGTGTGAGAGAGAAGATTAAGGGGAGACTGTGTGTGAAAGGGAGAAACCGAGAGAAATACGAATGGATTTTTTTTTTCATTCTTTGGCTAGGGGGGTTAGTTTACCTATGTAAATACCCTTATATGTCACCTTCCGCATTCTGCCTAAAGTGGTATTAAAAAGTGTGGCCATACCCTTAAAATAGTGCAGCACATGAACCTACAAGCAGTGTTTTTTTTTATAGTTACACGCGGTTACATGACACGCTTCAACAGCCGCAGTCCCCAAATGTGAAGTGTATGTGTGGGTCTTCCTGGGAGGTCGTGCCACTAGACAATGCACACACTGCAGGAGTGAAAGCGACCAGAGAATGTTTACTAACATGGTGCACTCCATGAGACTGCATGCAGTGTTCACTATTTTGATATGAAAACGTTTAGCAGTCAGACATGCCCCCAAACATGCAGTCATGAGTTGTCTCTTCAAAGCAGCTGAACATATGTACTTATCCTTCCTTCTAGAACAACTATGCCATAACAGTGGCCATGCATGTGATTGCCCATGTATGTAGTCTTTGTGACATGTGTTGTTTGCTGTGGGTACCCGTTTCTATCAGAGAAACCACAAAATGTTACTGACTGGCAGGCATATGGGAGAGAGAACTGCCTTCCCAGCAATTCTAGCGCCTACACATTCTAACTTCTACCTGCTGCAAGTGCGTTTTTTTGCTGAGAACGCCGCCCAACCAAACTCCTGGTGAAAGAGCACACTGGGGGAGTGGGTGGAGGGGGAGCTCATTCGCACTGCCTTCCACATCTACAGAAACGCAGGGGCCATGCCCTGCTGCAGGCTGGAAGGTCTGCTGTCACGCGCATCTGTTGGGCACACGGTACTGCGGACGCATTCAAAGGTGTAAACTGTACACAAGCACTCTCGCGCCTGCCAGTACAAATCCCCGTGCCAGGGACTCTGCTCACTACAGAAGATGGCTTGAAATGCCGCACCTCCAGCCTGCGCAAGATCTGACTGACCCATCCACCTTTCCATGTCTGTAATTGTGGCATGGGAGGAGGGGGGGGGGGGCACTCTCTCCCTGCTGCACCTGCCGCATATCTGATGGAACCTCATGCATGTAACGAACACCCCAGCGTGCCCTGTCCTTACTGCAGGGGGGAGCCTGTTGTTGCCAATTCACTCTGCTCCGACGAGGCACACAAGTCAAACTGTGATCGCTTTGGCAATTCCGACAAAAGAAAATAAATGGCTTGTATTTTTCCTTCTTTTTTTTTTTCTTGCATTGTGAGCAGCCCTCCTTTTAAATGTACCTTTTTAGAGAGTGGCTGCCTGACTGTAAACCCAGCAGGTACAAGCAAATCGCCTTAAAAAGGGAGGGGGGTCCCGCTGTTACCACATTGCCACTAATTAATCTCCAAAACGCCTCTCGCAAGAGTAGTAACACAAGATCTGGGCTTGGCGCATGTGCTCGCCGTTGTGTTCAACCAGAACTTCTCTGTGATGCAGACGTGACCTCAATTTCCTATTATCACAGGTGCATTACATATCTTATAAAAGGTGGCTCCAAGCTTATGGGAGGCCCCACCGGATACACCCATCGCACAATAACGCACTAGCTGGTGTTTGTGAGCCTACGGTTGTGCCGATTCCAGTGTATAAAACATCTGTATGGTCTAGAGCGCCTTATTCGTTTTTATAGCAGCTTTATATTTCCTTGTCATATGAATGCATTTTTAATGCAGGCGTTCCTGAAATATTGAAAACCTAAAACACAAAAAAGAACTATGTTTTGGAAGGCCCACCACTTATATTTCGTAGCACTGTCCCTGGACAGCATGAAAAGATCTCATCATCGGTTTATTTTGATTGCAAGTTTCATCTACATTCAGAGGAAGAAACCACAAAAAGGCAAGTACAAAAGAGTCCGAGACAAAGAGAAGGGACCGGGAGGGAAACAAAAAGCGAAAATCAAGGTGGAAGAGAGAAGAAAGTAAGAAGAAAAGACAAATGCGGACAGAAAAGGGAACAGTGTGATCGCTCTCGCTCTCTCTCTCTCTCTAGCGCTCTCTCTCGCACTCTCTCGCTCTCTCCCTCTCTCTGGCTCCCTCACGCACTCTCTATTTATCCCTCTCAATCCCTGTCCCCCTATCGCTCAGTCACTCTCTCCCCCTCTCTCTCCCTCCCTCGTCGTGATGTTCTTTAAGGTCATCATCTACTATTTACTGTGCTTTGAAAGTTGATACAATTTGAATGTGTAATGAAAAATGTGCTGTAAAATTCACCATTTTCGCCTGCCGTTTTCCAAAATTTTCTTAGGGGAGAACACCCCTCCCCCCCCCCCCCCCCCCCCCCCCCAGTGGCGGTCGAGCGCGCTCGCTCGCAACGCGCCGGACGGGGGCTGGTCTGGCAAAATTTGCCAGGGCTGCTTTCAGTTCCCAGTCCGGCCCTGCCTGTCAGGATCCCCGGGCTGCGAGCACCTACCAGGCGGAGCACTGGCGGAGGCGGCGGCAGCAGGTGCCAGTGCCTACAAGAGCCGGGGAAATTCAAAATGTGCAGTCAATAACCACTCACGCGCCTAGAAGTGGGCATCAAGACGCCTGTATGCCTCGTCGCCGCTGGAGTATTGCTGTATACAAGTAAAGCATTTTTTTAAATCCAAATGATCTGCAGACAGCTGTCAGGTATACGAATGAATGGTTTAATGCTTGGAAGAATCCATTAGAGGGCAGGGCACAGTTCTGCACCTTAAATTACCTGGCGGTGCTCCCGGCTTGAAGCAGCGGGTGCTCTGAGAATCACAGAGTGTCTTTATTCACAGAGGCGCTGGACGATCGTGTTGATATTCAGACTTTTTTTTAATGACGGCTTTTTATTTTGGTGGCAATATAGCTCAACAGGTTAATGCGCTAGCTGGAGAGGTCAATTAGTGAAGCCCCAGCAGAATGGACTCCAGTGTCAACTATTTAAGGATGATAAAAGGAGTACCACTGAGCTGGTTAACAGTAGCAGCAGCTCTAACTGTGTCTGGCTTCACCAGTGAGGTTTACACTCACTGCAACACACATTATTCTCATTAAAGCAGCATAGCAGCCGATCTTGAAGTCTCGGCACAGGGGGTTTGGATTTGAAGCTCTGCGACGATCTACCAGGGAAAGTCCTCCTCCTCCTAAAAACAAGCCCGCAAGTTTTTCACTAGTAGCTCCTCACTAATGCTGTTTCAAAGAGCTTTTTCTGAGGGGAACTTTGTCAAAGATCGCTGTCTACTTGCAGATGAGATCAACTGATCATCTGGTAAGTGGTTGATAGTGTTGGCCTGGCGAAAGCTGAAAACATAGGCATATTGCAGAGTGTCTTCACTACTCGTGCTTGTTTTCCTGTCATTGTACTCCCTCGACAGCCCTGCGTGGGGCGCGCTTCCCTGTTTGTTGTCTCCAGTAAGCCTGGCATTAAGCACACACATACATCCTTGCCCTCACCAAAGTCCAAAGGTCTTCTGGAAATAAAGAACATGTACTTTAATGAGGGTGTGCATTCTGCTTTTTCTTATGGCATTGGCTTTACATTATTCGAGGAAAAAATTGAAGTTATCATTTGACTTCACATAACATCACAGTCTTTGTTCTTCTCAGAAATAGGATTCCAAGCTCTGATCTTACAGCAGACTAGACTGTAAAAATGTCAGAGCCAAGAAGGTCACGAAAATAATATGCACTATGTTATAAAAAAGAATATTGTAGTTAAACAGTCGAAAGTGAAAGATTGGTACGGTGCTGAGCTGGGCGCCAAACAATCCTCAACAAAAGTAGGCAATTATGTCATGTTAAATCTCCTTATTTTGTAGAAAGAGGTTTTTCAAACTTCCTTATCTCTCGAAGAGTAATAAAGAGGTTGAAAATCCTCTGCCATGTTAGATGGTGGAAAATGGTGGCGTTTGAATACATTTGTTGTTCGACAATTACTGCGTTAATTAAATGTTTGATTTTGCCTCCTATGAGTCTCTGCTTGGGACCAATTGTCTTCCTGACTGATGCACTCAAGAGGTTAACGTGGAAAATGTACAGGAGCCAGTGAGAGAGGCCCCAGATCAGGAGTCGGACATGGTTTAAAAAGTTCAGGGGAAAAAAATGTCAGAAGGGACAAATGAGTAGTTCATAGATCTAGACACTTACAAGGTTTTTTGGTTCACCTTCAGCTGCTAGGATTTGCATGGTTATCTTTTGCATTGCTTGATAGCTTATATATTCTGCAAGCTGTCAATCAGCTTTTCTGCCTTTGTTGACATTTGTTAACTGTGGTTACCTAGTGGTTTTCGTTGCCACTTTCTCCTGCTGCGGGGCTCACATAATGAAGAAGCTGCAGTGCTGCACTCTTATTCACCTGGCGGCAAGTTTTTCCACACAAAGCTTTAGTAATGCTGCAAGATTGGTCTGTCAGACTGCATCAAAAAGAACGTTTGCAAGAGGTTTCTGCAGTGTCTAATTTGGCCTACTGTCCTATTGCGTTGTTAAGTCGGTTCCTGTTGTTTACGAGAGACAAACCTCCGCAGTAAAACAAACAAGCCGAGTGCCCACTGAGCAAATCCAGAACAAGCCAGCTAGTGGTGCACGCGCACGCGCACCACAGCGAGCGATCTGTTTTCAATTATCGTGCCCATGTCTGGGCACGATAATTGAAAACAGATGTCGGCGTGCGGGTAACAGACACCAGTAGGCCATGGGCAGAGCAATGCAACTGCCTTTGGCCTATTGCGTACAGTCTTTCTAAAAAAGACGACCGCAAACGCCAATACCGTTGGACAAATAGGAATCGCACACGCACGAGCGTGTGCGATTCCAGGCTCCGTTTTGGAACCCTCCACAAAAGGACTCTCTTGCTGCGCAAACAGTTTTGCGCACTGCATCGCTAGGCGGGAGACCTAAAAATGAAGGCGTTCCTAAAGTTAATGGCCTAGTTACTTCCTTTCCCTAACTGCAATTAACCTTTAAATAAGTGTTTGCTGTACATAAAAAAAGTCCATGTTAGTGCTGAGTCGTGTAAACAGCAGCCCAGGGCTGCTGCTGCCCATGGGGGCCACATGTAAAGGTAAGGAGTGCCGCATGCGGCCCCCGGGCCGTACTTTGAGTATCACTGCCCCAGGTGATACATTAGGACATCTTATCACACGGTATTCAAATTTTATGTTGCTAAGTGATTTTAATCTTCATCTGGAATGTCGGAATGAGCCAGGAGTGGCAAACTTTCTCAACACATTAAACACCCTAGGACTTCACCAGCTGGTTGCATCCCAAACTCATCAGGCAGGCCATATCCTTGATGGGGTCTCCTCCAACGTCCTCTCCTTAACAGTTAACTCTCCAACCCCCCAAGTGTGGTCGGACCATTAGTTAATCCCTTTAAACATCAATTGCTGTCTGAAGAACAATTGCTCTCGTTTCGTAAACCCGAGCCCAACCTCGTCACGAGTGGGCTTAGACGATAGCCACCCCAGAACTGCCCCACATAGAGCAAGCATCTATGCCTACCACATCTGGAAATACAGCAGACGACCAACATTTTGATGCAAGGATTGCCTCCATTAGTAATGAATTAGCGCTAGGCAACACTGTTAACAAACATACTCCAAAAATCTCAGCTCCTTGATACTCGCCTTCCTTAGCTGAGCTTCATCTCCAATGAAAGCACCTAGAACGGAAATGGAGAAGAGGTTATGACCCAGAAGAACGAAACAGGTTTAAACTAGCCAGAAAATTATACCACCTACAAATTAAGTTTGCACAAAAGGAGTATTTCTCAAAAACAATATCAGATGCTAAACAGAATTCAAAAAAGATTTTTTTCAATTGGAAAGTCCTTTACCAACCCAAAAACTTAAGTTAAGGACATCCCCCCTCACAGGTTTTATGTGATCGGATTTCAGTCTTTTTTGAAGAAAAGATTCCGAATATCCAAGAAGAATTTAGCACGTCATCTTCACCTCCACTGGGTCTGAAATTAAATCCTTTTCACGCAGGGCCGTTGTTTCAGGTCTTTGATAGAATTTGCTTGGAGCATTCTTACCGAGCTTTCCTCTCATGTAAATCTGCATCCCCTTTGGCGGCTTCATAAGGTTGCGGAGATTGATAATCCAGTTATTAACAACATAATTAATTATTCGCTAGCCACAGTAACTGTTCCTCAGGAATGGAAGCTGGCAGTGGTCAGACCTAGATATTCAACAGAGCCTGCCCTACTAGAAGTGGTAGACTTTAGACAGTGGAAAGAATGCTGTGCTGATCCTATTAGATCTGTCTGCTGCATTCGATACTATTTCCCATTAAATTCTTTTATCTCGAATGAAAGGTTGTGGTATAGTGCACATACTCCTGGCTTGGATCCAGTCTTTCTACACAATCGTAGACAAATGGTTGCCCTAGGTCCTTTCCTTTCTAAAGAACACCTTATCCTGACGGGCGTACCACAGGGCTCCTCCCTTAGCCCTCTTTTGTTCAACATCTATATGGCCCCATATCTTTAATCTCATCATTCCAAATCAAAACTACATCCTATGCAGATGATACACTGCTTATCTTGGTCTTGGATAAGGACTCAAAGGAATCTTAATGAAATTTTAAGCAATGCTTAGCAGAGGTCATTCGGTGGATGTCTTCCAACCACCTTAAATGTATTACAGATATCATTGAGATAATGCTAATGGTCAAACACAACCTTTTCGATCCAGTCAAATGGTGGCCAGAAGATATTCTAGCTCCACCCGAAAAAGTGAACATAGTCAAGAATCTTGGGGTCAAATTTAATGCCACTCTTTCATTCCGGCTACAAGCCTTGGCAGTGACAGGGATGTGTTTTATTCTAATCAAATCCTCAAAAAAAATTGATCTCATCCCCATTGCTGCAAGGAAAACGGTAGCAAAGGCTCTAATCTTATCTAGACTGGGTTATTGCAACAGCCTATATAATGGGGCAAATTAGCAGCTCTTAAAAAATGTACAAATGTTTCAACCTGCGGCTCCTTGACTAGCTTTGAAACTGCCTGCACGATCTTCGGCTGGGGCAGCCCTGAAAACCTTGCACTGGCTGCCTGTGAGAAGTTGGCCTGGTATATGCTGTCCACTAATTATAGTGGGCACCTTGTACCAGTCCAAGCAACCCTTATTGATTATTAGGTTAAAGACAACCTTTATTGAAAGCTATCCTAGTGGTAGCTATGGAGAGCAGCCTTCAGTCTCGAAGGAATGTAAAGCAGCTTGGTTTACCAGATTATAACCTCTTGAATGTCCAAATGAAAGAAGAACCACACAAGGTATATATATAAAATATATGTATTTATTACTAAACACTCCCTACTAACCTCTTTATGAGATTAGAGCGCAAGATAACCAATATTAAAGCACTAGAACGACAGTAAATAGCACAATACACAGTGTGCCCCAGGGGAGACCAAACCATGTATTAAGAAAGTGATATAACAACCCCGACTTGACTACACACAGTGCCTACAGCACGTAGAATCGCTGGGACCCCAAGGAACCACCCAAGGTAGTGACACAAGGGACCCACGGGGGACGCGTGCAGTGTGAGAACACAGCCGCGAGCTCCGTACAAGCCTATGGGAAAGTCACAGTTGGAATTTTAAAGATTAAGGACACTTTGGAGAGGACTTGGAGCAAAACCTTGAAAACTGGGAATGTTCTAAGGCCAGCACCCATGTGAGCACCGGAGTACTCGTGTTACCTAACCCAGGGAAGCCGGGTGCATAGGTGTCAAATGGTGTTGGGAGTCTTTGTCGTTTTTAATGGCGTGATGCTGCAAAGTGCTGCTGCCGTGGAGAGGAAAAGTGTCCGGTGTGATCCAAGCCTTGATCAGAGTTGTGAAAAACCTGAAAGCAGAGGGGACAGAGTCTGAGTCACTAGCCAGTGACCAGGGCACGATAGACGAATGCCCACCGATGTCGGGTGTTTCAGGTGCGAAGAGGTGAAGCTTGACTCCGCAGCCACAGGGGCCAGGAGATGTCGAGGACAACCACAGTCCGCAGGTAAGCTGTCCCACGAAGGATTTCGAGAGCTTGGGGGTCAGTGACGGATTTGAAACCAACAAGCCTTGGTAACGGCATCGCACGCGGCTGGAGAAAAGATGCTTCGGTGTGGACCAGCAAGGTCCTGTGGACTCCCCAAGCAATGGAGAGTCAGTGCACATCTAGAGCAACCAGGAAAGCCCGCAGAAAGTTAAAGTTCCCTTCTCAGGGACCCACAGGTCAACGGACCAGGGATCGTGAAGGGACCTCGAGAGGAATCACTAAATATCAGCCCACGGAACACTCGTGGAGTGTAGGCCAGTAAACTTCAGTGGAATCACTGCTCGGGGTCTGGACTACGAGTAGCCCAAAGCACAGCCTAAAGAATCACCAAAAGCATTTGCTGCTGCAAATGTGCACGGTGTCCAGGGGTTATGGTTGCACGGTCCCCACGAGGGCTGCGGGTCTCAGGTTTGCTGAGAGCACTGGTCGGCCTCGGGGAAGCTTAGGAACCCACCTCCTTTATTGAAAAAGAGTCCCACTGGATCTGCGTAGATACAAACTGGTCAGATGTGTTGAGGTGCCTGCCTTGCAGGGGAGTAACTCCTTTACTCCAAGGGAGATTCTTCAGTTGCCCAGCAAAGCGTAGATTGTCGAAGGATACTTGGTTTCTGTAGCAGAGTTTAGTCGAGGTAAAATCTAAAGTCCTGTAGCCAGGGGTTCCTACTTACATACCCAAGGAAGGGGTGGGACAAACTCTGGGGGCCAACCTGTGTGAGGGTCAGGACAGAGGGGTGGCTCCACCCATGTCCTTTGTCCAGTTTTGCGCCAGAGCAGGGGCTGATAGCCCCTGCAACTGGTTTGAGCTGGACTATGCCCAGGGACACCAAATGCTCCCCTTGTGCAGACTTCAAAGCACTCTCAGAGTGCACCCACTGTAGCAGAGTAGGATCTGCTTCACATGGGTACCCCCACTTTTTGCTGGTGTTTCACTGTTTTTCGACTATAGTCTGGCTGTGGCCCTGCTAATCAGGACCACAGCCTAGCTGCTTCCTCTCTAAAATGATTTACATGTACATTAGGTACATATCTAATTGGATTCTGGAGTGCCTTATAAGCCCCTAGTATATGGAATACTATGTACCTAGGGCATAGGTACCTCAGAGGCCTACCAGGGGCTACAGCATGTATTATGCCACCCCTGGGAAGCACTCCAAAATGACACCACAGGTCTGCTACTGCAACCTGGATATGGGTGTGCTTGTATCCTTTACTGGGTTATAGGCTACCTATATCAGTACCCTATACAGACACATATAAACCTATAAGCCACTCCTATGGCAGGCCTTGACAATCCTGAAGGCAGAGTGCTTGGTTTTGTGTGAGAGGCTACCCAAGCATGAGCTGAGCCCCTCTGCAGCATTCGGAAATCCTTCCTTATGCCTGTTCTGTGATACAGCCATACCATATTCTCTTAAGTGCATTATAACCTCGCGGTAAATGCTAACTTTGGAATGGCTGCATCAAAACATGTTGTGTTTGGTGTCAAATGCTTTGGAATACTACCCCCCCACCAGTTCTGGCGGCGGGGATAGCATTCCACCCTTCTAGAGGGAGAGACATGTTCACACTGACTAAACCCGGTTAAATCCTTTCAAAGCCCTGGCATCACAAAATGGATGCCACTGCCACAGACACGGGTCTGGCCTCCTACTGCTGACCGAAACTCCGGCAGGGGAGGCCTGGATAATAGGTTTCCTGTCACGAGGAGGTGTAACCACCTCCCCAGACAGGCAGATGTGTATTGGGGCAGGGTGGGTGCATTCACAGAATGCTTTTGAGACACTGCCTGGGGCACACAAGGTGTCCCTTTGCAAAGCCCGGTTCAAACTGGTTGCAGGGGCGCTCAGCCCCTGCTCTGGTGCGAAACTGGACAAAGGGGAAGGGGTGTAACCACCCCCACCCCAGTCCCACCCATAGGTGGGGCCTTAGAGGTAGTCCATCCCCTAAACTTAGTATAAGTATAGGAACCCCGTCCCTAGGACTTTAGATTACCCTGGACGAACCTCTGAAACATATATCCTGGACCTTCGACTTTCTATCTCGACTAGAAGACGGAGGAAATCTCCCTTGGGGTCAAGGAGTGACTCCCCTGCTTGGCAGGCACCAAAGAAGCAACTGACCGGTCTGCATTGCTGAAGCTCCCGCCGGACCCCGAAGTCTCTGCATCCCCAGAGGTGGATTTCCAGACTTCACCGAGGCTACCCTGAGTCCACAGCAAAGCTGAGGCCCGTGGCTATCGTGGGTAACGTGGAACCGTGACCCCTGGACACCGTGAACTTTTGCAGCAACAACACCTTTCTGGTCATCCTGAGCAGAGGAGTTTATAGATACTTTGGCCTCAGCCAAGTACCTTAGCACATTCAACTTGACAGCTGGCTACTGGCAGATCAGACTAGCTGATGATGCACAGCCAAAAACAGCATTTTCTACCCCTAGTGGGCATTATCAATTTGTGGTAATGCCCTTTGGTTTGAAAAATGCACCTACCACTTTCCAACGGTTGGTGAATACAGTTCTCACAGGCCTGGAAGCCTTTAGTGCAGCATATCTAGATGATATTGCTGTCTTTAGCTCCACCTGGGAGGATCACCTGGTCCACCTAAGGAATGTTTTGGAGGCCCTGCAAAAAGCAGGCCAAACTATCAAGGCTACTAAGTGCCAGATAGGGCAGAGTCAAGTTGTATACCTGGGCCACCTTGTAGGTGGAGGCCAGGTTCAACCATTACAGAGCAAAATCCAGACCATAATGGAATGGACTGCTCCAACTACCCAGACTCAGGTGAGAGCCTTCTTAGGCCTGACTGGGTACTATAGAAGATTTGTCAAAGGGTATGGATCAATAGTGACACCCTTGAATGACTTTCTAAGAAAATGCCCAAAACGGTTCAGTGGACAGCTAGCTGTCAAAAGGCATTTGGTGACCCGAAGCAGGCCATGTGTACTGCCCCCATTCTGCAGAGCCCTGACTACTCCAAAAAGTTCATTGTTCAAACTGATGCATCTGAATTGGGGGTTGGGGCTATACTGTCACAACTGAATGAAGAAGGTCAGGATCAGCCAGTAGCTTTTATAAGCAGAAGGCTGACCCCTAGAGAGAAACGTTGGTCAGCCATTGAGAGGGAGGCCTTTGCTGTGGTTTGGGCTCTGAAGAAGTTGAGGCCATACTTGTTTGGTATTCACTTCCTTGTTCAGACAGACCATACGCCCCTCTTATGGCTAAAACAGATGAAGGGTGAAAACCCCAAACTGCTTAGGTGGTCAATTTCCCTACAGGGGATGGACTTTACAGTGGAACATAGACCTGGGAGTAACCATGCCAATGCAGATGGACTCTGTAGGTATTTCCACTTAGAACATGAAGACTCAACTGGTCAAGGTTAGTTTAATGTCCTGACGTTTGGAGGGGGGGGGGTTGTGTAGGAGAGTAGGATCTACTTCACATGGGTACCCCCCCTTTTTGCTGGTGTTTCACTGTTTTTCGACTTTAGTCTGGCTGTGGCCCTGCTAATCAGGACCACAGCCTAGCTGCTTCCTCTATAAAATGGTTTCCATGTACAATTAGGTACATATCTAATTGGATTCTGGAGTGCCTTATCAGCCCCTAGTATATGGTATACTATGTACCTAGGGAATAGGTACCTCAGAGACCTACCAGGGGCTGCAGCATGTATTATGCCACCCCTGGGAAGCACTCCAAAATGACACCACAGGTCTGCTACTGCAACCTGGGTAAGGGTGTGCTTGCACCCCTTACTGTGGTATAGGCTACCTATATCACTACCCTATACAGACACATGACAATCCTGAAGGCAGAGTGCTTGTTTTTGTGTGAGAGGGTGCCCAAGCATGAGCTGAGCCCCTCTGCAGCATTCGGAAATCCTTCCTTATGCCTGTTCTGTGAAACAGCCATACCATATACTCTTAAGTGCATTATAACCTCACGGTAAATGCTAACTTTGGAATGGCTGCATCAAAACATGTTGTGTTTGGTGTCAAACGCTTTGGAATACTACCCCCCCACCAGTTCTGGCGGCGGGGGTAGCATTCCACCCTTCTAGAGGGAGAGACATGTTCACACTGACTAAACCCGGTTAAATCCTTTCAAAGCCCTGGCATCACAAAATGGATGCCACAGACACGGGTCTGGCCTCCTGCTGCTGACCGAAACTCCGGCAGGGGAGGCCTGGACAATAGGTTTCCTGTCACGAGGAGGTTTAACCACCTAACCAGACAGGCAGATGTGTATTGGGGCAGGGTGGGTGCATTCACAGAATGCTTTTGAGACACTGCCTGGTGCACACAAGGTGTCCCTGTGCAAAGCCCAGTTCAAACTGGTTGCAGGGGCACTCAGTCCCTGCTCTGGCATGAAACTGGACAAAGGGGAAGGGGTGTAACCACCCCCACCCCAGGACCACCCATAGGTGGGGCCTTAGAGGTAGTCCATCCCCTAAACTTAGTATAAGTATAGGAACCCCGTCCCTAGGACTTTAGATTACCCTGGCCGAACCTCTGAAACATATATCCTGAACCTTCGACTTTCTATCTCGACTAGAAGACGGAAGAAATCTCCCTTGGGGTCAAGGAGTGACTCCCCTGCTTGGCAGGCACCAAAGAAGCAACTGACCGGTCTGCATTGCTGAAGCTCCCGCCGGACGCCGAAGTCTCTGCATCACCAGAGGTGGATTTCCAGACTTTGCAGAGGCTACCCTGAGTCCACAGAAAAGCTGAGGCCCGTGGCTATCGTGGGTAACGTGGAACCGTGACCCCTGGACACTGTCATCTTTTGCAGCAACAACACCTTTCATCCTCAAAGTTGTGCTTTGGGCTCCGAGTAGCCCCTGCCTTGAGCACTTCCTGCACCGAAGATTGTTGGCCTCCACTCCATGAGTGACCCGTGGGCCAGCTCCAAGTGCGACCGTTCGAGGCTCCTTCGCGATCACTAGCTCGTTGGCTAGCAGGTCCCCACGAAGGCAACTCCACTTCTAACTGTGCTTTTCTGGTTGCTCCAGACTTGTGCTTACTTACCCTCACTGGGTGAGTCCATCAGACCTTGCTGGTCTGCACCGCAGTCCTTTCTCTGATTTCCTGAGACTTGCCGTTGCCAAGGCTTGTTGGGACCTTTCTGGTCGCCGACAATGCAGCACTCGACAGACTTTGTGGGACAGCTCGAATCCAGCTTGTGGACTTCATCGACGCCTCCTGGACCTCGTGGCTGAAGAGTCAAGACACTCGACAACTCACCTGAAGCACCCAACATCTGTGGGCATTGGTCCATCCTGCCCTAGGTCGCTGGCAAGTGACCCAGACTCTGTCCCCTCTGCTGTCAGGTTCCTTACATCCTAGATCCAGGCTTGGATCTCTCCGGACACTTCTCCTCTTCTCGGCAGCAGCAGTTCTTTGCAGGCTTCTATTGGAATCAACGACGCGACCCGACACCAAAAGGCACCTATGCACCCGGCTTCCCTGGGTGAGGTAACTCCAGTACTCCAGTACTCTCGAGGGTGCTAGCCCTAGAACTGTCTTAGTCCAAAAGGGTTTGGTCCTAGTTCGATTTGAAGTGTCTCTATTCTTTAAAATTCCAACCGCAACATTCCCCATAGAAAGTAATAGGAACCCGTGGTTGTGTTTCCACACTGCATACAGCTCCCGTGGGTCCCCGACGTCCCTACCTTGGGTGGTTCCTTGGGGTCCCAGCGATTCTAGAGGCGATAGGCACCTTGCCTATCTCAGTCGTAGTTCTTATACCACTATTTTAGTATATGGTTTGGTACGCCCCTAGGGCCCAAACGTGTATTTGTGCTTTTACTGATGCTTAAACACTTGTAACTGAAGTACTTCGAACTCCAGTCTCATAAAGAGACTAGAGGGGTGTGATTTATCTTAAATACATATATTTTGAATATATACCTGGTGTGTTGTCTTTTCATTTGATCATTCAAGAGATGATAGACTGGTAAAACAAGCTGTTTTACATTCCTTCAAGACTTAGCCTGAAGGCTGCTCTCCATAGCTACCACTAGGATAGCTTTCACATAAGGTTGTCTTAACCTATCACCATAAGGGGTTGTTTGGACTGATACAAGGTGCCCACTAGAAATAGTGGACAGTATATATCAGGCCAACTTCTCACACCCACCCAGCCCCAATACACTAAAGCCTGTCTGAGAGTTGGTCACACCTCCCTGTGACAGGAAACCTATTGTCCAGCTTTCCCTGCTGGAGTTTCGTTCAGCAGCAGGAGGGCAGACTCGTGTCTGTGGCTGGCAGCATCCATTTTGTAGGGGGGAATCATACCTCCCCCTCCAGTTACTGGCGGGGAGGTAGGATTCCAAGGTGTTTGACACCAAACACGACATGTTTCCATGCAGCCGTTTTAAAGCAAGCATTTACCGCAAGGTTATAATGCACTTAACAGTATATGGTTGGCTGCATCACAAACAACCCCGGAGAATAGGTTCCGAAGGCTGCAGAGGGGCTCTGCTCATGCATGGGCACCCTCTCACATAAAACCCAGCACCCTGCCTTCAGGATTGATAAGGCCTGCCATAGGGGTGACTGATAGGTTTATATGTGCAGTGTTATGGATAGATATAGGGAAGCTATATCTAAGTAAAGGATGCATACACCACCGTATAGCTGCTGTAGCCGGCCTGTTGTGTCATTTTGAATGGTCTCCCAGGGGTGAGAGAAAGCAGCTAGGCTGGGGTCCTGGATAGCAGGATCCCAGCCAGACTAAGTCGAAAAACAGTGAAGCATCAGCAAAATGTAGGGGTAACTATAAGAAGCAGATCCTACTCTCCTACACTGCCCATCCACAAATTAATTTTTTTTAGGTTCCTTTTAATCACCGTCAGAGCTTTTAGGAAAACAGGACCTTCATATTTGACCGCTAGATTTACACCCTGTGTTACTGTCAGAACACTCAGATCGTCCTCAGCTAATTTGTTTAAACCCCCCTTTTTAGACTCAAATCTAGAGGAGGCAAGTCCCTGGCCAGTCTAGGAACAAGAGCATGGAACCTCTTGCCTACACAACTAAGACTCTTAGAGTCAGAGACGCACGTCAGGAAAGCGCTTAAGACCTGGATCTTTCCAGCTCCAGACTCCCTCTGTCGCTCTATGGTGTAATCTATACCGGTCTGTTTCTTCTGCTCACTCCCGCATAGCGTCAAGATGCTCCTTCCGGAGTGATCGCGCACTTTATAAATGCACAAATCAATCAATCAATCAACTTCGCAATAGTTCCACACTGTCATTGTATAGTGCCTACACTACTCAGCAGCGCTGCCACATATTTATTGGAAAATAGCAACATATCCAAATGAGGCTCCTATATGTTTAATGAAAAATTGCGAATGCTTCTCAGCAGGTCTGGTACATTTTTACCCGGACATTACAAACACATCTTGACAGGGTAGTCGTACTTTGAATAGGAAGTTTACATGCTCTTTACAAAAGTTACAGCCACAGTGTCCTTGCTGGCCTATAATTGCTGATGTTTTTGTTTCATCATGTAAGGCTAGTAATATACCCCAAATTAAGCAGTTACCGCTAAGGTTTGGTCTCCAGGTGACAGTTTAAATTCCAGTATGGTTGACTCTGACTCTCATCTTCCGATGTTGATTAAATGATTCTGGGCCCGATTCACAGAACTAACTTCAGACAGAATCCTAAACGTACTACCATTTTGGTATTCACAGAAGGCACTTACTCATTTTGGTATTCACAGAAGACACTTACTCATTTCAGTATTCATAGAAGTTAGGACTCCTAACTTTAGGACTCCTAAATGCTTTCTGTAAATACCGAAAGTCTTAAAGTTAGCATTCTTCTCAGTTTAGGAGTAGTAAAATTAAGACTCCTAACTTTAGGACTCCTAAATGCCTTCTGTGAATACCGAAATGAGTAAGTGCCTTCTGTGAATTCCAAAATGAGTAAGTGCCTTCTGTGAATACCAAAATGGTAGTAAGTTTAGGATTTTGTCTTAAGCTAGTTCTGTGAATCAGGCCCTAGAAATTAATTTTGATTTGAAAGCAATAATTGTATAAATTGAGTTACGACCATGATGTACAGCTCGTCTGGTCAATGCCCTTTGGTTAGGCGTTTTGATTTTCTGCGGTGAATAAAAATAGTAACAATATTGGGCTTAAACATGTTCTCTGCAAATCGCTTTGCCAATTACTGCAAGCACAACATATACCCTGCAACAGAAAGTACAAGATAAAGCCAGAAATCTCATTCTGTCCAGGGCACAAACTGACCTCATGTCATGACTGTCACTTTCAGGAATTAATAGGTTCTTAGCCCATTACACTTTGAATTCTGGGACTTGTAGGTCCACATTTTCTCTTATCAGAACGGGCCTACGGGTGGCAGCACACAAAGTGTCGTTTGATAAAAGAAAAAAAAGCACTGAGACAGATCGTTTGCATTTATGGGTGGATAAGGGTACAATAAAAATGCTCTATTATTTATATTAAGAGGCGTAACATATTAGTCTAATTCTCATCTGACAAACTATGCACGGAGCTGACTGACAATAAATGTATTGCATTCATGCAGTGCTGTTATTGTCTTTTCTACTTTCCGTCTCGCCATGATATTGATTGGTGACGTAAAGAATCACTTTCCTAATCCTTTTTGTTCCACTCAAAGAAAGGACATGAAAGGTTTTATGTCCTGGAACTGTTTGTTTCTTGCACTTTAGCTCTCATGTTGTGGTGTTTGTGAGGTGAATTAAGTCTCAACATGAGCTGCACAGTTCCTTTAGAAGCACAGTGTTGCTTTGCCTGCTAGCTCGGTCATTTGAGGCTAGCCATTCCCTCTTAGGCCCCTAAGTACTGTAATGCCCCTCCTGCTATGAGGCCCCTTGGGCAGGTATTTGCACTGACTGTGATGAGGAAGAGTAGGACAAGAAAACTAATCTGGGCATTACACCCATGTCCCCTTGGCTACAATGTGGCAAATTCCAAACAAGTGCATTAGACCCACAGACAATCAAATTAACACTCAGTGCTAAAAGACGGGGGGGTGGGGGGAGGGTATTTAGAATTCGGCATAGCAGGTGAACCACCAATATCTGGAGGGTCACCTACCCCACCGAAATCATCATTCATATCATATTCAGCATTTACAGGCAGCCTGTTGGGGCAAAAAATGTCCCATACATGGGAACAAATGTACACCTTCGCCTGGAGTGCCCCAGATGCATGTAGATGTGGAACCCTGGTTACAAAATTGGTTATGAGGCATGCGCGGATCATGCATCTGTGCCATGACCTAGACCTACCTTCATGGACTGTGGTCTACTATTGCCTGGGAGGGGCACCAAAAGTGCTTCGCTCAAAATAGGTGATGCTACTGCCTTCACACTCGAGTTGCGGAATACCGGTGCTGTGGTGGTAGCATACCTGTTTAATGAAGAGTAGAATGGCTGGGCTGTATCCCAAGTCATAGGAGTGGAGCCTACCATCGCACACAGTCAAAGATGTGCAGCTGTATTTGCAACTCACTTGGCCTACATGAGAGGGATGTAACGATGTGCATTGTGTGCACGTTCCTCTGTGCTAGAGACTGCATGTATGTGTGCCTGTGGGTATACATAATATGGAGGCCTGGGGATTCCATTATGGGAAGCCCAGTGCCTAGAAAACTCTAAGATGGAGGTTCAGACTGCAGGTCCAGACAGGATATATGGATTGCTGACATTCCTGTGGCTGGGAGAGAGCTACTTTGGGAGGGAGCAGAGCATCCTCTCTGCACATCAAAGACATATTATGATTCAGGAAGGGTTCTGAGCAGGGAGGCCAGAGCAGTTTTTATGGTAGACAATGGGACAGATAATGCACACTCTACAAGAACACAGAATTTTGAGAGGCACATGTTGCTGGAGTCTGACACACAGGTGCAACCCTTTGCTGCATCCATTACCTGAGTTGTGGGTCCATCAGCTCTGGTGCCCCCGTCCCGTTGCAGGGCTAGACAAGTCCCTGGACAAAGAAAAGACCCAAGGAGTGGGCACTTCAAAGAGCCTAAAATCTACAACATGAGTTCCAAATGGGTCAGCCACTAAATCACATTTATGTCTGTATAGACTGTATAAGAGGGGAAGCTTAATGCCCACTTGTTGTTCAGAGCTTTGACAGGTTCCCTATGACTTGAGCTACTGCAACCAGTATTGAGTTCTGCTGTTCTCCCAGCTGAGCAGGTGGGCATTGCCCAGGAAGACAACAACATTTAACCTAAGTCTGTAGCTTCAGCCTGCTTGTCTGCCAAGATGAGTGTGCCATGTGAGGAGAAGGAGAGTCTGGAGGGAGCGAGGCCCAGCAAGGATCCATAGACAAGGATCCCGGTGAGTGTGAGGCCGAAGGTCCATGGAACAGGCTTCCCCGTGGGTCTGTTGCTGTGCACAGAGAGCCGTTTGTCTGTGTGTTACAGGCCATTGGCTAAGGACATAATTGGGACCATTGCTCATTAGCACCGATTGGGTGTCTTCGACGTTGGATGACTGGATTCACCCAAATGCTTAATTGGAGCCATTACCCTAGGCTCTAAGTTAGCTAGGGAGCACACCCAGGAGTGTGGACCCTCTCAACTTTAGGGCCGCCATCCATGGCCCGAGCGCGCACTACTAAGCTCAAGGAGCTGCTTCCCTGCCTTCAACTGCCAGACCTGCCTGCCAAGGAATATTCTGCAAGAGCAGGAGGCTCTCCTCTTCCCTCTGGGCCGCTGACTCCTACTGAAGGGGTCCTCACCACCAGAGAAGGTTCCCTCATTTCTGAAAGTACTCTGCTGGATGCCAGGCCACAGCACTTCTGTCCCAGCACTGAGAACTCCAGAACACGTGCCAGGGCATGGAAGGGGACTGTTACACTGATGCCGCCGCCTGCGTGAGGCGCATCAAGCAGTGGCTCAATAAGACTTTGGCATTAAGGATTGATGCGCCGCATGTAAGAACTGTGTAAGAGACTTTTGGCCACTTGCTAGGAACTTTGTAAACCAAAGACCTAGAGCAGAGGTTGGTTGCATCCATGGGAGAGTGACCTCACATACGATCTAGACACTTCAGAACTTCATAAAGGGCCGAGATGGGAGAGACTCAACCACTGTTCCCTCTAAATTGGTTTCTTCTGTGTGCAGCAATGACTGCACCCAAGGCTCTGTACACCAACTCATGATGCAAGTGAGTACTTTTCTCAAATGCATGATATTCAAAAGAGGGAGGGAGCCCCCTGAGAGTAAAACTGCAGTCAGTGAGGTACCTTGTTTCATGGTGTAGACTGGGGTGCGAGTCCATTAAGATTTGTAGCAAAGAGCGAGATAGACAATCAAGCAAGTAGTCTGTTATTTTAAATTAGTTCAAGATGAACAATTTGAAAACTTGTAGCCAACTAGCTCTCCATGCAGATCAATCCTGTGTGGTTATGTTGAATGTTGTGGGTACAATAAAAACAACTTGTCTTTGATATATTACTTACTGTATTTGTTTTACATTTTTATTGATCTCTTAATAGCGCCACTCAAAATTACTCAATTCAGTAGTTGTCATTTTATCTACTTTGAATGGATGAAGGGTTGAGTGATCCTTGGCAGGATTTGACCCTGCTGCTTGTATGTTCAATTCTGATTTCAGTAGAGCACACATACCTTGACGAGTAACCCCAATAGTTTTGAATTGGATTTTCATTTAAGGTGCCATGCTTTCACCCATGAAAGCTTATTTAAATATAATGAGAAAGAAAGAGCATGTTTGAACAATTCAAGATAAACTGAACCTATTAAGTTAGCAGTGGTTAATTTCAGCCGGTGGTTGCCAGTAGGGGACACCAGCACTTATTTTTGGGGATCGGCACGTAGTCCCCAACATCAGATATTTGCTCAGTGCAAGAGCACAGATCGTAAAGACTGAGGAAGAGAAAGACAGCCAAATCTTCACAAAGGGAGTAAGCAGGAACTTGCAAGAATGAGAAAAATATGCAGGGAGTGTCTGGTAGAGGATAAAAGACTACCAGCCTTGGTTTTTGGCACACTGACATTTAAATGCTCCGGTCGCTGGCTTCTAGGGAGAACTTCAGACACCAACACTCATTCTTTCACAAATCAGGCACTAAGTAGATGTTTTAACACAATGTGACAATGTAGTAATATATGTCAAACATGATTGATTTGGAGAGTTTGCTATATATCTGGCCCTAAAAGTGATATCCTGGGTCTATCACAATATCTCAGAAAATTAGTTAGGCCTTCTTTAATGGAACTTACTTCTACAATTAACTGAAGACAATGGAGATTCAGATGGTGCATCACATGCCTTCACTGGACTGGTTTGCAAACCTGTTTGCACATGCAAAAGCAGCATGGGCCATGTATGTACAAAGCCTATTTAGCGAGTCGCAATTTATTTGCGACTGGCTAAATAGGTTTTGCGACTCGCTATTAGAACGGGGCGTTACCTTCCTAATAGCGTGCGCAAGCCCATGTATGAATGTTTTGCGTCTGCAATTGTGGGCACAAAACACTCGCAAAATGCCACCCTCTTCAAGACAGTGGTAATTAGGGGTGGGCGGAATTTGCGTATTCGCACTACGCAAAGCTCCGCGAAACGGTAAAAAATCTCCGTGAGCACGCAGAAATTCCGTGAACATGCGCAATTGCATGTTCACGATGCTTTTTTCCTATTCGCGAACGCTGTTTGCATGCTCGGGGGATATATCTCACGAACACGCATTTTTTAGAACGCCAACAAGCAAAAAATTCCACAAAGTAACGGAACGCAGAATTTTGGCCAATTCCGCGTTCTCCGCGGAATGCGAAATTCCGCAAATTCCGCGAGCGGAACGGAATTTACCGCCCAGGCCTAGTGGTAATGCACTCGCAAAACTTTGCAAATGCATGGGAAAATATTTTATAAGGGCACGCAGTGGTCCCAGGGACCACTACCTGCCCTTAAAAAAACGTTTCATTTTTTTCTTTTTTAAATGCATCCGCTGCATTTTTTTTTTTAAACTGCTTTATTTAAAAGGCCACCATACCTAGGAGGGCCTGCCATTCCCAATGAGGTCATAAATTGCGAGAGGCTGATTAATATTCCTGAGCCTCTCAAATTGCGACCCCATCGGGAGTCGCTAACAGTGTGTTACACACTGTGTACATGCAAAATAGCGCCTCGCAAATTGCGAGTCGCAAAAAACTCGCAATTGGCGAGGCGTTATTTTGGGCATCGTACATCTGGCTCTAAGTCTGTTAGTTTTGCACATTAGATGGAAATTACAATAGATACTTGTTTGAAGATTTTCATGTGTAGTCTACAGAGAGGTCAAGGATTCGATGATCATGTAGTGTGAGCACCATGACCTACTGACATGCACTGAGAAAAAACCCCATTACATTCAGCCTCAACTACTGATCTCTCGATTGTGCCCTATTATGAACATCCACCCACAAGTTCAGCTCACTCAGCCACCTAGAAGGCACTCCATGGACAGCATACACTGTACAAGAGCTGTATGTTACAATAAAAAAGTGCAGAAACATATCGGGAAAAACAAGTACTTCTAGGGAATACAAGATGAAGTGAAACATGAAACGTTAAATGTAAACTAGAAACCATTGCTGGCGTGGCAGGAATAGAGCCTGTTAACACAATGGGAACTACCCATTTCTTACAGTGCTATTTTTATAATGTTTTGGGAGAGAAATAACAAACAAAGTGCTATCTGTCTGTGTGTGAGTTAGTCTGAGTAGATCATGCAAGTTGGATGCTTGTTTCCACCCAAACCATTTTATCAGAAGACCACATAAAATTACATTTAATAACAGTCCACTCTTTTCCCACTCATAGACTTTGCATAGTGTCTCTCCAGTTTCTACAAAGTGGTTTGTGAAAGAGCACAGTATCAATAAATGATAGAGGTGGATGAGCCACTTGAAGCTGGAGCCGGGCTGGAGCCGGATTCTGAGCTCTGGCTCAGCTCGAGGTCCTCCTGGAATCTCCAGCTCTATATGAGTTGAGCTTTTTGTGGTTCTGCTTGCCACCTTCTCTTTACCCTGGTGCACAACGTTTAAAACAAAGCATGAGCATTTTAGGTAAAAATGAGAGATCCATTTAGTGGATGATTTGTACAAAGTGAAACCACACAACATGTGATTAATTCTGGCTTCCTAGCTTAACAAAACTGTGTGATCTTAGGAAAGCATTTTGTTTCACAAATCCACATTTTTCATCATTTTCACTTTCAAATGTCTGCATTCAGCAAATAGGCTGTGTAAATGTATTACGCTTGGTGTAATAGACTGTAACGTCGCTCCATCTATAAGTCTGTGGATAACATACAGGGTGCACATGACAACTGGCTTGACTGTTAGTTCACTAATGTCATTTTCACCAATACAAAGGCAGGAATGGTTCCAAATTAATATTTTAAAAAGATCACTTTTAAAAATTCCCGCTGAGTGAATATATAATGTGACTTGGTGGTGTCAAATGCACCTTTTTTCATTCTGAAAGAATGTATCATGTTTTACATGATGTTTTTTGCATGATTTACATGGCTCACATTCCTAGGGCTTGGCTCATGCAAGGGTTCTTAGTGCCAGGCCAGACCCCTGGCTAAGCTTCGGCTCTGCTCTTCGTTATTTTGTTGTCTTGCCCCTTCTAACAAATAACCACACTCAGTTCTGTTTCTGAAGTTCTTTTTTCGCAAAGTGTCTCTAGACATATGTCTCATATATCCCCCATACATTTATGAGCTTGTGCTACCTTGTGCAGAAGCCGTAGACCCTTGCCAGTAGAACTAATCACACATCGTGGGAATCATGGGTTCAAAAGGAGTAGCAACATGTCATAATGTATATACTGCACTAAAGAAAGAGCCATTCTCAAAGTGCCATCCAGCCGGGTGCTAATAAAATATGAAAAAGAAACCTTTTAGTTTGAAACAGGAAAAAGTAAGACAAATTCTGATTTATCTTTATGTGCGCGCTATTAGGCTCGTGCTGCGCGGGCACATAGATGGAGGCTGGGTGGGGCGCGTCTTAGGGGTATCACTGGACTCAACTGAACTTGCTTGAAGCGCTCAAGGCGGCTCTGCGAGGGATTGTGCTGATTATTTCACTGTGACAGAATTCAACTGTTGGGTGTAATAAATATTGTTCCTCCATAGAACTTAGTATTGGCCTAAACATGACTTATTGGGGTTGCTGAAAGGCACGTTGAGTTGGGTGTTCACGCCTAAATGGACACTTTACCTTCCCATCGAAAGCCTTCAACTGCTGCAGCTGCACTACCATTGAGGGTCAAGTGCGCAAGGGGTACTTGGCCCAGTTGCTCCGAGCAGGCCCCAACCTCTGCCTGCCCTGTGGCCCTCTGAAAGGGTTCTGACACTGATGAATCAATCAAACAATCAGGGGAATTGTAAGTGCACTGCTCTCCCATGAGGGTCTCGAGGGGTTGGGGGGGGGGGGGGGGGGAATGCGCAGCTCCCTTCAGTCAAAGAGCAAGGTCTAGAACGTCTTCCTGAAGATGTTAAGGGAGGGGGCGCGTCTGATATTGACCGGGAGCTCGTTCCAGGTCTTGGCCGCGATGTAGGAGAAGGTTCTTCCCGCCAAGATTCTGGCAGTGGAGCCTCAGATGGCTCTGATGTCAGAAACCTCTGACCTGGCAGACCATCCATCACAGGGCCACCAGGCCATAGTGACTGTCGCCCCACACTATATTTAGAGCAGGGTAACTAGTCTTTCCTTCCCAGGACCTCCATACAAAGCTTGATGGTCCAATGCATGGAAATCAAACAATGAACTCCATCGTGCAAAGAGAAAACTGCACTTAAGAGATAGTTATTGAAATACAAATAAGGTTCCCTAGCGGGCCTAAATAACATTGTGTTCGCTCAGTAAACTCTTCTATCCTCAGAGCAATTGATCAGGCAAGCACAACAGACTGGGGCATAGCTTCAGGCGGGTGTCTGGGGTGTTACATCCCAACTAAAAATTATTTTTTGCAGAAAATATTTGGGTACAGGTGCTTTCAGTTTGATATGGTGAGGTGTGTGTCATATTTTACCCAGGATTTGTGCATGTGCACACAGACAAAAACACACACATACACACACACTCTCTCATCTCTGCCTTCAAGCTTGGTTAGTTTGAAAACAATTGTGTTTTAAGTCCCCCTAACAATCCGCACCCCTCTCTCTTTCCACAGCCTCTTAAGCCCCCGTCATGTCCTGCTTCTCATAATTTATTTTTATCAAGATATGGCAGCATGATCATTGGGAAATCTGAAGCTTACACCCGCCCAGTTTTCCTGACCATGCTACACCCCTGACAACAGAGCGAGAAGCCCTCTGCCAGAGGGATGACCTAGCTGGATTTCCAAGCTCAAATGAGCCTCTAAATATATAGTTTCACCCTGGAACAGCTCTTCTGCCAACACCACCTATTCACCAACTGATTAATGGATAATATCAACAGCTCTAGACTTCTGCTTCATGAACTGAAAAATACCAATGATATACAAGGTGAGATAAAATGTGCAAGTAGCTGCAATACAGAGCTCCATCAACAGTCCCCTTTCATGAACGCCAAAACCCCACTAATGAACATGGCATTCATCTAGTTGACCTGTTTGACACTCTAACACAAAAGCACACTTGTGCTAATAGGCATAGGAAACAATGGAAGAACCAATTGACCTTGATTATGTGGTCACCAAGGGCTTTCAGTACTGACCAGATGATTCTCTAGTAATAAAAAACCTGGCTCCTTAACCAGCCATGGCCCGTATAGGGTGTGCACCGGGCAGTGACGTGGGGCGGGGAAAGGGGCATGGTGGGGGGTTGTAAAATGCGGCATACGGACGATTTCAGGTAACGAAAAAAATAAATAAAACAAATTTTGTTGCGCGCGCTGCATTGCATTTGGCGATGCAGCGTGCACAACGAAATTCGTTTTTTTTGTTCGTTACTTACCTGAAATCATCCGTATGCTGCAGTTTATGACCCCCCACCCTGCCCCTCCCCTGCCCCACGTCACCACCCGGTGGCACGCCCTATACGGGCCGTGGCTGTTCTTAACAGCACAGATGAGAGATGCCCAAAATGGCCCCAGGAGTCCAATATTATCCCTTACTTTTGAGATATCTATGTAGGAAAAATGTGCCTATGGGGCCATATTTATGGCAAAGTTACTTAGCGCAACAAGTCACCTTGCTACACTGCGTGACAAGGAAAAGGCAGAAACTTTCCATATTTAATAGAATGCGGTGCATTTCTGCTTTTGTCCCTGCATTGGCACTCTTTTGACTACCTAGCACCAGTCCTGGCACCCTAGCACTATGTGCAAGGGTGCCTGCATTGTTAGCAGGGTTGTTTTTGTGCAGCACAGAATAGAAAGAGGAAGTAATGGGTAGAAATAAAGCTATTTCTCATCATTACGCCTAACCTGGGAAGACAGTGGGCCCGAATCACAGAACTAACTTAAGACAAAATCCTAAACTTACTACCATTTTGGTATTCATAGAAGGCACTTACTCATTTTGGTATTCACAGAAGGCACTTACTCATTTCGGTATTCACAGAAGTTAGGAGTCCTAACTTTAGGACTCCTAAATGCCTTCTGTGAATACCGAAAGTCTTAAAATTAGGATTTTTCTCAGTTTAGTAGTAGTAAAGTTAGGAGTCCTAACTTTAGGACTCCTAAACTGAGAAAAATCCTAATTTTAAGACTTTCGGTATTCACAGAAGGCATTTAGGAGTCCTAAAGTTAGGAGTCCTAACTTTACTACTCCTAAACTGAGAAAAATCCTAACTTTAAGACTTTCGGTATTCACAGAAGGCATTTAGGAGTCCTAAAGTTAGGACTCCTAACTTCTGTGAATACCGAAGTGAGTAAGTGTCTTCTGTGAATACCAAAATGAGTAAGTGCCTTCTGTGAATACGAAAATGGTAGTAAGTTTAGGATTTTGTCTTAAGTTAGTTCTGTGAATCGGGCCCCTAGCATTTTGGCACATTCCCAAGTCTACCAGCATTGCTAAATCTGGGATTGCATCAAATTCCATGGATGTTGCATGGGAACACCCATACAATGCCCATGGAACACTTTCCAGGGGCAGAGCAAACAACGCAGTGATTTGCGCTGCGTTGCATTTTTCCTGATTTATCAAGCCACTCAAGGCCATGCACAGTAGCCTTGCTTGGCTTTATAAATTGCATTTTAAGGTTTGCGTCACACATACACCACAATGGGTGGTACAAATGTGACGCAAACTCTTCAAAAATATTTGCCACAGTAAAAATATATGGTTATCTTTGACATACTCAGTGGTTATCTTGAAAATATGTCACGGGGTTCTGGTCCTTCTGGACTTTTCTTGGTTTAACCTTCCCAATCTGATCTAAATAGCATGTCACTACCATCCAAACATCTAGAGTATGTAACATTTCTGCTTCCAGAAAGTGGGGCAACTGCAATAACAGCAGTTCTCTACCACAGACAGCAAGGCATGGTTACAAAATCATACCTGGTGAAGAATCACAAGAAAGGCTTGTTACACAGAAGAAACGTCAAGGTCCCATCCAACCTAATTATGCAATGGCCACTAGGGCCAGACTGGCTGTAGCAGGTACCGGGCATGTTCCCGGTGGACCGGAAGGGTGGGGGCCGGTTTTTGAGCGCTAGGGCCGTTTCTTTGTTAGTTGCAGCTGCTTTTGCAGCAGTGCTGCAATATCGGCCCCCTGTAACAAAAGTAGAAGCAGTGTTTCCCACCAGCACCCATCCACCTGGGACCAGTCTGGCTAATTGTCAGGGCTGGTTTGCATTCTTAGTCCGGCCCTGATTGCCACAAGAAGCAACCCCAGCAGTGAAAGAACATCAGGTTCCCTATCAGTAAATGCTCACAAGTGTATCCCTTCAGAGCATGGAGAACTAAATACTTACCCTGAAAAAGAACTAGGCTGGAGACGAGTAAGAGCAATTATTTGCAATAGAAGGCAAAATCAAGGCTGACACCATCAGTTAAGTTAACACCTGGGCTTTTATGGCACTATATTGAGGTTGTTAACATAGAGCTACTGTAATAATATAAAAGGGAGTAGCCAGAAATGTAAAATACCTCCCACTTTTCACAAAATGCCTAATGACAATGAGTGAACGAAGCAAGAATGTCTGACTCTTTCTAGAATGGTTCCCTTGACCGTTCCATCTTTTCATCTGCCAATTCATACTACCTCCCCCTTTCAACTATCTAATTTCCATCCTTCTATCATTTCATCCACCCCACCATCCATTCACTTGCCTTTCCAACCATCCACTGACCAGTCAGTGCTTCTAACCGGACCCACATTCAACCATCCACCTTTCATCTTCCCATTGTTCCTTCTGACAACTTTTTAAGCATTCCATCCATCAAATGAACATTCTCTTTACTCAGTGATCCACCCACCCATGCATCCTTCCACTCTTTCAACCTTTCATCCTTCCATCCATACGTCTATCCACCCATCCATGCATCCACACTTCAATTCATCCTTTCAGCAATTGGACCTTTCACTCTTGCCTCTTTCTGTCATTTCCCCTTCTTATCCATCCAAACTTACTACACTCTTTCTTCATTTGTTCTTTTTTATTCTTCCTTTCAACTTTCCTTTCTTCCATATTTCCTTCATTCCTTTCACTAGTCCTTACTTTCATTCATGCTTTCTACCTGCCTCCTCTTTAACCTTTTCATTTCCAACCTACCAATCATTTTTTCTTCTGTCAGCCTATTTTTAAATTCTTACATTTCTCTCTCCCTCTCACTTCTTTTAATGCCTTCTCTGTCCTTCATCCTTGTTTCCATCAATTGTCTTTTTCCCTGATCTAGAATTACATAGCATTCCCTGACCTCCACCTCTCTGTCCTGCTCACGTATTCTGGTATAGCATTTTATTGAGCTTTAGTGAGGGTTCAAGACACCATTGGTATCACATTCACTATATTAATCTATTGCTACAATGTAAGGTGAGTACATATTTATTGTTCTTAATGTCACCCGTACTTACCTTTGGAGAACAGAACTGAGAATGTGATTTCTCAGTCCCCAGGCCCTCACACTGAGGGCAGTCAAAGACAAGGGGTGGGTGCACTCTTAAGTCCACTTATGGTCTGGAATGCCAGGAGCCAGAACACCGGAGTTAGATTCCTCCAATCTCGAATTGCATCCCATCCCATCCCATTCCAGCTACTACCATTTGCCTTCTGGCTGCCTCGTCCAGCACCATAGCAATTACTCACAAACACTCTGCCCACATGCACCACCCACAGACAGCAAAGCATAGTAATGTCATCCACATCACCTCACTCACCACATGAACAAATGCACAAATCATAAACTACACCATATGCTCATCAAACATTTCCTTGCAGTATGTATATATGGAGGTCTTATAAAGCGTGTACCTAAAGTACAAAGGTAGGGGACAAATGTAGCAGTCCAAAAGAGGGGCTAAAGGATGGGATTCAAGCAGGAGAAGGGACATTACCAATCTAGATCATTGTCAAGATGGTTACATTGGATTAAGTGCTCCCTTTATAGAAAGGCCTTGAGTTTCTAATTCAAGAGTTGGAGTGAGAATGCTTGGTGGAGTTGGGCAGGGAAGGCGTTTCAAATCATAGGACTGTAGCAAGAAAAGGCTTGCTACTCCATGCTTTTTTTATTTTGAGCTTTTACAGTTATTGTTGTGAGTGCTACGTGGCACACCGGAGAGCCTAATCTCTCCTGCTCATTGCTTCAGTTACCGCTTTGTAGGTGATGCATCCAACTTTAGATCCAATACTTGCTGGTAGAGGAAGCCAATGGAGGTCTTTGTAGTTGGGTGAGGGTCATTCAGATTTCCTAGGACCTTTGCTCAGTTGGCTAACAGGTAAGATGTGATTCTGGTATGATGGTTGATTACGGCATTGCATTCTTCAAGCTAACAGCAGAACTTGCACAGACGTCTTGAAGTGGGCTTCAAGAAGAAATGATTTCACTTTGCAGAGCATGGCATGATGAGTTGGCACTAAGCCATCTGTGTCTCTTTTGAGATTTGCTTTCTAAAGAAGAGGGTGGCATAGTACACTTTTAGGGATGCATCACATACATCATATTAACATACAGACTGGATGCACATGTCATCAAAAACCATGGCTCGACACAGCTTTCATGATTATACTCTTGCCAGCATGATGCAGAATCCAACACTTTAACTGTCCACTTAATACCTGAGGTGGCCTTCCAGAAATCAATTTTGTCCGTGCATTTGCCACACATCACACATTCACCATAACTGGAATTCTTCACTGGTTGTTACATTCATATCTATACCCAGACAATCACATTCCACTCAACTACAGACTCCTTGGAGAGGACATTCAATGCAGAGATCCCTCTTCTTCATCACTACAGCCTCAGTTTATTACTCAAACTTCACTCTAAGACTTTACCTTCCAGGAGATGCCACCACCAGATCAATTAAAGAATCTCCCCTGAGTCGTCTGAACACACTGACATTAAACAACACATTTCATGTACAACTATATATTGTGTTAAGTTATCCATATAATCCCTACACCTCTAGTTTAGCCCTATTATATATTGGATTGAATAGGCATTTTTGTCTGTTGATATTTATCAAGGTTTTCTGACAACAGAAATGTGTCTCCTGTAAAGAGATTTATGAAATACAAAATAATAAAATGGCAAATAAAAAAGAGATATTCGCTAAATATCGTATTCCACTTGTGCTTCATACCAAAAGTAACATCCTTATTCATATCTTCTTTGCCTTGAGTATCCAATTATGCCTCCCACTTAACTCCCACCACACCTCTCAGGCCCAGCAACCAAAACTATCCAAGCACCTTATCTGATCCCTCAAAGTAAAGAGACGCCCTACAACAAGACATGACTACACTAACCATCACATTCAACCACTGAAAAAACAGATCTCAGAGTCTAAGTCTTCAGCTCATAGCACTGCAAGAGATCACATGTGGTAAGAATGCCATTCATAGGCATGAGAAAAGATCAAATAAATTCTTGGTTACGTAGAATTTAGTGACTTGAAAAAACTTCTTACCACATGCAGGCAACCCACTACAGTCTTGAAAGCAGCCTACTGTACCTTCAATATGTCAGAAAATGAAGATCGCAGTTGGTAAGCACAACATACATAACATTAACATCACCAGGCTAGAGACCAAGACATGCAAGAAAAGAAAGATCAAAAGATAAACCTTCTTTTTCTACCTGCCAAGGATATGGCCTAGCAACCCAACAATAAGCCAGCTGTCATCATTACTCCTCCACTTCAGGAAGGAGCTAAATTCCAAAGACCCAGCTCTTGGAGAAACTCTTAATTTTTTACAGTTAACATACACTAGCAGTCCCAATGCCGGGCATCATTGACTCTGTACCCTCTAACACAGCATTTACAATACTCCTTTGTTTTATAGTAGCTTTGCCCCATAAAACACTCCACATTCACCCAACTCCAATTCAATCTTTGTGTGCATACTCATTCCACTGTGATCTCAGAGCCCTGCCAGTGCACGTGCTTTGAGATTCCAACATCACCTACCTATGTCTCAAAGATCCCATCATGTCACGTCTGCAGGAATATGGAATAAGTATGCATACATAGCACTTCTGAGACAAAAGTCAGTCTCCAGCTTCATTGCTTAGCTTTGGGACTGCATCACACTGGATCAGTGCAGAAGCCGCACCCTCCGAACCAATGCACCACTTCCTGCGCCTGCACTCAGAACAACAGACCTAGACCTATCTCGATATGCACAGAGATCGTGCACACGGTGTTGGTTAAATGTTATTGTACAGGAAGGATACACATGCTGTGCCGCAGTCCTTCTGGCCCTGAGCACTAGGATTCAACTCAGTCATCTTGGAACTTCACATCATGGACATCCTAAAAAAGGAAAGGAAACATGTTGTTCCCCTTGCCAATCCAATAGGAAAATTGTATTCCAGAAAGTATGTTTTCATATTTGCCATGCAATTTAATGTACTCATTTGGTGCCAAAATGTGTTAGAAGCTGAGATTGTTCCACAGGCAAGAGACATAAATTTGGTTACAAAAAATATCTACAGTTTTCTGGTGGAGAGGTGTGGCTCACGGGTTAGAGGTGGCAGATCCGTAAGCAGAGAATCGGCCAGGGACCAGGGTTCAATTCCCGATGCGGCAGGGTCGTGGACCAGGGTCAAAACGGACTCGATAATTCTCGCCTCGGTACCTACTCTAACCAGGAACACACTCGGCAACTCTGGGCATTAAGCTTGCCTCATCTCTACAACGGCCCCCCACAGACGCAGGGGATGCCTGGTTTCACCTTGGAGATACCCAGAAAGGGACCATCTCACAGGGATAGCCAGGACGGGTTCCCCAGTGGTCTATAGCGCCGGGACACTTCCGAGTATCTGTGCGCTGTATAAATGAAAATAACATAACATAACTTTTATATTTACCATCTCAATATTTTATTGTAAAGTTGTTGTGGTCTCCTACCTTGGCATTATGGATTGTGACGAGAAAGAGCATGTTCACTTTTGGTTTTACAGGTGATGTGTAGTTAGGATTCAGTTTACAGTGCATTGGTGTAGGGGAGGTATGCCTCTGTTGGAGATGTAGGTGAGGGTGGTTTGATCCTCCATGCAGTGTATTGTGAGACTCAAAAGGGTGGGAGGATATGTAGAAAAGTGATACTAAGTTTTTCCCCATTTTTGAGCAATTTGTCGGGAAGAGCAAATGCTTTAATAGATGAAGATCCAGAGTCACGGGGCCATCGCTGAGAAGGAGGGATCACCTGAGCTGTGTATGCCATGTTTACAAACTGAACAGGCAGGTTCAGCTGATGCTCGTGATGGACAATGGAGCCTCTGGAATGAAAGCTTGTTGGACTAGTATGAGGACTGTTCAAGGAGGCACCCACATGCTGCTCCAGATTTATTGATGCTTTGCACCTGGTCTGCATAACAAAAGTGATGCAAAATGGTGCAAAGTGTTGAATTGTTATTTACATTCCAGAGCAAAACGTGTTGTGCATTGGAATGTAGCCCCAAAGTAACACAAAGTAGAGCAATTCACTACTTTGTGTCAAGTGGGCATACCATGGGTGGTTGCATGGGTACGTTTTTGATGCAAAGTCCTACCTACTAAAAAAGAAGGAAGGACTTTTTGCCAAAAATGTGTGTCTCCTCAAGAGGGGTGTGGCTAGGTTAGCCAAGATGAGGCTCCGCCCATAAACCCCAAACATCTGACATAATCCTGCTGCCCACAGACCACCAAGCATTACAAGATCACCCCCAGCTGTGATCCTGACGAGACTGCACACTGGGGGAGCTGCATACTTCACTTCTGGATCCAATAGATCAACTCTTGTGAACTCCGGTGCGCCCTTTGACCGAATGAGAAGACTGTGGCCTGGTGCCAGAGCCTCTGTGCTCTGGGTAAGGGGAGCCCCCTGCGCTGAGTGATGGGCTAACTAGAAGCCCTGAGGAGAACTCCGTGAGCACGGCTCCCGATGCTGCTGAGTGGACTGTCACGCTGCTGTGGGACACAAGCGGCGTACTGAGGTAATGCGACAGCCTGCAGTAGGGGGAGGCCTGCTCGGTGCCTAATCACTGCATGTTCTGGCTGGATGCGGTGTACCTTTTGGTCCAGGCACATCCTTGCTCTCCTGTCGGGTTCCTCAAAGTGTGATTCGCAGTTCCTGCCCTCGCAGGGCATGAGCCAGACTGCGGGCTGAGCCCTTGTGCTGAATATGGGGCCTGCCTGTGCTGCAGATCGGAGCATGTAAATTCTCCCTACTTCCACGGACAGAGTAAATCCACAGTCACACGCACATACTCTCATCATACGCTGGGGCCCATTACACTAACATTCATTCTATTACTCTATCCATACTGAATATATAGGAGAAATCCTAAACAATCTGTGTCTAAAGCGAGGTCAATGCAACCTAAAGAAATTGTCCTGAGTCATGATTTTAAACATAGGAAATACATTTGAAACTCAATAAATGACAAGGAAATAACCACCCGACACTGGAATTCAAACAAAGGTCATCTTTTATCTAAATCAGTTCAAAAGAAAGTCAATCATTAGCAAAATCATTATTCTCATAGTTACCTATTGTAGCTAAGTGTCATTTGGGTCAGACTCAGGACAGGTCTCTCAGTAAAGTCTCCCAAGTCGCCGTCCTTTCAATCAGCGTCGATCCTCTCGAGCATAGGTTCGGGAAGAAGTGGCCTAAGACCCTCTCTAGTCTAACATTATTTATAGGGAAACTAACGAATTGAAAGTAACAAACAAACTCTAAACATCCATTGAGCCGCTGAGCAGAGCGAGCAGGAAAGGATGTTGACTTGCAACATTTAGAAAATCTCCGCTCTCAAAAATCACAAAAATAAAAACACGGAAGAAGGAAGCTTAAACTAAAAAAAATGAAACATCCATGAATGCTCTTCCTCGGAACCATTGTGAAGCCACCGCAAGTTTATCAGAGTTCATTGTGGCTTTATTCTTCTCCAAGGGCAACTGGCAGCATGCCTGGAGCTGCTGTCCTCACGGAAACTTTTAATACAGTCAGAGGCCGAAGTCAGGTGGTTTCTAACCATATTCAGCGAGGCCTCTCGTCATATTCCAATCACTCAAGTGCAGGCTGTAAATATCGGCCATCTTGGATTAGGCCAAAACGTACCATCTTAATTAAAAGAAATACAAAACAACGTTACTACATCGTAATGATTAAACAGTGTTAATTCCCACTAACATCCTTATGTGAATGTAATTATCTAGCCGTCTGCGACACAAAGAAGCGTTAAAGCACGTTATTTAAAAGCGCAAACACGAAACAAATAGCACTTTTGCGACACTTTATTAATTAATTTACTCACCAATTTAGTTCACGTATTAATAAAGCAACATAAATGCATTCCCGCGTGTAACTCTTTCATTAGTAATGTTGGTTAATCAGAAACTTTAACAAAATTAGTAATTAATAATTAATTATCAGTAATGTTAATTATGACATATAAACATAAACTGGAGTTTAAATCTCAATAAATTTTCAATAGAAAACCCTGCTCCAGCACCTGTGTCTCAGGCGATCAGGAGAAACATCTCTCCAGTTAGAACCACAACATACAGACTGGAGCACAGAATGAAAGACTTTAATGTTGATGGGGAGAAGAGTGCACAAATAGTGCTGCACCATGGACCATTACCTCTGTGTTGGATACTGGGGGATACCACTACCGGGAAGTATCAGAGACTTTTCCCTCCCTGCCCCCCCATCTCTTTTCTCACTGAGGTGTTGTACTGATGGATTGTGGCCCCATCCTGGCTGAAGTGGGCCTCGGAGGAACCAGGTGAAAGTCAGGTGCTGAAAGCTACTTGAGAGAGAGAGACTGAAGAACCAGAACCTTTTGGGCCTGGCGGCGCAGGGTACGCCCTAGTCTCCTGGATTCACCTGCTCAGCTACACAGAGACACGGGACACTGTGTCGGCATTAGAAGATCAGATTTATTAGCTGCAGCTAGTACAGTTATCCCAGAAGTACACAAGGTAGGTTCTCAGGAGACTGCCACTTCACTCTATGGCGCACAAACTTATATACCATATAGGTAACATATACATTAACCAAACACACTCCCAGAACATGCAAGAAAGAGCCAATAAGGAAAGTTGGAAAACAGGACAGAACCAATAGGAGAGATTGGAAAACAAAAGTGTCAGATGACTCGAAGAAAACCTCTCCTCCAACTATGTTTGTCACCCCTCCCTCAAACTTAATTAATTAACGGATTTGTAACTAACTTGCAGGTGGCGAGATACGTTTGTGTGTGTTGGAGGACAGTTGTGAAACGAGAGAATGCTAGCAGAAGACAGTGAAGGCCAGACGATAAGATAAAGTCAGAAAAGAATAGTGTGAACCAACAGATAGTTGAGACGGGGATTAGAAAAGCCAGACAGGGATTAGTGTATTCGGCCAGTCCTAACATCAGCTTTGCAAACAGAGCCAGAAAGTGTATTTCGACACCAGGCTGCAGAAAAAGCAGAATAGACTTTGTTCGCCATGCTGCCTGAGTGATGGCAACACAAAATGGCGGTGGAGCACAAAATGGCGGGTCGATTCGATCACGATCAGAAATCGAAGTTCCTCAGACCCTCCTTTTGCCAGAACTCAGGCAAAATAGACTCATGCTATTCTGAGTCAATGTCGATAGTCATGAGGTCATTGAGCTGTTGCTGTAACATCAATCTTATGTTTTCTGTTACTTGTGGTTTGGGTTTTGGGATGCACATAGTAGCACAAAGGTCACAGGACCACAGTGCATACAAAGGCAACAGGAGAAAATAATGGTCAGAATTATTCCAAGAAATGTCAATGCTTTCCAACCCCATTTGGACAGTAGTCCCCAAAACCACTCCGTAAAAGACCAATCTCCTTTGTCCTGGTGAATAGATTCAGAGATTATGTGCAACTTGGAGATAGCTTGGTATACTGTCGGAGCGGTATTTCCCGTGGGAATAACGTCCCCAACCTTGCACTCGTAAAGTAAATTTCAATCAAGATTCTGCGTGATACTTTTCAATATATTCTTTTCTTTATTTGAACTGTTTTCAAAACGATAATATCGATGTGAGCCCAATGCATTTCGGGCATTGCCCTTCTTCAGGGGCCTTTTTCTGAAAGTACAAGGATAAAAAAATGTCTAAGCACCTTTAACATATGGTCAACATGTCAAACATTAGTGATGAAACATGACTTAACAATGCGAGAACTGAAATAACAATGCGAAAACAGAAATCTCCCTGTGCTACCAACATCAGTAATGTCTATTTCTGTGCGCATACAACATGATAATGACTGTTTGTACGTTACTAGTTGTTAGGGCGTTTCATTGTAAAAAGTACAATCTCTTACATTTCCACAGCTTTCACCAACCATCTCTGAAAAGGCATTTACCATTTTCCATTTTCACAATTACTCCGAATTAAAAGAATAGCGTCCACAGACGAAATCTACGATCAACAAAAAGCACTCACCCTCAGCAAATTTAAATCCAGAGGATATCTAGAATCCACACTAACGGATGCCATGAAAAGAGTCCAGAAATTGGGAAGAAAAGAACTACTAACATCCAAACCTACAAGTGATGAACAGAGATCTGTCTTTGTGTCCAAATATTCCAGCAGAAGTCACAAAATCAAAAAGTCCATTCTCAAACATTGGTCATTATTAACACTGGAAGACGACTTCAAGGGAATCTTTTCATCAAACCCCAGATTTGCGTATCAACGCACCAAAAATATCAAAGAATTACTAAAGGAAAAAGAAGATACGTCTACATTAAAAAAAACGTACAGTGGGACATTGCCATGCCACAACTGCGGAAATTGTAACGCAATAATTAAAGGTAATGAGATATTACATCCTACAAAAGGCACTACTATCAAACTCAAACTAACAGGGACCTGCGATAGCAGCAACTTAATCTACATGTTAAAATGCCCGTGTGGCGTTGCGTATGTGGGACAAACTCAAAGGAAATTGAAAACAAGAATATTTGAACATAAAAGCAATATCCGACTTAACAACATCAAATCAAGAGTGGCGGCACATTTTAATCAGTTCCATCATAATCCAAGTCAGTTACATTTTTGCATCCTTGAAAAAGTACCGATGTTACCAGGCAAAGACAACCAACAACACTTACTATGGAGAGAAACATTTTGGATAAATTATTTATCAACACTACAGCCAAAAGGAATGAACGAACGTTTGGAATTTGGATGCTTCTTATGATCTGGCATGGAACAGATCAGTAACCAACCATTTACATTACAACAAAAAAACTATTCGCGTTTTAGATTCTATAGGCTACAAAAGTTTTGATTGTTTATTTACTGTCTGTTAATTATGTATTAATCCCATAGGATGTAATATATGTCTTGCTCCCACACTCCTTGTCACCTCATTGCACAAATCAACATGTAATTTCCAGAGGCAGCATTTACGTTATATTCGCAAATACAAAGGCACTTTTTTAATTTCATATTAATGTAATTTTCCGTTTTCACAACTTCCGTTTTCATAATTTCCGCCCATCCAGCGGCACCATTCATTATTATTCTTCGGTACAATCATAGTTACATATACGGGTGGGTAATACCACGATTAGCCAGTATTTTTTCCTCAACACCTTTTTCCACATTAGTATTCCTTCACTATCTATGACCACCTGACTCACACGCCAGTGTTCATAAACGATTCCATGAACCCCCGCGTTCACACACTCGGCGTTTACTCCAGACACACGTACAACGTGAGAAAACTCAAGGTAAGCGACTCTAGCTTTCAATAGCCGGTAACGAAACACAGCGTAGTTATAACGCGCCATTGTATACCTGTAGTAACTCATATTACAGTTTGTTTGTAGGAAAAACAAATCACAGCATTACCGTGAGCACCTTTTTGGCAAAACACGAATGTTATCGAAACATCGGGAGGATGACTATTAATCAGGTATTTTACCTTTTTCTTAGTACGGGTGTACGTCAAAAACACAGGTTAATGTCTCATCGAGTACACCGGCCGATTACCATTTGAAATGTCAAAAAATAGCACGCGAGTATCGTTCAACATGTTAATGTCTCATTGAGTACACCGGCCGATTACCATTAGAAATGTTAGAAAAAATAGCACGCGAGTATCAGTCAATATGTCAGAGAAATAGCATGTGATTATTTTCTCAACATCGGAACATTACATTTTTTTCAAGAGTGTAACATCACTTTTTTGGACTGTTTATAAGTTCGTTTTGAGCACATTTCTTTAAACACAGTACTTTTTACAATTAAACGCCCTAGAATCAACTTTATTAACAACTAGTAACGTACAAACATTCATTATCATGTTGTATGCGCACAGAAATAGACATTACTGATGTTGGTAGCACAAGGAGATTTCTGTTTTCGCATTGTTATTTCTGTTCTCGCATTGTTAAGTCATGTTTCATCACTAATGTTTGACATGTTGACCATATGTTAAAGGTGCTTAGACATTTTTTATCCTTGTACTTTCAGAAAAAGGCCCCTGAAGAAGGGCAATGCCCGAAATGCATTGGGCTCACATCGATACTATGATATTAATAGTATGAAATCATGTAAACAACGGAAATATTGAGAATGAAATTATCGTTTTGAAAACAGTTCAAATAAAGAAAAGAATATATTGAAAAGTATCACGCAGAATCTTGATTGAAATTTACTTTACGAGTGCAAGGTTGGGGACGTTATTCCCACGGGAAATACCGCTTCACTAATCAATACACACCCTTGAGTTCAGAAGGGTTACCAACCCTGCACCACTCATCACGTTAAACCACGATTAAAATCAGTTATTGGGCATAATCTAGGAGTGCTCTATTCCACATTCCAATTGGACTATACTGTCGGAGCGTCATTAGGTATGAAAATACAGCAACTTGACCCGATCAGTTTGCACACTCCACCACGATCTGCAAGAACAAAATCTAAGGCAACTCGATTTTGTAAGGTCATAAGACGGTCCGCCTGTAGTTCTGCCGTGATGTTACTTAAGGCTCCTACAGTGATGTCTATTGTGGTCTCTACGACATGGACCAGTTGCCTTATATTTCTGCTGTTGGCCTTTGGACCCCAAAAAGGAAGAAATCCTTTAAGGAAATCTCCTCCCTCTTGTCCTGCTGTATCTTTCGAATCAATAATCCCTCTGCCGTATCTGTTTCGATGATGATTTGCGGAAGCGGTGTATGTAGGGGGAAGAAGGAAAGCTATATAACAAGTACCGGAGAAACCCGTTGGTAACCATGTGTAAGCTCTATTATAACAGATGAAATATGTGCCTTGAGACGGCACTAGAGGAGGCGAGTTTTGAGAGGAATAAATGTACGTATGGGAGCAGTTATTTCTTTGTATGGTGTCAGAAGAGCGATCGTTTATCTGTAAGCAGAAATTGCCCTGATGTGGTATAGTCCAAATCGGTGAAGACTTTCCTTTCTTAACTTTATCAATAAGACTAGACATATATTGGGTGACGTTCCAGTTAGTGTACACTTTTCTTTCGTCAATGGAGATTTTACTATTTTCCATGATTTTAGCCATAGCTACAATTCCCTTAATCAAAGAACTATGACTAAAATCCGGATCACTAACATGTGAACTAACGGATCGTCTGAATTTGCTTTGATGAGCATTGGAGAAGATGACAAAATAAGCCCAAGCAGAACCCTCATAAGAAAACGGGAGAACTAAATATGGCATTCCTTTCTCTGTGGTGTGTGGCATAACTCCACACACCCAACAGTCAGTTGTATTGATCACTAACTGATGTTGATGTAATAACTGAATAAAGGAATTGTTATAATATTCAGTTCTTCTAATGAGTTCATGTTGAGGAAGAGTATGAAAGAGATGTGGAGAGACAGTTGAAGAAGACGGAGAGGAAGAAGGAGAGACAACTTTTTGCTGCAGAGCATAAATAATCCAACCTATAAATGCCAAAGCAATACACAATGATATAATAATACATAAAGTTATACTGAAACGACTGTACATTATTTTACAGGATTCTTTCTTCATTTATCCTTTCTCTCTCTTTTTCCTAGTGTAGTCTCCATCTTTCTAATGGATGCTCACGGCAATCTTCCTCGATCACTCAATTATGATTGTCTGCCGTCCTATGACACTGCAAGTCCTGCAGGCCTATTACCACTACTCAGGTCACAATCAAGACTCCTACCGTGACCCTGCAACCGGGACAGAATACTACACAAGAGAGAAAAATCTTAAGTGTTCTTTGGTCTAGGTCTCAAATTATATTGTTCCTTGCTCTGTACAGTCTGGTCGTGGAACAATGTTCTCGGATTTGTCGTATCCAAGCGACGATGTGATGGTATTGCTTCCTGAAGAATGTCGTCCTCCTCTTTCTCAGACAGTGTCCCATTTAGCTGTGCATCACTAAAGGGCATGAATCGTGGAACCTTCTCACTTTCAGAGTCACCAATACCCCTGCGCACCCATTGATCGTAGGGTAAAGGCAAAGGCACTTTCTTACAATGCACACCGTGAATCCAATTTTTCTTTCCTTCGACTTTAACTGCTGTTCTCGTGGTTAGCAAAACCATTCGGGGCTCTCTCCACCTGGGTTCCAAATTTCTCGTCCTTTGGAAATTCTTGGTGCAGACCCAGTCACCTGGTCGGATGGAATGACCTGGGTCTGTGGAGGCCTCCGGCAGAGCACTCTGAACCTGTTGATGGAGAACACGCAATTTAGTCGTAAGATCATGCAGGTAGTCAATCAACATTGGATATGGCAAGTCTGAGTATTTCTTAGGGCGAGGGACTCCCCATACATTAGCCGGGCGTCCAAAAACCACTTCATAAGGGCTAAGTCCCAAACGAGAGTGTACTGCAGTTCTGGTGGATAGCAAGACTAATGGCAAAGCATCGGGCCAATTGAGTCCTGTACTCGCTTGAACCTTTGCTAGTTTTAATTTTAAGGTTCCGTTGTAACATTCTACTAAACCCGCTGACTGTGGATGATTTGCCGCATGGAACTTTTGTTTGATACCAAGACCTGCACAAACTTTTTGCATGACTTGGCCAACAAATTCGCTCCCATTGTCACTCCAAACAATGCGCGGCCAACAAAACCTGGGAAAAAATTCTTTTAGTAGAACTTTAGCTGTGGATAAGGCTGTGTTATCCTTTAGAGGGTATGCTTCTATCCATCTTGAAAAGGTGCATACTACCACCAGAACGTATTTGAGGTTGTTGCATCGCTCCATATGAATATAATCGATCTGCAATACCTCAAATGGATATGTTGGAGGAGCAAAGTGACCTGCTGGAGTTGGGGTTCCCTTTCCCGGTTGCACATTAAACAAATAATACAATGTTTCACTACATTGTCTGCGCATTTTGGGATTTGTTCATTCTGCCATACTGGAGCCAGAAGTTTACATATACCTTTTGCACTTAAGTGGGCTGGACCATGTGCCATAGTAACCACTGGGAGTACATAGGCATCCAGTAACAGCCAACGTTGATTTTCAGATAATTCTACCCAACAACCCATCTCATCCAACATTCCTGTACTTTCTTTCCACTTGCTCAACTCCCTCTCTGAAGCCTCTTTCTGAATCGCTTTTACACTTTCCACTGTATCCTCATACATTCCTCTCTCTCTGACCCAATTCGCAGGACCCGCCACATACATTCGACTTGTAACATCTCTCGCTGTCTTTTTCGCTATTTCATCTGCAAATGCATTTCCTCGACCAACATCATCTGTAATCTTTTTGTGTGCATTACACTTCACGATTGCTATTTGGGTGGGTAAGGCAAGTGATTCGAGAAGATCAGTCACGAACGGACCATGTTGTATTTTGGTGCCATGTGAAGTGAGAAATCCCCTTTCCTTCCAGAGACGCCCAAAGTTAAACGCTACACCAAAGGCATATTGGCTGTCAGTGTACACGTTCACTCTCTTTCCCTTTGACAATACACAAGCTCTTGTTAATGCTATCAATTCTGCTGCTTGCGCTGAATTGTGTCTAATGCGTGCAGTTTCCACATTTGTATGTAAAGTAGTTACAGCATAGGCTGAAACTGTATCTCCATTAGGCATTTTAAAACAAGAACCGTCTACCCATAGAGTTCCATCCGGATTCTCTAGTGGTGTGTCTTTCAAGTCAATTCTTCCTTTTGTCTCTTCCTCAGTACGGAAGAAACAATCATGTTGCTCCTCAACACTTTTCTCATCTGGAAGGGGCAACAGAGTAGCTGGATTCAGGGTATTACATCGTTTAATGTGTAGGTGACTATACAAAAGCGTCAGCTCGTATCCAGTTAGACGAGCACTCGTAAGATGCTGCGTTTTCGTTCTGTTTAGTAAGGTATCCACTGCATGTGGTACCATGACAATGAGAGTGTTATCCAATACCACTCCAGCAGACTGTCGAATAGAAATTGCTGCTGCTGCTGTCGCTTTGAGACAACTGGGCAATGCTTTAGCTACAGGATCTAACGTAGCCGAAAAATAGGCACATGGCCGCTGTTTGTCTCCAAACTGCTGTGTTAAAACTGACAATGCAAAACCTTCTCTCTCGTGAACATAGAGCGTAAAAGGCTTAGTGTAATCAGGGGTGCCTAGTACAGGAGCAGAACACAGAGCGGTACGTAAGTCAGTGAAACTCTTTTGGCACTCATCAGTCCAAGGAAGGGGCTGAGGCGTATCTTTTAAAGTGAGTGCCAACAAAGGTTTGGCTATTAAAGAGAAGTTTGGGATCCACTGCCTACAATAAGAGGTGATACCCAGAAAGGCATGTACCTCCCTTTGTGTGGATGGCACAGACATTTGCGTAATCGCCTGAATTCGTTCTGGTGTCAATCGTCGTCCCTCCTTTGATAGGAGATGACCCAAGTAGGTAACCTCTCGACAAACATATTGTAATTTGGAAGGTGAAACCTTATGATTCAGATTAAACAAATGGCATAATAATGCAACAGTGACATCTTTGCAAATATCTTCTGAATCAGCGGCCACTAACAAGTCGTTCATGTATTGGATAAGAGCAGCACCAGACGGCAAATGAAAAGTATCAAGATGACATTTTAAAGCTTGGCTGTAAATGGAGGGACTTTCACAATAGCCCTGAGGTGCACGCTTAAACCGGAAGCTTCGGCCTCCAAGAGAGAAGCCAAAAATGTCCCTACTCTCTTCTGCAATGGGAATACTAAAGAAGGCATTCTTTAGATCGATAACAGAGAACCAAGTCGCTGTGGAAGGTATCATTGTCAATAGAGCAGTGATATCTGGAACAACAGGGAATTGTGGTACAACAATTTTGTTTACCTCCCGCAGATCAATTACGAAACGATATACAGGTGGCTGAGAAGGATCAGTGCGTTTAAGAACAGGAAGAATAGGACTATTGCATGTGTTACCTCTTGTTTCTTCAACCACACCCTTCTGAATTAAATCATGAATGATTTCCAAAAGCGCTTTTTCACCTTCAATAGAAATTCTATACTGCGGGATGCGCGGTAATTCAACATTGGGCTTGAGAGTGACAACATAAGTGGAATCTCAAGACAACCCACATCATTCGGACCCGTGGCCGAAAGCGCTGCTGGAAGAGAAAGCAATTCAGGTGGAAACTGATATTTGGACAAATACATTGGAGAGATCAGTTTCTCTCCTTAAGTAAGATGTACACCAGAAGGAGAACAATATATTGTAGCATGCATTCTTTTCAATAGGTCTAGACCCAACAGATTCTCACCGCAACCATTCGTCAACAGAAGTGGAGCTTCCAAATCATAAGGACCAACTGAAATAGGCAAAGGGTAAGAAACTGGATTACGGACAGGGGCGCCAGAAAATCCTACAGAAACATTCGTTAAGCCAGACAAAGGTGCCCCAGGGAGTTTAGAATGAATGATAGAACTTCTCATTGCCCCAGTATCTAGACGAAATGGCTCTGAAACACCCATTGTAGTGACGTTAACATAAGGTCCATTCTGATCTACTGGGATCGACACAACTCCCTTACTTTGTCCATGGCTGTCCTAGTTAGCATGAAGACTTTCATTCTCGCCTTCAATATAATGGTCTTCATTGTAATACTGTGTAGACCTAACATTTTGCTGATCAAAGTAGTTCACGGAATTGGGAGAAGGAAGGGCACGCTGTTCTTGAGTCAACACACCCCGACCTCTACCTCTGTTTGCTGACTGGAGGCCAGCACGACCTCGTGGAGCACATAATGCTCCGTTGCGTTGCAATAAAACCGGACAACTATTCTTAAAATGACCTTCCTCTCTACAATAGGCACATTGATTAGGCCCTAACAAAGGTCGCGGAATGTATGGCTCGGGTTTTTGATACAACCTCTGAAACTGCGGAGGCAGTTGAAATTGAGGCTGAGCATAACGTGGAGGATAGGCTTGTTGCAAGAGAACCTTCGTTTTTAATTCTTTCGTCTTTTTCTCTTGCTTTTCTTTTTCTTCTTTATCCCTGTTTTCATAATATTGCGCAGTAGCCAATATCTGGGCAGAAGAAGAAACAGCCCATGAACTTTCTGAATCTTTCAATTTGTGTGACAGCTCGGGAAGCAAATTAAATACAAATTTGTCCACAAATAATCGCTGTCCACCCTCTGTAGCCATATCTTTACCACTGTGGTCGATAAATGTCTCTTCAAAACGAGTAAAGAAATCAGAGACACTCTCATCTTTCTTTTGTTTGCATGCTGCTAGTTTATCCCAATTTACTCTCAATGCAGGCATCATAGTTTTCATCAATGTAATGATTCTACCAGGGAGTTCCGAAATTGTCAGGCATTGCACCACCCACTTGCTCTCTATCTGTGGTAGTTATAACATCCCAAGTAGCACCTAATTCCTGCGCGTGATCCTCTCTACGAATCTTAGCCCATATTGTCTGTGGGACTACATTTCCCATCAACATGTCGATATCTGCTAGGTTCATAATGCAAGCATCAACTGTCTATGATAATTCTTTATAATAACCTGCAGGGTTTTTACGAGGATCCGGTAGAGTCTGTTTAAGGGCCAAAACTTCAGATCTCTTCCAAGGGACATGTACCCATATACGTTGGAAATGAGCAGGGATAGGTGCATTACCACCTACTCCCGCTACCTCCTCCTTCCATACTGGAGGAACCTCTCTCATAGGATAATTTTTCAGTGTCAGTTTAACCGACGGATCAGAATCAAGGAAAGCCTGAGAGGACAATAAAGATCTATAAGAAATAAGTGTCCTTACAGCTTTCTCAACCTTAGAACCCACAATAAGTCCTTTATCAAAATCAGTCTGAACCTCTAATAGATCTTGTGGGATCGGACTTGAACTCATATCTTCCCATTCTTTAATGAGTGTATCGCACATTGTATTAAAAACATATCTTTGCGTAGGCGCATTCCATTGTGAAAAGGTAGGCATAATATTGGGCACACTGTATTGAGGACCCTTTTTGATCCATCTACGTGCAAGAGAGTCCAACCTTTCTCGTTCTTCAAAATCTGGGAACTGACTACGAGGCTGTCTTCGAGCAAAAGCCGGAGACACATTTAAAGCTTCAAAGAAAGGAGATAGAATACCAGTGGCTGTGTCTGTGAGACGCTTAGTATTAGGAGAACTGACAGAAGGAGAACCGATAACTGCAGGAGGAGCAGAAGGCAAGAGAAATCTAAGATCAGGAGATGAGGGCAAAGAAGTTGAAGTTAACGGTAAAACCGGCAGAGGCGGTAATACTGGAGGAGGCAAATGCGGAAGAGCCGGAACAGGCGGAGGTACCGCTGGCGGCTGAACAGGCTGTAACGGTTGAGGTGCATTGGCACTTTGTGCATAGGGCGGAGGCAACCTTAATAAATGGGACATTAGGGGATCTTCTTCTATATCTTTCTTATTATCAGAAGGGGAAACAGGTAACACCGGATAGCATTTATCTATTGCCATGCGATGCTGTCTTTCTGAGATTTCAGTCGCATTATCAATTTCATCGTCTTTAAACTGTTGGGCAGCCTGTATAATTCCCATACCCTGTGCTTTTCTATCTCGTTTTGCTTGCTTAATTTCTTTCTGTTTGGCTTCCTTACGCCAAAGGCGGAAAGAGTCAAACATTGCAGGCCGGGCTTTTCTTTTGAATAAAACTGCTTCTAAATTGTCTAGCACATCAGGATCAAAACTACCATTTTCTGGCCATTTTAGAACACCATCTTTCTTCGTGTATCGGGTCCATGCCTCGCTAAAGGCAATGGGGCCAATACCATGTTTTGAATAGAGCTCATATGTGGGAGTTCCAACCGAAGGAATCGGACTAAATTCCTCAAGTCGGGAATCCCTATTACAACCAAAGCAATAAATTCTTCCAAACTTAGTCAGACCAGGCATCTCGTGATATCACCGAACTGTTCACAAACTTCAAGGGGGTAAAACTCAGTTTACGCAGCACAAATGCACTTACCCTCGGCTTCGGCTATTGCAATAGTCGAATCTAAGGACCACAAATATCAAGAAAACAAAAGACAAAAATTGTGGGCGCGACCCATGAAAATACTTAACTAAGGACGTCTTCTCCCGCCAACAGAGGCCCGTCTATCGTCTCGCCTTACCATACATCACCAAAGGAAGGGCCAAGGCAGGGCGGCAGTCAGGGCAGCGGTCGTTAGTAGCCGTCAGGAAGGAGTAACCGCGCTGCAAAAGACCTTCGGACCACTTTCGACATACAGGGGTCGCTTAATGTGGCTCGCGAACCCTCCGGAATTTTCTTGCGGGGTTCCTCACGACCTTCAGGCAGAACCGGTACCACTGAAGCCGCCCCACATTGGACGCCAGTTGAAGAACCAGAACCTTTTGGGCCTGGCGGCGCAGGGTACGCCCTAGTCTCCTGGATTCACCTGCTCAGCTACACAAAGACACGGGACACTCTGTCGGCGTTAGAAGATCAGATTTATTAGCTGCAGCTAGTACAGTTATCCCAGAAGTACACAAGGTAGGTTCTCAGGAGACTGCCACTTCACTCTATGGCGCACAAATTTACATACCATATAGGTAAGATATACATTAACCAAACACACTCCCAGAACATACAAGAAAGAGCCAATAAGGAAAGTTGGAAAACAGGACAGAACCAATAGGAGAGATTGGAAAACAAAAGTGTCAGATGACTCGAAGAAAACCTCTCCTCCAACTATGTTTGTCACCCCTCCCTCAAACTTAATTAATTAACGGATTTGTAACTAACTTGCAGGTGGCGAGATACGTTTGTGTGTGTTGGAGGACAGTTGTGAAACGAGAGAATGCTAGCAGAAGACAGTGAAGGCCAGACGATAAGATAAAGTCAGAAAAGAATAGTGTGAACCAACAGATAGTTGAGACGGGGATTAGAAAAGCCAGACAGGGATTAGTGTATTCGGCCAGTCCTAACATCAGCTTTGCAAACAGAGCCAGAAAGTGTATTTCGACACCAGGCTGCAGAAAAAGCAGAATAGACTTTGTTCGCCATGCTGCCTGAGTGATGGCAACACAAAATGGCGGTGGAGCACAAAATGGCGGGTCGATTCGATCGCGATCAGAAATCGAAGTTCCTCAAGACATAGTTTGGACCCACTACAATGATGGCCTGCCAGTCTATATGCACTGCATATTGACCCTTCACTAGTGGTCCTCTGGCCCCCCACGCCTATGTTTTTTGCATGATTTCAATATGAGGATAAACCCGCATTGGTACCTTGACTGCACCAAATCACTTAAGCAGTGCTCCTACACTACTGACCGAATTTGTGCAAATTATTGGGGGCTACTCGTGCTGTGGTGCCTACGGGGATGATCAGGGCATTTAGAAGCGTGCCCTGAACACGCTGCTCAGAGGAGTGAGTACTATACATATATGCAATATGGGGAAGGATAAAAGCAGTAAACCAGCCCAGACTAATAAGATTGATAGCTACACTCGGCCAGTTCCGATGGCGGAGAAACCAGCTGATTTGTGAGGGAGAATTGTGGGGCCGCAGCCCGCGGAAGAGCAGATGAAAGAGCCATCGATGTCTGATTTGAGGGCTGCTATCCAGGGCACCCAAAAGGAAATGGTTACTAAAATAGACTCAGTGACCATCGATGTGAATCTGCTCTGGATGAACATTCGTGGCCTGGGTGAACGTGTGACGAGCACGGAGGGTCATGTGGTTGACTTACAAACTGATGTTGCTACACTCTGCAAAACAGTGCACTCTTTACAGAAATTGTCCACCAGACTTGAAGAACGTGTGGAAGATGCCTAAGGTTGTTCTTGGAAGAACAATTTATGATTTGTGGGATTCCCTGAAAATGCAAAGGGTCAATCTGCAGAGCTTTTTCTTGAGGGGTGGCTTTGTAAAATCATGCACCCAAGAGATATATCGAAATTCTTCATGATTGAGCGGTTACACTGTGCTTTGGCTCAACCTCTGCAGCCAAGTGCACTGCAGGGGGCCCTTATTGCACACCTGTTTAATTACAGGGATCAAGATGCAATCCTGCAACAAGCACAAGTCAAGGGCCCATCAGATTTTGAAAGTCACCCACTCTCTATCTTCCCAGACTATACTTTGAATGTCCAAAACCGACAGAAGACTTACCGGCAGAAATTAAAATACTATGTGAACTTAATCTATGATACTGCTTGATGGTTCCAGCAAAGCTCAGAGTAGTTCACGAAGGAAAGGTACATTTTTTCTTTACTGCAACCAAGGCCAGTGACTGGATAGACACCTTGGCAGGGTCCCCCTCTCAAGGGTCGGAGCGAACAGGGATGTTGACTCTGATGGAGAAACAAAAATCGACGTGACAGTGGAGACAAGCTGGAAGAAGCAGACGTGCTGGTTCTCTGACCCGGATGGGACGGATTGTTGTGTGTTCAGATTGTACTCTGGAAGACACTGAGGACCTGACAGCAACAATTGACTCCTTGAGTATGGGACAGACAGTACAGATGCGGGCCCACCAGGAACTGATCTTATACGGTGCGCAGTGAGTAATGCTGTGATGAGGTACTAAGTGAGAGACACGCTTGATCCACCTCTGTGGGCCCCTATCTGAGATTTACATAGTCTGAGATCGCTTTATGTGATGTTATGGAATTGTAATTTGTATAAGTGTTGTACAGCCTATGCTGACTGTGTTTCTTGTAAGACACAAATATGGGGAGTATGTGTGTTTTTCAGTGTGGGGTGAATGATGGTGCCAACGCACTACATGCTACCTCCTTACTAAGCTAGATGGAGTGAAGTGAACAGTCTAAAGATGTAGGGACCAGGGGTCTAGAAGCTGTGGCGATGCTGCAGGTATTATCTCCCTGGAACTGCTACAGAGTACCGATCTCTAGCATAGAGTATTAGTTACTCCTTTTCTTTGTTCCTGGTAGACCAAAGATAGGAAAATGGGAATGGGGCGGGAACTGGTGGTTCATGTGCCACTTGATGTTAGGTGGGGCGGGATTGCGGTAGTGTCCAGGGGGTGGGGGGAATTGGAGAAAGGGGTATTTCTGTTAAAGTCACAGTTTCAAGGGGAATGTGGATGCTCGTGTGATTGGATGTTGAGTTGTGTGACGTGGTGGTGTTCATTGGTGTGTGCGGGTCATGTACCTAGTCTACATGATACAAAAGATGGCTGACGGGACATTTAAACTCTTGACCTGGAATGTCAGGGGATTGGTGCAACTTAAGAAACAGTGAAGAATGTATTCTTACCTCAAACGATATCATGTCACTACGGCCTTTTTGCTGGAAACAAATGTTTAGGGACTTTGCGTTCCCAGTCTATGTAGATGCTAGAATGGGCAAGTGTGTGCTATGTCATATTCAGGGTATGCATGGAGAGCCATAAAATGGTTGGCTCCGGGCGTATCATTACAGCATAGGAGACATATATTGGACCCTGGGGGTAGATTTGTTGTTTTGTCTTGAATTCAGGATGGGCGGGAAGTCTGCTTTGTGAATGTCTATGCTCCTAATCTTGACTCTCCACGCTTCTTCATGGACGTGGCAGCAGCAGTCGCCCCATTTCTGACTACTGACATGATACTGGCGGGCAGTTGTATTTGTGTACTTGACTGATCGTTAGATCGCGAACCCCCACAGGAAAACACAAAACTCCACATGACTGATCAATTGAGGGGATTGATGCAGGGTCATGGCCTGTTGGATATGTTGAGGTAGAGACACCCAAGCTCCAGACTATATTCTTGCTATACACCAGCGACAGGTACATAGTAGACTGGACTATTGCTTTTTATCATGGGGCTTGCTCTGCAGGTCCAGAAGGCAGACTATTTGGCGCATTACATATCCGATCATTCCCCACTCCTAGTGAGCCTAATGATGGGACGTGTACACCTCTAGGTCCTGCTATGGTTTGTGCGAGCCGAGATGCTGATGGACCCACCGTTTGTGGCTGCGGTACGGGAGGAGCTAACTCATTTTTTCCAGGGGACCGGGATAGTTTGAGCACCAAGACTGGGATGCAATGAAGGTTGTACTAAGGGGGTGCTGGTTACATACTAGATACGGGGTGAAATAACAATTGGTCTGTGACTTAGGAAAAAATTAGACCAGACTCTCTGACCTTGAGGGGGTGCTCTGAGTGCAACCCCACAAGCTTGAAGAATAGAGACACGCCCAAAGTGCTCTATTAGATGACTGGCGCAGGCTGGAAAAGCAAATGTTCACTGCATATCGACAGAGATTTCACGCCAAGGGGGACAAGACAGGAGCCATGTTGGCACAATTGCTGAAACAACAAGAGACTCGTGAGACGATTTTGGCCTTAAGGGTTAGGGGAGGTAAACTACTTAACGTCCAGTCGGCCATAAATGAGGTGTTCAAGGTTCACCTTGAGAGGGTATGCGCGAAAAGAGGGACCAGATCCGATGACTGGGGGAGGACTTTCTGACCGGTTTGAAAGGTCCCCAGGTTGGGAGTAGAAGAGAGGCAATTTTCTTGGCACAGACATAACCAAAGAGGAGATCCTAGCATCCTTGAGACATCAGAGAACAGCAAAAATGCCAGAGGAGATGTCCTTCCAGACAAATGCTACCATAAATATGACGATGTGATGGTTGATAGGCAATGAGAGGTGTACCTGGAAGCACAGCAATGGGGTCACCTCCCAGATACTATAGAAGAGGCTCTTGTGGTGCTGCTGCCAAATCCTGGTAAGGTACCGGTGGAGGCGACGTCTTATAGATCGTTATCCATGATAAGTGTGGACTTTAAAATACTGAGCGCCCTGTTGGCTACCCGACTGCTCCCATTTCTGTCTGCCCTTATCCATGAAGATCAGTGCAGGCTCATTCCAAAGAGGAGCACCATGTATAATCTATGTAGGTTGTTTCATGTTATCCATACTCCTAGTCTACGGGACGGTTCCTATACACTAGCGTTCCTTGACATTGAGCAGGCGTTCAAGTTGGTTGTATGGGAATATCTGTGACAAGTCTTAGACAGAATCGGTTTTGGGCCCAAATACGTTTCCTGACTCAATTTACTGTACACTGATCCAAAGGCCAGAGTCCGGATGGGTGGTTTGGTTTCTGCGAGCTTCCTACTACATCGCGGCACGAGACAGGGGTGCCCTCTATCGCCACTTTTATTTGCACTGGAACCATTGGCAACACTATTACGACAGAGGTTAGAGTCTTTGGGGATCCGGGTAAGTGACAATACACATGTAATCTCATTATCTGCTGACGATGCCCTAGTATATTTACGAGATCCATAAGATTATGTCTCAGTGCTGTTGGATGCCCTGGCAGAGTTTCTGGGGGTGATTGGACTTCCTGTCAATGATCAGAAATCACACCTGCTGCAGCTGGGAGGTCTGACAATGATGGACCCCGCAAGACTCCCTGTGGTCGGGTTTGCATGGAGCATGGAGGGTATACATTATCTAGGGATTAAAATTACATATGAAAAACACTTCTTGGACTTAAATATAGGCGGAGTGGTTGAGGGGCTGGTGGGAAGGGTGGCTCTAGTAAAAGTGGTAGTGATGCCATGGTGTCTGTATGTCCTACAGAGCACGCTATATGAGATCCCTAGACGTTACTTCAAAGAGCTGGAGAGACTAACAATAGATCGCCTTTGCCCCCCAAAATGGAAGAGAATAGGACTGGGCATGTTGAAATAAACATGGGAGAGGGGCAGCATCGAATTTCCTAATCTTGAGCTTTATTATATGGCTGCCCACCTTCTGCATGCGGTCTCTTGGCTTGACGAGGAAGATAATTGGGAGAAAAGGCTGCTGAGAAGCTCGTGTAGGAGACAAACCCTTCCGGAGATGCTTCTATGAGGTGCACGGATTCAGAAGTCACAACCAATTTTCATTTGATAAATGGGGCACATCTGGGAACAGGTGATTAAGAGGGTTCTTCAGCATGCCGATCTGGGTACTAAACCATATGCGGACATAGGGAAAGTCATGTCAATACAGCAATTGCGGGAGGTGGATTGTGACATCCTAGATGACCTATGTCTTGGGGGCCAGTTTATCAAACGGGACGATGCAATTGACTCGTACATGTTGGGTTCTGGACAATACTTACAAAATGCCAAGCTATCGGCCACAGTGCACAAAATTTGGGCCTGCTTTTTTGAGGAACCACTGCCCTCACAGACGCTGCAGCGATTGCTAGATCTAACTGGTGGATGAACAGTCATAACACATATGTATAGGGCCCTATGAGATGACTTACCAGAGTTTGCCCCAAAGACACACAGTAGGAAGATGCATTAAGTGAGAAGCTAATGCCACAGGATAGGCACAGGGTACATACTGAGATACACAGGTTGAGTCCAAATGCACACTTTAAACTCATACAGTATAATTACTTACACCAGGCATAGCTCTCACCAAAAACCCTACACACCATTTACCCCACCCGGTCAGACAGGTGCCTACGGTGTGGTACACCGGATGCAGACTTTGTGCATGTAGTTTGGAGATGTGTGGTCGTGACGCCTTACTGGAGTGATGTTTTGAAGCGTTTGAAAGAGGCAATGAGATGGGAGATCACAGCCACCCCACATGAAATATTGCTGGGCTTAATCCTAGCCCCTTCAAGGTAAAAACGTAGCCGCAAATTCTTGGTGTTAGGGATGGTGCTGGTTAAAAGGTAGATCGCCATTAAATGGATGAATGCCCACACAGATGTACTGAATGGTTGCAGGATATGACTGCATGAGTGGTGGCTGAAGAAGTTAGAATGAAACATGTGAGACAGGATGAACGGTTGGAAGATGACCTGCCAGCGTGGAGGCAGATGCTATTAGACCTGCGGAAAGATGGAACGGAGATGGCAGAACATAGCACTGCGGTATAAATGGTTCACTAAGAGTAAAATAAGTACTGAGATACAAAAGAGGGAGTGGGACTACAGACACAAAAGTTATAGAGTTAGTAACATGTTTCTGAAGCACTGAAGGACACAGCGACAGGCCACATGCTATATATCATTAGATGTCGGGTGTTTGACTATATCACCACACGAGCAGCCAGGAGGTGGGGGTGTTGGGGATTATTTGTTCAATTCTGAGAGAAAATTATTTGTGTTTCTGTACATCTCCTGCAGCAACTATAATAATTGTGAAATATACTGTACTGAGAAACCAATAAAGGATTTTTTTAATGTATGTCTCCTCAAGGCAGACTTAACTTTGGAGAAAAGTCTTCTTTCCTTCAAACCTTTTCAACTTTGACTTTGCCCTGTACTCTACAGCAGATACAAACTTGGAAACATTTTAAATTATGTTTAAGCATGGTATTTTGTACTCGACAGGTACACTTCCACTATTGTGCAAGGGTGTGTGTAAGGCCCAAGGCAGCCTAAAGTGTTCCAGTGCAGGTAGAGAAAGAAATAACACAATTTCTTCATAGATATAGTTGTGTTTTGCTCTCTCCCTTTCAAACAAAGCAGCGCAGTCTGAAAATAACTAAAATTGACCCGTTGTGTTCCCATGCTCACTGAGTTTGACTGCACATTCTGAGCAAATCCAGGCTCACAACCTCTTGTAGCAACTAGTCTCAAGACTCCTTCCGTGTGTATGTCATTTCTTATCAAGACAAAGACATACGCACAATCATTCGCGAGAATTGCGCCAGGAATCTGGAACTCACTTCCACCGGAGATTTGATCAAGCCAATTAATGGCATACTTTTCCTGCATTGTCTATAATGGAAGGTTCCTCAACCTCTTACTTAGCTGTTCACAACTCCTCAGAAAGGCAGACAGATGCACAACACACTACCTGGAAACTCTTCTGAACTCAATGCGAACCTTCGGACCCATGAAACCAATGACAAAGAAAGGGCTAACTCCTGTAAAGAACTATCAAGAAAGCAAGTATAGCCAAGGTATTATAAAAGCTTAGTACTATATGCATATATACTAGACAAATATGTATCATGCAATTCACACAATGGCAGACCATATTGCCACCACACTAGGGGTCGATGATTGTAAACGTCCGACATACCTCTCACGATGTATACTACAATGTATATATTATAACCTGTTTATACTAGAAACCATGCAACTTGTAGTTAACCCTTTGATAACTACAGAAATCATGGAACCATATATTTAGGGGGTGGATAAAGTGTTTATATTATAAAGCGCTCCGATACCCAAGGGTCATGTTCCCTCTCTAGAAAACTCTCCAAATCAATAAATAAATCACATTCTTTGACTGTTGAAGTGAGTTCTTCCGGTGGAGATCGTGACTCACTGTGATTTCCGGTAGTTTCCAATTGGAGAATGGAAATGGTCGTCATAGTCTTGCAGTTCAGATATTCCAAAGGCTCCCTTCCTTGCAGACATCTGACCACAGCATCCACGATGCTAAGAAAAGAAACTTCAGAGAAAACACATCATTTCGATCTGAAAATGAACCCAGTCTTCATCGAAACTCCCTGCCCACTTCTAAAGGGCGCTTTAAAGACACGTTTCATAAACTTTCAAATAAATCCAGATTTGAAGCTGCCTCAATTATTAGCACTTAACTTAAACTGCAAACAGCTGTGCCATATTTTAATACCGGCTCTAAAGCTCTTACAACAAAATGTCCTATTTATACAATTATATCTGAATTCATTATGCAAATAATGTATGTAAAATGCAACAGTTGAGTTCTGTGAATATTCTAGTTTTCGCCTCTTTTATCATGAATAAAACCTCAGAAGTTTAAAGACTCTTTCAGCACTTAAACTCTATAAATTGCAAATAAGTAGCGCAAATCAAAAGTAGACGGGCATTTTTCCAAAGAACCGTCGCTCCTAAAACTGCTTTTGATTCTCTGACGCAGCTCGTTAAGCCGAATTATATCTTCAGTTTAGTTTCAAATAAAAATGATATTCTATGGTGTTCCTCCGTAAAAATAATCCCCACAGAGCAGCAAACGGTTATATGTAATGAAAGACAGAGCGTGACTGTGGACACGCGCGGTGTTTGTTCATTAAGTCCCTCATAAGTCTACAACTTCTACCAGAGATGAATGTTCCATGTATTCAGGAATCCTCAACTCTTATTTTCGTCTCTTTTTGACCATTTTAGAGCCTCCAATTCTCATTTCTTTCATTTTATTTCTACCGGATAGGAAGGTATCTCTTCTGGTGGTTACAGATGGTTATTTATTTATTTGCTTATTTTTCTGCATTACACTTTCCTCATAGTGGAATCAGACACCTTTAAACTGTTCCTAAAAAGTTAGAATAAATTCAGGCCTAAATGAACGGGGCATACACCTGCAACGGAAAGTAGCCTGGACCAAAAGGCTCTTCCACCTGTGCACGCTTTATTCAATTGTAAGTTTGATGGCTTCTGCGAGACAAATAAATTGGCGACGAGGTCAAAATCGCCTTTTGTGTAAAACAAAGTGCTTTCAATTTTATTGACTGGCTCATGGAAAGTGAGCGCATCAATCACTAGCTATTTTGCAGCATTTTGGAGCCTGCAGTTCTTGGGTTATTTACTGAGGCACGCCCTTGAAGAAGCTGGCACAGTACTGTACTTCGAAAGTGATAGTCAGCCAGTCACTCCTTTATTCGATTTTGATTAAAAATCATAAAAGTACACATAAAGAGCAGATATATCATAAAAATCTTAAAAAGTATGAAAAGACCTTAAACGGCTCGATATAAAAAGAAGTATCAATTTTACAAAGTAAGACAATATTATATACTGGTTGCAGCCATATGCTAAGCAGTGCTGTTACAATATGTAATTAAGCTCTATTTAAAACTGTCTGGGTTGCCTACTACTTCATAAAGTGCACAAAGTGCAATTACCAGCAGCATTTCAAGCATTCATTGTCCAAAAGGCTATTACTATAGAGGCCAATTTTATGCTGGTCACTATACAGAGCACAGGCGTATAGCCCGCTGCATATTAGTACAGACTGAATAGCATAGGTTTACTGTGGATAGCCTTTGGAGACTCCACGACATCCCCGCATTGCCTTATCATGGCCTGCTTCAAGAGTAGCACTGGTAAGATGTATACAGACCTCTATGTCAAATAGTATTTGCAGAAAGGGATAAAGTGCATGGTGCTCTGTACAGACAATCCATCGCAGCGACAGGCTAAAAAGATGTTGTGTATCAGGTACGCCACCAAGAAATGGGCAGTGTTAAGGTATAACATGACCAACAGCTACCTGTGCTGTATATTTTTCACCCATTAAAAGATACGCTCAATACCAAGACAGGTTCTGATTTGGGCGTGAGCCACAACAATAGCCACCAGTGTTTGTTGCCATCCTTTCCTCTTCACATTTATCTAGGAAGGCTTTCACCAGATGTTTTCGGAAACTGGACCTGAAGATGGTAGGATTCAGGAACAGGCAGTGGTGGCTCGCATAGGGCCTGCTGTGGGGCGGTGGGCGGGGCATGGGAGGGGCAGGATGGGGGGTAGAAAACTCGGATATACGACCAAACGGAGAAACATAATAATGACTTTCCTCCGTTCCGTAGTATGTCTCACAAAATCACTTATATGCCCAAACCCAATTTCCAGATGACATATATAATTGTCAGTGGATTTGGGTACAGCGAGCAGTCTTTTTATTAACCCATTTTCCACTTTTCCAAATCTGGCTGATCACAGGTGTCCCAAACACCGGCACCATAGATTGCACTGGTGCAGCATTTAGCCCTGTAGATTTCCAGCAACTCTTTAATGGGTTTGCTGCTCAGTCTAGTTGCAAAGCCTAAAACTGCTTCTATTCTCCTGGCTATGGGGATGTATGATGGTACATCGCAAACGCTTAAATCGCATGCCATTACATCGTAATTGTTACATCGCATGTTCCCTTAGATCGTGAGTAATCACAACGCATACCATGACGTCGCATTTGTATAGCAATGATTGCAAAATACATTCAAACCGCATACAGACACCCCGCATGCTTTTAAATCGCGATTTTTACCCATATGCGCATTTCCCTTCACCCGACCCTAAACCCTAATCCTTGAATCATAAAACAGTACAATACAATATGGCACGCTAACACGTTGTAAGTGCACGTGATGTAAACGCATGCGTCATAACGCATGCGTTGAGATGGTTGTCTCCCATACTACTCCTGCCTACCATTGGGCAATCAGTGTCAGTATTCAGTAAATGCTTCTCTAAATCATTAGCGTATAAAGAAAAGAGAAATGGGGCCAACACGCAACCTTGTTGCACGCCACATTCTAGTCTGAAACTTTCTGTAATGACCCTTGCTGGGCTTTATCTCACGCTTGCAGTGAAGTTATGGGCATTGTGGCTAAAATATTTTTGCAGGAGTTGTTAGCAGGTGAAATATTTTCAGCTGGCTTTAATGCTGATCTGAATTATATGGTCAACAGCTCTCTATTACCGAACTCGATAATCACCAAATTACTGCAATTCAACTGGAACCGCTGCTTCTTCCAGTGCTGGCCTGCACCAAGAAAAACTTTGACTGCACTAACAGCTGATGCATTGGAGAAGCTGATGATGGTAAAGATATGATTGTCATTGGCAAAGGAAAAAAACTGAAGTCGGAACGTATGATCAGATTAGCCATTTTAGATACTAAAAAACAAAAGGCTTAATTATGACCATTTGCATCCCAACAAATTTCCTTTTGTACCAAGGACTGGACACCTTGTAGGGCTGTTGAGTGCCCTTCAAAAATGCCTTAGTGAAGGGTGACTCCTCTCAATAGCCACTGGGCCACCTGGCTCAGATTGATATTTTTGAAAGGTGAGAGTCTCTTGTTTAGAGGGTCACAACTAGGAGAAAACAGAAACAGGGGAGACACCTCAATTGAACATCTGCGTAGATCTTGATTGATGTAGATAACTTTGGGGATAATCAGCAAGGCACCAAACTCCCTCAGACAACAAGAGGGAGAAAAAAGCCAAAAAGGATGAACGGTCCAAAGCCAGATGATTCTCAAGGAATGTGATCCTAAAACTGATCAGAGAAAAATAACGACAAAAATATAAAATGCTACAGCACGCAACAGAAAAGGGAAATTTTATAATGAATGATTCAAATCTGCTGTGAAAAATTAGGAACAAAAATGTTTAGCAAGGGGATGTTGAGAGCGAAGAAAGACCAGGGAGCAAAAACTGTTGTACTGCATTCACCTTTTCCTAGTGCTGTCTTCTACACCCCAAAAACCGATCTGACCTCTGAAGAAGAAACTCTTCTTAGATTGGAAAATTCATGTGCTCCTGATGGAGAGGCTAACATCATCGCGTGTTGTATCTAGGGCTGCCATTGACTCTGGACTCATAGCATGCGTGAACCCACTAAGAAGATTCCTAAATTTGACATTCTGTGTTCCACGCAGTAATCTGGGGGCCGGTTGTTGCCCACACCGTGCACCATCCGCTAGCTCCAGCAAATAGGAGGTCCCGCTCTGAACATGACATGACAAATAGTGACGTGGTGAACAACAACCTGTCCATTACTACATCTCCTGTAAAAGTTGCAAGACCCTGATTAAGTTTTAGTTCTTCTTTTACCTCTGTGGATGAATGTGGCGCTGTACTAAAGGCCGGTAGCATGATGTGTGACCTGAAAGAAACAATGTCCATTTCATGGTCATCCGTCCAATACCTAGGTCTACCATCATCTGAGAAGGTACGATGATTGAAGGTGTTTCTCCTACCAAGCGTAGGCCATGAAGCAGGGCTAGAAGGACAGGGTCAGTTCCAGCTTTAGGATGAAACCCTCCTTGGTGAGGGTCCAGAAGAACATGTCACTCAAAAGAGGGCTGCAGTAGATGTCTTGTAACATTATTTTCAGTCAGTTTTCCAGGGTAATGGAAAACGGAGATGAGGCAAATATTCCTTTACATTTATAGAGGGTGATCTTTATCTGGGAGGTCACCACTGCTGTTTTACAGCTCCAGAGAAAATTTGGTAGTTTCCAGATTCCAGCGTCCTGTAACACTGCTATGTATTAAGAAACCACCCATATAAGATATCCTTGGGACTTTTACTTCCTATCATAGAAGTACATTCTTGAAGGAATAGGAATTGAAAACAAGCCAAACGAGGTTATGCTGCTTTTGACTGAGTCATTGGTTCGGTTGAGCGACAACAATAAAACAGCAGGCTCTTGGAAATTCTAAGCAGATGCAAATTCTAAATGCTGTGTTAGAGGTAGACTCAATTATAGCTGTCTAATGTTCTTTTTTCTTTTCCTTTAACGGCTAAGAGCTTGCATTTTTCAATTGTGAGGATAGTTTGGCTAATCATATTAAAGGTCATGAGCACAGCAGTAGTATTTACTTTTTTTCAATCAGTATTTCATCTGAATATTAATCCTCAAATGATAGAATCCAAGATTTATGAAGTACAGTTTCATTCAGAGCGACCGAGGGTCACACTTTGAATTCAACTCAGGTGTCAAGACTGTGAGTTCGGAGTGTCGTGAAATTACCGACATGTAGGAGTCACCGGAAGAAGCACTGCAGATCATTGTCATGGTTTCAGATGGAGTGAGGAGATAATGTTAATGTTAGCAAAATGTGGGTGTTCTCAGATCTTATTGCCTGTTCCACCCACTGGTATGTGTCCACCTGGAGGGAGTAGATAATCTTCGAGACATATAGGGTGGTGAAAGCTATGGTGGGGCCACAACATTCATTTAGCCGAGTCTCAGTTAAACTTAAAGCCTCCAACTCTATGGTCATGGGCCTCAAGAGAGTTTCTATCTTGGGAATGTACATGGGAAAGCCTATGATGAAGGGGGTTGAGAGCGAGGTCTTGTAGCAATGTTGACTCTAATTAATTTTAATATATTTCACTATTATAATAATGCAAGATGTGGGCTTACTAAGTATATTCTGATGATCCAGCAGACCCCACTCACCCTCTTATGGGACCAAGGGTTCGGGAAGACGAAGCTCTCTTCTTTACAGATTAACTCTTCATTAGCCATCCTTTGAGGTGCCAGGTGGTCTGGTAAATATGAGTAGAAGAAAACATGTAATTATCAAGATAACCTTTAATCTTCTGAATTACTTGATATTGGATGTTGACTGTCTGGTAGCCGAGGAGGTGTTGAGGAGAGGCGTGTGGACCGATAAGGGAAAGTGGAGAAAGGCCAGTGGCTGTGGTTAGGCAGTTTTAAGAGGCTACCATTGGAAAGGGGCTGACAAGAGTGGGGTGGAGAGGTAAAAAGTGAGTCCTTTGATTGCTTTCCTTTTCTTTCATTAGATTACGAAGATCACCATATGGGTATCTATTGGAAATGACGATCTTTTACATGGTTTTCCCCCAGATTTTTGCATTCTCTCCCCTACTTACTTATAAATATATATATATATATATATATATATATATATATATATATATATATATATATATATATATATAGATAGATAGATAGATAGATAGATAGATAGATAGATAGATAGATAGATAGATAGATAGATAGATAGATAGATAGATAGATAGATCACACCAGGCAAGTTCCATTCTGGGGGCCTCCGATCCTGCAGGGCGGCTGCTGCATCAACGGTATTGGAGAACCCGTCATTAAATCCAAAAAAGAAAGTGCAGAGCACGATCATGAGAAACATTTAAGCATTTATTTTCCGTTCGTACTGGCTGCAGGCTCGTACCCTGATGTGTTTTGTCTCCTTCAAGACTTGTTCACAGGTGAGTATCATTCCAATGTTTGTACTGCAGTTTAATATTATCTTCCTGCATAGTGTCCATCCCTGCAGTTATGATGTTTCAATATAATCTGCTTCCTTGAGTTAAAGTGACCACATGCAAGTCATTATTGTAGCAGCAAGGAAAATATCAAATTTCCCCCCCGAATGGAACTTGCCTGGTGTGATTAAATGTGGGTCATGACCCTCTTGCCTCGCACCAGACAGCTGGATTATCCTGGTATTTCTGGAGCGAAGGTGAGAAAGGCAGATGAGAGACATATTCTCTCTCTCGGACAAGTTTGAGATTCAGGCATATTTTAGTTTCTCTTTGCTGCTACAACAATGATTTGCACGTAGTCACTTTAGCTCAAGAAAGCAGATCATTTTGAAACATATTTACTGCAAGGTTGGACGCTATGCAAGAAGATAATATCAAACTGCAGTATAAACATTTAGGTGCCGATTCCGATCCTGTAAAAAGGCCCTACGAATCGTCGTACGGAGCGTTTTCTCCGTACGACTCGTACCCGGTAAACTGTCCGTACAACCTAGGAAGTACGAATCGTACAAAAGACCGTATGGGTAAAAAAAACCTACGATTCTGATCCGGAACAGCCTGTACGCGACGTCCGTACGGATGTAAGCAGCGTTTTACGGCCCAGCAAGTACGATTTGTCCCTACGGCACTCCGTACGGCTCTTTTTTACGGGAGCCAATAACAGCCGTAAAAGCTGAGTTCCCAGGGGTACGAGTCGTACAGGCCCTCCTGCGTATGTACGCACCATACCCCCGCGTATGTACGCACTGTACCCCCGCGTATGTACGCACCATACCCCACCCGCGTATGTACTCACTGTACCCCCAGCGCATACGCGCTGGGGGTATGGTGCGTACATACGCGGGGGGGTACGGTGCGTACATACGCAGGTGGGGTACGGTGCGTACATACGTGGGGGTACGGTGCATACATACGCTGGTGGGGTACGGGTGGGGTACGGTGCGTACATACGCGGGGGGGCCTGTACGACTCGTACCCCGGGAACAACTTTTCCTGGGCTACGAGTCGTACAAACTTCGCTTCGTAGCGGGTAGAGTCATTCCCCGTGTTCGGGATGTTTTCCGTACGATTCGTAAATCGGATAGCCGGTCCGGATCGTACTTGTACGCTCGGACTGTATTTTTACGAATCGTACAGAAAAGTGTCCGGGTACGTCTCGTACAACTTTTCCCGCTACGATTCGTACGGATCGGGCCGATCCGTATGTACTTTTTCCCATACGAATCGTACTTCACGGGTCGGACGTGACTTGTACGATTCTTACGGAAAAATATACGGATACGAGTCGTACGGAATTTTTTTTAACCGGATCGGAATCGGCACCTTAATGTACAATCATGGTGCACCTTGAGACGTGTAGTATGAAAACACTGTGTCACATGATCATTTGGAATCCAAACAGCTTGGAATGATTCTCACCTGTGAACAAGTCTTGAAGGAGACAAAACGTGTCAGGGTGTGAGCATGCAGCCAGTGAATCATAAAATAAATGCTTAAATGTTTCTCAAGATCGGACTCTGCACTTTGTTTTTTAAATATGTATATATATATATATTCACTGAAAAAACCATAGGTTTCAGCCTTCAGGTACGTTATAGTTTGAAATTAGCATTTAAAAAACCTTAGAAATTCACTGAAAAAAACATAGGTTTCAGGGACGTTATAGTTAGTTGGACATTTCACTCGTACAAAACCAGAGAAATTCTGCCATTATAGTTAGTTCAGCTAACTATAACTCGTGCCCCCGCAATGCACTGCTGATGACGTCACATATTACATCATTCATGACATGGTCAGTGACATCACTGATGTCTTCACTGATGACATAACTGATGACATCATCCATGTGAAAATATGATGCACCTCCTCACACCCTAATATAACCTTTGATACACCCACTCTTAAATACAGACTACCATTTTCGAAACATAGACACACCAATAGCAGTTACTATATATGCACTCACTGATTCCTAGGTCACACACACATCCACTCATTCACATCCGTTAGCTGAACTAACTATAACGGCGGAATTTCTCTGGTTTTGTACGAGTGAGATGTCCAACTAACTATAACGTGAATTTCTAAAGTTTTTTAAATGCTAATTTCTAACTATAACGTCCCTGAAACCTATGGTTTTTTCAGTGAATTTCAAAGGTTTTTTAAATGCTAATTTCTAACTATAACATAGCAGTCGCATTTACAGAGTGGTGGAGAAAGGTGAGTGTGGCCTCCAAACACCATTTAGCAATCCCACTGTGCGGGATTTACTGGAGGTAACAGGAGGGGTAGTTAGCCCCCAACATCAACCTTGGCGACCAACTACCCCTTTTATTAACTCCAGTAAGTCCCACATAGCAGGATTGCTAACTTGTTATATCAGGCCCGCCCCCTTCCTGCACCACTGTGCAAACGCGCCCTCTGGTGCATTGTAAGTTGGGGGATTAATTCCCCTTGAATCCTGAGGGTCCCTGGTGGCCAAGTAGCCCACCAGGTACCTCCAGTAAGCGCTACAGAGCTGTGTTGCAGAGAGGTGTTCCGAGGCCATGCCCCTTTGTACACCACACTGCAAACGAGGCTTCTGGTGCACTGCTGCTCGGAGGATGAAGTCCACTTGTGTCCGGAGGTCCTCAGGACACAAGAGAACCTCATCGCCCCACCAGCAGTGCATCAGAAACCGCGTTTGCAGAGTGGTGTAAAAAGGGGCGTGGCCTCGAACGACAACTCTGCAACACAGCTCTGTGGCGCTCACTGGAGGTACCTGGTGGGCTAGTTGGCCCCCAGGGACCCTTAGGATTGAAGGGGACTTAATCCCTCAATTTACAACGCACCAGGGGGCGCGTTTGCACACTTGTTATGTCAGGCCCGGCCCCCTCCCTGCACCACTGTGCAACCGAACCCCCAGGCACATTTTAAGTTGGGGGATTAAGTCCCCTTGAATCCTGAGGGTCACTGGGGGCCAACTAGCCCACCAGGTACCTCCAGTAAGCGCCACAGAGCTGCATTGCAGAGAGATGTAAAAAGGGGCTTGGCCAAAGACCATCTCTCTGCAACGCAGCTCTGTGGCGCTTACTGAAGGTACTTGGTGGGCTAGTTGGCCCCCAGGGACTGCAGTTTTCAAGGGGACTTAATCCCCCAACTTAAAACGCGCCAGGGGGCGAGTTTTTTGCGTGCTGCAGGGAGGGTGCAGGGCCTCCAGCAAGTTGCCGGTTTCTTTTTCTTTTTTTTCCGTATTATTTTATGGGATGTGGGGCTGATTGGCCCTCCTTCCCTCTGCTCCTTTTGGCCCCGGGGACCCCATCCCCAGGGGCCTGAGCATTTTCTCTTTTTAAAAAAAAACAACAAAAAATGGGAAGGGAGCCGCGTGGCCCCACTTCCCTGGGCCACTATTGTCCCTGGGGACCCCATCCCCCGGGGCTCGGCCTGGTTTCTTTATTTTTTTATATATATTTGTGGGGAGGGGGGATGTGTGGCCCCCCTCCCCAGGGCCATTTCTGGGGTGTCCTGGCCTCCCATTTTTTTATTAAATTACGGAAAAGGGCCATGTGGCCTCCCTTCCCTAGGCCACTTCTGGCCCCGGGACCCCATCCCCAGGGCCTGGCCACCCTTAATTTTTTATTACAGCGAGGGGCTGCGTGGCCCCTTCCTCAGGCCACTATTTACCCCGGGGACCCAATCCCCTGGGGCCAGGCCATGTTTTTTTTTAAATAAATGGGAGGGGGACACGTGGCCCACTGGGCCACTTCTGCTCCTTTTGGCCCCGGGGACCCCATCCCCAGGGCCCTGAGCATTTTCTATTTAAAAAAAAAAACAACAAAAAATGGGAAGGGAGCCGCGTGGCCCCACTTCCCTGCGCCACTATTGTCCCTGGGGACCCCATCCCCCGGGGCTCGGCCTGGTTGTTTTATTTTTTTATTTATATTTGTGGGGAGGGGGGATGCGTGGCCCCCCCTCCCCTGGGCCATTTCTGGGGTGTCCTGGCCTCCCATTTTTTTTATTTAATTACGGAAAAGGGCCATTTGGCCTCCCTTCCCTAGGCCACTTCTGGCCCCGGGACCTCATCCCCGGGGCCTGGCCACCCTTAATCTTTTATTACAGCGAGGGGCTGCGTGGCCCCCTCCTCAGGCCACTATTTACCCCGGGGACCCAATCCCCTGGGGCCAGGCCATGTTTTTTTTAAATAAATGGGAGGGGTACACGTGGCCCACTGGGCCACTTCTGGCCCACGGACCCCATGCCCCGGGGCTGGCCCTTTATGACAGGGTCCATGGGGGGAGCCCCAATGCCCCCACGGTCCTGCCAGCTCCCTGCCTCCTGCAGGAGCTGGCATTGCTTTTTAGCAAGAGGAGCTGCTGACATGCAGCTCTCCTTGCTCAAAAGCAATCATCTGCTTTGCTTTGTTAAGGCGAGAGCCGGTTTCCCTGCTCTCACTTCAATGAAGCAAAGCAGGGTTTGCTATGGCAGGGCGGGAGCCATGCTTCTGACCTGCCATAGCAAACAGCAGGACATTGCAGGAGCTGGCCCTGGGGGATGGTGGACCCCAGGGCCATCGAGGGCTCCAGGAGGGGGGCCACGGCCCCCCTTCCATTCTTTTAAAGCCCCGGGGAGGTGGTGGTCCCCGGGGCCCCGGGGTCCGTAACGGACCCATGATTTTTAATATAAAGTGCCCCGGGGAGGTGGTGGTCCCCGGGGCAGTATGAGGGGCTTGAGCCCCCCATATGAATTATTATTTATAGCCTCATTTTCATGAATGCCCGGGGAGGTGGAGGTCCCCGGGGCAGCGTGGGGGGGTTGGGACCCCCTACGCATTTATTAAAGAAGCCTTGGGGAGGTGGCGGTCCCTGGGGCTGCGGGGGGCCGTGAGCCCCCCGCATTCAAGTTAATAAGCCCCGGGGAGTTGGCGGTCCCCGGGGCTGCGGGGGCCCAAGTGGGCCCCGCAACATGATTGTTGCCCCCGGGACCTGACCCATGCGGATGCTTTCAAAACTGAAGCGCAGGAGCCCATGCCTCGGTTTTTTTTTCTTAGCTGGATTTGCAATCCCAGAGTGAATTCGGACGATTTTTAAAAACAAATAAATGCCTTTTTGACCCCCTCACTTCTACTGAGTCACAAGATGGCTGCCAACACTTCCTGGTTTGGAGTGTTGGCAGCCAATCAGAGTGAAGCTTGTGCCTGGGGGGAGTCGTGACTCCTCCTCGGTGCTCAGATATCAATATTTTTCTTTTTCTAATTTCTCAGGAAGTACTGAACAGATTTACACCATTTTAAAAAAAGGTCTCTTTCTGAACCAAGACCTATCTTTCTGCCAAATGAGGTGTAATTCCGTTCAGCAGTTAGGGCTGTAGCTTTGTCTAAAGTTTCCTATGGAAATTAACATAGGCAAAACGTTTTGGGACACCCCTTTTTTCTCGGTTCTCGCTTGACGAATCTCCCCGAAACTTTCAAGATAGGAGCTGACCAGATCGTCACACCAGTTTTGAAAATTTCGCAAAGATTCGTAAACAGTGCCAAAGATATTGGCAAAAGAAAATACGCTTTTTGAATAGAAACGAGGTCCTAACTATAGCTACCTACTGGCGACTGCCAGTAGGTTATATATATATATATATATAAGATCAGTGTAGCAGTTTATTTCAGTCAGGCAGAAAAGGACGACGCGTTTCGACCACGTCCATGGTCTTGGTCACCAAGTATACCAATAACATTAAGTCAAGTGTTGTATAGCGGAGGGCTAAACATTATTATTCCAACTCCAATGAGTGCAACAGTAGGAAAAGTGTTGGATAGCGGAGGGATTAAATTTACTATTCCAACTCCAGTCAGTGCAAGTAGGGAAAGTGTTAAATAGCGGAGGGTAGAGAAAGTGTTGGATAGCAGAGAGGTTCAAACTTACTTTTCCAACTCCAGTGAGTGCAACCGTAGGGAAAGTGTTGGATAGCGGAGGGGTAAAAGTTACTATTCCCACTCCAGTAAGTGCAACAGTAGCGAAAGTATTGGATAGGTTGGGCTAAAGATTACTATTCCCACTCCAGTGAGTGCAACAGTAGGGAAAGTGTTGGATAGCCGAGGGATAAAACTCACTATTCCCACACCAGTGAGTGCAATAGTAGGGAAAATGTTGGATAGCGGAGGGGTAAATATTACTATTCCCACTGCAGTGAGTGTAACAGTAGGGAAAGTGTTGGATAGGGGAGGGATCAAATGTACTATTCCCACTCCAGTGCGTGCAACAGTAGGTAACGTGTTGAATAGCGGAGGGATAACATTTACTATTCCCACTCCAGTAGGTGCAACAGTAGCGAAAGTATTGGATAGGTTGGGCTAAAGACTATTCCCACTCCAGTGAGTGCAACAGTAGGGAAAGTGTTGGATAGCCGAGGGATAAAATTCACTATTCCCACACCAGTGAGTGCAATAGTAGGGAAAATGTTGGATAGCGGAGGTGTAAATATTACTATTCCCACTGCAGTGAGTGTAACAGTAGGGAAAGTGTTGGATAGCGGAGGGATAACATTTACTATTCACGCTCCAGTCAGTTAAAAAATAAAAACACATTTATTTTTTAAGAATCAAAAACATTTTTCAAAAGCTACATAAATAAATGACTATATAAATATGTTAAAAAGTAAAATACAAATATATTTAATATTAAAAACAAAAAATTACATTTGACACCTACAAATATTATATCAAATAAAATAAAAAAGAAAACATCTAAGCAAATATTTTTAACCAGAAAATATTTAAAAATAAAAACATTAATTGTTACATACATTTATTTATTTTATTCCTATCCTATAACACCACACTAATCACAACCCACATCTAAATTTAAAAAGAATAAAACTAAGAAAAATCTATTAACTTCCCACACTTTAAGCCTATGATCCTCACAACAAACAGCTAAAATGATACTGTGCAAAAATTAATTGCACAATTAGAACATATTTCAAATAAAAAACTATTACTATTAAACAACTAATTACAAAGAAAGTAAAATGTATTTAATACCCACCCTTTACCCCTTTAAAAGTAAAAACCAGACACACAAAAATAAACAAATACCAATGAATTAATTAATATTAATTAATAACTATTTATTAATTATTTAAACACAAATTACTTCCTAACCTTTACGACTATAACCCCAAAATAAACACCTAAAAGTAATTACACAACTTCAATATTTAATTTACAAATAATTAATTAATATTAATTAGCATCTACTTAATAATTAATCAAACATAAATTACTTCCCACCCTTTACCCCTATAAACCCCACAACCGCAGCTAAAGTTAATTACCCAATTCCGATAATTAATTTCCGATAAATGTATTAATGTCAATTAACAACTAATTATTAATGAATCAAAAATAAATCATTTCACACCCTTTACTCCTAGAAATCCCAAAAATGCACCTAAAATTTATTACACAATTACCATCATTATTTGCTAATTAATATTAATTAACAACCAATTATTAACTAATTAATAATAAATTACTTTACACAATTAACACTATAAAACCTCAATAAAGCAATAAAAATAATCATTAATTTAATATAATGAAATTACGTCCTACCCTATTACTCTATAAACCCACAATCTATGTTTGGAATTAAAAAATGCAAAATTTAATTACAATGAAATTAATAACTACTAAAATTGTAACACATATATTAAAAATATAAACAATTGTATACAAAAATAATACATCACATACATTTAAAATATATACTAAAATACATAACATTAATTAAACAATCGATATTTTAAACAACTATATTTTTGCAAACGATATTAATCACTTCTATATTTTCAAAATCGATATTTCTTACCTTAAATCGATGTTCTTGTCCACGACATTATTTCTGTAAGCCGACATTTAAAACTCAATATTTTGTCTACAAATCCATTTTGAAAATGCCACTTTTAACTAATTTGAATTTTTCTGCCTAAACCAAATCTGAATTTCTGCCAGTTTCCAGGGTCACATTACTGTTAATAGCTTTCCTGCAGTGTGATGTGCATTCTTCCCAGACATTTGGCAAGGGACCTGGGGGTGGAGAGGTCAGGGTATTCCTGGCAGGAAGGCTGGGGGGGGGGGGGAGAGCCATGCACAGCCTTGATTGCATTTCAAGGGATATCCTGGGGCTAGAACCCAGACCTTCCCTCTCTCATATTATGATTGTGCTGTTTGGACAGATTCAGCTCACACCTGTTCCAGCCTGCTCTTTCTTTTAGGAGGCGGGCTAGAGCAAAACCTTGGGGAAAGGCAAGAACTGACTAGAACCAGTTTTAGGGTAGGGAAAGGGGTTCCTCAACCACAGGCTGGCACTGGGTATGAAATTGGCCCTCTCAGAACCTGAAATCAGAACACTTCTGTACCTGAAACAGTTCAGAAGAAGGGCTGTGCTGTTGTCTGAAGAGGGAAGATTAGACCTGCTTACCATGTACCCAGGATACCAGAGATGACTCCTCCAAGGGTCAGTTGGCTGACCTCCTGTTTGAGCTACAGGGACAGAGGCTTTTCAGGCAAACATTTGGTTTAGAGCAAACAAGGAATTTGGGTCCACATTCACTAGCTTGGTAATTCAAAAGTAGTCACAAATTGGGGTGGAGCGGGTCCCTCTGACGCCGGTGTCACTGTGCCACTGCTCCTCCAACTCTATTGATAGCTGCACCCCTGGTCAGCAAAAGGGTCCATAGGAGGAGAAATACATGAGTTTAAATTGGGGGTGAATGTTCGCTTGCTAGCAAATGTCGGCATGCAATTCTGAGTACCGCTCCACATCTGCAGCCTCTATCAGCCTCTTTCCCATGTAGCAGGCCTCCAAGAGTTGGGGTAGAGCTGCAGCAGTTCAATTGAATGCAGTATGGGATACAATTTGGGATGACTATTGTGGGATTGGCATGTTAGTAATAGGGGAGTTTATTATGCTTATGTGGGGTGTGCTACACTCTGTGGTCCATGCTCTTGGATCCCTGGAGTGCATGTAGCACGCCTCGCTCACTGCAGCCTCGCCAGGGCTAATCTTTTCAGCCAAGCACAGTGTTCATCACATTTGGTTACGTTTTTGTTCAGTCCTATACTGGTGATCAAGGACAAGAAGGCATATTACATAAGTTAAAGGGGCAGCAAATAACCAGGACTAAGGAGCACTTGGTCTCTCAAAAGGGATGGGGGTGACCGACCAGGTGCACGTGGTGGGGATATGATCTTAATGGTTAAGGGGAAAGTCTCCCAGTGTAGGTCAAAGTTTGAATCCTAGAGTCTTCATGGTCAAGTGTCAGTTAAACCCTATTTCCTCCTCTCTAGCTCTCTTGGAAGGAGTTTGTTGGCTTTCTACATAGTTGTCAACCCAAGTCGAATCATTGTTTCCTATTTTCAATATATGACTTCTAAGCAAGTGTGCACTGCTGTGGCCAGCCGGCCACTCAAGGAGAACTCCCTGCTCCTTTAATGAGCTCTGGGAAGCAGCGAAGACTCATGGTATTGATTGGGCTTTACCAAAGGTTTCCAAGGACTCAGGAGAGGAGCAGTAGGTTTCTTTTCAAAAGACAGTGAAAAGTACCAGCACACTACAAGGATTGCTCTCTGGCTCCCTGGTTAATTAGAAAAAGGTAAGTGAAATCGCAACCAATGGTGCCCAATGCAGAAGGTGGCCCAGCATTGGCTCTTATATCTCCTTATGCAGCTGTAATATTCTGAAGAGTGATGGAGCGTAATGGTGTTCGGCAATTTGTAGGGGTGCTGCATAATCATGGATAATCCGCACCTGCGTATACCCTTATGTTGTATTAACATTTGACCATTGGACATGTTCAGTAATAACAGATGAAAGTGTAAACGGTAGGAAAAGAGATGTGCCATGTAAAGAGACAACGTGGAATGGTTGTTATAATATTGTAATCTATAGTATTTGATGTCATTTGCCTACCGAAATTGCTTAAATATGTGACATGATGTGTATGATTTAGACGTGCATGATATTAACGTGACTAAGTTGCATATAACGTGTAGAATTTCATAACTTGCTCACAGTTAACATGAATTTGATGTGCTTCTGCAATGTAAAGAGGTATAAAGGCCTAAATGAAATGTTCACTGATGTGTGTATTTGAAAGGCCTATGCGTTTCACTCTTATGTTGGCCGAAGGCCTGAATTGTATTTTCGATGGGAGCTCTGAAATAGGGCTGTTAGAAATTTCATGTGCACATTGAATTTGTTCTGTTCTCACATTTCTGTTACAGATGGAGAAAGTCGTCTTTGTTAGTTAGAACAAAATCTTTTGTTTAGGAGAGTTAGGCTTGGTAGGATGTGATACAAAGGGAAACGGAGAACTGATAATTGGGAGCCAGTGTTATTTCTCACTGAGGGAGGCCTGGGAATCAAGGTCATCGAGCCAGGAGTTGGGAGCACAGACACCGCATGGAAAATCACCTATTGGACGTATCTAGCGAGATGAGTTGATCTGTGGGCGAGTTCTATGTTTTTGTGTTTTGTATTAGGGATAGGGTCCCGAGGTGGAGTCAGGAGAAGGCGTGAGGAGATCGAAGGAGAGTTGAAACATCTTAGAATGAGCTCTGTAGCTTTGACTACTTGGCACATACAACATGAGTGCACTTCTTAGGAAGTCTTCACGTGCTGACACCTTTTTCCTGACTTTGCCTGGGAAAGGCTAAGTAGGGATGTTACGATAGTCGTAGTGTAGGGACAGACTAATGCTTTTTATTCATTCTCCGCAGATGAAGACCGAACTTTATGTGGGGGCAATCATTGCCTGCGTTCTGCTTCTGGAGAGTGTCATTCTGTTTACGATTCAACATTTAAAATTAGCCCGTAGGTTTGGATTTGTATTAGTTCCCATGTACAACCTCGCATGAAGATGCTTGTACATTCAGTTGTTTTTGGCTTTTTGACAAACCCTACTAACTTGGAATCCGCAGTCAGTGATTCTTCGGAGTCATAGTTCTTTTAAATTGTGATCCTGTCTAAAGGAATTGTTTCTCCCCTCTACACTAACCCTGGGCGCAGTGTGCATGGCAGGGCTACGCGGAGGTCCACGGAGTTAAAAACAAACTCTGTGGAACTCCGCTCCGCTACACTACGCCACTCACCTCCACCCCCCAACTATGAAAAGTAATTAAACATGATTAAAAAATAAATTAAAAACCACTTACCTTGCATGGGGCGTCCCCGGGCTGCCCTCCTCCTCCTCTTTGCCGTCTCGCTAATCCTTGGGAGAACTGCACATCCCCGCTCGCCCGCGCATGCACATTTCTTGTGAGAAATGCACAGGTGCACGTGCATGTGCAGTTTTCACAAAGAGTACCGATAGCCGGGTCTGGTGGCTCAGTGGACTAATGCCGCCACTGCAGGGGCCTGTGTTCCACTTCATGAGCACAGGTTCAACTCCTGGCGGGTCCACTCAGCCTTTCTATTTGAGGTCGATAAAATGAGTACCATTGAGTTGGATAACAAGAAACATCTGTTATTCAGTGCCAAGATACCTCCGGGTGAACGTGCGCATTACAAATACACATGTTATGTTATTGGCGGGGCTTTTTCCGGGGGGCTGGATATCCACTGATGCTCTGCCATGGAGAGTGCGTTAGGTGGTTCCCTGATGCTTTCTGTTTTTCCATATTAATCATATTTAATTTATTCACCTGCCTATTTAATCTTTGACACCTGTATAAATGTTGATGGCGTTATTTGTCACTGACCCCTGGGGAGGGAAATTGCTGATGACATGTGCCTGCTCCTGGATGGCTTTAAAATGGCAATTGTTGGTCTGAACTGCTACCATTGTCAGGACAAGTGAAGTTGAGAATTTAGAAAATAAATCTTGAGCTGTTTTACCACTACTGAATCATTGCTGTATGTATCTATGTTGCAATATTTTAAAAACTGTTACCTGTTGTGCCTTTTTGTGTAGTGTCTTCGTATCGAATGTGCGTGTAACCACCTTACCATTCTTTGCTTATTAATGTTGAATAAATGGCTACAACTTGGTTTGACTACACAACGGAAGTCCGTCCGTCACTTGTTGCTGTTCCCGAACATGAGGAGGGATATGGTGGCTACAGTTTGATCCGAGTGTTCCGTCACGAGCACGTTGTGAACGTACAAAACACTTGCTTTGTTGATAAGAGCTGAGGAAATACATTTTCATGCTTTCTTGTGTTACTTAGCGACAATACATTCACCTTAAGGGGCAAATTTATGAAACTATGGCTCAACATAGCAAGTCACCTTTTTTGTGCTGTGCCATAGGGAAAGAGCAGAAATGTGCAGTATTTAAGAGAATACACCACATTCCTGCCCTTTACTTTGCGCCCTTTTGGCAGCCTAGGGTCAATGCAGGTACCCTTGCACCATGGTGCAAGGTTGCCTGTGTTGCATGCAGGATTGTTTTTGTGCAGGGAGAGAAAGTAACGAGGAGAAATAAAGACACTTCTCATTTTGCCTATCCTAGGATTAAGATTTTGGCGCATTCCCAGGCTTACAAGTTCTTGTAAATCTGGGAATGCATCAAAATCCATGGGAGTTGCATGGAAACACCTGTTACAACACCTATGGAGTGCCTACCAAGGACAGAATAGCTATACTCAGCGATTTGCACTGTGTTGTACGACTCTAGATTCAAAAAGCTACTCATAGCCACACAAAGAGACTTTGCGTTGGTGTCTTAAATCTGTTTTAGAGGTTTGCGTCACGCATGTATCACGTTTTTTTAATTGATATATATATATATTTTTATTTTTTGTCTATTTTAGAAAACCCAGAGGGTCCCACGGCAAACAATATTCTGTAGCTATCGCCAAATTACATTTTGTTTGTCCAGGGGGATCATAGTATGATGCTTTTGGTATTCAATTGTGTGATCTGTAGGCTACATATCCCCTCATCAGCAGGTGCATTAGCCTCTTCCACCCAACTAGGATTGAAACGTGCTGCTCGAAGGAGTGGCCAGAATTATGCAAAAGCACATGAACCCCTGAGCTATATCACTGGGATTGCAACATGTGACCTGCATGTTACACATATATCAAGATAACAGAAGCTCATCCCCATGAGATGCATCACTGAGATTAAAACATGTGACCTGCGTGTTACACATAAATTAGGGTAAAAGGCGCTCAGCCCCGTGAGGTGCATCATTGAGATTGAAACATGTGACCATCAAATAAATCAGGGTAACAGAAGCTTATCCCCATAAGATGCCTCACTGAGATTGAAACATGTGACCTGCATGTTACACATAAATCAGGGTAACAGGAGCTCAGCCCCGTGAGGTGCATCACCGAGATTGAAACATGTGTCCTGCATGTTACTCATAAATCAGGGTAACAGGGGCTCAGTCTCGTGAGGTGCATCCCTGGGATTGAAACCTGTATTATGTGAGTATTCAGTATGTGCCCAGATCATTGAGTATTCCAACCAGTGAACATCGCTATCATTTCGTTACTGCACATGGAGCACTTTGCGCGTTGCCAAAGCTGTGTGAATTCTTCATAACTCATTGTATACAGTGCTTTGCGTGAGCAATCGACTAGGCATTCGTATGACCCAATTAAACTGCAGTGCCTTCAGGTGGTTAATAGAAGTTGTTATCATTTCCCCAGTCAATAGCACTTTTTATCACGCTCAGAAAGATGAAAGGATGAGTGGGGTGATCTGTAGGCGCTCGGAGCCCCGAGCTCTTGCCAAGAACAGGAAATTGCTTTAACTTCTCGTTGAAATGCACTCTGCCAAATGGACTTTATTGGAGTGCTGTGAGAGTGTCAGCAATGAAACAGAATAGCACATCACACTCCAGAAAACTGACGCAAATTGAGGGCTATAGGAGCGGAGGGGCTTATTCACAAACCTCTTACGCAACCGGTATGTAACTTTTTCCCATGTTGAAAGTGACGCACAGGCGGCGCAAGGGGCTTGTAAATAAATCCCTGAGATTCTAATAACCTCTGTAAGGCTCTGTAGAGGTGCGCTGGAAACCAGTTTAAATGTCTCAATATTAGCATCGCAAGAGAAGCAGGACAGATGTGCACTGTGAGAGCGCGTGCACGTCTACTCTTGCTATGTCTCAGTGCGAGGATAGCATGGTAGGGTTTGCGTGAGGATAGATATGCAGCATGAAAGTGCTTTCACATTTACACTTTCAATGTCTCATTAATACTAGGATAGTGAGGAATGATGTGCGTTGGGCTAGACGTGCATTGTGAGAGCACTTGCACATCTACATTTGAATGTCTCCGTACTAGCACAATGAGTGTGGTGCTCAGAATAGATGTACATTGTGAGAGACTTTGCACATCTACAATGTATTATATACCGCCCCTTGATGAGAATTGTCCTTTCATAGTGAGTTTGCTGTGCATTTTTAATGTTATTTTTAGGGCTTTTTACTTTATTTCCTTATGCACAGAATCAGGTTCACTAACCAGTAGCCTATGGATATTTACTTCTGCTCGACAAAAAGCCAGTGCTTAATTCGAGGCAGTGGTTTCCAGTGCTCGGCACTGGCACTTAATTGTAAACACTGGCACTAATCGACACATGGAGACACCTCCACGTGGAGGTCCGCGAGGGTACTCATTTCACGGTGCAGGCGCGCACCTGGGCTCGGCTTGACTATGTCTTCCTGGCCCCGCAGTTTCACGCGGCGCTGGTTGCTGCGCGACATCTCCCGCGAACCTTCTCGGATCACGCGCCAGTACGTGTTACCTTGCGGGCTGCGGACCTTGGCCCCCCCAGTGGCGGCCTGGCGGCTGCAGCCCATGATGCTCCTTGATCCCCCTTTCCAGGAGGAACTTCGGGAGTACTGCTTGGACTTCTTTAGGCGCAACAAAGATTCCGTGAGGGACGTGGAAACTATTTGGGATGCGTTCAAAGTGACCCTGCGGGGTCTGTGCATTGCAAAAGGGTCGGGTGTTCTGAAGAGTATAGTGACGTGCCTATGCACCTTGGAGACTGATCTTCGGGCGCTGGAGACATCGCTGGCTGTAAATCCTGATGATGCCACGCTGGCCAGTATTCGGGACAAAGTCACAGAGTAGACAGCTGAGGCTGCTAGGGAAACAAAATTCAGAGGCAAATACTGGGTCGCCCGGAGTTATGGGGAAGGCGAACGGCCGGGGAAAGCCCTGGCAGCTACATTGAGGCTAGTGCAACCGGCTAATACCATCATGGAGATTGTGGGGGCGGACGGCATATTGTACAGGGATACTGCGCACATTCTCAACGTCTTCGTGGCACACTATCGTGTGCTGTACGCGTCGACTAGGGCTGAGGAGCTACAGTTGCACGACTACCTTGCAGATGTTTCCCTGGGGTGGCTCAGCGATGCGCAAAGAGAGTTTCTGAGCTCCCCCTTTGAACTAGATGAGGTGCGGGAGGCCATCATGCACATGAGGTCAGGCAGGACCGCCGGACTGGATGGGATACCAATCGAATTCTACAAAACCTACATCGATTTTATGGCACCAGTCTTGAGAGAGGTGTATGAAGATGCACTGGAGGTGGGCCACCTGCCCCCTTCGATGCGCATGGCCCTCGCTTCTTAAACCGGGGAAGGAGGCGAGTGACTGCGACTCCTACCGGCCTCTCTCCCTGCTGAATTGCGATGTGAAAATCCTAGCCAAGATCATAGCCACTCGCATTAACCTGCTCCTCCCTAGCCTGATACTGCCTGATCAGTCCGGGTTTGTTCCAGGTAGGGCTACATCCCATAATCTGCGCACTTTCTTCTCAATCCTCTATTCTGTGCATGATGACCTCCCCATGGCCGCCGTGTTCCTTGATGCCACAAAGGCTTTTGACTCCCTTGAGTGGGACTACCTGTTCCAAGTGTTGGGGCGCATGGGATTCCCGAACATATTTATCTCGTGGATCAAGTTATTATACATTGATCCTACTGCCAAGGTGCTGGTGAACGGCCAGCTTTCTCCTGCGTTCCCTATTACTAGAGGCACCAGACAGGGTTGCCCCCTCTCGCCCCTGCTATTTGCCTTGGCCATGGAGCCTTTGGCGGGCAAGTTGCGGCAGCATCATCGTGACAGGGCGCTGAGATGTTTCCAGCGGCAAATATTGATCTCCATGTACGCTGATGATATCACCCTTTACGTCCGCGACCCTAAGGATAATCTCAACCCGATCCTTCGGGAATTTATTCGATTTGGCATGATTTTGGGTATCCAGATCAACTGGAGCAAGTCTTGCCTGTTCCCCCTGACAGCCTCCACAGAGTGATTCGAGCTGGACTTCCCCCTTGCCTGGTGTGAAGGGGATTTTAAGTACCTGGGCATCCGTATTGAGAAAAGCAGGGACGAGCTTATGAGGGCTAACTATGGTACAGCGATGTCCCGCATTACGGATTGCGTTACTCGTTGGATCGCTTTGCCCCTCTCCATGGCTGGCAGGTCCTCTTTGATCAAAATGGTAATATTGCCGCAGCTGTTGTACCTCTTTCTGAATATTCCCTTTTCTCCCGGTGTTTTCTTCTTTCGGCAACTCCGCTCGGAACTCACCAGACTGGTGTGGGGCGGTAAGACACCCCGGCTCAAGTGGGAGATACTTATTAAGCCCTACGACCAAGGCGGGTTTGGCATTCCCAACTTTGAGCTCTACTACCGAGCGGCCCAGGCGCACTACGCCTACTTCTGGATACGGCAGCCTAGATATATGCCGCAGGTCGCGGTTGAACACTGGCTGGCGCACCCCATTCCTATAGAGGGCGCGCTGTACATTCCAGTGCAGGGAAGAGACAAGACGCCCACGACATTGATTAGCACTGTGACTGCGTGGAACCGGTTGGCTGCCACTCTCGGACTTGACCTGGTGTATGCACCACTGTTGCCCCTTGCTTACCACCCGAATATGCCCCTGTTGCAGGAGGCGGGCTTCCGGAAACTACTTCACGCTATACACGTGGAGACGTAGGGGGGACTTGTACCACAATGGCGAGTTCCGATTTATGGAGCACTTGCATGGCGACATGCAGCCTTCTCCCCTCGATGTCTTTCTATACCTCCGCCAGGGGCTGAAGGCACTCATGCCCAGCTTCCCGCGGGAACCCCCACATATGGCTCCTCTGCAACGCATACTGAATGATGACACTCCAGCCAAGCTCGTTTCCAAAATATACCGATCAGTGCATTCCTCAACACAGGTGCCGCAGTTGGCAGCCAGGGAGAAGTGGGACCGAGAGTTACCGGCCCCGGTGACGGATAAGCAGTGGCAATTCTGCTTAATGCAGACAGATCGCGTTTCCTCCAGTAGCCGCCTTAGAATTATCCATTACAAATACATTCACAGACTTTATTACACCCCGGCCCTACTTCACAGCTATCATCTCCGCGATGATGATAGATGCGAGCGCTGCTGGGCTCCCTGTGCGGACTTTCTCCACCTGGCATGGTCGTGTGCAGCGGTGCACCGCTATTGGTGTCAGGTGTTTGATGCACTCTCAGAGATGATCTCCACAGTGTTGGTGCCCTCCCCTCTCCTTGCCCTGCTGGGCTATGTAGAGCCCATACAGGCAGCGCACCGCAAATTCATGGCACTTGCTTTTCTGCTTGCTAAGAGAAGGGTGGCGTGTCGGTGGGGCAGAGGCAGGGCTCCGAAATTCAAGGACTGGATGCGGGATCTTGTATACTGTCAAGAACAGATATGTACTTACTCTGAGCTTATGCCGCCAACGTCTAAGCCCGTGGACATTTGGGCTCCGCTGCGATGCTATCTCCTAGCTGGGGAGGCCGCCACGGACGACGTGCTGTCGGCTGGATGATGTTTGGCCGGTGGCCGCGGTTGCTGGCGGGAGTGACTGCCCGGGGCTGCTGGAGTGGTGCGATAGCGCGGTGGGCGCTGGAGATGTGGGTCGCACATACAGCTGACATGGTGGGATTCTAGTGTGGGGTGTGTTGTATTGGGGAGCCCCCCCTGGGATGTTGGGGCCATGCGTCGACTTCTGCGGGAGGATACATGGATGTTGTTTTGCACTGATTCCATAATGCTGGTCTCGCCACTGTTGCCTGAAATGTATTATTTGTTCCTCCTCCACGCCTTCTATGTATTAATAAGGGAGACTGTATCTGCTCAATGTCACTCTTTGGAATACAGCTGTATGTTTTGCTCTCAAGTTTCAAAAATAAAATTAAAAAAAAAAAAATAAAAAATAACTATATTTTTGCAAACGATATTAATCACTTCTATATTTTCCAAATCGATATTCCTTACCTTAAAGCGATGTTCTTGACCACGACATTATTACTGTCAATATTTCTCACTCACAATATTTATGGCTCAATATTTCTGTAAGCCGACATTTAAAACTCAATATTTTGTCTGCAAACCCATTTTGAAAATGCCATGAATTGGAATTTTTCTGCCTAAACCAAATCTGAATTTCTGCCAGTTTCCAGGGTCACATTACTGTTAATGGCTTTCCTGTGGTGTGATGTGCATTCTTCCCAGACATTTGGCAAAGGACCTGGGGGTGGGGAGGTCAGGGTCTTCTTGGCAGGAAGGTTGGGGGGAAGGAGCCATGCACAGCCTTGATTGCATTTCAAGGGGTATCCTGGGGCTAGAGCCCAGACCTTCCTTCCCTCAGAGGATGACTGTGCTGTCATTGACAGATTCAGCTCACACCTGTTCCAGCCTGCTCTTTCTTTCACGAGAGGGGCTAGAGCAAAACCTCGGGGAAAGACAAGAACTGACTAGAACCAGTTTTAGGCTAAGCAAAGGGCTTCCTCAACCACAGGCTGGCACTGGGTATAAAATTGGCCCTCTCAGAACCTGAAATGAGAACACTTCTGTACCTGAGACAGTTCGGAAGAAGGGCTGTGCTGCTGTCTGAAGAGGGAAGATTAGACCTGCTTACCATGTACCCAGGACACCAGTGATGACTCCAAGGGTCAGTTGGCTGACATCTTGTTTGAGCAACAGGGGCAGAGGCTTTACAGGCAAACGTTTGGTTTAGAGCAAACAGGGAATTTGGGTCCACATTCACTAGCTTGGTAATTCAAAAGTAGTCACAAATTGGAGTGGAGCGGGTCCCTGTGATGCCGGTGTCACCTTGCCACTGCTCCTCCAACTCTATTGATAGCAGCATCCCTGGTCAGCAAAAGGGTCCATAGGAGGAGAAATACATGAGTTTAAATTGGGGGTGAATGTTCGCTTGCTAGCAAATGTCGGCAAGCGATTCTGAGTACCGCTCCACATCTGCAGCCTCGGTCAGCCTCTTTCCCATGTATCAGGCCTCCAAGAGTTGGGGTAGAGCTGCAGCAGTTCAATTGAATGCAGTATGTGATGATTTTTGGGATGACTATTGTGGGATTGGCATGTTAGTAATAGGGGAGTTTATTGTGCTGATGTGGGGTGTGCTACACTCTGTGGTCCATGCTCTTGGATCCCTGGAGTGCATGTAGCACACCTCGCTCACTGCAGCTTTGCAAGGGCTAATCTTTACAGCCAAGCACAGTGTTCATCACATTTGGTTACGTTTTTGTTCAGTCCTATACTGGTGATCAAGGACAAGAAGGCATTTAACATAAGTTAAAGGGGCAGCAAATAACCAGGACTAAGGAGCACTTGGGCTCTCAAAAGGGATGGGGGTTACTAACCAGGTGCATGTGGTGGGGATATGATCTTAATGGTTAAGGGGAAAGTCTCCCAGGGTAGGTCAAAGTTTGAATCCTAGAGTCTTCATGGTCAAGGGTCAGTTAAACCCTATTTCCTCCTCTCCAGCTCTCTTGGAAGGGGTTTGTTGGCTTTCTGCATAGTTGTCAACCCAAGTCGAATCATTGTTTCCTATTTTCAATATATAACATCTAAGCAAGTGTGCCCTGCTGTGGCCAGCCGGCCACTCAAGGAGAACTCCTTGCTCCTTTAATGAGCTCTGGGAAGCAGCGAAGACTCATGGTATTGATTGGGCTTTACCGAAGGCTTCCGAGGGCTCAGGAGAGGAGCAGTAGGTTTCTTTTCAAAAGACAGTGAAAAGTACCAGCACACTACAAGGATTCCTCTCTGGCTCCCTGAGTAATCAGAAAAAGGGAAGTGAACCCACAACCAATGGTGCCTAATGCAGAAGGTGACCCAGCATTGGGTCTTATATCTCCTTATGCAGCTGTAATATTCTGAAGAGTGATGGAGCGCAATGGTGTTCCGTAATTTGTAGGGGTGCAGCATAATCATGGCTAATCCGCACCGGCATATACCCTTATGTTGTATTAACATTTGACCATTAGACATGTTCAGTAATAACAGATGAAAGTGTAAACGGTAGGAAAAGTGTTGTGCCATGTAAAGAGACAACGTGGAATGCTTGTTATAATATTGTAATCCATAGTATTTGATGTCATTTGCCTACCGAAATTGCTTAAATATGTGACGTGATGCGTATGATTTAGACGTGCATGATATTAACGTGACTAAGTTGTATATAACGTGTAGAATTTCATAACTTGCTCACAGTTAACATGAATTTGATGTGCTTCTGCAATGTTAAGAGGTATAAAGGCCTAAATGAAATGTTCACTGATGTGTGTATTTGAAAGGCCTATGTGTTTCACTCTTATGTTGGCCGATTTCTGTAGATTAGAAAAATGAATGTACCTTTTGGCTATTGCTCAACAATCACCATTATATCAAACAACACACTGATTCATGTATACACTTCCAGAGCACACTCTCCTCCAAATTTGTATGAAGCACCCGTCGTGAACCAAAAGATAGTATCAAATATATAAAAAAGGGTTTTTATTAATTTGTCAATGCTAGTTCATAAAAAGATCAATGCGTACACAATTTAAAAATGATAAAATTACCCACAACGTTCTTTCCAGTTATAAAAATTACATATTCTTAAAGCAAGGAGAACACAAATAGACAAACAATGTGTCATACAAATGTCAATTTGGATTTGAGGAAGACAGTGTTAGGTATAAATCACTAATCCCTGACTTTCCCTAATTCTACCCAATTGAACACACACAAAACACAAGCGTCGACGCGTTTCAATGGCATTCACTTCATATAGAGCCACCTTCTTCAGGACGTAAAATATTGCCTCCTTATCTGTTGATATTCAAGTCTGGTATCGAATATGCCGATACAAGAGTGTGCTGTCAAAGATGTCTTGTCCCTAAGGGAGTACCTCTAAGGTCCTTCATAGATGGCTGAAGGCTGATGACAGCTGCTTCCTATTTGTCGCTATACGTTTTGGCACAATCGTCTTGAATCCATATATAAGGTATTATCCAGATGTAATCACGGTCCCTTATCTTGTCCGAAGGCACGAATGTTCCCTAAGGATATACGTCCATATATCACGTATCCTTGTTTTTTACCAGGGCAGATCTGTATTTTATCGTCTCCCAGGAAGTCTTCTCTTATCTAAGAGCGCAAATCCTCTCGGTGGTTGTGATGATATTCGCGTCTTCTTCTTTTGTCTCGGGGCAAAATTGTGTACGCATTGATCTTTTTATGAACTAGTATTGACAAATTAATAAAAACCCTTTTTTATATATTTGATACTATCTTTTGGTTCACGACGGGTGCTTCATACAAATTTGGAGGAGAGTGTGCTCTGGAAGTGTATACATGAATCAGTGTGTTGCTTGATATAATGGTGATTGTTGAGCAATAGCCAAAAGGTACATTCATTTTTCTAATTTATATTCCTGGGTGCTCCAGCCTTATGGCTTTTTGAGCCCCCTCTCCTTGGTTTCAACGATTTCTGTAGGCCTGAATTGTGTTTTGCATGGGAGCTCTGAAATAGGGCTGTTAGAAATTTCATGTGCACATTGAATTTGTTCTGTTCTCACATTTCTGTTGCAGGTGGAGAAAGTCGTCTTTGTTAGTTAGAACAAAATCTTTTGTTTAGGAGAGTTAGGCTTGGTAGGATGTGATACAAAGGGAAACGGAGAACTGATAATTGGGAGCCAGTGTTATTTCTCACTGAGGGAGGCCTGGGAATCAAGGTCATCGAGCCAGGAGTTGGGAGCACAGACACCGCATGGATAATCACCTATTGGACGTATCTAGCGAGATGAGTTGATCAGTGGGCGTGTTCTATGTTTTTGTGTTTTGTATTAGGGATAGGGTCCCGAGGTGGAGTCAGGAGAAGGTGTGAGGAGATCGAAGGAGAGATGGAACATCTTAGAACGAGCTCTGTAGCTTTGACTGCTTGGCACATACAACATGAGTGCACTTCTTAGGAAGTCTTCACGTGCTGACACCTTTTTCCTGACTTTGCCTGGGAAAGGCTAAGTAGGGATGTTACGATAGTCGTAGAGTAGGGACAGACTAATGCTTTTTATTCATTCTCCGCAGATGAAGACCGAACTTTATGTGGGGGCAATCATTGCCTGCGTTCTGCTTCTGGAGAGTGTCATTCTGTTTACGATTCAACATTTAAAATTAGCCCGTAGGTTTGGATTTGTATTAGTTCCCATGTACAACCTCGCATGAAGATGCTTGTACATTCAGTTGTTTTTGGCTTTTTGACAAACCCTACTAACTTGGAATCCGCAGTCAGTGATTCTTCGGAGTCATAGTTCTTTTAAATTGTGATCCTGTCTAAAGGAATTGTTTCTCCCCTCTACACTAACCCTGGGCGCAGTGTGCATGGCAGGGCTACGCGGAGGTCCACGGAGTTAAAAACAAACTCTGTGGAACTCCGCTCCGCTACACTACGCCACTCACCTCCACCCCCCAACTATGAAAAGTAATTAAACATGATTAAAAAATAAATTAAAAACCACTTACCTTGCATGGGGCGTCCCCGGGCTGCCCTCCTCCTCCTCTTTGCCGTCTCGCTAATCCTTGGGAGAACTGCACATCCCCGCTCGCCCGCGCATGCACATTTCTTGTGAGAAATGCACAGGTGCACGTGCATGTGCAGTTTTCACAAAGAGTACCGATAGCCGGGTCTGGTGGCTCAGTGGACTAATGCCGCCACTGCAGGGGCCTGTGTTCCACTTCATGAGCACAGGTTCAACTCCTGGCGGGTCCACTCAGCCTTTCTATTTGAGGTCGATAAAATGAGTACCATTGAGTTGGATAACAAGAAACATCTGTTATTCAGTGCCAAGATACCTCCGGGTGAACGTGCGCATTACAAATACACATGTTATGTTATTGGCGGGGCTTTTTCCGGGGGGCTGGATATCCACTGATGCTCTGCCATGGAGAGTGCGTTAGGTGGTTCCCTGATGCTTTCTGTTTTTCCATATTAATCATATTTAATTTATTCACCTGCCTATTTAATCTTTGACACCTGTATAAATGTTGATGGCGTTATTTGTCACTGACCCCTGGGGAGGGAAATTGCTGATGACATGTGCCTGCTCCTGGATGGCTTTAAAATGGCAATTGTTGGTCTGAACTGCTACCATTGTCAGGACAAGTGAAGTTGAGAATTTAGAAAATAAATCTTGAGCTGTTTTACCACTACTGAATCATTGCTGTATGTATCTATGTTGCAATATTTTAAAAACTGTTACCTGTTGTGCCTTTTTGTGTAGTGTCTTCGTATCGAATGTGCGTGTAACCACCTTACCATTCTTTGCTTATTAATGTTGAATAAATGGCTACAACTTGGTTTGACTACACAACGGAAGTCCGTCCGTCACTTGTTGCTGTTCCCGAACATGAGGAGGGATATGGTGGCTACAGTTTGATCCGAGTGTTCCGTCACGAGCACGTTGTGAACGTACAAAACACTTGCTTTGTTGATAAGAGCTGAGGAAATACATTTTCATGCTTTCTTGTGTTACTTAGCGACAATACATTCACCTTAAGGGGCAAATTTATGAAACTATGGCTCAACATAGCAAGTCACCTTTTTTGTGCTGTGCCATAGGGAAAGAGCAGAAATGTGCAGTATTTAAGAGAATACACCACATTCCTGCCCTTTACTTTGCGCCCTTTTGGCAGCCTAGGGTCAATGCAGGTACCCTTGCACCATGGTGCAAGGTTGCCTGTGTTGCATGCAGGATTGTTTTTGTGCAGGGAGAGAAAGTAACGAGGAGAAATAAAGACACTTCTCATTTTGCCTATCCTAGGATTAAGATTTTGGCGCATTCCCAGGCTTACAAGTTCTTGTAAATCTGGGAATGCATCAAAATCCATGGGAGTTGCATGGAAACACCTGTTACAACACCTATGGAGTGCCTACCAAGGACAGAATAGCTATACTCAGCGATTTGCACTGTGTTGTACTACTCTAGATTCAAAAAGCTACTCATAGCCACACAAAGAGACTTTGCGTTGGTGTCTTAAATCTGTTTTAGAGGTTTGCGTCACGCATGTATCACGTTTTTTTAATTGATATATATATATATATTTATTTTTTGTCTATTTTAGAAAACCCAGAGGGTCCCACGGCAAACAATATTCTGTAGCTATCGCCAAATTACATTTTGTTTGTCCAGGGGGATCATAGTATGATGCTTTTGGTATTCAATTGTGTGATCTGTAGGCTACATATCCCCTCATCAGCAGGTGCATTAGCCTCTTCCACCCAACTAGGATTGAAACGTGCTGCTCGAAGGAGTGGCCAGAATTATGCAAAAGCACATGAACCCCTGAGCTATATCACTGGGATTGCAACATGTGACCTGCATGTTACACATATATCAAGATAACAGAAGCTCATCCCCATGAGATGCATCACTGAGATTAAAACATGTGACCTGCGTGTTACACATAAATTAGGGTAAAAGGCGCTCAGCCCCGTGAGGTGCATCATTGAGATTGAAACATGTGACCATCAAATAAATCAGGGTAACAGAAGCTCATCCCCATAAGATGCCTCACTGAGATTGAAACATGTGACCTGCATGTTACACATAAATCAGGGTAACAGGAGCTCAGCCCCGTGAGGTGCATCACCGAGATTGAAACATGTGTCCTGCATGTTACTCATAAATCAGGGTAACAGGGGCTCAGTCTCGTGAGGTGCATCCCTGGGATTGAAACCTGTATTATGTGAGTATTCAGCATGTGCCCAGCTCATTGAGTATTCCAACCAGTGAACATCGCTATCATTTCGTTACTGCACATGGAGCACTTTGCGCGTTGCCAAAGCTGTGTGAATTCTTCATAACTCATTGTATACAGTGCTTTGCGTGAGCAATCGACTAGGCATTCGTATGACCCAATTAAACTGCAGTGCCTTCAGGTGGTTAATAGAAGTTGTTATCATTTCCCCAGTCAATAGCACTTTTTATCACGCTCAGAAAGATGAAAGGATGAGTGGGGCGATCTGTAGGCGCTCGGAGCCCCGAGCTCTTACCAAAAACAGGAAATTGCTTTTAACTTCTTGTTGAAATGCACTCTGCCAAATGGACTTTATTGGAGTGCTGTGGGAGTGTCAGCAATGAAACAGAATAGCACATCACACTCCAGAAAACTGACGCAAACTGAGGGCTATAGGAGCGGAGGGGCTTATTCACAAACCCCTTACGCAGCCGGTATGTAACTTTTTCCCATGTTGAAAGAGACGCACAGGCGGCGCAAGGGGCTTGTAAATAAATCCCTGATATTCTAATAACCTCTGTAAGGCTCTGTAGAGGTGCGCTGGAAACCAGTTTAAATGTCTCAATATTAGCATCGCAAGAGAAGCAGGACAGATGTGCACTGTGAGAGCGCGTGCACGTCTACTCTTGCTATGTCTCAGTGCGAGGATAGCATGGTAGGGTTTGCGTGAGGATAGATATGCAGCATGAAAGTGCTTTCACATTTACACTTTCAATGTCTCATTAGTACTAGGACAGTGAGGAATGATGTGCTTTGGGTTAGACGTGCATTGTGAGAGCACTTGCACATCTACATATGAATGTCTCAGTACTAGCACAATGAGTGTGGTGCTCAGGATAGATGTACATTGTGAGAGACTTTTCACATCTACAATGTATTATATACCGCCCCTTGATGTGAATTGTCCTTTCATAGTGAGTTTGCTGTGCATTTTTTAATGTTGTTATTTTTAGGGCTTTTTACTTTATTTCCTTATGCACAGAATCAGGTTCACTAACCAGTAGCCTATGGATATTTACTTCTGCTCGACAAAAAGCCAGTGCTTAATTCGAGGCAGTGGTTTCCAGTGCTCGGCACTGGCACTTAATTATAAACACTGGCACTTATGATAGTCTGCTACATGGTGGTGCTGTTTGCATAATTTCTGAGATGAGCACAATAACAGATCAATTTTCAATTATACACAAAGAGCCAGATGTACGACCCGCCAATTAGCAAATTAGCAATTTGCGACTCGCTAACTGGGTTGTACAACAGTGTCCGAGACACTGTTTGCGATTCCCAATGGGGTCGCAAATTGCATGCCTCATGCATATTAAAGAGGCTGTCACAATTTGCGACCCCATTGTGAATGGCTGGCACTCCCAGGGATGGTGGCCTGCTGCACTCAGCAGACCTCCATGTTTGGGACTGCTTTGAAATAAAGACGTTTTTTTTTTAATGCAGTCCGTTTTCCTTGCATTTAAAAAAATAAAAATGAAACTTTTCAGTTTCATATTTTAGCAGCAGGCAGTGGCCCCTGGGACCACTGCCTGCCCTTAAAAATATTTACGCATGCATTCACAAATGGGAAGGGGTCCCCTTGTGCAGACTGCTATTTATGGGGTTGGCCTGCAGCGCAAGCTAAAGGAGTTGTTACTGCCCCTGTGCTGTCTGCTGTTTCTAGGGTTGGCCTACAGTGGTGACTTAATTGGCATGGAGTAACAAGCTTGTGAGGGTAGATTATCCCCGGAGTGCAGTTTTAGTTTTCTGGAATCCCCAGTAAGGGTGGGATCCATTGGTGGCAGCAATATATAGTCCAGTGCAGGAAGTCCCATTCCCAGTTCCCAGAGTATGGTACCTGGTTCCTGGTTAAGAAGGGGACAGGTTGAGATTTAGGGGCAGTAAGATGCTGTCTCACCAGTCTTTGGGGGAGTGTGGATGAATGTTGTGGTGCACTGGACGTTTGGGTGATTGGTTAGCACGGTAAATGTTGTTAAAGGGCTCTTCAATCTATTTTGTCAGAGAGAACCTGCCCCGTAATAGTTTTCCGGAGTCACGCCAACACCCGTTGGAGTGTGTAATGTGAGCAGTTGGCCTGATATATGCTGTCCACTAGTTATAATGGGCACCCTGTATCAGTCCAAACAACCCCTTATTGGTTATAGGTTAAAGACAACCTTTATTGAAAGCTATCCTAGTGGTAACTATGGAGAGCAGCCTTCAGGCTCAGTCTTGAAGGAATGTAAAGCAGCTTGTTTTACCAGCCTATAATCTCTTGAGTCACTAAATGAAAGATATCCACACCAGGTATATATGTAAAATATATGTATTTATTACTAAACACACCCTCCTAGTCTCTTTATGAGACTAGAGGTCAAAACACATAAGTTACACTTCAATAATCACAGTAAAATAGCACAAATACACATCAGGCCCTAGGGGCGAGCCAAACCATATACTAAAATAGTGGTGTAAGAACCACAACTTAACTAGACACAAGGCCTAGAGCCTGTAGAATCGCTGGGACCCCAAGGAACCACCCAAGGTAGTGACACAGGGGACCCACGGGGGCCGTGTGCCGTGTGTGAACACAACCGCGAGCTCCCATTAGCTTCTATGGGGAAAGTCGCGGTTAGATTTTTAAAGATTAGGGACACTTCGAAATGAGTCAGGACCAAACCCTTTTGGACTAAGGAAGTTGTAGGGCTAGCACCCACGGGAGCACCGGAGTACTCGTGTTACCTCACCCAGGGAAGCCGGGTGCATAGGTGTCTTTTGGTGTCAGGTCGCGTCGTCGATTTCAATGGGAGCTGGCGAAGAAGTGCTGCTGCCGTGAAGATGCGAAGTGTCCGAAGAGATCCAAGCCTGGATCAAGGATGAGAAGAACCTGAAAGCAGAGGGGACAGAGTATGAGTCACTTGCCAGTGACCAGGAAGGCGATGAGCAGATGCCCACCAATGTCGGGGGATTTCAGGTGAAGGAGGTGAAGCTTGACTCTTCAGGCACGAGGTCCAGGAGGCCTCGAGGATGACCTGGAGCTGGATTTGAGCTGTCCCACAAAGGATGTTGAGTGCTGCAGGGTCGGTTGCCGGATTGGACACAACAGCAACCCACGCAGAAACGAGAAAGATGCTTCTGTGTAGACCAGCAAGGTCTGTGGGACTCACCACTTGGATGGGAGTCAGGGCACGTCTGGAGCAACCAGGAAAGCCCAAGGAAATGCAAAGTTACCCCCTCAGGGACCCACCAGTCAACGGAACAGGGATCGCGAAGGGACCTCAAGATGAAACACAAAATGGCAGCCTACAGGTCACTCGGAATGACCAGGCTGACAATCTTTGGTGGATTCAGTGCTCGAGGTGGCGGCTACAAGTCAGCCCAAGCACAACTTCAAGAGACGTCGAGAAGTTAATGCACTTGCAGAAATGCACGGTGACCAGGAGTTCCGGTTCCACGCTACTCACGACGGCTGCGGGTCTCAGCTTTGCGGGGGACTCGGGTCGGCCTCTGAGATGTCTGGAAATCCTCTTCCTGGGCTGCAAATAATTCGGAGTCCGGTGGGAGCTTCGATAATGCAGACCGGCAAATTGCTTCGTTGGTGCCTGCCAAGCAGGGGAGTCACTCCTTGACCCCAAGGGAGATTTCTTCAGTCCTCTGATCTTGAGCAGGGCGTCAAAAGTCCAGGATTCAGCTTCAGAGTTTCGTCCTGGGTAATCTAAAGGACAGGGGTCCATACTTATACTAAGGTAGGGGGTTGGACATACTCTGGGGACCCACCTATGGGAGGGTTTGGAAAGAGGGGTGGCTACACCATTTCCTTTGTCCAGTTTCGTGCCAGAGCAGGGGCTGGAAGCCCCTGAACCAGTTTGAGCTGGACTATGCACAGGGACACCAAATGTGCCCCCAGTGCAGGAAAACTCAGAGAGTGCTCCCACCCAGCCCCAATACACATAAGCCTGTCTGGGAGGTGGTTATAATAATGATAATAATATAATAATAACACCTCCCTGTGACAGGAAACCTATTGTCCAGACCTCCCCTGCTGGAGTTTTGGTCAGCAGCAGGAGGCCAGACCTGTGTCTGTGGCTGCAGCATCCATTTTGTGATGCCAGGGCTCTATTAAGTTTCTACAGGGTATACCAGGGCTGTCATATCTCTCCCTATAGAAGGGTGGGATCATACTCCCACACCAGTTACTGGTGTGGGGGTAGGATTCCAATGTGTTTGACACCAAACACAACATGTTTCCGTGCAGCCAGTCCAAAGTTAGCATTTACCATTTGGTTATAATGCACTTAAGAGTATATGGTCAGGCTGCACTACCAACAGCATCAGAGAAGGGTCTCCGAACGCTGCAGAGGGGCTCTGCTCATGCATGGGCACCCTCTCGCATAGGAACCAAGCACTCTGTCTTAAGGATTGATAAGGCCTGCCATAGGAGTGACTTATAGGTTTATATGTGGGTATATGGTGAGATACAGTGAACCTATATCTGAGTAAGGGGTGCATGCACCACCTTACCCAGGCTGCAGTAGCAGACCTGTGGTGTCATTTTGGGTGGCTTTCTAGGGGTGGCATAATACATGCTTCAGCCCCTGGTAGGCCTCTGGGGTACCTATGCCCTGGGTACATAGTATACCATATACTAGGGGCTTACAAGGGCACCTCAGTTCCAATCTGAACTGTACCTAAAGTACCTAGAATCATTTTAGAGAGGAAGCAGCTAGGCTGGGGCCCTGAATAGCAGGGTCCCAGCCAGTCTAAAGTCGAAAAACAGTGAAACACCAGCAAAAAAGTGAGGGTAAACATGTGAAGCAGATCCTACTCTCCTACATGTAAGTTCTTTGATTCTAGGGAGCTTGCATTGGGGAGTGATCCTAGAAGAATTGTGCAGGTATCTTCCAACCTAGAGTGGTGGAAGTGGTTCATGGTAGCCCAGCTAGGTACCCTTATAGTGAGGAGGTTGTAGGGACTCACATCCTGTCTTGCAGGAGAAGGATTGAGATTGGGCTGTGTCCCGAAGTGCCCGCACCTCAGTGTCCAGTACAGGGTGTTTCTTAGAGGGAACACCAGGTAGGGAGCCTAGTCTTTCATGTTGGACCATTCTTTGAGGGAATCTCCCTATGTTAGGTGAGCTGGGAGTGTCTGTAATCAGGCCTCCATCAGTTCTGGTGTCTGGCAGGGCCACTCCTAAGTGGAGGGTGCAGAAGTCCAGATTGAGGGGTGAGAGGGGGAAAGAGTCCCCAGTGGAAGAACCATTGGGTCAGGGGCCAGCCAGAAGGGCTGAGTTACCAATGATTGGCCATGGTGATGCCACTTCTGTCCTGGAGCATCTTCACGCACTGTCAAAGGGACAGGACGTCGTGAGCTCTGCGCCAGGCAGACTATCACACAACACATTAGTTATGTGTCACCCTCAGGAAGTCCTGGTTCGCTGGGCAATTGTCCAACCAAAGGGTACCATCCCTGGGTTGGGGAGCCAGGTTCATGTGTTTCCTGACCTGGAGGGAAGGGCAACTATAATCAGTGTCCTGACCGGTTTGTCTTCTAGGGGTACCACTCCAGTTGGGAGTGTATAGGGCTCTGGAAGGGAGTGCACAGGGAGGGAGTCCTCGCCTCTGACCCCGGTCCAGCCATTGAGTTTAGATTCCAGGTGGTAGACCAGTTGATGGAGAGAGGTCCTTAACTGGTGGGAGAGTTGTGTTCTGGGGGTGCTTCTCCTGGGAGAGTGCAGAACCCCAGAAGGGAGGTAGGATGAGGAGACGTTTCGCCCATGACCTCTGGTCCGCCTGAGGGTGCGGACCCTAGGTTGGAGGATCAGTGGCAGTTTGGAACTACACTGAGAGGAAGAGTGGAGAATGGCTATTATGTGCCAGGGGTTACTGCCCCCAACTCTGTGGTTTGGCAAGGACCAGTGACATCTGGGTGGCCTAGGGCCTGACCGTAGACAACTAGCGAGTACCCGTGGGGTATCCTAGTAAGGCCTAGTTAGGCCTGAGAGTGGCATAGAACCAGAGGGTGTCCCTGCAGTGCCGGCCCGCATCTGTGTTCTATCGCCCAAAGCAGGGAAGCCCATCAAAGTAGTGATTGGTCTACCCTGTGTTTTGGCTGGAAGGGGGCTGTGTTGGACTTGGCCCTTTTGGCAGGTTCACCCCTAAACTTTTTGCCTTTTCTGTGACCTGGTGTTGGTGGTTTTAGGCCTCTGGCCACTTTAGCACTGATGTCCGGTGTAAAGTGTGTGCGCTCTCTGTGTTACATTTGGTAAGGTTGCCCTGCCCTCCCATAGGAATGCATTGGGGATTCCCTGATCAGTGTGTCAGTGGTAATTCCAGGTATGAGAGGAGCAGCGTGGTCGAGTTTAGTATGTATGAAATTGTAAGAATAAATGCTGCGTAATGATGTGCACATATTTATTATGACTATTTGAGAAATGCCACTTTTAGAAGTTGGCATTTCTGTGTGCTATGTGTCTGCCGGCCTGATGGGAATTGCATGTCTGGCTTGTGAGTGACAGGGGCTGTGAGGTGTGTGTGGCTCCAGGAGGGGCAGGGTGAGTCAGCACTAGGCTGAATGGGACATCTGTGCTGGGAGTAGTGGGAGGAGTAATCCCCTGACCCTGAATAGGACTGTGCCCAGCCTGGACAATGCTGGCTCCGCCCCCTGTGGTGTGTCTGATCACCTAGCCCCCACCTGACAAAGGGGAAGAGGAGCTTGGAAAACAAAGTGCTCCAAATCCCCCCTGAACCAGTTGCATCTGGTTCCCCCAAACCCTGCACTGCAGATAAAGGAATGCCTAACATAAATATAGGGTCTGTGACCCCATGAAGTTGTTCTTGTTCTGTTCTTTTGGGGCTGTTCATGACTTGCTGAAGGCTTGCTGCTGCTGGGGCCCAGGAGGAACTGCCATGGGGGCTTGCCTCTCTGCTGGAGGGCCCTGTTTGCTGGCCTCCCTGGGCCCAGCTGTGCCCCCTGGACCTAGAGGAACATTTTGCATGGGCTTTTTCCAGGATCTTCAGGACTTTTGCCCGCATCTGGCGGCCTGTGAGCACTCTTTTTAATTTCCCCAGGGAAGGGGAGAGCGTGTGGGCTGCGCAGCGCTGAGCTGCAGCTCTTGGAGAGGGAATCCCCATCATAGGGATTCACCTGTGATGCCACTCTAGGGATATTCCGAGCAGGTGCCCACCCCGCAATTGCGTGTTTCGGAGCGGGAGCCGAGCCCGCTTCATTATTACTTAAAATGGCGGGTGCCCACCCCGCTTGAGCTTTACTTTATTTGCGGGCCCCTTTACTTTGTCTTCAGCTGCCCCACACCAGCGCAGGCAGCTGCATTGTTTTGGGCATATTGATTCTAGGGCACAGTGAGTGCCCAGGCCCCATTTTGCATCCCAGCTGCCCGGCAATTAGCGTCAGCTGCAACCTTTAGGCCATTAGTTCTTTGGGGGCATTTATGATTAATTAGGAGTAAGATACACGCCTGTGCCCCGGCGCAATTGCGCACTTGCGAATTCTGCTTCATTGGCAGCCACCTTGACATTATGGACATAGGGCATTTGAGCCCTCTAAGGAGGACAGTTGGCCAGGGGGACTGTTAGTTTGATAGGGCGCCAGGCCCTAATGTGATTTATGTGGTGGGCAGGAAATGTGATTCATGTACTGTGATTTATGCACCCTGTGTTATGCCTCTAAATGTGGCTTATGTATGAGGTTATTTGCATACTGTGGTTTCTCCTTGTGAGGTTATCCTCTACTGTGGTTTATGCCCCTAATGTGAGTTATGCTTAGGAGGTTATGGTCTAATATGTTCAGGCTTATGAGGTTGGCTCATAATATATTTTACGCCTGAGGTGATACTGTGCATACCATGGTCTGTGTTACAGGATGATGCTGAGTACAGTGTCTGCCAGAAATTACTGGTTGTGTTCCACGCCTATTATATGTTCTACATTTACTATGTTCACTTTGATGGTTCTGACAGTTGTCCAAGTGGCCCTGTCATATGTATATAATCCCCTGTAAATATTGCCTAGTGCCAGGTGGCACAGCGTATATTGTGTGATTACTATTCTAATGTGTTTTATGATAATACAAAGGCTATTTTTGATATAACCTTGTGTGGAGTTCCTTTTGTGGTGTGCCTAGTGTGTGGTTGTGTGTGTTTGTGTTGCGCAAACACTTTCCACATTGCTTCCGGGAAAAGCCTGACTGCTTGTGCCAAGCTACCAAGGGGGTGAGCAGGGGTTATCTTTGGCGTGTAACTCCCTTGCCCTGACTAGAGTGGTGGTTTCTGCCTGGCTTTGGCGCAAGCCTTAGCCAACCAGAAATCCCATTTCTAACATGTTGCTAGTGTCATTGGCAGCACTGGCTGGTGCAATGGGTGGTACAAGCTGCACTGGCCTCCTGACGAGAGCCTGGGCATTTATGTTTAATATATATATATTTTTTCACTGAAAAAACCATAGGTTTTACAGACGTGATAGTTAGAAATTAGCATTTAAAAAACCTTTGAAATTCACTGAAAAAAACATAGGTTTCTGGGACGTTATAGTTAGTTGGACATTTGACTCATATAAAACCAGAGAAATTCGTCCGTTATAGTTAGTTGAGCTAACTATAACTCGAGCGCTCGCAATGCACTAGTGATGACGTCACATATTACATCACTCATGACATGGTCAGTGACATCACTGATGACAGCACTGATGACATCTCAAATGACATCACTGATGACATCATCCAGTGAATGCGTGTTTCTGTAAAGTTTAAATATTTTTCATATATATCTATGCCAAGGTGTATTAAAGAAAGAGTGAATTCACAAGTCCCTGAATGGATTATTTAGTAGGTGCGTGACTGACTGTATAAGTGAGTGATTGAACATGTGTTACTGAATGTATGGGTTAGTGACTAAACTGTGTGAAAGTCTGTATTAGTGTCTCAGTTGGTGTATAAGCGGCTGCATGGGTTGGTGAGTAGCTACACGAGTGTCTATATGGGTTATTGATTTGTTGTCTGAGTTTCTGTATGAATGCCTGAGTGTCTGTGTGGGTGGGTGGGGGTGTGTGTGACTCTGTGCATACATGTCTGAGTGGGTGATTCACTGGTTGTATGGATTCAAAAGTACATCTGGGAAGGGCTGTATGGGTGTGTTAGTATGTGTATGGGTGTGTTGGTGAGATAATGAATGTCTCACTGGTATATGTGTTAATAACTACATATGTTTTAAGGCAGTATTTGTGAGTGTTGGAGTATATAAATGACTATAGGTGAGAGTAAGTTATTTGAAGAGTGGGTGCATAAAAGAGTGTCTGCTTGTATCAGTGATTGTATAAGACAGTAAGTATGTGTTAGTATCTGCATAAATAAGTGATGTGGTGTGTGTATAAATAACGCAGTTGGTGTGTATAACTGTATACATGAGTAAATGGGTATGTGATTGATTCTTTGCATGACTGACTAGGTGTGTGAGTAACTCTATGGATGAGTGGCAGACTGTGACTGTATGTATAGGTGTATGAGTGCATATTTTAGTACTGTATTGATGAGTAACTGCATGCATAATTGAGTGGATGTGAGTGTAGACCTAGGAAATAGTGGGTGGTATGTAGTATCTGGCATTGTTGTGTGTATGGTTTCAAAAATAGTAGTCTGTATTTTAGAGTGCGTGTATCAAAAGTTTATATTAGGCCATCAGTCTGTGCATCAGATTATCAGGTGGATGATGTAATCAGTGATTTCATTTGAGATGTTATCAGTGATGTCATCAGTGATGTCACTGACCATGTCATGAGTGATGTAATATGTGACGTGATCACCAGTGCATTGCGGGCGCACAAGTTATAGTTAGCTCAACTAACTATAACAGGCGAATTTCTCTGGTTTTATATGAGTCAAATGTCCAACTAACTATAACGACCCTGAAATCTATGTTTTTTTCAATGAATTTCAAAGGTTTTTTAAATGCTAATTCCTAACTATAACATCTGTAAAACCTATGGTTTTTTCAGTGAATTTCAAAGGTTTTTAAATGTTAATTTAATATTTTATTATTTATAAAACCTATATTTTTTCGATTTTTAAAAAAGTACCAAGCTACGTCTTACGTCATGTACGTATGGGGTCACGCCCACTGCGTGTTGCGTATTCGACATATGCACGCTGCCAGGCCCTGTGTTACATCATAGAAAGCCATTCACTCATTTTTTTGTCTCAAAACTATATCTAAATAAGTTTAAAGTGTATGTGAGAACAAGCGATAATCTAAAACATTTTAACCATTTATATATTTCTAACTGTAATAAACTTATATTATGGTAAATATATTTTCTCAAAATCGCATCGGGTGCGGCCTCCTTGAAGCGCTCGGTGTGCGATTGCCATGTGACCTTCAAGAAAAGCATTTGATTGGTTCATAACATTTCCCATTGTAACACTTGGAGGACCCCACCCATTTTAGTCGTTCTCTCTACAGTGTTTGATGAGAAACTCCTCTTCTTCTTACAGAGCTTTTTTGAAAACTTTTTGCTATGTACACATATCTTGCACTACACACAACATGCAACCATCATGTTCATCAATATTCATGCTCTGTGAAGTAGCCTTCCACCTGTGATAGCCATGCATTTAAAAGCTACATAACAGAACTTTTCCCCACTGCCAGAGGTAACATGGTGGCATACACTGTCCACAGCACAATGTAATGTGGTACGGCCCAGGGGCAGTATCATGCATAGATAATGAACACACGGACACAGATAGATAGTGGAAGTGGGTACGGGCACGTGCGCTCGACTCCTTTTTATTACCAGGGTCACATATCCAGTGACGTCTGTGCTGAATGCGTGTGGGGTGAGTGTAAACCAGCCCTCAGGGAATGGTTGCTGCTAGCATCAACTACAACAGTAATCATTGGATCGCACACAGAGATTCAATAATAAAAGGGTCAATAGTTTATACTGCAGTAAGGTACGGATGTGAATTAATACAGAAAAGATTCTATCGTAAAAGAACCATAACTTGTGGTATACTGAGATACAGGCAGTAGATCTGAAATAATACACAAAAAGATTGTATCATAACGGGTCCATCAGGTCTTGTGCACTCAGATAGCCACATCAAAAGCATTCAGCTTGTGCACAGCCAGCGATGATGTGTGCTGCGGGCGGGCCGTACTAGGAGCAATGTCTGTTGCCTACAACACTACATCATCTGCAATAGCGACTCAATCTGAATTGTAAACACTGCTGTCTGCGGTGTAGGCCAGAGCCCACAGCCACGTGGCGTTGACTTGAGCTGTCCTGTTTGCCGTACGCGAAGCAACAAAAACGGTGTGCCGACCCTGTGATGATGCGTATGCGTGGTGCGGACAGAGCGCACTGGAGCAATGTCTTTTGCCTACAGGACATGCGTCATCTACAATAGCGACTCGATCTGAATTGTGAACACTGCTGTCTGCAGTGTAAATTGAAGGCAGTAGTGAGCACAGTCTTCCATGAATACTTTTCTCACTACCTCTTCACAAAATACAAAAACATAAATTACACAAAACTCTGCGTTAAATAAATCAAAACAGTTCGAATTGAGATCTCTGCTGTCCACTGTGTACACTGTTATTCAGTGTTCTTTACCACTACCAAGAAGAATTTGGTCATTGTACTAGACCTATAAGTCATCTTAAAAAACTTCTTCCAGCAAGTATACTAAATTGCTATTGTGTATATTTCAATAAACGTTGTAGTTAGTTGCCTACTGGATTCTGTAATTAAACAATCACCACTCAATCTGAATTGTAAGCCCTGCTGACTGCAGTGTAGGCCAGAGGCAGTGGTCATTAACGCCTCACAGCCACGTGCAGTTGGATTCGAAAGCACGGAGTTGGTTGCACCAGATCAGAGGGGGTACACACAAATCATCACAAACTTTAACTTCTGACATCCTTAATCACAGAATCAAGACCCCGTTTCACTGTTCCGTCCTGCTGTACCACGGTGTACTCCACCCACTGCAGTCAGCCAAGCCCAATAATCATGTACAGCAGTTAGCTACGGAAGCACAGAGTCTGATGCACCTCAACGGAGGGAGTTCTGTCAAAACCAAGCAGCACGTAATATCATACATCGTCCATTTTGGGATCAAGACACCGTTCCACTGTTGGGACATAAAGTTGGGTGCACCTGTTCGAAGGGAGTACCTTCATCTCCACTCTCAGATGCAGTTCTAACATCGTACATTGTGGGATCAAGACCCCGTTTCACTGTTCAGACCTGCTGTACCGCAGTGTACTCCAGCGACTGCAGTCAGCCAAGCCCTATAATCATGTGCAGCAATTAGCTACGGAAGCACAGAGTCTGATGCACATCAACGGAGGGAGTTCTGTGAAAACCAACAAGCAGCAGGTAATATCGGATATCGTCCATTCTGGGATCAAGACACCGTTCCACTGTTGGGACCTAGAGTTGGTTAAACCTGGTCGAAGGGAGTACCTTCATCTGCACTCTCAGATGCAGTTCTAACATCGTCCATTCTGGAATCAAGACCCCGTTCCACTGTTCGGACCTGCTGTACCGCGGTGTACTCCAGCGACTGCAGTCAGTCAAGCCCAATGATCATGTGCAGCAATTAGCTACGGAAGCACAGAGTCTGATACACCTCAACGGAGGGAGTTCTGTGAAAACCAAGCAGCAGGTAATATCGGACATCATCCATTCCACTGTTGGGACCTAGAGTTGCTTGCACCTGGTCGAAGGGAGTACCTTCATCTGCACTCTCAGATGCAGTTCTAACATTGTCCATTGTGGGATCGAGACACCGTTCCACTGTTGGTACCTGTTGGACTACTGTGTTAGTAGTATACAGAGCACTCCACGGTACTGGGCCTCAGGCTGGGCGCTGTCTACCTGTGTCGCGGTAGCCAGCGTTGATCTCAGGAGCCTTCCCAGCTCGCAGACCTCGGCCCAGGAGCTTCTGCCGGCACGTGGTGGGACCTCTTTCACATACGGCGGTGTCGAAAGATGAACTGTGGGGCATATGTGCGTCGCAGCGGCCATGACGGTTGCTGGGTACCAGCCGGCTGAGAGAATTATTCCCGCAGCCACCTTCACTCACGGCGTCAGCCTCGTGGCGGTGTAAGCTGGCAGACCTGACAGACATGTTCGCCATTCTGTAAGAGATGCACACCCAGAGAAACGTGCCTTTTATTCATACCCCTATGCTAGCCTTGCGTAAGCCGAGCCAGCCCACTACGCTAAAGATTTGGGGGGGAGGGGGCACGTACGCGCTATGTTTTCGTAATCTTCCCTACTGACTGTACTATCATGGTTGCGTCCACTGTCTACTTCACTCAATAGACCATCAGTGTATGTTGACATGTACATGTCTGTGCTCTGCATACTCAAGTCTGTTCGGCACATCCCCTCAACACTTTGCATTGTATACTTTTATAATCGAGAATCACTTGCCACCTTCGCACATACTTTGCTCCCATCTCTCCCCGCATTCTGCATTGTGTGACAGAGGTGCTATGTTTGGTTTGTGTACATGGCTAGCCACGGTTCCCACAGTACGTAGTGTCATTGTGCCTGCTAGGTGTACATGTTGTTTGTCATGTTGTATGTGATTATATAAGGTAGCGCTTTTATTTACGAGCAGTGGTTTCTCCCATTTACATATCGCTGTCTTAAAGAGGAAACCAAAGTTTTTCTCACAGGTGAAAAGTGCAACCACAATGGCAGTCATTCATTACTATGCAAGAATGTCTAACTGCACGACGCTTCTAAGCTTACAGCCCCCAATCTTGCGTGCTTTCTTAAAAGCACGCCAAGTCCCACAATCAGACCAACATTCACACAGCTTTCTAACGGCAGTTATCTGCTTCTTAATAACATGGACTGCTACGCATTGTGAGCTGGCATACCATATGTCCTTACTGTTTCAAACCGGATAACTTTCTCTGGCAATCTCTATTCCCACCCACACAAAGTAACTTCCAAAGTTCAACTTGGCCTTCAATATCTACTTTGAAAAAAGATTTTATTAAACGGAGCAAACTGAAAACGCTTATGTTTCAAACAGAAGTGTCCCTCACTTCTCCAAAAGTAATTTATCGACTGCAGATAGCACGAACTTCAAGTAAAATACACTCCCTTTTAAATACGAACCTCCCATTACACTTTGTGAACTGTTACATAATTTTCAACACATCTAACATTTAAGGTCTGGCACACTTTTTTAACACTGTCTCCTCCGGCCTTCTCACAGGCTTTCAAACTGTTTTTAGTTTAATACCAGACTTCATTCATTCGATCATCTCTGGAATAACAGGAACAGTGCCCATAATTCTCGCTCTGTCTGCGGCCATCCTACTACTATTTTAGCTTGTTAAAAATGGCTGCGCTTCCTGTGGTAACAAGCATGTCCGACAGAATACGCCTCTACGCGAAGCTTTATCAATACCGTGAAAAAATGGAACAACTTTTCGGCTGCCTGCCTCTATCTATTATCGGAGCCAGCTACAACATGACATTTATTTGCACATATACAATCTGTGTGCAACCATCTTTTTATTGCAAAACTTGCCCAATCGACTGGCGAATGGATCTATGCCTTGCCAACAGCCCAGCAAACGCTCCCGATATCCAGCAGGTAATGGAGTATCTTGAAAACCATAAACTTGATTGTTCAGGCAGTGGAGCAATGGCGGATGCAACTCAAAAAGGTATCCTGGCGGAATGGGATTTCTGCATAGCCGCGATAGATCTCCTGCAACGTGCGACCTTTGACAACATCGCAGATTGCCTGCCAATTCAAATTGCCGCTCCAACATTCGAGGAACATTACTGTCCCTTCGAGGATATGAATTGGATCACTTCGCTTTTCTCACACGATGGCAACAATCGCCTCTTGGAACATTACGCATCTCAAGCCGCTGAGGAACTTCCGGACTGCAATCTCCAAGACTTGTAAGAAATTCACTTTATTCTTGGATTGATTTTTTCCAACTTTTTTTACTTTTTCCTATTACATTTTTTAATACACTTCAATTGAACTATTTTCATATAATAACTTTCTAAGTATGCTTAGGCATTTGAACTCTGTTTTCATTATTGGCCCTCACGTCTCCACACTAACCAGGGATGGATGATGTATGGCCTATGCAAATACACTATTTACTTGCTAAATTAGCCTAAACCCTACATCCATTTTGAAACCTTATCTATTCTTTGTACACACGTCTCTCTGCCTGCCTGTTATCCACGAAGCCCTTTCACAAAAATTAGCTCATTCTCAGCCTCTGCTCACGAGCTGGCGATCAAGATAAAAAAACACGGCATTGTTTAGGAACTGGTTGGCACAGTGTAGTAATCGTATCCTACCTTTATTTTCATTCTACAATTTACAGTCATTCATGTCTAATAGGTATTGTTTATGTCACATGGAACTGTAACATGTAATGTGGAATTGACTGATGCAGGAGCTTAGGTTTGAATACAGCAGAAGCGGTTGGAGTTTGTCTCAGCTGGATGCCTTAGCTCTTGCACCAGTGGTTCCATTTATGGCACTTAAATAAAGACACTTTTTATGTAACTTGCCGACTCCATCGCTTTATCCCACACAGCCACTTTCTTAAACATACCTGATTTCACCATTTGTCTTCTGTGGCATTGCAACATTCTGCATTATATTATTCATGATTATTTCTTTATTCCTGCTTGCTAAAACACTCCATTCGAGTCTTCAGACCGGTATGGATGAGTACTTTGCTTCCCACTCCCGCTATAGTCTAAACCCATACTAACACCACTTGCACAGCTATGCTACAGTGGTCAGTATGCTACAGCGCCCAGAGCACATCAGTTTACAGCAATCAGCTCACTGTTTCTTCCCTGAGTGTACCAGCACCTCACCTCAGCACCATCTCACTCTGGGCAAAACAGCACTTTCACACCGGTAGGGGTGAATACATCGCTTCACGCTCCCTGTGTAGCACACCCGGACCACCCCACAGACCTCACAGCACTCCTACCCTCCTCTTTCCTACTCTTTTTGCCCTTTTTTCCCCTTACTTGCTTCAACGAAATGACAAAATGGCTGCCAACACTTCCTAATTGCAACCGCTCGCAGCCAATAAGTAGCAAGCTCGTGCTCGTAACGCCTCAGCCAATCAGAAGGCAGAATTCCCAAATATCGATATCTGTAAAATTTGATATTTCTCCAAAATTACTGAACAGATTTACACCAAATAAACAAAAGCGTGCTTTCTAGACCAAGACCCTTCTCCCTGCCAAATTTGGGGTAATTCCGTTCACCCGTTCGACCTGTAGCCTTGTCTAAAGTTTCCCATGGAAATTAACATGGACAAAACACATTTTGGGACCCCCTTTTTTGTCGGTCCCCCCCTTGACGAATCACTCCCAAACTTTCAAAATAGGACATGATATGAACAAAGAATTAGTTTGGAAAATGTCATGAAGATTCATCAAACGACGCCAAAGTTATAAGCAAAACAAAAAATGCTATTCCTATGGAAACTTGGTTCTAACTATAACCACCTACTGGCGACCGCCAGTAGGTAATATATATATATATTTATATATATATATATCAATAATGCTTGCCTTTGATCCTCAGTTTAAATCGAAGAAAGCAAGAGCAGACCCAAATTCGTCTTCAGTGATATTTATTGTCCAATCACCATGTTGCCATATATATATATTCACTTAAAAAACCATAGGTTTCACACATGTTATAGTTAGCTGGACATTTCACTCGTAAAAAACCAATGAAATTGCCCCGTTATAATTAGTGCAGTCAACTATAACTCACGCGACCGCAATCCACTGCTGATGACGTCAGATATTACATCTCTGTATTTAGACACTTATTTACCCATTTATTCTTCCATTAATCTTTAGCTATACATATATTACAAATATTTATTTTACAGAAAGACACATATGTCATCAGTGATGTAATATCTGACGTCATCAGCAGTGGATTGCGGTCGCATGAGTTATAGTTGACTGCACTATCTATAACGGGGCAATTTCATTGGTTTTTTATGAGTGAAATGTCCAGCTAACTATAACATGTGTGAAACCTATGGTTTTTTAAGTGAATTTGCAAGGTTTTTAAATGCTAATTCCTAACTATAATGTGTGTGAAACCTATGGTTTTTTCAGTGAATTTCAAAGGTTTTTTTAATGCTAATTTATGTATGTATTTTTATTTTTTTTATGGGATTTTCACCGTGCGCGCACCTTGCGCGCACCTCGCGATTTTTTGGGATTTTTAAAAAAAAAAAACTCTCACCCTTCGGGGTCCTTCAGGGACCCCCTGACAAAGGCTAGGGGGTCAGAAACTCTCTATCCTGCCCCCTTTTCACGTTCTTATATGTTTTGTTTTTTTTAAGGTTTTTTTTACCGTGCGCGCACCCCGCGATTTTTTTGAAAAAAATAAAAATGTTTTTTTCACCCTTGCGGGTCCTTCTGTGACCCCCTGACAAAGGCTAGGGGGTCAGGAACTGTCCACCCTGCCCCCTTTTCACATTCTCCACCTTTCTTTTTCACTGCCTCAGACTGCGAGAGACAAAATGGCGGCCGACACTTCCTGATTTCGACCGATTCGAATGTTTACTGACATCTAACAACCAATCAGAATTTCACTCGCGCACGGTGTGCGCGTATAGATATTTACATGCTTTTAAATGCTATTTTCTCAGGAAATATTGAACAGATTTACACCAGACCTGCAAAAGGCACTTCCCTGACCTGAGGACTACCTCTCTGCCAAATTTCAAGTAATTCTGTTCAGCCGTTCGGGCTGTACCTTCGACTAAAGGTCCTATGGAAAAATGCATTGGGAAAACACGTTTTGGGACCCCCCTTTTTTCTCGGCCCCCGCTTGACGAATCACCCCGAGACTTTCAGGGTAGGAGCTGAACGGAGCGCCCCATTTGTTTTGAAAATTTCGCGAGGATTCGTCAACCGGCGCCAAAGTTATTCAAAATAGAATATTGAGGTTTCCTATGGAAAAAAAAATCCTAACTATAACTATCTACTGATAATATATCTTTATATATATATATATATATATATATATATATATATATATATATATATATATATATATATATATGTATATATATCTATATATATATATATATATATATATATATATATATATATATATTTTGATATTTTGACTTGGCGAGTGTGACCGAAGATGGGGATCCTTCTTCGGCCAGTCAATTCAGTTGTTCTAATACGACAGCTCTTAGTCCCTTCCGCCCTACCTCTACCTTTCTCCCATTGATGCCAAAGGATGCGTTGGATGTGTTCAGTGATCGAGTAATTACAGAACTTAAGACTCTTAATAGAACAGTTCCATTTGCATCTAGACAGAGGGATTATCGCAATAGACAATACCGTGCTTTGATTTTGAAACTGCAGAATAATCCTAACCTCATTATAAGGAAATCAGATAAAGGGGGCAATACAGTACTGTGGTCTCGAATGGATTATCTGGCAGAAGCTGATCGCCATTTGTCTGATGGATCTTGCTATAAACAAACGACGAAATTTGAAATGAGAGCTGCGGAGGAAAAGACACGTCAAAAGATCTACCTTTGGAAAAGAACTGGTTTGTTGACTAAAGATGAAATGAACTTTCTTAATATTGAACATCCAGTCACACCTATTCTGTATTTCCTACCAAAGGTTCATAAAAAAGTAACTCCAGTACCTGGTCGTCCCATTATTTCTGCCCAAAATAGCATGAATGAGAATTAATCTAAATATGTTGATTTTTTCCTTCAGCCACACATGACCTCATTGCCATCCTACATTAAAGACACTACTGATTTCCTGAATAAGGTTAAGGACATCCCATGGTGCACAAACTACCTGTTGGTAGTTATGGACATAGAATCCTTATACACCAGCATTAAACATTGTCATGGTTTGAGTGCCACCAAGCATTTTTTGGCTAATAGGGACATCGACATGAAAGATCACAATAACATGATTTTAGAGATGATTGAACTTTGCCTATCCACCAATTTCTTTTTGTTTGAAAATGTAATTTACAATCAAGTGCGTGGTGTGGCGATGGGGGCCTGCTTCTCCCCCAGCTACTCATGCTTGCATGTGGGCTGGTGGGAGGAGCATGTCCTCAGGACCACCCACCAGCACTGGTGGAGCCATGTGGTACATTACTGGCGTTACATAGACGATATATTTCTTATCTGGAATGGTTCTAAGGATGATGCCAGCAGATTTGTTGAAGATATCAATGTTAATGATTTGAACTTGAAGTTCACTGCTTCCATTGACAATTGTTCTGTTGAGTTCCTTGATGTTTTGGTATACATTGACAGTAATACACTCTGCACTAAACTACATAGGAAGATAACTGCAGGTAACTCGATTCTTTTTGCAGACAGTGCGCACCCACGTCACCTGATCAATAGTATACCTTACGGCAAATTCATTCGCATTCGCCGTATCTGTAGCTCTAATTCTGTCTCAACTGACTGTCAGAAGGCAGCTTTTGAAAGATTTCTTGACAGGGGTTATAAAGAAAGTCTTTTAATACATGCCCTCAATAAAGCGAATGCTATATCTAGGGCTATTCTTCTTCAACCTAGCATCAAGAATATTATGGTAACTCCTGAATCAGATCTGGAGTCCATTCGCCTTATAACTACATTCAGTTCTCAAGAAAATGCTATTCGCAAAATTATTTATTCCGAATGGCCTATTGTTTTAACAGACAATATTTTGGGTCCCATCCTTCCTAAATTACCCTCTATCACTTTTAGGAAAGCGCCTTCTATGAGGGATGCCCTTGTAAGAACTATGCCTGTAGGTAATATCAAAGGCACCTGGCTGAATAAAACGGGTTTTTTTAAGTGTAACTCTTGCCGGGCCTGTTTTTTTTACCACTAACAGCACACATTACAGAACAGCATTCAACAGTAAAGAAATTGCAATTCAAGGTCATTTAACATGCCGCACAGAATTTGCAATTTACAAAATTCATTGCACTTGCAATTTAGAGTATATAGGAAGCACCAAACTTCCTGTGCACAAACGAATTTTGCAGCACATTAGGGCAATAGTGAACTCTGACTCTAATTATCCAGTGGCTAGACATTTCAAAGCCATTCATGACAACAAGCTAAAAGACTTTGAATACACTGTCATAGGATCAGTTGCGAACCCCGGACGGGGAGGCAACCGCGATAAATTATTGAGACAGAGAGAATCACATTTTATTCTAGCCTTAGATACTAGAGCGCCAAATGGTCTGAATATCAATGAGGATCTTCACAATTTCCTATAATTGCTTGTATCTTGGTGCTGCTGTGTTCTGTGTTTTCTTTACAGTTTTTGCTTTTTAGCTGTGTCTTTTTGCTATATTTTAGGGAATACTAGGCCCTTATGTGACGTCTGACAACCATGTGTCGTTCTTTTCCTACTGTAACCCCCCCCCCCCTGTTTTTGCTGAATAGTTCTATGCACCTCTTGCACATTGTCGTTCTGGCATTTTTTAATTTTTCAGACTGCTTTCCAATTTTGGATTTTCAGCTCTTCCCTTGGCTATTGATCTTTTTTATAAAAAGAATCTGATATATTTAATCTTTTTAATGGCTTGTTTAATACATTTATAAATCCAGTCTCTTTTGACTGGTTTTATTTATATATGCTGCTATTTTTTGTCATTTTATATGCAATTGTGTCCTATTCATTACGCATTTAGTTTTGTTTTCATTTTTTCTGGGTTCGTGTGTATTGGACACTGACTATTTTTGTTACATTTGTCAGCCCATTCTGTGACAATATAGGTTAATTTAATTTGCCTTTTGGGAGGACAATATGCACTATGCATTAATTTGATTACCACCCTAATTGGCATTTTCAGGATTGAATTTTTTGTATTTTTATATATATTTATATATGTATACAATATTATTATTATTGTCTGTGTTGTAATTTATTATTGAACCCTGCTGCTAGTAACTGCGTATTTGCATATGACATGAATTATGTTTTGATCATGCCTATTAGGATTTGCTTGTATATTGTATACAAAGGTCTTATCGTGCAGTCTGTCTTCTATTTCCTTTGATTGGTGCACAGTGTCTCTCTATTTATGAGCTCACTACACGGCGACGCATCATGTGATCAAGCTCCCTGCGTGGAGCGAAACGCATCATGGAGGACACTGGTCCGAATTTATCTTTGTTTTCTAACTTTGGGTATTAAATCTTTGCTTTACCCACTTCTGATTGTGGACTGACTAATTTTGGGATTGGAGGCGAGAGATCCGTGCCGACATCTCCTCCGTGAGAAGAGCGGATTGGACTATTTCTATATATATATATATATGTATATTAAGCACTGCAAACACTTTCATAAGTTCTACAATGTGATAATGGATAAATCTTTCGATTTAGCCTTGGCTATTTCAAAATTAAATGTGTTTGAAAATAAGGCTGAATTATGTATGTAAAATGAGGCTGAAATATGTATGTAAAATGCATTTATTCCATTCACCATGGTGTTAATAAAACAAGTCTTATCTCAAACAGTCTTTTCTCCCTTTACATGTATAGCATAGTTACACATTCTTATCTCCAAAGTCATCTTGCAGATGTCAAATCACCAGCAGATATTTTCACTGGGATCTTTTCACACAGAATCTAATTATGAGTATAGGAAGAGTCCAGTTTGCTCTTCCAATTTGAGATGGTTGTAAATTGTTCTTATTCTAGCTGGGAAAGTGGTTGATATCTTACCTGTTTGAAGTGAAATGAGTTTCTGCCAGTGCAAGAACCTTTGAAGTAGGAGAGGGTCAAGAGTGCAGTCAGTCTGGATCCAGTGGTGCCTCGCAAAGGTAACGCTGTGGGGCTGTGAGGTGGGGCGGGGCATGGTGGGGGGGTAGTGGAGTCCGACATACGACGGCAGATATTTATTTATTTATGTTCACCTTTGCCGTCCAAGCGATCGCTTCTCCTGGACGCCGCTGTTGAGACGTCGGTTGATCTTTTCAGACGCTCGTTGATCCTTGAAGCTAATTCCGAGCTTATTGCTGCTCCGTCTGGGGTACTAATCATTTGGCGATTCTGCCTCTCCTAATTCAAAGCGTTTGGCGCTTCTGCTCCTTTTTGGGTCAGGCTTCGACAATTTGAGCCTGCTGGGAGGGTGTGTATTTGTCTCGCCCTCTCCTTAAAGATCGAATCCTGGCGCTTTGACTTCGTTCTGTCCACTAACTTTGAAGATTTTGTGTATCCGTATTTATTTTAGAATGGCATCCTTCGGTCGCGTTGAAGCTTCGTTTTAAACTATTACGCTGAACAATTTCTCTTCTATCGATACAGGTCCCGATTTGATTTGTGTGGTTCTGTTACGCCCTGAAGAAGGTGGTACTCCGTCATCTGGAGTTGTCTCACCGAAACGCGCGTCGGCGTTTTGTATTGGTCCTCACCCTCTCTTTGCTCTTTACCGGATTTAACACCAAGAAAGACCGGTTTACTCAGAAACCCTTGATTCCACCGAAGCCTATATACTCATTTGTGTTTTTGAGCAATTTTCTGTTGTGAAGACCTTTTTGATGGGTGGGACCTTTTAGTGCTTTCTATTTGCACTAGTATGAACAGTACATCTGTGTGACTTTGTATGAATGTTTGTTTTGGTTGTGAATGAATGTATGTGCGATTAGTTTTCTTTCTCTTTATGGGAACCTGCTTTCTCCGTTCTCTGTTGCACTGAATTTTTCTAATGTGTAAAACATGTATATATGAAACATCAAAATTAGTGAAATAAAATTTGTACTAAACACAAAGTTAAGTGGTTGTATATATATGTATGCTTACATTTTCTATGTTTGTTTCTTTCTGAGTGTCTCTAGCTTGTATTGAAATTTTTGATACATTGTACTTCTTTCATATAAAGGGTAGAGTTTATTTCTCTTTGCACTGAACTGGTTTCTTCCCCTGAGTCTCTACCTTTATATTTTAACTTTAGGGGGCCCCCTTTGTTTATTGGCGCGTGAAATGAGTTTCTGCCAGTGCAAGAACCTTTGAAGTAGGAGAGGGTCAAGAGTGCAGTCAGTCTGGATCCAGTGGTGCCTCGCAAAGGTAACGCTGTGGGGCTGTGAGGTGGGGCGGGGCATGGTGGGGGGGTAGTGGAGTCCGACATACGACGGCAGATATTTATTTATTTATGTTCACCTTTGCCGTCCAATGTCGGAATCCACTACCCCCCCACCCAGCCCGGCCCCGCCCCATATCACCGCCCCACAGCGTTACCTCTGTAATCCGCCACCATCTGGATCAAAGAGTTCTAGATTTGCGGCAGCTAAAAGATGAACACGTACTAGTGCAGCTCCCAAGACTCTGGGCCCAATTTAATTGCTGGTGGACGGAGTAATCTCCATTGGCCGGTGGAGAACTTAACGTCTGCCAGACTGAGACTACTATCCTGCCAAATTTAGAAATGAAGACAAGCCAGCTGTCATTTCTAAAGCATTTGCAGTAACTACCATCATGGGGGTTCCTGTCAATGCTGTTTACAGTTTGGTGAAGGGTTCCTGCACCTAACTGTTTTCTTTTCTTTTTTTTCAATTATAAAATCCATGAATACAGAAAAGAAAATGCTCCCCTTGCCATAGGGGTCATCTCCCATGGTGAGGCGAGAATTTAACAGTTTTCACTGCCCATTACAGTCTGGTTTTACTGGAAATAATGAACAGTAGAAACTGACTTCTAATTCCACCCATTTAAATTAAGTGGGCAGAATTAGACTAGTGATTTGCCTCCAAAGGTCCTTACTCTGCAGGGCTTTCGAAGGGATTTAATCCCAGTGGCGATGGAGTAGTCACCACTGTGATTACCTTTATCTTGGTGGTGTAGATACTCTGGCACCTTTGCGATGGAGTATCTATACCACCAAGGTACAACTCTTGCCCTTAGATTCCAGTCCCTCAATAATCCGTCCAGCATTGGTATTGAGGCATTGATTTTTGATGGGAAACGCATGAGTTCCAGGAAGTGAAACAGGCATTGGCATATCCAATAGGTCTCGCTTTTGGGACCTTATAAGTGTTTAGTTATGCAGTACAATATCCTTGGTGCAACAACATTAGCTGTTGCATGGCTAAACACTTATAAGGTCCCAAAGGCCAGACCTATTGGCCATGCCAATTCTTGTTTTATTTCTTATTTATTTAGGTTCCAAGCTGGTGAATGCCACTTCGTATCAGTAAATTAAAAAAATTACATTTTATTACCGTGAAAGAGCATTTTAGAATGCAGAGCAGCCCTGCAGCTAATAGCGTCTCTGGGAGCTCCGACAAATTAAAACAAAAACTTTTTTAAAAACCGTGAGAGTGGTGGAGCCACGGAGGAGCAGGTGGGGACTAAGCAAAGGGAAGTGGGACGGCAAGGTAGTAATGGAACACACACAAAGTGCTTTTTGAAATGCTGAGCAGCCCAGCAACAAACGGCAGCTACTGGACCCTCCATCAAAATTAATAGTAAAACATCCTATTTAAAGGATTGCATGAGGTTGCACAATGGAGGATTGCGCTGGAGGTGAGTGTAGGACGAAACAAGCGGGAGTGGTTATGTGGAAGCAACATGTGAAAGACAGAGAGAGGGAAACACATGCACTCTTAATGAGTGTTACCGAAAAGAACTAAGTAGTTCCCTAAATGTGAAGCAGTGGAAGGTATGAGTCAGTCAATGAAAATGATGCAAAGCAAGCTATGATCCAGTGAAAGGACAAGAAGAATTGGAAAGCAAACCATCAAAGCTGACTGGAAGTTTTTGGTATGACCCACAAGAGGTATTTCGCTTGTCCATAGGTGAACCTCAAAAATGTTTTTCCATAATGTACAGATGCGCTTAGAGGCTGCTGTACATTCAAGTTATGGTATACTGTTAAAAAAAACTAGCGAGGCTCTACAACACAGTCCCCCCGCCTTTAAAGCACATGAAACCGTGATTATATCAGAACAGTATCACAAACTGAACATCAGTAGGTTACAAATGTTTAGGAAAAGACGTGAATTAGGTGTATTTAGCTAAAACGGACCACTCTGTACAATTCATTCCAGTGTAAAAGGTTAGAAAAAAAAAGTTAGCAACCTTTAACAGCAGTCTTCTCAACTTTTTGGGGGTCTGTGTTTTGCTCTTGCCGGAAATGTATGCATTTAACATCCTGTCTCTCAAATGCATGACTTTTTTCAAATTGCGTTAAGTCAATAGCACTATTTTTACTATTAATAGCAATAACGTGGCATAGGACGAGAAGGCTGAATAGAGTGGCCAGCAGTGCTGGCATCCGGAAGCACGACCCGCGCCATCAAGAAGCCGTGGCAGAGATCCTGAGTACGGGAGGGGTTTGCGTAGGTGTTCTCGTCGGGCGAATCCTCCTTCCTCTAAAGCTTCCATTCGTGAAGCGGCCCCGGCGCAGGAAACTAAAAACAAAACAATTCCAAGTTGTTCAAGCAGACACCTAAAATCTCACTGAATCAGCAGCCGGCATACTCCAACACCGACTCCTCCCTCAGCAGAGACAAGCAGAGGAGGGGAGTCTGAGTCAACCCCACAGAGGGCGGAGGCTGCATACTAGCAGCAGGGCGGCGATCACCACAAGGTGTCATTTATTACTGCCACAGGCAAGAGTGAACAAGTTCGAGGGGTGGGGGGAGTGCGCGCGCACGCTAAGTAGCAGCTGTTTGCTCTATTTCAAAGCACACACTTGTGCTTGTGGCGCGCCGCTTGCACTCCCTCAAGCTGTATGCCGCCACGAGTATGTGCTTGGAAAAACAGCTGCACGGCGGCTAAAGGTCTCCTATGCAGTGCATGCGCACTGTGTTGGCGTGACCCAAAAAGGGATCTTCTGGGCAAGGCTTGGGCATGCAACATTAAAAATACGAATTAAAATAGAACGAGAAAAGCACCTGCAATTGATCAGTAATCTGAAATGAACCTGAATTGCTCAATGATAAACACACTGTCCCTACAAATGGACCCTTAGGAGCACAATCTGTCATCCAGGTCTGCATGAGGGAGTGAGAAGGTGGCCACTCGAACACACCAGCATGTAGCGCAGCCAGGGTTACTTTTATAGGCACATTCCTGACAGTGGAGATCATGTTCTGTATTTTGAATGCAGATGTGACGTGTTCTTTGTGGCCCGAGATTCGTTCCTGAATGAGGCACATACACCACTGCAAGTTACCTTCAGGAAAAGGTGTCGCCATTTTATGAAAATGTTAAGGCATCCCAAACTAAAGACTATATAAGGGGATATTACAAGAGACAATAGGGATACCCTCAGATCATACACACTATGAACAATAATGCCAAAGACCTGTAGCAGGTTCCTGGAACAAACATCTGATAGCATTGTGTACGGCCATCTTTCTAACTATTTTGCATTTTCTTTCTAATCCAGTATGTTTCCCTTCCAGCTGACTCCAAACACAAGCCAATTACAGGTAATCAGCATGTTTTGTGTGACGGCTCCTTCTAGAAGAGTTCTAGTCGGAGGTGCGACTAAAGAGTCACTACATTGACAGTAGGATGGCCACGGTCCCATATCAGAGCCATGGGTTGGTGGTGTTAGTAGGTAACTGATGGCTGGGGTAAATCCATTCTTACATGCACCCTTGAGTGAAGAGCCCGATGACTCAACATGGTTAGTGTCATACATTCTGAAAGTTGAGTGGCATGCAATGTGCTCCGAGCTAACAGCATGGCAGGTCTCCTCTTACAAGAAGACATTAAAATGGAATTCACAGTGAGACATGATGGTCACTCCAGTTACTGGTTTCCTTAAATTTGTGGTTTCCTCCTGCTGGGCATGCCTCCCATCCTCAAATAGAACTTTACCTCCCTGGGGTTTTGTTCCCAGTCTTCCTTTGGCTTCCTAATGCATTTCTCAAAGCTTGCCCTGCCCTGACATCAGGAGACATGGATCAGTGTTGAAACCTTTTAACTTTCTTTCTGTGCATGAAGGTCGACCCAGAAACAAGAGACTGGAAAAAGGACCATTTGGGATGTGGGGACTGAAACACACATCAGCCCAAATGATGCTCTCTTCCCCACTCAGTTTCAAACACAGAAAGACCACAGGATGCTCTTTGAACCTAGCGACAACCTTCCAAATTTCAAAAGGCAGCAGCCTTCTCTCAGGTGCCACAAAATTGTACATATACTTGCAAACCTGACCTAGTACTTCAGGCTCTCAATAACTTATAAAGAATCTCTCAAAACTGACAAGGTGGAGTTATTTGCTGGTCAACAGGCAAAGAGAGCTGCCAAAGAGAACAAACACAAATTCCCAGGTATTTTCAGACTGTCTTGGTATCAGAGTTCATCTGAGAGCATTAGATGCCTACTTTCCAAAGCAAAACATATATTTCTTCACGAGGTTGATAGACCTACGGAAACCTAGCAGAAAAAAGTTTGACAGGGAAATTTTCTTTAAAAAAAACCCACAATATTGGCCATATGTCAATTTGCGGCTGTGCAGCTGAAGATGTTCAAATACTACAATATTACATTTTTGTCTGCACAGTTTTACAGTGAAAAACAGTCCCAGGGGCCCAACGCAAACACCTAGTCAATGGCAGTATAGTACAAGCGCATCCCGTCAAAAATAGCCAGTGGCCTGCAATCACTGCTGTAGTAATTGATTTTTCCCCTGGGCACCCAGTGGCTATGGATGCTGACTCAGCCCGGAGCAGAAGGCTGTGGATTCGAGCAGTTATTTCAGGCATGGCAAAGACCACAGAGCAGGGCGAGCATTCAGCTAAAAACACGTACAGTTGCAGCACAGAACTCGACCACCACTCTGAGGGGCCTTTTAGCTGCACGTCACAGTAGTTGAAGATCTCATCACTTTGGTCTCTGTGAATCACCCAAAAGAGGATTACTCAATTTAGAGTTATCGAACACGCATTGTATACTAATTGCATGCCAGTGTCTTTCTGGCAGGGACTAAAATGCTGGTGAAATGGCAAGCTTCCTCACCAGCACACCACAGAATTCAGTGGGGAACCTTCGATCCACAGCTGTGCTGCAGTCTGTGGTTGTACAGGACATCGTGGTGGGGAGCAGTAGTCAGTTGGAGTCAGGGATTGGAGAGGGGTGGGGATAGGGGAGAAACAATGATTCCTCAGAAATCACAGGGAGGCGCGGAAGAATACATGACATTAAGGTGCCGATTCCGATCCTGGAAAACCCGGGTACGAATAGTCGTATGGAGCATATTCCCCATACGACTCGTACCCGGGATTTCCATCTTACAAAGCAGCAAGTACGAATCGTACAGAAAACCATTTCCGTGCGATTCGTACAAAAGTACGTGCGGCAAAAAAATACCCACAATTCCGATCCGGGACATCGCGTACGTGACGTCCGGACGGAGTCAGGCAGCGTTTTATGGACCAGCAAGTACGATTCATGCCTACGTCACTCCGCACGGACCATTTTTTACGGCAGCCAAAAACTGCCGGGAAATTGAGGACGAAGCAAAGAAGGAGCACCGGTACGCGACGGACAGCCATGGACCCCATCCTAGGTGTCATCCCGGCCCTCCTAGCCTACGACCTGGTGCACAGAAATCCACGCAGACGCCGCAGAAGGTCAGAACAACACCCAGGGGCAAAGGGGGGGCCAGGGGCAGGAAACATAACCCCCACCCAAGTTAACTTGTAAATATGTCCTGTACATACATGACCTCCTGGCTCTGGTCACTTCGGGGGGCGTGTCCACCACTCCCTACGTACCGTCACAATGGAAGTGGACGTGGACGCGTACCCGTCACCACGACAATGGTGGGATGGCCCGTACCCACGCTGTGGGGGCCTGGGTACGGCCCGTACCACCATTGGAGTGGTGATGAAGGTGTACGTGCCGTACCCACGCCCTCAGAGCGTGGGTACGGCCTGTACCACCATTGTTGTGTTGATGGAGGGTTACGCGCCTTACCCACGCCCTCAGAGCATGGGTACGGCCCGTACCACCATTGTTGTGTTGATGGAGGGGTACGCGCCGTACTCACGCCCTCAGAGCGTGGGTACGGCCCGTACCACCATTGGAGTGGTGATGGGTACGCATCGTACCCACGCCCTCAGAGCATGGGTACGGCCCGTACACCCTATGATTGCGGGGTTAGGGTCCGTCCCACCCGTACCCCTACGGCACCAGTACAGAATGGATACAAGGCATACACACGCCACGAATGTCGGCACAGGGCCTGGTGCAGCATTTAAGCAGTATATTGGTGTTAGAGTCGGGGATCTCTGGTTGGCGCAAGGTTGCCCTTGTGTCAAGCAGGAACCCTCTCCTCCACGTCAGGGCGCAGGATAACCCCTCGCGAATGACCCTTGCTCACCCTCTAGGTGCGTGGCGTGAGCAGCCAAGGCGATTCCTCAGGCGTTGTTGGTTAAGCACTTACAATCATACACACAGTAAATACATCAATCCCCCCAGAAACGGACACCAGACTTGGATATATATAAAAATACGTTTCTTTATGTAAAAATAGGTATATATATCTCAGCAGACTTATCACAAGACCAATAACGTTTTCGCTATGCCACCAGGTTGTACAGCAGGCAAATGTTCTTTGTTCGTAGTCTCAAATAGATACTTTGCAGTCTCTTGCAAATGTTACTTGTGGTTCCAGTACTCACAGAGATCGGCTCCTGCGGGGAAATAAGGCGTTGCGGGCCCCGAGCCCGATACTGGAACTTCTTTCGTGATGTGGAGAGTCGGCACAGGTCGGTGCGACTCTCAGCTTAAGAAGTGTTCTTGGGTCCTGAATCAGCAGGTGTGGGCACGTAGGCAGGTGCGGCCAGCGACCCTTTAGCATGGCGGTGCAGGAGGGTCTCCACAGCGGGGGCGGCGCGGCCTGAGATGTCCGGGGATAGCGAAGCGGGGTCGCAGGGCACAGTCAGTGCAGCTGGTTGACCCGGCGTAGATCACAGTCGTCGGACGGCTTCCGGCGGGAGGGGTGATAGCGCGGTCAGCGCGCTCCAGTAGCAGGCGGTGACAGGGATGCAGGCGGCCTGGCCCGGGGACAGAGAGCGGCTCTGGACGGAGCGGGGCTCTCACGGGTTTGAGGCAGGCGAGCTTCTGAGTGTCACGGCCCTAGGAGGGGCGATGAGGGGCGCAGTCTCTTTCCAGCGGGATGCACACACGGCTCGAATTGGAGGACGAGCAAAAGCACAGAGAACCCACTGGTCCTGGGGTTCAGTTCAGGGGGCAAGCTCAGATCAAGCCCTTGGAGAATGTTCAAGCACAAAGTAGCAAAGTCTTTTCAGTAAGTCTCTTCCTCTCCTTTCTCAGCAAGGCAAGCAGCAGGCCAGCTCCTCCAGCGTCTTCTTCTCCTTCTAGTCGGGCAGAGGTTCTTTGTGGTAAACAGGATTCTGATTTCTTAGGAGCCAGGCTCCTACTTTTATACCATGATTCTTTTGTTCTTTAGCGCCAGGGGGCCTAGGCCTGGCTCAGTCCAGTTCTGGAGCACTTTGTTATGGTGACTCTGCTCTTTCCTTTCAGCAGCAGGGCAGAGACATCAGCCGCCCCACAGGGGGCGGCGCCGGCTTTGTGGTGGCAGAGCACAGGTCTATTCAAGAGTCAAGGTGTACTCCTCCCACCCATCCAGGTGTCACCTCTCTACCCACCACCTGGCAGCCAACCTGTCTCTGGGGATTCCCCAACCCTGCTCCTTACTGTTGCTAGGCAGAACACACACACACAGCAGAGGCGGACTGAGATGGTCAGGTCAGTAAATACTAACTTTCTAAAAGTAGTATTTACAAACCCAGGATATTAAAATAAACTTGGCTACAAGAAGTATTTTAGTTCAGGCATACTAAACTTGACATTCTACCATGCTCTATGAGTCCACTGGGGTCACAGCGTGTAGTGACTCCAGCAGCCCATTCTGGCCTAGGGAGAGCAGGTAGCCTTCAATAGTGAAAAACGAAAATGGCTGTAATTCACTACTAAGACATGCCACACACATCAGGGCATGTCCTACCTTATGCCTACAATGCACCCTGCCCTTGGGCCTACCAGAGGGGTGGCTAATATGTAGGTAAGGGAAGGTTTAGGGACTGGCAAGTGGGGGCACTTGCGCAGTCAGCGCGACGGTCCCGGACCGCGCACAGGGTCTGCGGTGGCAGACCCTAGACACATTTTACAGGGCCGCTTTCTGTGGGTGGCGCAACCAGCGCTGCAAGCCCACCAGCAGCATTGGCATTCACAAGCCCTGGCACCCCTGGTGCACTTTACTGGGGACTGACAGTAAATCCAATAGACCAATCATGAACATCAATTACAGGTACACTTTACCTAGGGAGCACTTGCACTGTGGCACGGATTAGCCGTGGCGCAGTGCCCTGAGCGGACAACACCAGCAAAACAATCGAGGCACACCATCAAAAAGTGGAAGGGAAACTCACGCCAAGGTGCCAGGTCTAACAATTGGTGTGTGTGTATGCACAGGACAGCAGTGTACTGCACCAAGGGTGCGGGTGGGTGGGTGGGTGGCTGCCGAGGACTCCCAGCAGTGGACAGAGACATGGGGGTGGGTGCCCAGGACTCCCAGCAGTGCCCAGACATATGAGGGGTGGGTGCCTATCACTCCCAGCAGTGCCCAGACATATGAGGGGTGGGTGCAGAGGCCTCCCAGCAGTGCCCAGACATATGAGGGGTGGGTGCAGAGGCCTCCCAGCAGTGCCCAGACATATGAGGGGTGGGTGCCTATCACTCCCAGCAGTGGACAGAGATATGTGAGGGGTGGGTGCCTATCACCCCCAGCAGTGCCCAGACATATGAGGGGTGGGTGCAGAGGCCTCCCAGCAGTGCCCAGACATATGAGGGGTAGGTGCAGAGGACTCCCAGCAGTGCCCAGACATATGAGGGGTGGGTGCAAAACACTCCCTGCAGTGCCCAGACATATGAGGGGTGGGTGCATATCACTCCCAGCAGTGCCCAGACATATGAGGGGTGGGCGCAGAGGCCTCCCAGCAGTGCCCAGACATATGAGGGGTGGGTGCATATCACTCCCAGCAGTGCCCAGACATATTAGGGGTGGGGGCAGAGGCCTCTCAGCAGTGCCCAGACATATGAGGGGTGGGTGCAGAGGCCTCCCAGCAGTGCCCAGATGTTGGACAGGCCACCCGAAGGGCTTGCTCCCTCCCCGCATGACAGGGCCTAAGCCCCGGCCCGCCAGGCGTGACCCACACGAATCACCCGCACCCCGTCTCCCGACGGAACTCCTGCCCCCGGACCTCCATGTATCACGGGACCGAGCCACCACCAGCTCCCCCGGCCGGATCAAGCCGCCATCTTGGGCCCTGCGCCACGAGGCCGCGTGGCCTCCACCCGACCCTAACCCTGGGCCTGGCCGGCCCCGGCATCCCGGCACCACCTTCCACCCAGGAGGTGAGCGGACCACTTGGCAGGTCAATGGGAGAACGAAGCGTCAATGACTCTCCCCCGCCAGGTGCCGATCGCCTCCAGCTCCCCCAGGCGCTGGCTCCACCCCCTGCTGGGTGTCTGGACACCTTCATCCCGGACCCTCCGACCTCCAAGTGCGAGGGTCCGGACATCAAAGGGCGCCAGACCTATAACTAGGGCAGCTCCGGAGCAGGACGGCAGTTGTATCCTGGAGTCGAGAGACACCGAGAGAACTCAGCCTTGACGGACTACTGGCGCTGCCGTAGCCCTATCTTGTGAACTATCGTCCTGCCTGCTGGCGCTGCCGCGGCCTTCTGCAACATCCATCCTCGTCGGGACCTGCTGGCGCTGCCGCGGCCCGTTGTAACGACCATCCTCACCGGGACCTGCTGGCGCTGCCGCGGACCATGCATCGACCATCTCTCCGGGACCTGCTGGCGCTGCCGCGGACCGTGTATCAACCATCTTCACCGGGACCTGCTGGCGCTGCCGCGGACCGTGTATCATCCATCTTCACCGGGACCTGCTGGCGCTGCCGCGGCCCGTCCCAGCTAGAACACCGAGCTCGAGGATTGTGAGCTATCCACCATACCACCTCAACTACCAAGACTGGTAGCCAGACTGTCCCGCTACCCCCTTTCCCCATCTTGAGAGACTTGAATCGAGGGGACCCCTGAGTCCAGACCTCCTTGTACCTTCCATCGTACCGTAAGAGATTGCCTATAAAGAACGCTAAATCTTCTCCTTGTGTGGTGTCTGTCTGTGGGGGGGAAGTTATTTATCTGTACGATCGCTGGAGACGGCTCTCCCCGGAGACCTCTCCCCTTGTCCTCGGCCGACCCTCCCGGTCCGTCTAACATTGGTGGCCAGCGGCGCGATCCGAATCAACGCGTAACCGTACAGAGAGTAGCTCACCCCACGACAAAACCACGATGTCAGCCAAAGATAGCGGTTCCACTGAAAAGTTCCAAATGGATAAGTTGGAAGAATATAACCACCGCGAACTTAAACAATTCTGCATGGAACTAGGCATTGCTACCACCGGCCTGAGTACCAAAGACGATTTAAAGCGCGCCCTTGAGTCGTGGGCGGAAACTGGGGTCACCGGATCCCCCGACCAAAACAGTGTCGCACCAGAGGGGAACGCCACGGCTCCCGAGGAGCGGGGAACGGGCCTCTCGCAGGAGGAGATCCAAGAAAGAGAAAGAACCAGATTACATGAGTTGGAAATGGCACGACTCAAGATGGACGGGGAACTAAAGTTAGCCGAGCAGAAACTAAATCTAGAACATCTGCGGCTCCGAGAAGAGCGAGAAGAAAAACAGAGACAGAGAGAGCTCGAGGAAAAAAGAATAACACTCGAACACGAGCGCAAACTGGCGGAGATAGAACTCCGGAAACAGAATAAAGAACCGGGGGTGCCTGAGCGACCGCACCCCCGGGAGCAACTGAGAAAAAAGTCCACATCCCCAAGGATGTTGTCCGAGAATATGTCCGAGAGGACGACATACAACAATGGTTCAAAGCCTACGAGATCGCCATGACCTCCCACCGGATCGACCGGAGTGATTGGGGAGCCGGACTATGGGGGAGGTTCGTCAACGAAGGCCGCGATGCCCTATTGCAGCTCCCAGATCACCAGATGTCGTCCTACGACCACATGAAGGCTGCCCTCCTCACCCGCTACGGCCTCACACCCGAGATGTACCGCCAGAGGTTCAGAGACTGCACCCGGATCCCGGGTACAACTTGGGTGGAGTACGTCAACTATTTCAGCCGAGCCTTCGAGGGTTGGATCAAGGGGAGGAGGAGGAGGCCAGGGGCGAGGGAGAGACACCATCCCGGCAACACCCGTGGCCAGCACCCCGCCCCCGGCCGGGCGGGGCAACCCCCCGATGCGCCCGGGATTCCGAGCCAACGTCACGTGCCACCGATGCCAGCGAGTCGGCCACTATGCCAATGACCCGAGCTGCCCGCAGAACCAAACACCAAAGCCCCGCCAGGTAGCGGCCGCCGCCCTGGGGGAAGAACGACTATCAGAGGAACAGGAAGAATATGAGCCGGCCCAGCAAGAGTGGGAACCGGCCGCCATGGTTCTAGCATGCCTAGGGGGAAAGGACATGGTTCCGCGGGCCCCCCTACCCGCCAACACCCGGAAATATGGCCAATGGGTGACCATTAATGGACGTCGGGCCGAGGCCTTACGTGACACAGGCGCCAGTGTGACGGCCGTCCGCTGTCACCTGGTGAAGCCCGAGCAGATCCTGCCGAACATTCTCTGCCCCGTCCGCTCAGCCGACAATTCCGAGAGTCTGTGTCAAATGGCCTGCGTCCCCTTCGAATGGGGAGGGGTCTCCGGCCTGTTGAAGGTGACGGTCCGGGATGATGCACCCGTGGACTGCCTCCTGGGGAATGACCTTGAGAGTTCCCCGTGGGCCACCGTCGAAAGAAGAGAGCACCTGGGGATGCTGGGCCTCCCGGACTGGGCCTGCGTAACCACCCGGTCCATGGCCGCCCGTGCCGTCCCCCGATCAGAAGATCCAGAATGGCCAGCCCCTCCGCCCCCGGTCGCCCCAGTAGAGGACCACGACGAGACCAACCCCCCAGAACCAACGGCCGAAGGGGTCGCGCAACCCCAGGACCTTCCCGGCCTGGCTCAGTGGCGTCAAGAAGGGGGGCCCACCCAAGAGCAGTTCCGCCAGGAGCAAAAGACCTGCCCCTCCCTCGAGGGGCTCCGCCAGCAAGCCAGCGCCCAGAGCGCAGGGGACTCCACCGGAACTCATTGGGTCTATTGGGATAACGACCTACTATACAGCGAACAAAGAATCGCAGAACTAGGGGCCAGTCGAGTGCTGGTGGTGCCTCTCCGCTTCAGAGACTTCCTACTAACTCTGGCCCACGATGTCCCCCTGGCTGGACACCTGGGCCAGGACAAAACCTACAGTCGCCTAGTGACTCACTTTTTCTGGCCGAAGATGCGGAACGACGTCCTTAACCACTGCCGGTCCTGCCCCACGTGCCAAGCCAGTGGGAAGAGCGGCCGTAAGCTGAAAGCCCCTCTGCAACCCTTCCCAGTGGTCACCACCCCGTTCGAGAGGGTAGGAATAGACATTGTGGGGCCCCTGGACCCCCGCACGGCACAAGGACATAGGTTCATCCTGGTACTGGTGGACCACGCCACCCGCTACCCCGAGGCGGTGCCCCTACGAACTGTAACAGCCCCGGTGGTTGGCCGGGCACTAATGGGGATCTTCTCCCGAGTGGGCTTCCCCCGAGAAGTCGTCAGCGACCGAGGCACGAACTTTATCTCGAAATATATGAAGTCCCTCTGGCAACAGTGCGGGGTCACCTACCGATTCACGACCCCCTATCACCCCCAAGGGAACGGACTAGTGGAGCGATTCAACCGCACCCTCAAGGGAATGATTGGGGGATTGGAAGAGCCCCTCCGTCGCCAGTGGGATGTACTACTCCCGTGCCTCCTCTTCGCCTATCGAGAAGTTCCCCAGAAGTCCCTCGGCTTTAGCCCTTTCGAACTCCTGTACGGGCACCCTGTGCAAGGGCCCCTCAGCCTAGTCAAAGAAGGTTGGGAGATGGCCCCCCTAAAGACCCCTCCAGACGTCTTCAAGTACCTCCTGGCCCTCCGCAATCAGACCCGACGCTTCAGGGAGATGGCAAAAGCGAACCTCGAGGCCAGTCAGGAGGACATGAAAAAATGGTACGATCACAATGCCTCCTCCGTCGAGTTCGAACCTGGTCAACAAGTGTGGGTGATGTCCCCCACCGAACCATGTGCCTTGCAAGATAAGTGGACGGGGCCCTTCAAAGTGGTCGAGCGCAAAAGCCCCGTCACTTACCTCATCGACATGGGGACCCCCCGGAACCCCCTTCGGGTCCTCCACCAACAGACTCAAACCACACTTTGTGCGCTCAGAACTCAGCCTCCTGATGGCTACGGACAGTGGGGCGGAGGAAGACTCCGAACCCCTCCCGGATCTCCTGAAGACTCAGGAGAACGACAGTTCCGTGGACGGGGTCCGGCTCTCCGATGCCCTCACCCCAGAGCAACGCCAGAGCTGCCGGGACCTCCTACTGCGGTTCGCTACACTGTTCTCCCTCACCCCCGGGATCACCCCTTGGTGCTTGCACGACGTGGACACCGGGGACAGTCCCCCTGTCCGACACCGGGCCTACCGCGTGCCAGATCGGGTACGGGCCTGCATCCAAGAGGAAGTGGCCAAAATGCTCACGATCGGGGTCATCGAGCCCTCGGACAGCCCCTGGGCCAGCCCAGTTGTACTGGTCCCCAAAGCCGCTGCCCCCGGCACCACGCCTGAACTGAGATTCTGCGTCGACTACCGGGGCTTGAACGCTGTCACCCGGACTGACGCTCATCCTATCCCCCGAGCAGATGAATTGATCGACCGGCTGGGGGCCGCCCGCTATCTCAGCATCTTCGACCTAACAGCGGGATACTGGCAGATCGGTCTCACACCCCGGGCTCAGGAACGGTCTGCCTTCTCTACCCCCGATGGCCACTACCACTTCAAGGTTATGCCCTTCGGCATGAAGAATGCCCCCGCTACTTTTCAACGTCTAGTGAACCAGGTCTTGGCGGGGCTCGAGGAGTTCAGCGCTGCCTACCTGGACGATATCGCGGTGTACAGCCGCCACTGGTCCGACCACCTCCTCCACCTCCAAGAGGTCCTGCAGGCCCTCCAGCGGGCCGGCCTCACGATTAAGGCTGGCAAATGCCAAATTGGTCAAGGGTCCGTGACCTACCTCGGGCACCAGGTGGGAAGCGGACTGGTGGCCCCGCTGCAACCTAAAATTGCTGCCATCCAGTCCTGGCAGCCCCCCGTCACCCAAACCGAGGTCCGAGCCTTCTTGGGACTCACCGGCTACTACCGGCGGTTCGTGAGGGACTACGGCAGCATTGTGGGGCCCCTCACGGGTCTCACGTCCAAAAACCAGCCGAAGCGGATTAATTGGACCACTGACTGTCAAGCGGCCTTCGAAAAGCTGAAGGCCGCCCTGTGCACCGCCCCTGTGCTCCAGGCCCCCGATTACAGTCGGGAATTCATTGTACAGACAGACGCCTCCGACCACGGCATCAGAGCGGTTCTTTCCCAACTGAACCCCGAGGGCCATGACCAGCCGGTGGCCTTCATCAGCAGACGCCTCCTGGCCCGAGAACAGCGCTGGAGCACAATCGAGAGGGAGGCCTTCGCAGTGGTGTGGGCCCTCAAAAAGCTCCGGCCCTATCTCTTCGGTACCCACTTCCGGGTACAAACCGACCATCGACCCCTGCAGTGGCTGATGCAGATGCGGGGGGAGAACCCAAAACTATTGCGCTGGTCCATCTCCCTGCAGGGAATGGACTTCACCGTGGAACACCGACCGGGCCAAGACCACGCCAACGCAGATGGCCTGTCACGCTTCTTCCGCCTTGACGAGGAGAGTCCCCAGGAAGATGGGTGACTCTCCCCGCCTTCAGCTGGGGGGGACGCATGTTGGACAGGCCACCCGAAGGGCTTGCTCCCTCCCCGCATGACAGGGCCTAAGCCCCGGCCCGCCAGGCGTGACCCACACGAATCACCCGCACCCCGTCTCCCGACGGAACTCCTGCCCCCGGACCTCCATGTATCACGGGACCGAGCCACCACCGGCTCCCCCGGCCGGATCAAGCCGCCATCTTGGGCCCTGCGCCACGAGGCCGCGTGGCCTCCACCCGACCCTAGCCCTGGGCCTGGCCGGCCCCGGCATCCCGGCACCACCTTCCACCCAGGAGGTGAGCGGACCACTTGGCAGGTCAATGGGAGAACGAAGCGTCAAGGACTCTCCCCCGCCAGGTGCCGATCGCCTCCAGCTCCCCCAGGCGCTGGCTCCACCCCCTGCTGGGTGTCTGGACACCTTCATCCCGGACCCTCCGACCTCCAAGTGCGAGGGTCCGGACATCAAAGGGCGCCAGACCTATAACTAGGGCAGCTCCGGAGCAGGACGGCAGTTGTATCCTGGAGTCGAGAGACACCGAGAGAACTCAGCCTTGACGGACTACTGGCGCTGCCGTAGCCCTATCTTGTGAACTATCGTCCTGCCTGCTGGCGCTGCCGCGGCCTTCTGCAACATCCATCCTCGTCGGGACCTGCTGGCGCTGCCGCGGCCCGTTGTAACGACCATCCTCACCGGGACCTGCTGGCGCTGCCGCGGACCGTGCATCGACCATCTCTCCGGGACCTGCTGGCGCTGCCGCGGACCGTGTATCAACCATCTTCACCGGGACCTGCTGGCGCTGCCGCGGACCGTGTATCATCCATCTTCACCGGGACCTGCTGGCGCTGCCGCGGCCCGTCCCAGCTAGAACACCGAGCTCGAGGATTGTGAGCTATCCACCATACCACCTCAACTACCAAGACTGGTAGCCAGACTGTCCCGCTACCCCCTTTCCCCATCTTGAGAGACTTGAATCGAGGGGACCCCTGAGTCCAGACCTCCTTGTACCTTCCATCGTACCGTAAGAGATTGCCTATAAAGAACGCTAAATCTTCTCCTTGTGTGGTGTCTGTCTGTGGGGGGGAAGTTATTTATCTGTACGATCGCTGGAGACGGCTCTCCCCGGAGACCTCTCCCCTTGTCCTCGGCCGACCCTCCCGGTCCGTCTAACACCAGACATATGAGGGGTGGGTGTCTATCACTCCCAGCAGTGCCCAGACATATGAGGGGTGGGTGCCTATCACTCCCAGCAGTGCCCAGACATATGAGGGGTGGGTGCAGAGGCCTCCCAGCAGTGCCCAGACATATGAGGGGCGGGTGCCTATCACTCCCAGCAGTGGACAGAGATATGTGAGGGGTGGGTGCCTATCACTCCCAGCAGTGCCCAGACATATGAGGGGTGGGTGCAGAGGCCTCCCAGCAGTGCCCAGACATATGAGGGGTGGGTGCATATCACTCCCAGCAGTGCCCAGACATATGAGGGGTGGGTGCAGAGGCCTCCCAGCAGTGCCCAGACATATGAGGGGCGGGTGCCTATCACTCCCAGCAGTGGACAGAGATATGTGAGGGGTGGGTGCCTATCACTCCCAGCAGTGCCCAGACATATGAGGGGTGGGTGCAGAGGCCTCCCAGCAGTGCCCAGACATATGAGGGGTGGGTGCATATCACTCCCAGCAGTGCCCAGACATATGAGGGGTGGGTGCAGAGACCTCCCAGCAGTGCCCAGACATATGAGGGGTGGGTGCAGAGGACTCCTAGCAGTGCCCAGACATATGAGGGGTGGGTGCCTATCACTCCCAGCAGTGGACAGAGATATGTAAGGGGTGGGTGCCTATCACTCCCAGCAGTGCCCAGACATATGAGGGGTGGGTGCCTATCACTCCCAGCAGTGGACAGAGATATGTGAGGGGTGGGTGCCTATCACTCCCAGCAGTGCCCAGACATATGAGGGGTGGGTGCCTATCACTCCCAGCAGTGCCCAGACATATGAGGGGTGGGTGCCTATCACTCCCAGCAGTGGACAGAGATATGTGAGGGGTTGGTGCCTATCACTCCCAGCAGTGCCCAGACATATGAGGGGGGGGTGCAGAGGCCTCCCAGCAGTGCCCAGACATATGAGGGGTGGGTGCCTATCACTCCCAGCAGTGCCCAGACATATGAGGGGTGGGTGCAGAGGCCTCCCAGCAGTGCCCAGACATATGAGGGGTGGGTGCCTATCACTCCCACCAGCAGTGGACAGAGATATGCGAGGGGTGGGTGTCTATCACTCCCAGCAGTGCCCAGACATATGAGGGGTGGGTGCCTATCACTCCCAGCAGTGCCCAGACATATGAGGGGTGGGTGCCTATCACTCCCAGCAGTGCCCAGAAATATGAGGGGTGGGTGCAGAGGCCTCCCAGCAGTGCCCAGACATATGAGGGGTGGGTGCATATCACTCCCAGCAGTGGACAGAGATATGTGAGGAGTGGGTGCCTATCCCTCCCAGCAGTGCCCAGACATATGAGGGGTGGGTGCAGAGGCCTCCCAGCAGTGCCCAGACATATGAAGGGTGGGTGCAGAGGACTCCTAGCAGTGCCCAGACATATGAGGGGTGGGTGCCTATCACTCCCAACAGTGGACAGAGATATGTGAGGGGTGGGTGCCTATCACTCCCAGCAGTGCCCAGATATATGAGGGGTGGGTGCCTATCACTCCCAGCAGTGGACAGAGATATGTGAGGGGTGGGTGCCTATCACTCCCAGCAGTGCCCAGACATATGAGGGGTGGGTGCCTATCACTCCCAGCAGTGCCCAGACAAATGAGGGGTGGGTGCCTATCACTCCCAGCAGTGGACAGAGATATGTGAGGGGTTGGTGCCTATCACTCCCAGCAGTGCCCAGACATATGAGGGGTGGGTGCAGAGGCCTCCCAGCAGTGCCCTGACATATGAGTGGTGGGTGCCTATCACTCCCAGCAGTGCCCAGACATATGAGGGGTGGGTGCAGAGGCCTTCCAGCAGTGCCCTGACATATAAGGGGTGGGTGCCTATCACTCCCAGCAGTGGACAAAGATATGTGAGGGGTGGGTGCCTATCACTCCCAGCAGTGGACAGAGATATGTGAGGGGTGGGTGCCTATCATCCCCAGCAGTGCCCAGACATATGAGCGGTGGGTGCAGAGGCCTCCCAGCAGTGCCCAGACATATGAGGGGTGGGTGCAGAGGACTCCCAGCAGTGCCCAGACATATGAGGGGTGGGTGCATATCACTCCCAACAGTGCCCAGACATATGAGGGGTGGGTGCATCATCCTCAGATGACCACAACTCCATGGGTCCATGAACGCATCCCCAATGCGCAACTATGTTGAGAGTGCCATTTCAACGCATCACTGACAGCGGTGTCCCACTCCCATAAGGATGGATGTCATTCCCCCACTACATGACACACCACATGTGGGTGCGATGACAAATGACACATGCATACCCACCCCTGGCGGATGCAGCACAATACACACACTGAAACCATGTCACAAGACTGTTTAGTTATGTGAAAGCCTACTAAACTAAGAGAGCCAAAGGGAACACACACTGTCACGCACATTCCAGGACTGATAGGAATGTACAGGTGCTGGCACAGCCACCAAGTCGTTGTCTCCCATGGAAGGAATAGGGTGGACTTCCCACAGATACATTCCCCACAATTGTCAGTCAGGTGACCAAATACCCAGCAGAACAAGTACCAGATGTGTGCTAGGCTGGGAGTACACACATGCATAGTGCGGAAAAGGGACAATTTCCCCATGGAGGCATGGTAACATACTCTATACACAAGTACAGTGACTACCAAGGATGGCACAGACGATGCAGCCGGACACATTGCTGAGCAGGCATGGACATAGTTGAAGGGATCCATCAGCCACTAAGGGAATGTAGACACAGGTCAGCACAACAATGGTGCAACTCCCTACAGGGAAGAAGGCAGGTGCCACAGAGGAAGGAACACTCCTTGGGACAATGTCTCCAAACACAAAGAGCATACACGACCTAAGAATCATTGCAGAGACCTTGTGATGCCACCCAGATACCAGGGTCCACCCCATGAGCAGCAGACAAATACATTTCCCAGATACCCAACACATGATCACCACCCCAACTCATGGAGCATCAGCACCAACATCAATACCTGAAAAGCAATCGTGTGCAAAGGGAAAACAAAATGCTTTATTCAGCATGAAAATTTAAATTAGAAAAGGACACTATATACAAAGCCCATAGGCCAGTCCAGATACGAAGTCCTGGGGGGGGGGGACACATGGCCACGCGTCTCCCCTAGCTTGCCTGCACATCTGATACCTCTGGTTGATCGACTGAGGGGTGGGCGGAATTTGCGAAATTAACTTGTGCAAATTATCGTGAAAATATTTAAAATTATCGCAAACAAGCGGAAATATCGCGAAGATGCGGAAGTTTTTTTCCCGCATGTTCGCGAGATTTTCTGCATGGTTGCGGGTCGCCAACTTACCCATGTGCTTGCTTGCGGGCGCGGCCATCTTGTTTTGAGTTGTCTCGCGGTGCATGATCGCGAGAAGAAAGACGTGATCGCGCGACGCATGACGTCACTGCGGGCGCAAACTGTCGCGAGACAGCACAAATGGCTAAAAACAATACAACATCTCATGGAGATCGCGACCGGATCAAGCAAACTTGTCGGCGAACGCAGGGATTCAGGTAAGGCGATCGCGCGCGCGCGAGAATGTATTATTTTACAGCGCGAGCAAGAAACAAATTATCGCCAAGCTGCGGAAACCGGAAATTTTGACATTTTCGCGCTCTCCGCGGAACGCGAAAATGTCAAATTATCGCAATTTCCGCGAACAGAACGAAATTTTCGCCCAGGCCTAGCCGCATCATGTGGGGAAGGACCAGGCACCGCAGGGACAGGAGGGGGTAGGGCAGGTGTTGGGGGTGCAGGGATGGACGACTCCACCACAGGGGGTGGAGCAGCGCCAAAGGTGGAGGTCAGTATTGCGCTGCACACGTCCGCAAGGTCTTCCAGCGTCTTCCCTGCACCCGAAGGAACTACAGGCCCCAAGGAGGGGGGGGGTCGGAGGGATGGGTTGCAGTGCTACTGGGGGAGGTGGTGGACAGGGGGGGGGACTCAACTCCCCTGCCCGGGGACTTCCTTGCCCGCTTGCGGGGTGGTGTCACACTGGGGCTGAGGGACAGACTAGCCATGAAGGTCTCTTTGTCTGACTGTTGGGCAGGGGAGCTAAGGGGAGTTGTTTTGGAGGAAGTGGGTCGTGAGGACTGCGGACTCCCACTGTGTCTGCGTGTCTGCCTGTGTGCCCTAGACCCAGTCGGTGTGCCTTCTTCCCCCTGAGTGTGCGTGACAGGAGGTGTGTGCTTGCCCTTCCCTGTTGGTGTGCTGCCTGTGTCTGGTGTGGTGCCTGGCTGGGAAGGTGTGTGTGTGCTTGGGACAGGAATGGGAGTGGGAAGTGTGGATGGTGCAGGGGTAGGTGGGGGGACGAAGCGCTGCAGGAGTCTCACTGCTGCCGTCAGTGACGAGTCCATGGACCTCAGCAACATCCGTTGGTCAGACATCACTGATGACATGCCCTCCATGTACGACACCATCTGTGTCAGCAGTCTGGTGTGGCCATGGAGGACAGTCAGGATCGATGTCTGCCCAACCTGCAACTGCCGCTGAATGTCCACAGACTCGGTAGTGAGGGCAGCAGGGGAGACAGGGGCAGGGGGTGCGGTGCCTGGCACGAAGGAGACTCGTTGTTGCCCTACACGGACAGAAGGGACCCGAGCAACTGGGAGGGCGGTGATGGGAATGGAGGGGGCGGTGACAGTCGTAGTGCCGCTGCCAGCTGTTGGAGCAGCCTCTGCCCCCTCAGGGAGTTCAGCCTCGGACCCGTCTGCATCGTAGTCGCTCCTGGTACTACCCAGGTCCTCCGCCGCACTCCCCTCGCCCTCCGTGCCAGTTGATGCAGCCGAATCGCCAGGACTGGTGGCACTGGTGCTGGATCCCTCCTCCACGTCCGTGCAAGTGTCTCCCTCGGTGTCCACCGATGATGCTGTGGGCAAGGTGAAGAGACAGGAAATAATCAGTCACCTGCGTACATCTGACACATGAGTCCAAACTAAATAGGTCACAGTGCATATCATGAAAAGCATCATGAGGAACATCTAGAATACCCAGCACATATGTAAGCCCTGCACTCCCCAGTTGGTTCATGTTGGAAGGCGGACCCCGAGGAGTCGGCGAGACCACCAAGGGGGGCCCTCACACTGTACGAAGTAGCCGAGCGCTGCCGAGAAGTCTCCTGAGAGACCCTTCTCCTATCACGTACTAGCACAGTAACACCACCACACAGGACTCAAGGAGGTTGTCTCAAGACAAGCAATTCTTTATCAGCAATAAAAAGGTTACGAGGTCAATATTTACACGAAGGGATCGAGGGATCCACCAAAAGTCTCAGTGTCTCCTTGGAAGGGTAGGGGTAGCGGGACAGTCTTTGGCAGGAGTGTGGTACGAGGGTACCTGGGGCCCAGTTCTTATCCTCCAGCTGGAAGACCTCTGGATCTCGGAGGGGTCGAGCCGCGACGGCGTCAGCAGGGCTCTGGCGTACAGTTCGTGGAGAGCCGCGATCCAATCAGCAGGGCTCTCAAGATGGTTTCTGCTCAGCTCGAGCCGCGACGTCGTCAGCAGGGCTCCGAGGGAGGTTTCAGCGAGGTTGGGCCGCGACAGCGTCAGCAGGGCTCCGATGTTCCAGGTGGCTTCAAAGTGTTCACAAGAAGGAGCCGCGACGCAGTCAGCAGGGCTCGTGATGGTTCCGACAAGAGTTCTTCTCCGTAGGGTCAGCCGCGATTCAATCAGCAGGGCTCTCGACTCCGGGATACAACTACCGATCTGTGGCGGGGTTGCCCCAGATATAGGTCTGGAGCCCTTTGATGTCCGGACCCAGGCGCCCGGTGGGGGCGGAGAGGCCGGGTGGAGGTGGCCAGACGCCCAGCAGGAGAGGCGCCAGGCCCAGGGGAGTTGCAGGGCGATCACACCTCGAGAGGGGAGGACAGTTGGGGGTCCCATCGATACTGTCCTCCGCCGGGGGCGATGAATGGTTCCTGCGGCACCCCCTGGCCAGTTCGTGGTGCCTCGATGTCGGGGCTTCGCTGGGGTCGAGGCCGGGTTGAGCGGGGTCGCGCTGGCTGGTGCACAGAGTCACGTGGGTGCCAACAAGATGGCGGAGCCACGAGGGGTATGCGACCTCGTGCAGCTCAGGATGAAGGGCCTCGGTGCAGTTCAGAAGGGTGGCCCGTGAAGGCCGGGGCGGGGAACGGGCACAATCCACGGGGGTAAGGACCATGCCACGAGGCCGGGTCCAACAGGCGTCCCCCCCAGCCGAAGGCATGGAGAGTCACCCATCTCCTTGGGGATTCTCCTCGTCAAGGCGGAAGAAGCGGGACAGGCCGTCGGCGTTGGCGTGGTCATTGCCGGGCCGGTGTTCAACGTCAAAGTCCATCCCTTGTAGCGAGCTGGACCACCGCAGCAGCTTGGGGTTCTCGCCCCGCATTTGCATTAACCACCGCAGGGGCCGGTGGTCGGTCTGGACCCGGAAGTGGGTACCGAAGAGGTAGGGCCGGAGTTTCTTAAGGGCCCACACCACAGCGAAGGCCTCACGCTCGATGGTGCTCCATCGTTGCTCCCGGGGCAGTAGCCGTCGGCTGATGAAGGCCACTGGTCGGTCGAGCCCCTTTTCATTGGCCTGGGACAGGACGGCCCCGATCCCATACTCGGAGGCGTCCGTCTGCACCACGAACTCCTTATTGTAGTCAGGGGCCTGTAGCACCGGGGCAGTACACATTGCGGTCTTTAGGGTGTCGAAGGCTGCTTGGCAGCGGGGTGTCCAGTGCACCTTCTTGGGCTGCTTTTTGGACGTTAGTTCTGTGAGGGGGCCAACGATGCTCCCATAGTCCCGGATAAACCGCCGGTAGTATCCAGTGAGACCCAGGAAGGCCCGGACAGCGGTCTGGGTAGTGGGGGGTTCCCAGGCCTGGATGGCATCTATTTTCGGTTGGAGAGGGGCCACCTGCCCGCTCCCCACTTGATGGCCCAGGTAGGTCACGGATCCGTGGCCGATCTGGCATTTGCTGGCCTTGATTGTGAGCCCGGCCCGCTGGAGGGCGGCCAGGATGGCTTTAATGTGAAGGAGGTGCTCTGCCCAGTGGTTGCTGTACACGGCAATGTCATCTAGGTAGGCCGCGCTGAAGGCCTCAAGCCCGGCCAAAACCTTGTTCACCAGTCTTTGAAAAGTGGCCGGGGCGTTCTTCATTCCGAAGGGCATCACCCGAAAGTGGTAATGCCCATCCGGGGTCGAAAAGGCGGATCTTTCTTGGGCGCCGGGGGTGAGCTGGATCTGCCAGTACCCGGCGGTGAGGTCCAGCGTGCTCAAGTAGCGAGCGGCCCCTAAGCGGTCGATGAGTTCGTCGGCCCTGGGTATAGGGTGGGCGTCCGTCTTGGTCACAGCATTCAGGGCTCGGTAGTCCACGCAGAATCGCAACTCCGGGGGGTGGCCGGGAGCTGCGGCCTTTGGCACCAGGACGACAGGGCTGGCCCACGGGCTGTCGGAGGGTTCGATGACCCCCAGGGCCAGCATCTTCGTTACTTCGGCCTGGATGCATGCCCGCACTCGGTCGGGTACCCGGTAGGCTCTGTGTCGCACGGGGGGGCTCTCCCCGGTGTCGACGTCGTGGACGCACCAGTGGGTCACCCCCGGGGTGAGGGAGAAGAGGGCTGCGTAGTCCTGCAGCAGTTGCTGGCAGTCGTTGCGCTGTTCCGGAGTCAGGGAAGAGGCGAGTTGGACACCCTCGATTGTTCCATCATGGACGTTGGACTGCAAGAGGTCGGGCAGGGGCTCAGAGTCGTCCTCGCCCCCCTCGTCGGTCGCCAGTAGCAGGCTCAGTTCGGTCCGGGCAAAGTGGGGTTTTAGCCTGTTAGCATGTAGGACCCGGAGGGGGTTCCGGGGGGACTCCAGGTCGACCAGGTAGGTGACGGGACTTTTCTTCTCCACTACCTTGAAGGGCCCGGTCCACTTGTCCTGGAGGGCGCCGGGTTCAACCGGGGCCATGACCCATACCTTCTGACCTGGCTTGAATTCTATGGTAGAGGAGTTCCGATCGTACCACCGCTTCATGTCCTCCTGGCTGGCCTCGAGGTTGGCTTCGGCCATGGCTCGGAACTTGCGGGTCTGGTTTCGGAGGGTCAGGAGGTATCGGTAGACCTCAGGAGGGGCGCCTTGGGGCTTCGTCTCCCAGCTCTCTTTGACCAGGCTGAGCGGTCCGCGGACCGGGTGTCCGTACAATAGTTCAAACGGGCTGAACCCCAGGGACTTCTGCGGGACCTCCCGATAGGCAAACAGGAGGCACGGCAGCAGGACATCCCATCTCCGCCTGAGGGGCTCTTCTAGGCCCTGGATCATTCCCTTTAATGTTCTGTTGAACCGCTCAACCAGTCCGTTCCCCTGAGGCTGATAGGGGGTCGTGAACTTGTATGTGACCCCGCACTGCTGCCACAGGGACCGCATGTATCTGGAAATAAAGTTCGTGCCTCTGTCGCTCACCACTTCGCGGGGAAATCCCACTTGGGAGAAGATCCCCATTAAGGCCCGGCCTACCACGGGGGCCGTTATAGTTCTTAGCGGGACCGCCTCCGGGTACCTGGTGGCGTGGTCCACGAGGACCAGGATGAAGCGGTGGCCCAGGGCGGTCTGGGGGTCCAGGGGCCCCACGATATCGATTCCGACCCGTTCGAACGGGGTGCTGACGGCTGGAAAGGGTTGGAGGGGGGCCTTGACCCGACCCCCCGCCTTCCCGCTGGCTTGGCAGGTCTGGCAGGACCGGCAGTGGTTGTCCACGTCTCTCCGCATCCGGGGCCAGTAGAAGTGGGTCACCAGACGGCTGTACGTTTTGTCTTGCCCCAAGTGTCCGGCGAGGGGCACATCATGTGCCAGGTTGAGCAGGAAATCCCGGAAGCGGAGGGGGACCACCAACACTCGGCTGGCCCCGAGTTCTGCCACTTTCTGCTCACTGTATAGCAGGCCCTCGGCCCAGTAGACCCAGTGGGTGCCGGTCCGGTCCCCGTTGGTTTGGGCGGACCCCTTCGAGAGTGGGGCAGGACTGCTGCTCTTGTTGGAACTGCTCCCGGGTGGGGCCCCCTTCGTGTCGCCATTGTGTCAGCTCTGGTAGGGCGCACGGGGAAGCCATCTCTTCGGGGGAGGATTCACTAGGTCCAGGGTCGGTGTCCGCCTCCCCCTCGCTGCTGGCGGGAGGTGGTGCGAGCCCCTCGGGCTGGGCGGCCCCGGAGGCCGAGGATGAGCGGGGGGCCCGGGTGGTCATGGACCGGGTGATGGCACAGGCCCAGTCAGATAGTCCCAGCATTCGGAGGTGCTCTCGTCGCTCTACTTGAGCCCAGGGGGAACTCTCCAAGTCGTTCACCAGGAGGCAGTCGACGGGGGCGTCGTCGCGCACCGTCACCTTCAGCAGGCCCGTCACCCCTCCCCACTCGAAGGGGACCAGGGCCATCTGGCACAGGCTCTCGCTGTTGTCGGCCGTCCGGACGGGACACAGCACATTCGGTAGGATCTGTTCGGGGGTCACCAGGTGGCAGCGGACAGCGGTGACACTGGCGCCGGTGTCACGAAGGGCTTCGGCCCGTTGTCCATTGACCGTGACCTGCTGCCGGTACTTCTGGGTGTTGCTTGGGATGGGGGTGCAGGGTACCATTTCTCGGCTACCCAGGCAGACCAGGGACATGGCTGCCGGCTCCCATTCAGTGGTCCCTCGGTCGAGGGTCTCCTCTTCCTCTTCTCCTTCTCCCAGGGCGGCGGCCGCCAGCTGTCGGGGCGGGGGCCCGCCGGCCCCGTTTCTTCGGTTCAGGGGGCAGACCGGATCGCTGGCATAGTGTCCGGTTTGTTGGCAGCCGTAGCACGTTACTGGTGGCCGTGGTCCGGGTCTGGCCGGGGGCGCCCCCCTTCGGGCTAGGCTCGGGGAGAGTTGTTGCTGCGGTGGCCCTCGAGGGGGGCTCCTGGGGGCCCCGGCGGGAGGGTCTCGGTTCCTGTTCGGCCCTCCCCCTCCACCGCGTTGGCGGGGGGGTCCGGTGGGGTTCCTCTGGTACTCCCCCATTGAGTTCCGGGGGACCCGGGAGTTGACCCAACGATCGGCCTCGACGGCGAGTTTTCGCGGGTCGGTCATTTTGCTGTCGAGGAGGTGCTGTCTCAGTTCCACGAAGCAATTGTTGGAGAGATGTTCCCACACGATGAGGTCGACCAGCTGCCCATAGGTGGTTACTTTGCTACCTCTGATCCACCCTTCTAGGGCCCGACTGAAAAAGTCCACATATTCCACCCAGGTGGTGCCCGGGATTTTCTTGCAGTCTCTGAACCGCTGGCGGTACATTTCTGCGGTTAGCCCGTAGCGGGTGAGCAGAGCCTCCTTCATGTGATCGTAGGAGGTCATCACCTCCTCCGGCAGCTGGAGCAGTGTGTCTCGACCCTCACTCAGGAACCGCCCCCACAGGCCCGCGCCCCAGTCTTTTCGGGGCACCCGATGAGAGGTCATGGCCACCTCGTAGGCCTTGAACCATTGTTGGATGTCGTCATTCTTGTAGTACTCCTTGACGACCTCTTTCGGGATATGTACCTTGGTCTCGGCAGGCGGTAGAGTGTCTCTAGTACTGGGGGCATTGGTCCCTCCGTTCTTGGCCTTGATTTCGAGCTCCTTGAGACTGCGCTCGTGCTCAAGGGTCAGTTTCTTTTCCTCCAACTCCCGGTGTCGCCTCTTCTCCTCTATCTCCTCTTGAAGCCGTAGCTGCTCTAGGGCCAGTTTCTTTTCCGCCAGCTGGAGTTCGCCGTCCAGCCGCAGTCGTGCGAGCTCTAGCTCGTGGTTCCGGACCTTCTCCCGCTCTCGTATTTCTTCTTCGGAGAGGCCGGTTTCTAGGCTCTTTCTTCCTCCGGTTGCCGGAGTCAGTGCGGTTGATGTGGTCTCAGTCAGGGGCAAGGGACCTTCTTCCTGGGAGGGGCCTGCCCCGGCCTCCAGCCATGTCCTCAGAGCTTTCTGCATGTCCTCCTTGGTACCTAGGCCGGTGGTTGCAATGCCTTTGTCTTTACAGAACTGTTTTAACTCTTTGTGCGTATATTCTTCCAGCCGTTCGGGCTGGAATTCCATTGTCGCGTTGTTTTCCTGGCTGCTCATGATTACTGTCCGTTTGGATGGGTAGCTAGTGGGTACTGGCTGGTACGTACTGCGTTCGGCTCGGATCCCGTCGCTGGCCACCAAATGTTGGAAGGCGGACCCCAAGGAGTCGGCGAGACCACCAAGGGGGGCCCTCACACTGTACGAAGTAGCCGAGTGCTGCCGAGAAGTCTCCTGAGAGACCCTTCTCCTATCACGTACTAGCACAGTAACACCACCACACAGGACTCAAGGAGGTTGTCTCAAGACAAGCAATTCTTTATCAGCAATAAAAAGGTTACGAGGTCAATATTTACACGAAGGGATCGAGGGATCCACCAAAAGTCTCAGTGTCTCTTTGGAAGGGTAGGGGTAGCGGGACAGTCTTTGGCAGGAGTGCGGTACGAGGGTACCTGGGGCCCAGTTCTTATCCTCAAGCTGGAAGACCTCTGGATCTCGGAGGGGTCGAGCTGCGACGGCGTCAGCAGGGCTCTGGCGTACAGTTCGTGGAGAGCCGCGATCCAATCAGCAGGGCTCTCAAGATGGTTTCTGCTCAGCTCGAGCCGCGACGTCGTCAGCAGGGCTCCGAGGGAGGTTTCAGCGAGGTTGGGCCGCGACAGCGTCAGCAGGGCTCCGATGTTCCAGGTGGCTTCAAAGTGTTCACAAGAAGGAGCCGCGACGCAGTCAGCAGGGCTCGTGATGGTTCCGACAAGAGTTCTTCTCCGTAGGGTCAGCAGCGATTCAATCAGCAGGGCTCTCGACTCCGGGATACAACTACCGATCTGTGGCGGGGTTGCCCCAGATATAGGTCTGGAGCCCTTTGATGTCCGGACCCAGGCGCCCGGTGGGGGCGGAGAGGCCGGGTGGAGGTGGCCAGACGCCCAGCAGGAGAGGCGCCAGGCCCAGGGGAGTTGCAGGGCGATCACACCTCAAGAGGGCAGGACTGTTGGGGGTCCCATCGATACTGTCCTCCGCCGGGGGCGATGAATGGTTCCTGCGGCACCCCCTGGCCAGTTCGTGGTGCCTCGATGTCGGGGCTTCGCTGGGGTCGAGGCCGGGTTGAGCGGGGTCGCGCTGGCTGGTGCACAGAGTCACGTGTGTGCCAACAAGATGGCGGAGCCACGAGGGGTATGCGACCTCGTGCAGCTCAGGATGAAGGGCCTCGGTGCAGTTCAGAAGGGTGGCCCGTGAAGGCCGGGGCGGGGAACGGGCACAATTCACGGGGGTAAGGACCATGCCACGAGGCCGGGTCCAACAGTTCACCCAACATGCCCCCTGAAATAATGAAAATCAGGACACCACAGCAAATAAGTGGATATCCAATTATACAGAGAAGCTAGTGTCTGTGAACAGTGGCGCACAGGCAGACCATGACGGCATGCCACCTCCTGGTCACTGTGAACGAAATAGTATTGGTGCACCCAATGCCAAATAAAAGATGCCAATGCTAAAGGGGTCCCCACACTCATAGACCTGTGAGTACTGCAGAAAACCAAAAGTTATACTATCTGATCCATTGGGAAGCACAGAACTGTACACAATTGACATATTTGGAATGTGTCACTTGTGGAACAGAACACACATGTGCATGAATATCAGAAGTCACACAAGGAGGTGCACACTAAACTACATATACACAGTCATTGTATGAGCTGCCCGCATAATGGCAAGAAGCCAATGTTAAGAAGAAATGTGGTATCAGGAAGTACATACACATGGCACCACGGTGGTCGGGATGACTTGACACCGGTAGGTTGGCATCAGCAACAACCAAGGACTGACCCAAATGCTAACACACTGTGGGGACATGGATATGTATTAATCCTAAACAAAATTTGACTGAAATGTGCCCATGTTCTAATTGTGCCAGCGTGTTCCACAAAAGTGTAAAAGTGGTACTTGTGCACTCCCTTGGGAGACATCTGTCATGCAGGCACATCATTGTCCTTCACTAAATCAAAGTGAAGCATATAAACTATTGGGACATGTTGACAAATGTAGTGAGTGCCAGGGCACATGACTTCTTGAATAACAACTTAAAACATGCCACCTGTCACATGGCTGTTAGACCCGGCCTCGTAGCCTGGCTCTTCCTGTCCTCGCACTACCTAACCTGGTACCAGGGAACCCAAGCACACGGCCCAGCCGATCCTTCCCACCAGAACACACACACGCGACCCGGGCCTCCCCGTCCATGGCCTCTCTCCTTTCGGCCACCCCGGGCATGCATGCCCACTTCGTGCACCAAGATGGCCACCCGGCCCCAGCACGACCCGGGCCTAGAGGCGCCACTCCGGCTGGAGGACATCACGCTTCCAGGGGATGAGAGAGGGAGGAGCAGTTTCTATCGCACCTCTGAACTCCCCTGGGACGATGGGTTTCGATCGGCCCTCCGGCCTCCCTGAGGGCTGGCTCCACGCCTACTGGGTGTCTGGGACTCCTCCCGACCCGGCCCTGAAAGGATCAAAAGACAATGGCAGGAAACCTCGACAAGCGACCCCCAGGTGACAAGACCCCTGCCTGCACAGACTCCGGACATCAAAGAGGGGTCGACCTATAACAAGGGGTGCTCTGGGACTGTCCGGCAGATTCGCCTTGGAACATCTGAGCCCTGCTGAGTGACTCGCGGCTCCCCAAAGATCGTAAGAACTCCGAACTGGTACCTGAGCCTGCTGAGTGACTCGTGGCTCCCCGAAGAACGTAAGACCTCCGAACTTGTGCTTGAGCCCTGCTGAGTGACTCGCGGCTCCCCAAAGAACGTAAGACCTCTGAACTTGTGCTTGAGCCCTGCTGAGTGACTCGCGGCTCCCTGAAGATCGTAAGACCTCCGACCTTGTGCTTGAGCCCTGCTGAGTGACTCGCGGCTCCCTGAAGATCGTAAGACCTCCGAACTTGTGCTTGAGCCCTGCTGAGTGACTCGCGGCTCCCTGAAGATCGTAAGACCTCTGAACTTGTGCTTGAGCCTGCTGAGTGACTCGCGGCTCCCCCAGACTCTCTTTGGTCCCGCCGGACCCCACGATGACAAGCGTATCCCCCAGCTCGAGGATTGTGAGCTGTGCGCCGGGTACGCTCCTGCATTTGATCCATATCCCCCCAAAGACTGTCCCGCTACCTCCTACCCCCGCCAAGACTCTGTGAGCCCACGCTCTGCTTGTAAATATCTGCCTTGCTGATCATAAAGATCCTACCACTTCGATTTGATAAAGCTTGAATCCTAAGAAGCCTCGGTGTGGCGTCTCTTTGTCGTGTGGTGCCAAGTGTACGATCCTAGGTACGAGATTCCTCCCCTGCGGAATCTCCCGCCGGTGCCCGGCTACGATACTTTGAGGGTGGGTCTCAGGACAGTCAGGGCCCCCTCCGGGCTCCTCTGAGGTCGCCTTCTAACATTGGTGGCAAGCGACGGGATTCGGGCCCATAACCTAGAGATCGTACCGTGAACGACTGACACTACCGACAAAGATGGCAGAAGGAAGCGCCATGAGCCCCGCAGAAACCAACACCAACAGGGTGTTCCAGGTGGAACAACTAGAAGAATACACGCACAAAGAACTGAAGCAATTCTGCAAAGAACTTAAAATCGCTACCACCGGTCTCAACACCAAAGAAGATTTGCAGAGAGCACTGAAAGCTTGGGTGGATGCCGGGGCCTCCCGCCCAGAAGGCATGGGGGAGCGACACGACGAAGCAGAACCCACCCAAGGCGAAAGCAGCAGCAATCAGGTGCGAGGCTTCGTGCCAGACGGGGGCCTTTCCCCGGAAGAGCTCGCAGACAGAGAGAGAAGTCGCAATCACGAACTCGAGTTAGCCAAACTCAAAATCGAAGGCGAATTGAAATTAGCGGAAAAAAAGCTAGCAGTAGAACAAATGCGCGTACAAGGCGAATTGGAAGAGAAGAAGCTCCAACGGGAGCACGAAGGAAGGAAGCTCCAACTAGAGCACGAACGCAGCTTGAAGGAGATCGAGCTCAAAGCCAGAAACGAGGAAGGGAGGCCCCCGGGGAACCGAGAGTCGGCCTCCCCGGCGGAACAGAAGGTCCACATCCCCAAGGACGTGGTCAAAGAATATTATAAAAATGATGACATTCAACAATGGTTCAGGGCCTACGAGGTCGCCATGACCTCTCATCGGGTCCCGCAGAAGGACTGGGGGGCAGGGCTGTGGGGACGGTTTCTGAGCGAAGGAAGGGACACCCTGCTCGACCTACCCCTCTCCCTGCAGACCTCCTACAGCCACATGAAAGAGGCTCTCCTCACTAGGTACGGCCTCACCCCAGAGATGTACCGTCAGCGATTCCGGGACTGCAGGAAGATCCCGGGCACCACCTGGGTGGAGTATGTAAACTTTTTCAGTCGGGCCTTCGATGGGTGGATCAAGGGCAGCAAGGTCACCACCCTTGAGGAACTCACCGACCTCATGTTGTGGGAACACCTGGCGGCGAACTGCTTTGTGGAACTACGCCAGCATCTGCTCGACAGCAAACTCACCGATCCCCGGAAGCTGGCTGTGGAAGCAGACCGCTGGACCAACACCCGGGTCCCCCGGAGCAGTGTAGGAGAATACCCCCGAGCCAGTCAGGGACCACCCCGCCAGAGAGGGGGAGGGAACCAGGGAGGGCAGAAAGAGTCCCAGTCGAGTCCCCCGAAGGCCCAACCTCCACCTTTCCCGGCGCCCCCCCCACCAGTCTCCGGACCCCCCGGGAGACGGGGGCACCGGGTAACCATCACTTGTTTCCGTTGTCAAAGGCCCGGGCACTACGCCAATGACCCGGAGTGCCCCATGGCCCCCCAGGTCCCCCCTGCTGCAAACCCTGCTAGACAGATAGCCAACGTAGCCCTGGGGGAGGAGGTTGAGGACACCGGGGAGTGGGAACCCGCAGCTATGGCCCTAGTATCCCTGGGAGATAGAGAGATGGTCCCTGGTAGCCTCCTGCCCTCCAACACGAAGAAGTACGGGCAGCTCGTCAAGATCAATGGCCACCAAATAGAAGCCCTGCGAGACACCGGGGCCAGCATCACCGGTGTCCTCAGGCACTTAGTCCCCGAGGAGCAGATCCTACCCAACGTCTTTTGCCCCGTAATTTCCGCAGATAATAGAGAGAGTATGTGTCAGGTAGCCCTGGTGCCGTTTGAGTGGGGAGGGGTGATAGGTAAACTGAGGGTTGCCGTAAGAACCTCCCAGCCGGTCGACTGCCTCTTAGGGAACGACCTGGAGAGTTCTCCCTGGAAGTACGTCGAGCGCAAGGCCCACCTAGGGATGATGGGACTCCCCGAGTGGGTGTGCGCCACCACCCGATCTATGTCCACCCGACTCACCCCCCTGGGGGAAGTCGAGGACCCCCGACCGAGGGAGTCAGAGCAGTCCCCGCCGAGGGTCCTCCCGTCCCCCCATCGGGAGGGTCAGTCGCCAGCGACGAACCCTCACCGTCCGACACCACCCCGGTCCCCGAGTTAGGCGATCCGGCCGAATTGGCCCCGTGGCGCCACGAGGGCGGGCCCACCCGGGAGGAGTTCTGCCGGGAGCAAGCCAACTGTCCTTCCCTGGTCGGACTGCGGCACCAGGCCGAGGGCCAAGCCGCAGGCGACCAAACCGGAACGCACCGAGTTTATTGGGAGAATAACCTCTTGTACAGTGAGCAGAAGTCGGTGGAGCTAGGATCCGGCCGGGTGCTGGTGGTACCCCTACGCTTCCGAGACTTCCTCCTGGGCTTGGCCCACGACGTCCCCCTCGCCGGCCACCTGGGTCAAGACAAAACCTACAGCCGTCTCGTGACTCACTTTTACTGGCCTAGGATGAGAGTAGCTGTAGAAGCCCACTGCAAGTCCTGTCCCACGTGCCAGGCTAGTGGGAAGAGTGGGGGGAAGCGCAAGGCTCCCCTCCAACCCTTCCCGGTCGTCAGTACCCCATTCGAAAGAGTCGGAATCGACATCGTGGGGCCCCTGGATCCCCCCACCTCCCAAGGTCACCTTTTCATTCTGGTTTTTGGACCCGGCCTCATAACCTGGCTCTACTGGTCCCCACACCACCTAACCTGGTGCCGGCAGCCCCAATCCCCCGGCCTCACCAAGCCTTTCCACCCGAACACACGCACTCGACCCGGACATCCTCGACCATGGCCTCTCTCCTTTCGACCACCCCGGGCCCGCGTGCCCACTTCATGCACCAAGATGGCCGCCCGGCCCCAGCGCGACCCGGGCCTAGAGGCGCCACTCCGGCTGGAGGACATCACGCTTCCAGGGGTTGAGAGAGGGAGGAGCAGTTTCTATCGCACCTCTGAACTCCCCTGGGACGATGGGTTTCGATCGGCCCTCCGGCCTCCCTGAAGGCTGGCTCCACGCCTGCTGGGTGTCTGGGACTCCTCCCGACCCGGCCCTGAAAGGATCAAAAGACAATGGCAGGAAAACCCGACAAGCGACCCCCAGGTGACAAGACCCCTGCCTGCACAGACTCCGGACATCAAAGAGGGGTCGACCTATAACAAGGGGTGCTCTGGGACTGTCCGGGAGATTCGACGCTGGAACAACGAGAGCCTGCTGACGCGGTCGCGGCTCCTGGAACGTAGAACCACCTGAGCCCTGCTGAGTGACTCGCGGCTCCCTGAAGATCGTAAGACCTCCGAACTGTACCTGAGCCCTGCTGAGTGACTCGCGGCTCCCTGAAGATCGTAAGACCTCCGAACTGTACCTGAGCCCTGCTGAGTGACTCGCGGCTCCCTGAAGATCGTAAGACCTCCGAACTGTACCTGAGCCCTGCTGAGTGACTCGCGGCTCCCTGAAGATCGTAAGACCTCCGAACTTGTACCTGAGCCCTGCTGAGTGACTCTCGGCTCCCCGAAGATCGTAAGACCTCCGAACTTGTACCAGAGCCCGCTGAGTGACTCGCGGCTTCCACGGACTCCACTGGTCCCGCCGGACCCCACGACAACCAGCCTACCCCCCAGCTCGAGGATTGTGAGCTGTGCGCCGGGTACATCCTTACCTTGAACCTTTGTGCCAAAGACTGTCCCGCTACCCCCTATCCCTTCCAAGACTCATTGAGCTCGCGCTCTCCTTGTACATATTTGCAGTGCTAACCTGTTTGATAAAGATTGGTTCCTGAGAACGCACGGTGTGGTGTTTCTGTGTCGTGTGGTGCCCGAAGTACGATCCTCGATCCGAGACTTCTCCTCCTGAGGAGTCTCCCGCCAGTGCCTGGCTACGATACTTGAGGGTGGGTCTCAGAGTAGTCAGGACCCCCTTTCCGGGCTCCTCTGAGGTCGCCGTCTAACACTGGTCCTAGTGGATCACGCCACCCGATACCCTGAGGCGATCCCCCTACGCACCGTCACGGCTCCCGTGGTGGGCCGAGCCCTGATGGGGATCTTTTCCCGGGTGGGTTTTCCCCGCGAGGTCGTGAGCGATCGCGGCACTAATTTTATCTCAAAATACATGACGTCCTTGTGGCAACAATGTGGGGTGTCCTATAAGTTCACCACCCCGTACCATCCCCAAGGGAACGGCCTAGTAGAAAGGTTTAACCGGACTCTGAAAGGGATGATCAACGGCCTAGAAGAACCCCTCCGGCGTAAGTGGGACGTCCTGCTCCCCTGCCTCCTGTTCGCTTACCGGGAAGTCCCACAGAAGTCCTTGGGGTTCAGCCCGTTTGAATTACTATATGGGTACCCCGTCCGAGGTCCCCTCAGTTTGGTTAAGGAAGGGTGGGAGGCAGCACCCCAGACCACCCCACGAGATGTGTTCCAATACATTCTGGCCCTCCGGAACCAGACCAGGAAGTTCCGAGAGCTGGCCGAGGCCAACCTGGAGGCAAGCCAAGAAGAGATAAAGCGCTGGTACGACCAGAATGCCACTCTGGTCGAGTTCCAGCCGGGCCAGCAGGTATGGGTCATGGCCCCCGTGAAGCCTGGCGCCCTCCAGGACAAGTGGACCGGGCCCTTCAAAGTGATTGAGCGGAAGAGTCCAGTCACGTACTTGGTGGACGTCCAGTCGCCCCGGGATCCCCTGCGGGTCCTACACGTGAACCGCCTCAAGCCTCACTTCGTACGGACAGAACTGAGCCTCCTGCTGGCCACCGATGACGGGGCCGAAGATGAGTCCGATCCCCTCCCGGACCTCCTGTGTGTCAAGGAGAAGGATGGCTCCGTGGAAGGAGTGAACCTCTCCCCATCCCTCACTGACCAGCAACAAGCGGACTGTCGCCAGCTCCTAGGACAATTCTCCGACCTCTTCTCCCTGATCCCCCGAGTCACCGACTGGTGTGTCCATGACGTGGACACCGGGGACAGCCCGCCAGTAAGATACCGAGTCCCTGACCGAGTCCGGTCCTGCATTCAAGCTGAAGTCTCGAAGATGTTGACCCTGGGGGTGATCGAGCCATCCGATAGTCCCTGGGCCAGCCCCGTGGTCCTAGTTCCGAAGGCAGCGGCCCCCGGTGTCGCCCCCGAGCTCCGATTCTGCGTGGACTACCGGGGGCTCAATGACGTCACCCGGGCCGATGCCCACCCCATCCCCCGAGCCAACGAGCTCATTGACCGACTCGGGGCGGCCCGGTTCCTCAGCACATTCGACCTCACCTGCGGATACTGGCAGATTGCGCTCACAGAGGAAGCCAAGGAGCGGTCCGCCTTCTCCACCCCCGATGGGCATTATCGCTTCCGCGTAATGCCCTTCGGAATGAAAAATGCCCCGGCCACCTTCCAGCGACTGGTGAATAGGGTCCTGGCCGGGATGGAACAGTTCAGTGCGGCCTATCTAGATGACATCGCTGTTTTCAGTTCCGGATGGAGTTAGCACCTCCAGCACCTCCGGAGAGTGCTAACCGCCCTGCGCCAGGCAGGCCTCACAGTAAAAGCCAGCAAGTGCCAGATTGGGCAAGGATCAGTAGTCTACCTGGGGCACCAGGTCGGGAGCGGTCAGGTCGCCCCTCTACAGCCAAAGATCGACGCCATCCTAGCCTGGGAACCACCCACCACCCAAACGGAGGTCCGAGCCTTCCTGGGCCTCACTGGCTACTACCGAAGATTCATCCGGGGGTATGGCAGCCTGGTTGGCCCCCTCACCGAACTCACATCAAAAAAACAGCCCAAGAGGGTGCAGTGGACGACTGCCTGCCAGGAAGCGTTCGATGCCCTAAAGAAGGCCATGTGCATGGCCCCCGTCCTCCAGGCTCCCGACTACTCCAAGGAGTTTGTAGTCCAGACCGATGCCTCCGAGCATGGCATTGGAGCCGTCCTGTCCCAGGTGAATGACCAAGGCCTAGACCAGCCCATCGCCTTCCTCAGCCGGCGGCTGTTGCCCAGAGAACAGAGGTGGAGCACCATTGAGCGCGAAGCATTTGCCGTAGTCTGGGCCCTCAAAAAGCTGCGCCCTTACCTGTTTGGCACCCATTTCAAAGTACAAACCGACCATCGGCCCTTGCGATGGCTCATGCAGATGCGAGGAGAAAACCCCAAGCTACTGCGGTGGTCAATCTCCCTCCAGGGGATGGATTTCACCGTAGAACATCGCCCTGGTACGGACCACGCCAACGCTGACGGCCTCTCCCGGTTCTTCCGCCTCAGAGAAGAGAACCCCCCAAGATGATGGGTAGTTCTCTCCAGCTTTCAGCTGGGGGGGACGCGTGTTAGACCCGGCCTCGTAGCCTGGCTCTTCCTGTCCTCGCACTACCTAACCTGGTACCAGGGACCCCAAGCACACGGCCCAGCCGATCCTTCCCACCAGAACACACACACGTGACCCGGGCCTCCCCGTCCATGGCCTCTCTCCTTTCGGCCACCCCGGGCACGCGTGCCCACTTCGTGCACCAAGATGGCCGCCCGGCCCCAGCACGACCCGGGCCTAGAGGCGCCACTCCGGCTGGAGGACATCACGCTTCCAGGGGATGAGAGAGGGAGGAGCAGTTTCTATCGCACCTCTGAACTCCCCTGGGACGATGGGTTTCGATCGGCCCTCTGGCCTCCCTGAGGGCTGGCTCCACGCCTGCTGGGTGTCTGGGACTCCTCCCGACCCGGCCCTGAAAGGATCAAAAGACAATGGCAGGAAACCTCGACAAGCGACCCCCAGGTGACAAGACCCCTGCCTGCACAGACTCCGGACATCAAAGAGGGGTCGACCTATAACAAGGGGTGCTCTGGGACTGTCCGGCAGATTCGCCTTGGAACATCTGAGCCCTGCTGAGTGACTCGCGGCTCCCCGAAGATCGTAAGAACTCCGAACTGGTACCTGAGCCTGCTGAGTGACTCGCGGCTCCCCGAAGAACGTAAGACCTCCGAACTTGTGCTTGAGCCCTGCTGAGTGACTCGCGGCTCCCCGAAGAACGTAAGACCTCCAAACTTGTGCTTGAGCCCTGCTGAGTGACTCGCGGCTCCCTGAAGATCGTAAGACCTCCGACCTTGTTTTCGAGCCCTGCTGAGTGACTCGCGGCTCCCTGAAGATCGTAAGACCTCCGAACTTGTGCTTGAGCCTGCTGAGTGACTCGCGGCTCCCCCAGACTCTCTTTGATCCCGCCGGACCCCACGACGACAAGCGTATCCCCCAGCTCGAGGATTGTGAGCTGTGCTCCGGGTACGCTCCTGCATTTGATCCATATCCCCCCAAAGACTGTCCCGCTACCTCCTACCCCCGCCAAGACTCTGTGAGCCCACGCTCTGCTTGTAAATATCTGCCTTGCTGATCATAAAGATCCTACCACTTCGATTTGATAAAGCTTGAATCCTAAGAACCCTCAGTGTGGTGTCTCTTTGTCGTGTGGTGCCAAGTGTACGATCCTAGGTACGAGATTCCTCCCCTGCGGAATCTCCCGCCGGTGCCCGGCTACGATACTTTGAGGGTGGGTCTCAGGACAGTCAGGGCCCCCTCTGGGCTCCTCTGAGGTCGCCTTCTAACAATGGCCATCCGTACCATGATGACACAGTTGGCAACACATCTGACACACTACCTGTCATGTGGATTGGCACACATGTCCAGACACAGGACAATGCATTAGCAAATGACCCTGAAATTGTGTTGGAATAAGGAGCACCTGCGCTGAGGAGATACCCTGATGTGAACGAAGAATGTCCACACAGATGTCAGCACACACAGACCAAACCACATAGCATCTGGAGCACACACCGGTGCCAATAATGGATGAGCAGGAAACATGTTATTTTAACTTGTGACACATGCTGCAACGCACAAACATGACACCCTGCACAACATGCCTGGGTCACTGCACGTTGAGTGCCTGTCCAGACAATCATCACACACTGGTCAGACCTGGCAAGGAGACATAAGGTTTGGACATGTAGTCCTTGCCCGCACAAACACCCCATACCTGAGACAATGTGATTGAGACAGTTCAAGAATTGACACCTTTCCAACTGGGTTGACTAAAAAGTGCATTCAGGAAATCCTAAATTTACTCCACATCACCTCGTGAGGCTGCCAACACATATTTGTGACAAAGTACCTCAACAGATTGTTGTACATAGACACACAGGCACTGGCCAGTGTGAGGATGCACAAGCAAAATGGGGTCAGCTGGTACAATGGGCACACGTAGCACACTTTAGATAAATACAAATGAGGCCAGGGAACAATGCCACAGAGGCAAAACTATGCTGAACACATTGAGAATGGGCACAGTTTTGGATGACACACATGATACCGAGGCAAGGGTGTCTTAGGGTACTGTAGTGGGCACACTGCTCCATGGTCCTGGAATTATCTGACTGTAACATGAGCTACCGTCCCGGCACTATGCATATCTCCCACTCATGCACATCATGTCTGAGGCCACAACATCAGTCATGCATGCTGCAAGTCTGTTCATTTGAAAACTCACACTCCTATGTTGAGACTCAGCATCAGTGCCAACTGATATGGACCCCCAAATGACTGAACAGGACAGGGCACAGGCAAGGTAACAACACATGTCTCCGAACCCACCCCCACATGATGCAGACAGCAATGTGCACTTGGATTAACTGCCAGCCTAGATGACCATGTGCAATAGTGATTACACACAGACCAGGGAACACATGTCAAGGAGGGGAAAGGAGGAAGAACAGCAGCGGATGACTTTGGGGAACAGAATATGCAAAGCACATATCAACCCTGGCAGTGTATCCATGCGACTGAGCACTTCCAAAAGCTGGTGACACACAAACACACATGTACCTACCCCCTTCCTGCTGCTGCTGCTTCGCCTGTAACCGCCTATCCATGTCAGGGAAGACCACCACCAGGACACGCTTCATTTGGTGGGTCAGGCGCCGGCGCCCACGGTTCTTGCCTTCTGGTGAGTCCCCTAGCAGAACCCGGGCGATCCTCCTGGTCCAGCACCGGATGTCCTGCCAGCGTTTCCTTACCTGTTCCAGGCGCCGACTGCGACCCTCTACGGATATCACGGCCCTGACGGCCCGCTTCCATATCTTCCCCTTCTCGTAGGCGGATACCTGTGAGGATGCCAAAGTGAGAATAGATCACTACACCTGCTCCAAGTCACAGAGACACACATTAGAACATCTTTGATTTGTTGCACAGGGCATAGTATGCTGCAAAACAATAGCACCTTAGTCATAGGGACATTCGCCTCTGTGTAAGGCCCAATGCACTACATGGCATTGGAAGTACACAGGTGGCATGAGGGGTGTGACACACTCCTTGATCATGGCACACACTGTACATCACAAGCAACACAAAGCTTATGGCCAGCACCTCCAAGCAGTCACATGCCCCAGGCCACTGACCCAACATCAGCAGACTACACAGACACACACAGGCACAGATCATTCACCTGCCAGTGGCAACAGTCGATACAAACCTCACTCTGCACATGTGCCACTTACCTGGGGGGTGTAACAGGCATGGGGCTAGCCCAGCAAGTCAGACACACAGCACGGATCACTTCTCACATCAGATGGGTAGAGCTGTTGCCTCCTCCATGCAGCTGTGGTGCAACACTCCACATAGACACTCACCCACATGACAAGGAACATTCACACACATCAATGTCCAGATCATTTAGACACTCTCACCACAGCTCCACTCAACTCACACACATCTGTGGGTACAGTCACCTGTCACACGGGGGGAACACTGAATCACCTCAGGACTATAGAACAAGAAGGGCCAAGAGGATTAGCTATGCTGAATGTGCCATGCAGCATGCAGTGAATGTCACAGTAAGCACAATGCAAGTGAGGAGTGCACACATGAACCACATCATGCACTGCATGACAGATATAAGCCATTTCCCCCCCCCCCCCCCCGGGACCCACTCTAAACAACATTGCATGTCTGTCACACCTGGACACGATGCCAGAAGTGCCAGTCACAAAAAAAGGGGCACAGTCAAAAGTCAGCACTCACCTGCTCCCCTGGTCTACCATACAGGCTGGGGTACTGTGGGAGGATGACGTCCAGCAACGCCTCATTCTCCTCCTGGGTGAATGGCTGGGCCCTCTCCACAGTCCGCGACATGGTGCCAGACGAATCACAAGCAGCAGCAGTGTTGTCGAATCAAAGGTTGTGCAGGCAAGTGCCCTCTCATGGGTTCTGGCTGACTTATATCTGCCTTGCTGGGCTATTTCATGAACAGGAGTACAGAGTGATTGGTCAGACTCATTTGCATCCTACGTTTCCTCCAATCCCTTTAAACATACACCAGTGACAGCATTAGCATGTTTTCAAATTAGCTGCATCATGTCAAGTCAACAACCACTTTGCAACAATGTATAATGTGGCCAACTGCTTTTTCCAGGCCACATGATGGAAAATTTTGAACGTTAAAGTGGGTATCCATGACAACCAGCATGCATGGAGGCCCTAATACTTGTCCCTTATGTGTCCCCATTGTAATTTTCGAATCCCCACACAGGTACGCTGCGTTTCACACGTACCCCTAGGGCACCACTACTCTAGTGATACGGGCCGTAGCCGCGTGTGTACGGCCCGTAGCACTATGGCAGTGGTACCGTAGGCGTACGCCATAGTGCTACGGGCCGTACCCGCGTGTGTACGGCCCGTAGCACTATGGCAGTATTGCCGTAGGCATACGCCATAGTGCTACGGGCCGTACACACACGCGTACTCCTACCCAAACCCCATATTGTGATACGACCGTACACATGCCCTCAGAGCGTGTGTACGGTGCGTTTCACAGCTTACACTGATGTTAGGAGGCGCACAGGAAAGGAATGGAGGTGTCAGACTCGCACAAGGATGGACATCAGGTCATTGTCAGTGCAGTCCTTCATGTGTAGGGCCTAGGTGTGTCAGGCAGTGATGTGGCACATGTCTCCTCATGTGTTAACCCAATAGTTGTGTCATGACCTGTGTACACATGTCATGTGTGATGGGGCACTATGTGGCACACTTCCCCTTCACACCTTTTACATGTGTGCATGTAGTTCAAACTTGTCAAGCACTGCATCACTGGCATGGCACAGTCACCAACACCCGCAACTGTCCCCTGATGCCAGGTACACGGATGATGACACCTGACATCTCACTACCAGCCGGCCACGATGTGACTATGTCATGTGTGTGTCATGTGTTCCCATGATCTTGCTGTTGGTGTTCCTTCAACGGCATCTGCTGTAGCTGCATCCAACATGTGTCTGTGTGTAGATGCCCATGTCACACTATTACACACACCAGGACGCATGTGGAATAACACGTAACGTGTGTCTGTATGCATCGAACAGGGACTTGCGAGCTTAGGACATATCAGCGTAGTCTCAATGTCTGTGTGATCATGTCTGACATGTACCCCTTCATGGCAAGGTGTGTGGTCTGTCCTTTTTCCATGACATGTGACCTGTGCGTCTAGCTTGGCGCCAGCTGTCTGTATGAGATGACTTCCTTCAAATGCACATATGTGGATGTATTAGGTAAAGGTATCAAGGACCCCCTGTGGAATAGTTAAATTCCTGGGACAGGGTATAAACACAATGGAAGGTAAAATTCCCAGGCAATATTTAAAATTGTCAATTCAGACTGATGAAGTACAGAAATGAATAAAACAGTAAGAAAATAAAGAAATAAAAATTCACACATTTATTTTGAAAAACATATGTAATGATGTTAGAAGGCGGCCTCAGAGGGGCCCGGAGGGGGCCCTGACTGTCCTGAGACCAACCCTCGAGGTATCGTAGCCGGGCACTGGCGGGAGACTCCTCAGGGGAGGAATCTCGTATCTAGGATCGTACACTCGGCACCACACGACAAAGAGACACCACACCGAGAGTTCTTAAGAGAAAATCTTTATCAGATCGGAGTGGTAAGATCTTTATGATCAGCAAGGCAATATATATACAAGTAGAGCGCGGGCTCACAAAGTCCTGGAGGGGGGTTAGGAGGTAGCGGGACAGTCTTTGGGGGAATGGATCAAATGCTGGAGTGTATCCGGCGCACAGCTCACAATCCTCGAGCTGGGGGATACGCTTGTCATCGTGGGGTCCGGCGGGACCAAGGGAGTCTGGGGGCGCTGCGAGATACTCAGCAGACTCGAGTACAAGTTCGGAGGTCTTACGATCTTCAGGTAGCCGCGAGTCACTCAGCAGGGCTCAAGCACAAGTTCGGAGGTCTTACGATCTTCAGGGAGCCGCGAGTCACTCAGCAGGGCTCAAGCACAAGTTCGGAGGTCTTACGATCTTCAGGGAGCCGCGAGTCACTCAGCAGGGCTCAAGCACAAGTTCGGAGGTCTTACGATCTTTCAGGGAGCCGCGAGTCACTCAGCAGGGCTCAGGTGTTTCCAAGGCGAATCTGCCGGACAGTCCCAGGGCACCCCTTGTTATAGGGCGACTCCTCTTTGATGTCCGGAGTCTGTGCAGGCAGGGGTCTTGTCACCTGGGGGTCGCTTGTTGGGGGTTTCCTGCCATTGTCCTTTGATCCTTTCAGGGCCGGGTCGGGAGGAGCCCCAGACACCCAGCAGGCATGGAGCCAGCCCTCGGGAGGCCGGCGGGTCGATCGAAACCCACCTTCCCAGGGAAGTGCAGAGGTGTGATGGAAACTGCTCCTCCCTTTCTCATCCCAAGGGGAGCGCGATGTCCTCCAGCCGGAGTGGCGCCTGTAGGCTAGGGTCGCGCTGGGGCCGGGCGGCCATCTTGGTGCATGAAGTGGGCACGCGGGCCCGGGGGGGCCAAAGGAGGAAGGCCTACGGACGGGGGAAGTCCGGGTCGGGTGTGTGTGTTCTGGTGGGAAGGATCGGCCAGGCCAGGGGCTTGGGGCTGGTGTGAGGTGCAGGGGTCAGGTCTGACTATGTTACGAGGGCCGGGTCTAACACGCGTCCCCCCCAGCTGAAAGCCGGAGAGAACTACCCATCTTCTTGGGGGTTCTCTTCGCTGAGGCGGAAGAATCGGGAGAGGCCATCGGCGTTGGCGTGGTCCGTACCAGGGCGATGTTCCACGGTGAAATCCATCCCCTGGAGGGAGATTGACCATCGCAGAAGCTTGGGGTTTTCTCCTCGCATCTGCATGAGCCATCGCAAGGGGCGATGGTCGGTCTGGACCCTGAAATGGGTGCCGAACAGGTAAGGGCGTAGTTTTTTGAGGGCCCAGACTACTGCGAACGCCTCGCGCTCGATGGTACTCCATCTCTGTTCCCGGGGCAACAGCCGTCGGCTGAGGAAGGCCACGGGCTGGTCCAGACCCTGGTCATTTACTTGGGAGAGGACGGCCCCAAAGCCATGCTCGGAGGCATCAGTTTGTACCACAAACTCTTTGGAGTAGTCGGGGGCCTGGAGGACGGGGGCCGTACACATGGCCGTTTTCAGGGCATTGAACGCCTCTTGGCAGGCAGGGGACCACTGTACCTTCTTGGGCTGCTTCTTGGACGTGAGCCCTGTGAGGGGACCGACCAGGCTGCCGTAATTCCGGATGAATCTCCGATAGTAGCCCGTGAGGCCCAGAAAGGCTCGGACCTCTGTTTGGGTAGTGGGAGGTTCCCAAGCTAGGATGGCGTCGATTTTGGGCTGTAGAGGGGCGACCTGCCCGCTCCCGACCTGGTGCCCCAGGTAGGTTACCGAACCTTGCCCAATCTGGCATTTGCTGGCTTTCACGGTGAGGCCCGCCTGGCGTAGGGCGGTTAGCACCCTCCGGAGGTGTTGGAGGTGCTCGCTCCATTCGGAACTAAAAACTGCGATATCGTCGAGCTATGCAGCGCTGAATTTTTCCAGCCCGGCCAGGACTCTATTTACCAGTCGCTGGAAGGTGGCCGGGGCATTTTTCATCCCGAAGGGCATTACGCGAAAGCGATAGTGCCCATCTGGGGTGGAGAAGGCGGACCGCTCCTTGGCTCCCTCTGTGAGCGCAATTTGCCAGTAGCCGCAGGTGAGATCGAAGGTGCTGAGGAACCGTGCAGCTCCGAGCCGGTCAATGAGCTCGTCGGCTCGGGGAATGGGGTGGGCATCGGCTCGGGTGACCTCATTGAGCCCCCGGTAGTCCACGCAAAAGCGGAGTTCCGGGGCGACCCCGGGGGCGGCTGCTTTTGGGACCAGGACCACGGGGCTGGCCCAGGGGCTGTCTGAGGGTTCGATCACGCCTAGGGTCAACATTTTCGAGACTTCGGCTTGCATACAGGACCGGACCCGATCGGGGACTCGGTAGGCTCGGTGTCTCACGGGTGGGCTGTCCCCGGTATCCACATCATGGACACACCAGTCGGTGACCTTGGGGACCAGGGAGAAAAGGTCCGGAAACTGCCCTAGGAGCTGGCGGCCATCCTCACGTTGCTGGGGAGTGAGAGACGGGGAGAGGTTCACTCCTTCTACGGAGCCGTCCTTCTCCTTGGTGCATAGAAGATCAGGGAGAGGATCCGACTCTTCTTCGGACCCGTCGTCAGTGGCCAGTAGGAGGCTCAGCTCGGTCCGCACAAAGTGGGGCTTGAGGCGGTTCACGTGGAGGACCCGGAGGGGGTCCCGGGGTGACTGGACGTCTACCAAGTACGTGACCGGGCTCTTTCGCTCAACTACTTTGAAGGGCCCGGTCCATTTATCCTGGAGAGCGCAGGGTTTCACGGGGGCCATGACCCACACCAGCTGGCCCGGCTGAAACTCGACTAGCGCGGCATTCTGGTCATACCAGTGCTTCATCTCCTCCTGACTCGCCTCCAGATTGGCCTCTGCCATTTCCCGGAACCTCCTAGTCTGATTGCGGAGGGTCAGGACGTAACGGAACACGTCTCGGGGGATTCCTCGGGGCGCCGCCTCCCACTCTTCTTTGACCAGGCTGAGGGGCCCCCTGACGGGGTGCCCGTAGAGTAGCTCGAAGGGGCTGAAACCCAAGGATTTCTGGGGAACTTCTTGGTATGCGAATAGGAGGCAGGGGAGCAGGAGGTCCCACTTACGCCGGAGGGGCTCTTCCAGGCCCGCGATCATCCCCTTCAGAGTCCGGTTAAACCGCTCTACCAGGCCGTTTCCTTGGGGGTGGTACGTGGTGGTGAACTTGTAGGACACCCCGCACTGTTGCCATAAGGACCTCATGTATCGGGAGATAAAGTTGGTACCGCGATCGCTCACGACCTCGCGGGGAAAACCCATGCGGGAGAAGATCCCCATCAGCGCCCGGCCCACCACGGGGGCCGTGACGGTGCGCAGGGGGATGCCCTCAGGGTAACGAGTGGCATGGTCCACCAGGACGAGTATGAACCGGTGCCCCTGGGAAGTTGGGGGTCCAGAGGTCCTACAATGTCGATCCCGACCCGCTCAAAAGGGGTACTGACGACAGAGAAGGGCTGGAGGGGAGCCTTGCGCTTCCCTCCACTCTTCCCACTGTCCTGGCACGTGGGACAGGACTTGAAGTGGGCTTCTACATCCGCTTTCATTCTGGGCCAGTAGAAGTGAGTCACGAGGCGACTGTATGTTTTGTCCTGACCCAAGTGGCCTGTGAGGGGGACGTCGTGGGCCAAGCCCAGGAGGAGGTCTCGGAAGCGTAGTGGTACCACCAGCACTCGGCCGGACCCTAGCTCCACCGACTTCTGTTCGCTGTACAGAAGGTCATTCTCCCAATAGACCCGGTGCGTCCCCGTCTGGTCGCCTGCGGCCTGGGCCTCTGCCTGTTGCCGGGGCCCGACCAGGGAGGGACAGGTAGCCTGCTCTCGGCAGAACTCCTCTCGGGAGGGGCCCCCTTCGTGGCGCCACTGTGCTAATTCGGGCAGATCGCCTAACTCGGTGTCTGGGGTGGAGTCAGAAGGTGGCGGTTCGTCACTGGCGAGCGACTCTTCTGGTGGGGGGATGTGGGGGCCCTCGGCCGGGATCATCCCATCTTCAGGGGTCGGGGCGTCGTCGACGTCCCTCAGGGGGGTCAGTCGAGTCGCCATGGATCGAGTAGTGGCGCACACCCACTCAGGGAGGCCCATCATCCCTAGGTGGGTCTTGCGCTCAACTTGCCCCCAGGGGGAACTTTCCAGGTCGTTCCCCAGGAGACAGTCGACGGGCTGGGATGTTCTCACTGCGACCTTCAGTTTACCGACCACCCCTCCCCACTCGAAAGGCACCAGGGCTACCTTACATAGGCTTTCTGTGTTGTCGGCTGAAATGACAGGGCAAAATACGTTGGGGAGGACCTGGTCCTCGTGGACTAAATGGCTGAGGACACCGGTGATGCTGGCCCCGGTGTCACGGAGGGCTTCTACTTGGTGGCCATTGATCGTGATGAGCTGCCCATATTTCTTTGTGTTAGAGGGCAGGAGGCTCCCAGGGACCATCTCTCTATCTCCTAAGGACACTAGGGCCATAGCGGCGGGTTCCCACTCCTCGGCCTCCTCAACCTCCTCCCCCAGGGCTACATTGGCTATCTGTCTAGCGGGGGGTGCTGCCTGGTTGGTGCGTGGGGCCATGGGGCATTCAGGGTCGTTGGTGTAATGCCCGGGCTTCTGGCAACGGAAACAAGTGATGGTTACCCGGTGCCCCAGGGGGGGGGCGGATACAGCTGGTGGGGGTGCCGGGAAAGGCGGAGGTTGGGACTTCGGGGGACTGGTCTGGGGCTCTCTCTGCCCTCCCTGGTTTCCCCCCCCCCTCTCTGGCGGGGTGGTCCCTGACTGGCTCGGGGGTACTCTCCTACAGGGCCCCGGGAGACCCGGGTGTTGGTCTAGCGATCCGCCTCGACAGCCAGCTTTCTCGGGTCCGTGAGCTTGCTGTCGAGCAGATGCTGGCGTAGTTCCACAAAGCAGTTGGCAGCCAGGTGTTCCCATAACATAAGGTCAGTTAGTTCTTCCAGGGTGGTTACCTTGCTGCCCTTGATCCACCCATCGAAGGCACGGCTGAAGAATTTCACATATTCCACCCAGGTGGTACCCGGGATCTTCCGGCAGTACCGGAACCGCTGGCGGTACATCTCCGGGGTGAGGCCGTACCTTGTGAGGAGGGCCGCTTTCATGTGTTCATATGAGGTCTACATGGAGGTGGGTAGGTCGAGCAGGGTGTCTCTTCCTTCGCTCAGGAACCGTCCCCATAACCCAGCCCCCCAATCCTTCTGCGGGACCCGATGGGAGGTCATGGCGACCTCGTAGGCCCGAAACCACTGCTGAATGTCATCATTCTTGTAATATTCCTTGACCACATCCTTGGGGATGTGGACCTTCTGTTCCGTCGGGGCGGCCGCCTCTCGGTTCCCCGGGGGCCGCGCTTCTTCGCTTCTTGCTTTCAGTTCTATTTCCTTCAAACTGCGTGCATGTTCTAGTTGAAGTCTCCTTCCCTCGTGTTCTCGTTGGAGTTTCTTCCCTTCCAATTCTCCTTGCACTCGCAACTGTTCTACTGCTAGCTTTTTTTCGGCTAATTTCAACTCGCCCTCAATTTTGAGTTTGGCTAATTCGAGCTCGTGATGGCGACTTTTTTCTCTGTCTGCGAGTTCCTCCGGGGATAGGCCCCCGTCTGGTACGAAGCCTCGCACCTGGTTGCTGCTGCGTTCTCCTTGGGGGGGTCCTGCTTCGTCGTGGGGCTCCACCGCTCCTTGTGGGCGGGGGGCTCCCGAATCCACCCAAGCTTTCAGTGCCTTTTGCATATCTTCTTTGGTGTTGAGACCAGTGGTAGCGATTCTGAGTTCCTTACAGAATTGCTTTAGTTCCCTGTGAGTGTACTCTTCCAGCTGTTCCACCTGGAACACGGTACTGGCGTCGTCTTCTACGAGAACCACGGCGTTTCCTTCTGCCATCTTTGTCGGTAGTGCGTCAGCCGTTCACGGTACGATCTCTAGATTATGGGCCCGAATCCCGTCGCTGCCACCAATGTTAGAAGGCGACCTCAGAGGGGCCCGGAGGGGGCCCTGACTGTCCTGAGACCAACCCTCGAGGTATCGTAGCCGGGCACTGGCGGGAGACTCCTCAGGGAAGGAATCTCGTATCTAGGATCGTACACTCGGCACCACACGACAAAGAGACACCACACCGAGAGTTCTTAAGAGCAAATCTTTATCAGATCGGAGTGGTAAGATCTTTATGATCAGCAAGGCAATATATATACAAGTAGAGCGCGGGCTCACAAAGTCCTGGAGGGGGGTTAGGAGGTAGCGGGACAGTCTTTGGGGGAATGGATCAAATGCAGGAGTGTATCCGGCGCACAGCTCACAATCCTCGAGCTGGGGGATACGCTTGTCGTCGTGGGGTCCGGCGGGACCAAGGGAGTCTGGGGGCGCTGCGAGATACTCAGCAGGCTCGAGTACAAGTTCGGAGGTCTTACGATCTTCAGGGAGCCGCGAGTCACTCAGCAGGGCTCAAGCACAAGTTCGGAGGTCTTACGATCTTCAGGGAGCCGCGAGTCACTCAGCAGGGCTCAAGCACAAGTTCGGAGGTCTTACGATCTTCAGGGAGCCGCGAGTCACTCAGCAGGGCTCAAGCACAAGTTCGTAGGTCTTACGATCTTTCAGGGAGCCGCGAGTCACTCAGCAGGGCTCAGGTGTTTCCAAGTCGAATCTGCCGGACAGTCCCAGGGCACCCCTTCTTATAGGGCGACTCCTCTTTGATGTCTGGAGTCTGTGCAGGCAGGGTTCTTGTCACCTGGGGGTCGCTTGTTGGGGGTTTCCTGCCATTGTCCTTTGATCCTTTCAGGGCCGGGTCGGGAGGAGCCCCAGACACCCAGCAGGCGTGGAGCCAGCCCTCGGGGAGGCCGGCGGGTCGATCGAAACCCACCTTCCCAGGGAAGCGCAGAGGTGTGAAGGAAACTGCTCCTCCCTTTCTCATCCCAAGGGGAGCGCGATGTCCTCCAGCCGGAGTGGCGCCTGTAGGCTAGGGTCGCGCTGGGGCCAGGCGGCCATCTTGGTGCATGAAGTGGGCACGCGGGCTCGGGGGGGCCGAAGGAGGAAGGCCTACGGACGGGGGAAGTCCGGGTCGGGTGTGTGTGTTCTGGTGGGAAGGATCGGCCAGGCCAGGGGCTTGGGGCTGGTGTGAGGTGCAGGGGTCAGGTCTGACTATGTTACGAGGGCCGGGTCTAACAAATGACATGATAAAATGCATACTTTGATATGGACAATAAGCAAATAAAATGAATTTTCTAGTGACATAAATCAAATTAATGCAATACAGTGGGTGGCAGAGTTGAATTTCTTTTCAAATTAAATTTGTGAATTTGTATTTCTTTATTTTCTTACTGTTTTATTCATTTCTGTACTTCATCAGTCTGAATTGACAATTTTAAATATTGCCTGGGAATTTTACCTTCCATTGTGCATATGTGGATGTATGTCACTCCTGTAATTTGTCTGCCTGTTCACTCACACTGCCCCACAGCTACTTTCATGGCATGTCATGTAGACCTTGACAATCCACGTTTGTAGCTGGCTCTTGGTAGGAGTATCACCTTGCTGGCATACGTATGCAGGTTGTATTGCACAGTACATACTCTGTATGTAGCATATGTGCATTAGCTGTTGAACATGTGCTGAGTGCATTGACATTGGTGTAGTAATGTACTCAATCTTCGTTATTCCTTCCAATTTTCTGTAGGGCACCGCCTCTCCCCCGACCAATGCCAGACTTGGGTGCCATGAGGGAACGTGACTGCATACCCCGCTACAGATTCTCCCAACAGTTAATTGAGGACCTGACAAACAGGCTGGCACCACACCTCCAACCGCAACACAGTTATCCGACTGCGCTGACCCCCAAGATGAAGGTGATGTCAGCCCTACATTTCTTTGCCACCGGTACATTTCAATTCACCATAGCTGATGTGGGTGGCATGTCCCAGACCATGTTCAGCCGTGTCCTGCATGATGTTTTAGAAGCCATGTTGGAGCACCTGGATGAATTCATCCATTTCCCAACTCGTGAGCAGTTGACAGGTATCAAGGGTGAGTTCTATGCCCTGGGAGGGATGCCCCATGTAATTGGGTCCATTGATGGGACACATGTGGCTTTGGTAGCACCACAGGCACAGGAGGTAGCCTATAGAAACCGTAAACATTATCACTCCATTAATGCCCTTGTGGTGTGTCTTGCTAACATGCTGATTTCCCATGTCTGTGCACGTTTTCCAGGGTCAGCACACGATGCCTACATCATGAGGCGTAGCAGGGTGCCAGAAATGATGCTGCAGCTGCACAACAAACGAGCATGTCTTGTTGGTGGGAAGACTCTGTTTGTCCAGTATTTAGTGGTGTCTTAGTATGTGACGGCATCTCCTGACCCACTTCTTTACATGATGTTTCCATGTAGGGGACTCTGGCTATCCCAACATGCCATGGCTGGTGACGCCTCTCCGCAACCCCAGAACAGCTGCAGATCACCGTTACAACAACGCCCATGGGCAGACCAGGCGAGTGATTGAGAGGACGTTTGGCCTCCTGAAGAGCCGATTCCGTTGCCTCCACAAGACCGGCGGGTCCCTCCCATATGCACCGGTGAAGGTCTGCAAAATCTTCCTCATGTGCTGCATGCTGCACAACATGGCAGTGGAGAAAGCTGTGCCACTCATCCTGGATCCCGATGAGCAGGACCATCCACCCGTGGAGGATGATGGCCTTGGTCACGAGGCAAGTGAGGAGGAGGAGGAGGAGGAGGACATCCGGAGTCAGCTCATACGCAACTTCTTCTCATGATGGTGAGTCCCTGGGTCTGAGTGTGCACGCTTGGAGCCTTGTGTGGCATGTGTTGCAATGTGTGTGTCCTGCTGACTGTATGCTAAGTGACTTTAAGGTGTGTTCTGATGTGTCACCTGAGTGCTGATGTCATTCCACACATTTCAGCTGACACACTGATTTGACAACTAGCATGGTGTCAACCTTAGTCATTTGGAGTACATGACCATGCATGCGGATGACTATTTTTTTCCTGACTTCTTGTGTGTCTCTCATCCCCAGGTTGTTGCACATGCTGTCTGCTCGTGGCATCGTTGTGCTCCTGCTAATCCTCATGAGTATTGCAACGTGTGCTGAATCAGCGTTACATGCACGGACATGGTGAAAAGTCTCCTTTGGGTAAGGGTTACAGCAAGGCATTTTGGGTGTGTTAGTTGCTTGGAATGTGTGGGCACTGCTCCTGTGCAGGTTTTGTTACTATGCATACATGTGGACTCAACATGGGGCACATGACATGTAGCATGACTCACATGAATTGATAGTCACACTTCGTGACAGTCATCTGTAATGGGATAGTGGAATTTGATGAAGGCATCAATGTGTGTACAACTTGCCTTGGAAACATATGGGAGGCAACAAGTGGACATATAGCGGGACATCCCCATGAGAGGCTCAATGGGGAATTGCAGCCTCTCCGTGTGCAGCAGGGGATGTTTGGCTCACCCCCTTCACTTGTGTGCCAGTACAATGGATTTACAGCATCTGTGGTGCAAAGGGGGTGTCCAGTGTAGGTCCCACATGTTAATCCAATAGACCTGTGAGTCAGTTAATATTGATGCTTTTGCATAGGTGTGAGCCTGAGTAATAAAGGGGTTCCTCAGCCTCCAAGGTGCCTCATCTCTGTCAATGCAGGTCTCTCGCCACTGTGCATGCGGCATCTCTGGCATGGTTGTCAAGGATTGTGCATATGTGTCTATGTGTAGATTAGCAACCTGCATGCTGTTCTTCAAGTATGTAATTCTCTATTGTGCATGATGTCCATGGCTGTGTATGTGGTTTGACATGTTGGTCCCCGCAACGGGCCGTCAACACCTTCTGGGGTGTGTTTCCTGTGTGCAGCTCGGCCTTCAGTTTCATGATCCGCTGTCAGTCATCTTTGGTGATTGTGCATCCTTTGTCTCTGGGCGTACCATTGGAAACCGGTAACTCCTTCCTTGGCATACACCTGTTGCAGTGGTCCTTTCTGACATCCTAGTCTTTGCGTGGATATTGTGGCATCGTTCCCAGGACATGCTGTCTGCTGTTGCAGCCACTGCAGCAAGGGCACACATAGTTTCCAGATTTGGCAACACACACACATCAAAGATGATCCTCCCTTCCTCCCTCCCTCCACCCATTCATTTGGCTGTCATCAGCTTGTCTGTGCCACAGTTGCGTCCACGCGGTGCGAAAGGCTGGACCGTCTGCACATGCAACGTGCACATTGCACGACCCTCAGGTCCTTGCATGACCCACATCACACTACAGTCTGATGTTGCAGCCACCCTCCAAGCAAGGTCCATCCACACATCTCCCGCCTGCTCTCAGGCATACACTAAGCGCACACACAACACCTTTGCATGATGAGTGTGCAACTCAGACTGCCTACACAGCGCTGCCATGCCTTACAGGCCCTGTAACACCCACCAGGTCATGTCCCTCCTACTCCCCACCGGCTCTGTACCCCTGCAAGGCCATGGGAGTGGGACTCAATGCTTCTGCATGTAGTATGCTGTTGTCGTGAGGCACATGGCACAGGTGTCATCTCTCAGCGTGTCAATCTACAATGTGTCCAGGACCCCCCTCTCCACCATCACATGCGCACACAACCTCATCATCAACTCGTATGCCATTGCAAGCCAGCCGCTCCTCACCCTCAACAAGGACGCAGACATTTCCAGTTCCAATATTCAAGATTGCATGAGATCCATAGATGAATGTCAGAACAGCAGCCACCTGAGGCTGGACTTGTACAGGACTGAGGTCAACATCTGAGGATTGTCCACTTTCAGCTGGGTCAACTGCTTGTGTCCCACCCGCAGAAGCCCCACACAGGCACCCAGTGTCCACGCACACAAGATGTTGTGCATCATGGATTGCTTGCTCACATTTGCCATGCTAATCACCGCATCTGTACCTCACACTGCAACACCCTCTGCATTATGCACATGATCCCCAGATGGATCCACTCCAAGGAAAGACGGACCATCCCCCCGGTCCACGACAACATCCGTGTCAAATAATGGCCCGCCCTCTACGGAGCAGCCACATCCAAACTCCCGGGACACTTATGCACATCCAGGCTGCATCTGCACACCTCAGCTGCAACATACCGCGCCCCAGCCACATCACCGTCCAGCAGAGATAGCTGCAATGGATCACTGTGTGCTGCAGGATGACCTTCAGACTCCCCACCCACACTCAGGAGGCAGGCCACAACCCTGACCCAAAACCAACCATGTATCACTGTCATCCGAGAGCCCGTAGTGCCATCTCCGTGCATCCAACCTTGACCTGGCCACCATTCTTCAGATCCACCGTACTCCAGCCTGCAGGACATGGTTCTCCCACCTGGGAACACATACCTGGGACTCCCTCCCAGGAAACCTCCAAATGAGGCATGACCTCTACGCCTTAATGTTACTCTTCCAAATAGGTGTGTCCGCACAGTTTAGCAAGCCCCCCTCAGCAGCTTGAGGCCATCACAGGTGAGTATCGTGCTCCATGTCTGCATTGAATGATAACTTGTGACCCATGTGTGTCCTGTACCAGACTCAGATCCCAGGGTATGGATGGGTGGAGTTAGTTCAACACTCAGGCATAGTTAGACATTTACATGCACATATGTTGTGGACTAATGTCAAATGACAGCAACATCTCACGACAGAAAAATAATTTATTTTTGGTGGGGTGAGTCTTTTGGTAGATGTACAAAGGTGCTCTACCGGGTGCATAGAATCCAAAGTTCACTGTGGGAGATGGCATCCTTGTCAGTTGGAGTCATCAGAGTCCAGACCACAGTGTTGGTCATCATTGGTCAGACTGTGACCAGCAAGTCCATGTGGCAGAGAATGTCATTGGGTGAGGTGCTGCTGTTGCGCCAGAGGGCCAGGTGCCAGGCCAGGTGACCTGGGAGATGTGGATGGTCCGCTGACTCTCACGGTCTTTTCTGTGGACGACCCACCTTTCTGGGGGGACCCTCAGATGCAGGCCTTGACGATGTCTTTGATGCTCCGTCGGACGAATCCTCCTCCTCCTCCCTCCCTGTGGCTGGTGGTGGTCTTCGCCTGGTGGCACAGGGAGGGTTGCCCATGTTGTTTGCGATCCGACGGAGTGAACGGCTCATGTCCGTTTGCACCGCCAGGAGCTCAGCCAGTCTTGCCTCCATCCGTCCTTGGTGTTATTGTTGACTGGCATGTTGCTCGGCCTGCAGGTTCTTCATCTCGTCGAGGGTCCCCTTGATGTCTGTGAGGCTCGACACTACCTGGCTGATGCCCCTGGTGTCATGCCGGTATGTGTCCAGGATGTGGCGTATGTGTGCCATACCGGTTCCCTCAGCTGGCTGGTCAGGTTCTCGCCTCTGCCTGCCTCCACTCCCACCACCCCTGCCCACACGAGCCTGGCCTGCCGTTGTGGGCACATCAGGTCTACGGGACCCCTGAGGGATGGCATTAGTGGTGTTGTCTGCCTCCTCCTGGGTGCCCGGCGAACCTTCTCCCTCCTGGTCAGACTGGCTGTGTTGTTCAGTGCGAGCAGGGCTCCTGGGTGTCTCCTGGGATGTGGCAGGAATGGGGGTGGTCGTTGGCACAGATGTACCTGACGCAGGTGCTGCAGGGGCTTGGGCACCAGAGGGTCCAGGTTGGTCGGGGTCATCCACGGAGTGGTGAGGGTCGTCGCTGCCGGTGGGATCATCTTCACGCTGAGCCTGGGACTGTGATTGTTGCCCTGTGTGCGAGAGAGAGACAATGTTAATGCTGTTTCATGCCACATCCATGTTTCATGCATATTCAAGTAGTCACAGTTCCTCCAGGTGGTTGGATGTGCCTAGCATTCCTCTCAATGTACACTTGTGGATGGGTATGTTGCGGGGGACAGATTGGCATGTGCTCCTGAGTGTTTGCCCAGTCGATTTTTGGCTCGGAAGCTTATCTGGCTATGGATTGGTCTTATTGTGTCACATGTCCATTGTGAGAGTGGGTAAATCCGTAGCCTGCCCCGGGGGTGTGTGCTTGTGTGAGGGGGGGTGTGTGACCGGGCCTGCTGTTGGGTGTAGTGTGATTTTTCATTGGGTCTCCCAGGTGATGTGTCTGTCCCCTCATGGTGCATGCTGGCATGACAGTGTGTGTGAGTTCCTGTGCTAGGTATGTGAGCTTGTGGAGTTGTTGTTTGAGTGTACAGTGGTCACAGGAGGGCCTTGTGCTGCCTACAGCAGGGCCAAGTGTCAGCTACCTTGTCAGTACTTTGCCAGTCCCTGTGCATTGGGCATGGTGCATGGGTATGTACCTAGGCCATATGGGCTGTGGGCATTGGTGTCTGCTTCTGAGTTGCACAATGTGTTGTGTGAGCCCCACCCTCCCAGCATCCCGGACATCCAGTCTTGGGTTTGTGGTTGGTGTGGGCTGGGACATGGCATTGCCTTTGTTTGTGAATGGGTCATGGAGACGTTAGTGGCATGAGCGTGGTTCTTGAGTGTGGTTGTGTGCGTGGAGGGCTTGGGGTAAGTTGCGTGCATTTGGTGTGTTGGTGGTGTGGATGCCATTCCCCCCATGTTACGTGAGTTGTTAGTGTACTCACCAGGCTCTGCGACTCCTTCGACTCCGTGTACTCCCACCGGCGGAAGCATGGCCATCACCTTCTCCTCCCAGGGATGGTAATGTACAGGTCTGCGGGGCAGCCCACCTCCAGTGATGTTACTCTGGGCGTATTCCTCGTTCATTTTCCTCTTGACTGCCCTGCGCAGATCGTACCACCTGGATTGGCATTCATGCCTGGTCCTTCAGATGGGCGCAACTGCATTCACCTTATCGACGATCCTCAGCCACAGGCTGGTTTTTTGGGCTATGCTGGTCTGTCTGACCAATGTTCCAAAAAGCTGTGGCTCGACTCTGATGACTTTGTTGACAAGGAGGTCCAGCTCGGCACTTGTGAACTTTGGATTCTTGTCTGTGGGCATGGTGTGGGGTGTGGGTGTGGATGGTTGTGGGTGTGTGGGTGTGAATGTGACGGTATGTGTGTGAATGTGAAGAGGGGGTGTTTGTGAAGGAGGTTGTGTGAAGGTGTGTGAGTTAAGGTGTAGTTGAGGTGTAAGTAAGGTGCAGTTGTTTGTCTGTGGGGTCTGGCAGCAGTGGGTCTGTTGCAAAGGCTCATGGGTTGTGTGTGTGGGCCCTTTTTATTGGTCCTTTTGTGGGTGTGTCTGGGTTTAAATTTGTGGTGGGTGTGTTATAAGAGGTGGTTGTGGTTTAGGGCCTCTGTTTGCCTGTTTGGATGTGCCAGGTCAGTCATAGAGATGTATTTTGTCATGTAGACGTGTTTTGTGGTGTTGTGCGAGTCAAATTGACCCTCCTTGTGCTGTTTTACAGTGTCCTGGTCCTGTACGAGCATTTTTCGCGTAGGTACGGTCCATCCATACGCGATGCTGGGTGAGGGTGCTGTGCTACGGTGTTGGGGTACGGTGCGTACTGGTGTGGGGCTGGCCTACGGTGTTGGGGGTATGGTGCGTACAGGTGCGGTGCTGGGCTACGGTGTTGGGGGTACGGTGCGTACAGGTGCGGTGCTGTGCTACGGTGTTGGGGTACAGTGCGTACTGGTGCGGGGCTGGGCTACGGTGTTGGGGGTACGGTGCATACAGGTGCAGTGCTATGCTACGGTGTTGGGTACGGTGCGTACTGGTGAGAGGCTGGGCTACGGTGTTGGGGGTATGGTGCGTACAGGTGCGGTGCTGGGCTACGGTGTTGGGGGTATGGTGCGTACAGTTGCGGGGCTGGGCTACGGTGTTGGGGGTGCGGTGCATACAGGTGCGGGGCTGGGCTACGGTGTTGGGGGTACGGTGCGTACAGGTGCGATGCTGGGCTACGGTTTGGGGGTACGGTGCGTACAGGGGCGGGGCTGGGCTACGGTGTTGGTGTATGGTGAGTACAGGTGCGGGGCTGTGCTACGGTGTTGGGGTATGGTGCGTTCAGGTGCGGGGCTGGCCTACGGTGTTGGGGTACAGTGCGTACGGGTGCGGGGCTGGGCTACAGTGTTGTTGTACGGTGCGTACGGGTGCGTGGCTGGGCTACGGTGTTGGGGGTACGGTGCGGAGGGGGGTACGGTGCTGACATACGGGGGTACGGGGCTGACATATGCGGGGCGAGGGGGGTCTGTACGTCTCGGAACCGGGGCACAAGTTTACCCGTGTACATGTGTGCTACAGCGTTCTCTCCGTACGGGGCCTTTTACATGCGGTTGTGTATTCGGACGGGCGGTACGGATCGTACTTGCGCGCTCGGACTTCTGTTTTACGATTTGGACGTAAAAGTTTCCGACTCCCTATCGTACGCTTTTCCCAACACTATTCGGATGTAAAAATTCCCGGGTCCCTCTCGTACACTTTTCCTGACGCTATTCGTAGGTATTTTTCACGTACGAATCGTACTTCGCTGTTTGTGAAAATTTACGGATACGAGTCGTACGCAATTTTTTTTTACCGGATCGGAATCGGCACCTAAGTGTGAAAGCAAGAAAGGCACCAATTGAAAGAAAGGATTTCAATAACAGCCCAGACAAGAAAGAACCGATGCAGGGAGTTGATAAAGTGTTCAAAAGATGGAGAGGGGAGAGTGTCTCAAACGTGGGGAAAGGAAGTTTGCGCAACTAAGATGGCACCTAACGGAAATAATGTAGAGAGTAAGGCAGGGAGCAGAACACACGAGGGATGCACTAAGTGAGGAGTCCAATTATAAGGATGGCATCAAGGAAACGAGACATAAAACAGAAGCTGCCCAAAGAGGAAATAAGGCGTGCAATGAGCTCCGTGAAAGGACGATGAAGGCAAGAGAAAAGCACGAAGGGAGCAAGACGAGACACCAAGAGGGGGGGAAAAGCAGAATGTGGTGATAAAGGAGGGGAAGGCTGGATATACTAAGGTGAGTGGAGAGAATAGTGGCATAGACTAGAGCGGAGAACGGTTTGAGGTGAACCGCAAAAAATACTCCCAGTTCTAAGTACTGGTACATGCAAGAAGGCTGCCCACACTATCAAAATAGCTGGTCTAATTTCGCCACTGCACATTTCAGTACAAAAGAAAAAGATATATGCCAAGATAATGGAAGTATCTAATACATATTGCCCTTACCTGTATGCTACTAATCACCGTTACATGCAGATATAGTAGACTGTAAACTAAAGGACACTTGTGGGAAGGGAGTGTGTGCACAACATTTGAGAATGCAGCAAATGTTTGCAGTAAATAGATATTAAAAAGAAAATAAGAAAAGTCTATGGCTGCCACTGGTAGAGATTCCCCCAAGCTGGGCTATCTTAGTTCAGCATGGTTACAAAACATGGCCTGTTGTTGATGAGAAATTCCATCCTTGTCTGTTATCCCAAAGAGACAGATTTCTAACATTGGAACATGATGAAATGGAGTGATGGGTGAAATTGGGGTGGAAGAGCTACTGCCAAAGAGCACCTTTGTAGCCAGGACCAATCTAGTGAAACTGTTCAAGCAAACCAATTCCCCAAACGGAAAAATTCATTTTGGCAACATCTACCATAAATATCAGAAAGGGAATCTGGACGGTTCCTTGCTAGCGCACAGAGTTTGGGATAAGACCATTCATTAATTCAATTCACAGGAAGTAAGGGGCTGAGATGACTTAAACCTGAAAGAATCCAGCCAATGGGTAAAAGGCTTATTCAGGTTTCCTAGCAATAGGGGTTCTAGCAAGACCTGCCCTGCAGGACCCGACAAGCAAAGGTGGGGTACCAAGTTTTGGAAAATCTTTAACGGTATTATAGTTCTTTAAAAATAAGATTGCTTTTGAAAAGGCACTTGCCTGGCTGCCTCTTAAATGTGTGAAATCCTTGTTGGGAATCTACTGCTCAGGAAAAAGACTGTCGCATCAAGTTAAGGTGGATACCAAGAGACACCGGTTAATGGAGTGTGATTATTATTAGTAATTGTTACATCCCTTATTGGCTCGGAGTTACGCAGCCAATGCTAGGGAAATGATGAACTACATCGTCAGTGTAATCAATACACTTACAGTAGCACCAGCAGCAGTTGGGCCACCCGTAAACAGGCCTTCTATCGAGAGACAATTACACTGCTCTGCACTGCTAATGAAGGCACGAGGCATGCAGGAGGCAGCAGGGCGGGGGCGAGCATCAATAACTGGGGGTGAGGGCAAAGAAGAGGGAGATGAGATGAGAAGCAGATGAGAAGAATGATGTGGTAGGAGGAGAGAAGGAGAATAGAGCACAAGATTAAGGCAGGGATGGAGAGATAAAGGGGTGAAGAGCAAGGCAAAGGAGACAAGCGGCCCTTTTTGGAGCCCTCTCAAAAAGTCTCGCCAGACCAGCGCATGCGCTGGGTCAGGCGAGACCTAAAAATGACCTTCATACCGCTCTCATGCCAGCGAGCAGGGCCAACGACTGCACTTGAATCCTTGACCCGAATTGACAGAAGACTTGAGGCACCATGTCGGGCCAGCCTAGCTGGGAACATGTGGATGAACAAAGAGGAAGCTCAGGTGCGCATAGCAATATAGCGGTCACTTGGTAGGGGAAAAAGAAGACAAGGAGCGGCCAAGTGGAAGGCAGCCCAGAGAAGCCATGTGGTGGGTCGAGGGTACGAGGAAAGCAGAGCACGAACTAAATGCAGAGCTTTGAAGCGGGTAGAGACTGGACCAGTTCTCATTATCCATGCTTCCACGCTGAAAAATTAGACCTGGAGGGTTGTTTTGATCCCTGTCCTGAATTTGCAGAGATATCCGCAACCTGTTCCTGGCATCACTACTTCTCTCACCATGAGGGCAGTAAGATAAAGCATAAAACAACATGTGGAAGTGGGACGAACGTATGTGGAATGAAAGGCATAGGACCTATAGGACAATCCAGAACATCTAAGGAAGCAATTGGGGGGCACCACTTCCTTGCAAGGGAGGGATAACTAATTATGCAGCTGTGGGTTACCTTAAGATGGAAAACTGACAGGGCGCGGGGACGAGGAGCTTGAAACGATGCTGTCCCCGGTAGGCAATGATGAGTACCACTTTTCCTTCTCAGTAGGAAATCCACTGAGTGCCTCTCAATTGTCAGCAACTATTCACACTCAAGGAAGTGCCACCTGCATAACTAATCCTGGCTTATCATCACTAAAAATCATATTGTGAGAAACAGAGAGGGTAGGGAAGGCCTCTAGAACAAAACGGATAAACATGAAATAAACAGACCAAACCCCATTGACGCCTGGATAAACCTTGGAGGAAGGTCTACAAGAGGTCAGCGGAATCTCAGGGCCTTCATTAAAAGCTATAATGGCAGCAATTGGTTTGCAGCTCATTGGAACCCAAAACAGACTCGGTGACAACAGAGGTCACCATTCTATGGGTGGACATTAAGAAAACAGGTGAAAGAGTCACAGATGCAGAAAAATGTGTAACATTGTTAAAAATTAAAACAAAGAAGCTCCATAAAGCAGTAGAAAAACTTACAAAAGACGAGGAACAAATAATGGCAAACCTGGAAGAGTATGAAGGACACTTGTGGAGAAACAATTCAAAGTGGTGGGGTCCTAAAAAGAGCTGAACTTTTCTTGGAAGACCTCATACCGAAACAAACAGGCTTATCCTAATTTTTCTCCATGGAACAAGCCCACAAGGCCCTGATCCCATCACCCTGACCAGGAGCCCTGGCCAGAACTATGATCACACTGATCTTCAATCATCACAACAGGGAAGCCATTCTCCAAATCTCCAGACAACAAGTTGAGTATTTAGAGCAAGGGAGCTTAAATATATGTAGGTGTTCCCAGTCAAACGTTGAGCAATAGCAGAAGGAAAGTAATAGTATTTTGGGCACTGGGTGAGGCCTGGGTCTGTAGAGAGCAGGGTTTCCCAAACTGTGGGTCGTGACCCACTGGTGGGTTGTGAGCTGAAGGAAAGTGAGAGCAATAAATAAAGATGCCTTCAAATTCTGTGTTCAACTTGTCACATTTGCCAGTGCTTCAAAGACAGAGGTCAAATGTCAGGCTATGTCTTCTGATAAATTGTTGCAGGATTGGTGTTTACTTTTCTTACTCTGACTGCAAAGTGAGAGAAGTTTTTAAACTGCATTATTTGGCAATGATGAGTATCACTTTTCCTTCTCAGTAGGAAATCCACTGAGTGCCTCTCAATTGTCAGCAACTATTCACACTCAAGGTAGTGTCACCTGCATAACTAATCCTGGCTTATCATCACTAAAAATCATATGGTGAGAAACAGAGAGGGTAGGGAAGGCCTGTAGAACAAAACGGATACACATGAAATAAACAGACCAAACCCCATTGACGCCTGGATAAACCTTGGAGGAAGGTCTACAAGAGGTCAGCGGAATCTCAGGGCCTTCATTAAAAGCTATAATGGCAGCAATTGGTTTGCAGCTCATTGGAACCCAAAACAGACTCGGTGACAACAGAGGTCACCATTCTATGGGTGGACATTAAGAAAACAGGTGAAAGAGTCACAGATGCAGAAAAATGTGTAACATTGTTAAAAATTAAAACAAAGAAGCTCCATAAAGCAGTAGAAAAACTTACAAAAGACGAGGAACAAATAATGGCAAACCTGGAAGAGTATGAAGGACACTTGTGGAGAAACAATTCAAAGTGGTGGGGTCCTAAAAAGAGCTGAACTTTTCCTGGAAGACCTCATACTGAAACAAACAGGCTTATCCTAATTTTTCTCCATGGAACAAGCCCACAAGGCCCTGATCCCATCACCCTGACCAGGAGCCCTGGCCAGAACTATGATCACACTGATCTTCAATCATCACAACAGGGAAGCCATTCTCCAAATCTCCAGACAACAAGTTGAGTATTTAGAGCACGGGAGCTTAAATATATGTAGGTGTTCCCAGTCAAACGTTGAGCAATAGCAGAAGGAAAGTAATAGTATTTCGGGCACTGGGTGAGGCCTGGGTCTGTAGAGAGCAGGGTTTCCCAAACTGTGGGTCGTGACCCACTGGTGGGTTGCGAGCTGAAGGAAAGTGAGAGCAATAAATAAAGATGCCTTCAAATTCTGTGTTCAACTTGTCACATTTGCCAGTGCTTCAAAAGACAGAGGTCAAATGTCAGGCTATGTCTTCTGATAAATTGTTGCAGGATTGGTGTTTACTTTTCTTACTCTGACTGCAAAGTGAGAGAAGTTTTTAAACTGCATTATTTGGCAATCAACAGGAAATGTGAAAGAAAAGGCTCTGGAAAGTCATTTGTGCAACACACAACACATTCTAATTACCTGTAAATGAAATGTATGCATCTAGCAGTTAGGAAAAATGAAGCAAATTCTTTTGTCATTCTGAAGTCTGATGGAAACAGAGATTTTAATAGGATCAAAACAAATCAAGACTCTTTACATAAATGATAAATATTCACAGAACCATGATAGACACACATTACTATATGTTTGCTATATTGTTCTATCAGTAAATCTGTATATTTGTGCAAAGTTAGTGGTCATTCCTATGGAAAATGTGCTGTCTATAAATGACAGTGCGCTACCCCACAAAGCTTTAGTTTTATTAAAAAAATCATATCCATTATGTCCATAAACATCATGTCTCATGCCCAATAAATGCAGATGGGTTACAAAACTTTGTCATTCTAAGAAGTGTCTCATGGTTATAAAACGTTTGGGAACCACTGGCATAGAGGGATAGCAGGTAGCCACAGGCAGACTATCAGCGAATGTGGGGCTAGGAGAACATGGACGAAAGGTCCAGAAACCCAGAAATTTCCCTACAGAGTCCAAGGTGAAGGGGGACCAGAATAGGATCTGCAAGACATGGAGAGAAGGAATCAGGGATGAAGACAATAGAGGCCATGATACCATAACCGTAGCAGAAGTGCCAGGAGGCAGAGGAATATGAGGAGTGACACTTATCCACAAACTGTTGAACTAAAACCCCAATTAGACTACTGCTGATACATAAGGTAAAGAACAAGGAATGAGAGACACAACGTTTGTGGTAGCTAAGGAGTTTGTGCTGAAGGAAAAGTGGTCCAGAGTTGTGACTGGCGCAAAAATCTTTGCACATTGCTTTGATGATCTAACCAAAGGATAGACAAATGAAACACACATCTGGATATTAAAATTAAGAAGGTGTCTCTGCAGATTTTCTATAGCTTTTGAATCACAAGAAGAGATGCTCACAGATATGTAATGGTGGGTATTTCTTCAGAGTAGTTTGATGGTGACTGGTACTCTTAAAGGTAAACATGGATAACTGAAATTCCACATAGGCATCTCACCATGTAAAAGGAGCCACTTGAAACTTTTCTCACTTAAGGCAACACTGTGTGTCATTAGCATATTTGTAGTAACTGAGATTAGCTCTGCTAATGGGAAATAGTAGATGTTTTTGAAGGGGAGGGTTGTGTTTCATGCTTAGTAAACTCTAGTAATCAGTGGGAAATGGGCAGAGAAACTTGTATGGGAGTAGAGGTATGAGAGATAATTGGAGAGGGAGGAGGTCATAAAGTGAAGGAAACCCTTGAATTCCTACTGCAATGAATCACCGCAGCTAACTAGGATGATGGACCATATCAAAGGCAGCAGAGATTTCTAGCAAGTAGCAGAAGTGCCACTACACCACTGGAATCCACTTTTTTCATACCAAGTTGAATTCATGCTGAATCTGTACTCCAAACTGGGTGGAATCCTGTTTTGATATTTAAGAGATGTTTTCTTTAATGAAGGCTGATAATTGTAGGTAGGGAGCTTTTTGTATTAGTTTGCCTAGGAAGCAAGCATTGCAAATTGATCGATAGGTAGCTGTGTCTATTTAGCATGGACTTGTGTTTTTGAAGGGGGTTAAGGTTGTCAGTATTGATTTCTTCCGGCAATAGACCAGAATCCAGAAAATAGTGAATGATTGCTCTCTCCAGGATGGGTACTGAGCCATTTAAGAAAATATCCTTAAATATGCAAAAGGATATGGGTCCACAGGTGATGCTAAATTATGACAGGCAATTATTGTGTTAGTCAGAGGTGTTAAAAGAAAACATAACACATCGGCCAATTGCAATGTGGCGGAATGTTTTCTTGCGTACAGTTCCAGGGCAATAAGTTGGTGAGCAAGATTTGGCGATCTCTAGTGTGTTTCCCAGTCGCTGGGATGATATATGACAAGATTTTTTGAATGAAGGCAATAGCGGGCTTTCACAGCCATTCGAGGTCAGAAAGGTGCAGCTCGATTAGAAAATCTACTTGAGCTGCAGCAAAACCATCTTGAATAGCTGCAGCCTCAGGCTCGCTGCATGGTGTAGTTCACGCTGATTTTTTAGCATGTGCTAAATCACAGCACAAGCAGTGTGATGTGAGTATTTCTGCCTGTTGGAAGAACTCTGCAGAATTCCACTGAGTCAAACTCCGCAAGTTCTGCCCATTGCCAATTGATGCAAAAAATGGTAAGCAGCACAACAAATAATCAAGAGACAATTCTCATTTCAACTGACCAGAGCCCGCATGCAAAAACAAACAGCTGAAGCATGTAGTGCTAAATTGTTTGTAAATGTGAGCACTTTGTCTAACTTTTTTCTCACTACAAGTCTATGGAGTGCCAAAGTATGACAGAAGCTTGTTACTTTCAGCAAAACTTATGTAATGAGCAGGTGCAGGATCTTCTCACGGAGAAAATGTGAGATATCCTTGAAGCAAAAGATACAATACGTTACTACACTGCTGACTTCATTCAAGTCTTGGCATTACACTTCTGGTTGCCATTTTCAACAAGCATTTGCAATGCAATCGGTCTCACCTTTGGGACCTAATATGTATTTAACTATGAAGCACATTAGCCTGGGTGCTGAAACATCTACCGTTCTTTAACATGGAGGGAAAGTAAGTACCAAACTGTGTAACACTACAGGTATGGGAACACATGGAGAGAAATATTGCCTTTCAGCTGGAAATGGTATAGTCCAAAGCTCTGTTTTTAATATAAAACCAGGGCCTTTGGTGATCATATCACTGAAAATACAAGATTTGAAAAAAATATTGTCTATGGGTGCTCATGGAAAACAATTGATTTGGACTGTAATCTAGAGAATGCTAAAGTGATCCTGGTATTTTACTGACCGGCAGTTGCTAGAAAAATAAAAAAACAGAAAGTCCCTAAGCAGAAAGCACTTCTGGTATTTTACTGACCTCTACTTGTCGTTTTCTATCAAGACAGTTAAATAGAGGCAGTCGAACAGAACAAAAGTCCCTAAGCGGAAGCAGACAAGTCCTAGGGCTGATCTCCAGAGCCCAAAAGGTACATACATAAATAAGTATATACCAAAGTATATAAAAGAGTTCTCGAATGCTTGACCTAAAAATGAGGCTATACCTTACTACAAGATACATGAAATATGCATATGTTCTACCTCTAATAAAATGGGTTCTAGGCCTACTAAAGTCATGAAACTTATCAAGCATATTGAGTTTAAAGGGCACAACATTCATATTTGATTATAAAACATATCAGTGCCCGTTGTGCTGTACAGGAGCAGAAAAAGACATTGACGCTAACAATAGAAATACAAGAATAGGTCTTGACAAACCTCTTTTTTTTAGAGCTGCAACATTTCTTTAAAGCAATTCAGTCGAGAAAAGCCTCAATATTTTTTCAGTACTTCAGCTTTTATATCGTCATTATCACCATCCTCTTCATCGTCAAAGGTAGCAAACAGAAAAGTAATGTCAGTGCAAGTGCATAAGATGATTCACATTATTATGGTTTATTAAAACAACACAATTATTATTGAACAACCACAATCCAAATTAATGCAATGATTATTTTTAAATATTCTCATTCCAAAAGGTCCAAAAGTGTCACTCAACCACATTCATATGCCATTAAGAATACAATCTAGCCTTGCACTTTCCTTTTGGTCATCTGTTTGTTCTTGTATGCTAAGTCAGGTATCTGGCAGATGAGTGCAACACTCAGACCCTACAATAGCATAACTCCCAATTATTGCTGCTAATAGATAATCTAATGCCATCCTATTCTGTATCAGCATCTTAGCCCTAGTGTCTAATTGATCTACCACTAATTCAAATGCTAATGGTCATTTATAAGCTAGGAAAGTGTATACATATTTTTTTGTCCTCATTCGCCTCAGGGTAGCCTTCCATGGATTATTTCATTCTGTTCTTGCCTTTTCTAGGAAGTGGGCCCATGGCTTAGCTCCTGCATTCTTCTTTATGCACCATGGCTATCAATGACCAGGTAATGAAGTGCATCAAGCGGTGCATTGGCATAATTATGGGACATATCTCCTAAAAACACTTAGCCCTCTAATTCCAGCCATTTTAGCATGGGTGACCAATATTCCGATCTATTTTTACTCAAATCCACGGCATCCATTTTTACAGTAACGTTTATGAACTGTAACCAATCAGTGAACAACAGAGGGTGATCGCTTACCCATTTTTTACAATTTGCCCTGTGAGCTTACAGGATCGCATAAAACAGCAATTTCATCCGATCTCTACTAACTTTTATTTACGTTTCCAAATGCCCAAAGAAGACAAGATAGGCTTACCTGAATTTGTTTGCCAAGAATGACAGATAATGACAGATACAGCCTCACTCACATTATCCCAAAGAATTTGCACACCTGGGCATTCCGCAAACATATGCACATCATCTGGTTTTCCTAAATCACATTTTGCACAGGCTACCGCTCCATCTTTTCCCAACTTCGACAGCCTGAATGGAGTTAAATACACACTATGGAAGAAAAGGAGATGGTTCCTTCTTAAATTTGCAGGTTTAACCACACTATGAACCAGACTCAATGATACTTGCCATAAGTTATACAGCTGGGGTTCCGGCAAGTGATTTTTCCACAGCTCTCCCGGCAACTTAAGGCCCCCATGCTCCAGGTCGATAAACAGCCAATATCATGTTGAGATTTTCCTTGACCTTTGTGACACCTTGAATCAGCTTTTCTACCAACTCGTTCAATCCACCTATCTTTGTACTGAAAGTCTGCAAACAGCTCTGTATTTGAAGATATTTAAATTTTGAGACTATTATCTGCTAATTCACAGAGTTCATCCCATGTTATCCACCTATTGTCTTCGACTAGCTGGCCCTATCTTTTAAATCCAGCCTCTTTTAGTGTGAGTGGCAATTTATCCTTAGACCATTCAGGAAAGCCCAGAGACTTCCAAATAGGGGTGAAAATACTGAAATAGGTAAGTTTTGTGGTTTTCTAAAGGCAACACCATATTTCCACCATGCATTGTAGTACTTTCACTCTCACCTTCTTATAGTAATTGGGACTACCAAATCTGGATACCCCCCCCCCCCCCGCCCCCCCCCAGTGCCTTTCAATATGGCTCTAAACATTATGACTATTTTGGAACTATCTGGGCTATCCAATAACATTTTCCCATTCTTCAACAAAAATGTCCGGGTATAGAATTGCAAATCTGGGAGAGCTAGGCCGCCTCTATCTTTTTTTCTTCGTAGTTTCTTCCATGCTATATGTGACCACTTTGAGGCCCAGATAAATCTGTTGATCTTCTCTTGTAGTTTATCTAACCACTCAGTCTTAAATGGTAGTGGTGTTGCACTAAATAAAAAGGTAAACTTTGGGAAAATAACCATTTTAACCAAATTTGCCTTCCCAAATATAGTTAATGGTAAATGAGACCAGTTCGACATCAAATTATATACCTTTTTCTTTCATTTTTATAAAATTCTCCTCAGGGAGTCTCATGATGTCTTGCATTATTTTGACCCATACGTACCTCATCTCCTTCTTGACCAACTAATTTCCTTCCTTTATGTTCCAGGCTATGATATCTGTTTTATCGCTGTTAAGAGCATATCCATCTACCTGCCCTAAATCTGAGGTCAGCCTATCAATTATTAGCAATGTACCCGTAGATCTGATGTGTAGATCATAAGATCATCTGCATATAGATTTACTTTCTTTTCCCAGTCATTACACTTAAAAGGGAGTATGCCCATTTCCCTGCTGATGTTTCTTGCAAATGGTTTGATATATAATTTAAATATTAGCAAAGACAAAGTGCAGCCCTGTCTTGTCCCTCTAGCTATTCTGAAGGAGGATGTCACATTTCCATTTACTAGGACCTTGGCACAAGGGGAGTGATAACTTGAAGCTAATGTCCTACAGAATCTACCTCATAGATTTAAAAAAATTCATCATGGCTTGCAGAAATACCCAGTTCACTCGATCAAACACTACGGTTATTACTGCCAAAGGGGTCTTATATACGGTGTCAAGATCTGTCTCAGCCATTTAGACCATACGTCAATTTGTGCAATGTCCCTCCTCTTAAAAAACCTTTATGCTCCTCATGGATAAGTTCTCCTACCAGTCCATTGAGCCTCTCAGCTAAGAGCTTAGCAAATATTTTATAATCATAGTTTAAAAGTGATATTGGTCTATATGATTCGCAGTTCTTTAAACATTTCCCAGGTTTCAGAATTAGTGTGATTATAGCTTCATTCCATGTTAAAGGTATAGTGAACCCGTTTTCAAATATCTCACCAAATAACTTTGTCAGGATTGGCAACAAAGAATCAGATAAGGCTTTGTATACCAGCCTTGATTTATTGCTTAACTTCCAGAAAACTTATTTTACTATTCAGAGAAGTTTTTTTTCCTCACATTCTTTCCGCATCGTATTCTCCTGCTTGTAACAATTTACTTCCGACCCATTTTGATGGAGTCGGTTGGAAATTATTACAAACAGGAGTTCCGAATGGCTTACATCGGGCTCGGAGAACCTGTCTGCCATTCGGAAGACCTTCAGTAATCCCTCGGGTGCCTCATTCTGGCCGAGGGATTACAATGGCAGCTTTCCACTGCCTTTCTGTGCTGGCCTTTACTATACAGAAAGGCATTGGTAAACTGTATTTGGAGGATCCCAGCAGGGCCCCCATGGGTGCAAGGCTGCTGAATGGCGGCCCAGGGACTCTGCACCCAGTGGCAGGCCCCTTGAGGTGCGTGCCACCGGATTCAGGGCTAAACTGCACCTTTGCTCTTTTCGATGAGAGCATGCATTCCATTTGGAATGCATGCTCCCATTGTAAAGAAAAAGCAGCGGAAAGCATCCTCAATGTCTTTGCATTTTATCTCACCAAAAAAAGTTCCTTACTAGATCTATTCTGGCTTTCCAAGCTATAGTTTAACACAGTTTTCTCCTTATTTGAAATGAGAAAGTTTACTATCCTCCCACTTCTTTTTAACTCTATCTTCCACCATTGCTGCTAACTTAATGTTTATATTTGATAGCAATAACTGTAGTGGCTCTATTTCTATATAGTCTAATCCCATTCTGGATAATTTTTACTCTACTTTCAGTATATAATTCCCCAAATCTGAAACCTCCCTCATGTATACTTTCCTTTTGAAAGCTACTAGATTTCTTATTAGAGCCCTTATGAAGGCTTAATAGGTATCCCATACCACCCCAAAAGGAGCCGATCCTAAATTAATTTGAAAGAATTCCTCCGTCTCACTACAAAGTGATTTTACAGCTTCTTGGGAAAGCAGTATGGTGCGGTCCATTGTCCATCTAACCTGACCTGCTTTATTTATTGGGGTCAGATCTATATACTGCAGAATGGTCTGACCTATGGACCCCTTTATGTTTAACTTCTTGTATCTGGTTTTTATACTGTGGTCAATTAGAAGTAGTCAATCCTAGATTGATGGTCGTATTTTTGTTGCTATACGTTTAACCTCTTCTGGATTCTGCGCTCTCTCTCCAGATATCACATAGACCTAACTGCTTCATGGCAAGTTTTATCTGCAAAGCCATTTTCTCATTAACTAATAACCTACTTTTTGTGGATCTATCTAAAGTGCTGTCTAAGACTGCATTAAAGTATCCCCCCAGAATAATAGGATCTGGGAAGTTTAGCAGCTCGACTAAAATATCTCTGTAAGGGCCTGTTTCATCTACATTTGGGCCATTGTAACCCACTAAAGTGGCCATAGCCTACAAGTTTTACAATAAGCCACCTTCCAGCATTATCTGAAGCACTCTCTTTGATGGTAATCCTAGGGTGCTTCTTTACAAAATGGCCACCCCATTTGTGTTTGTGTAATGCTTTGTACATACCATTTGCTGGACCCATTTCCTAGGCTTAAACAAATCTATACACTCCTTTCCAGTGAGGTTCGTCTCCTGCAGAATAATGACCTGTGCTGGAGAATGTTTTAAATATTGCAGTAGTCTCTCTCTCCTCCGTTTCACCCTAGAGAGGAGAGCATGGCGTCCAGCTAGTGGCGGGTCGCGGAGCGAGCTCCACTGAATGTGTTGAAACCTTAGTTAAAGAAAGCTAGGATGTGCTGAACAGTTGAAAAATGTTAGAGGAAGACAGAGTGGTTAAATATGTTTCTTAACCTTCTGATTTGCGGGCATGTGCTGCTGAAGCTGCCATGGTCCTGCCACTGTGAGTGCGGCGGGCTCCGGAGTGAAGGAGCCGCGCTTAGCTAGTGCCGCGCTCGAGATCCAAAGAGGACGAAGAACAGCAGCTAGGATCTCCTTCGGGGTACAGGAGGAGGAGAGAGCAATAGGAGCCAAAGAGAAGGTAATGGTGGTTTGGAAGCAGGAATTTCCTTGGTGTACCAGCAAGAGGTGAAGGAACCGCTGAGTGGAGTGAGAGACCTGAGAGCTCACCAGATGGTAAGAGCGCTTGCGGAGAGCGGCGGCCACGAAACCAGTGCTGAGAGGGTAGCTCCTAGGGGGAAAGAAGAGGGTAAAAACCTCTCAAGGTACATGTTGAGAAATGTGCAAGCAAAGAGGCTCTCTTCTCTGAACTACACCCAACATACGAGGGAGGGCCGGAGGGCAGTTTTGGAGAGGGTAGGGCATATAATCAGGGACCAATTGTCCCAATTATCCAGAGGAAATAAGCTGCTGGTAGAAAGGACAATTCTGAGAGAGGGGGGTATAAAACATCCAATAAAGTAAATCGAAGTTCAAGATTACACCCTCACTCCAAACTTTTTTTACGGTAATTCCAAAAACCTTATTTTTGTGTGAAGGTGTATGTGAAGAAGGAAGTCCTCTTGAGGTGCCACACAGGGTACAGACAGAATCCGGGTTACCACTCTATGAAGACAAAATGCCAACTGGTGGAGTGTTAAACCTAATAAATTCAAATAGTTTGCAAGCTTTAGCAGTAGAGGACCCAGGAGAAGTGGAGGAAGGAATACAATGACAACAGGAGACATTTTCAGATTCTGGAGTACTTTCCAAGGGAGGTACAATATCGCCTACTCCTAGCTGTATACCAAATATAAAGCCGATTATGGATGCAAATCTCACCTTGGCATCCAATAGGGAAGCTGAGAGTCAGTCAGTAGGGTTCTTTATTTAGGCTCTTTCTTTAGAAATCAGGAGTAGGTTTGAGATCTCCAAAAGTAATCAAAAAGAAATCTGAACAGCCTGTGAAAGTCTAGAAAAAAATATGGACTTAAAAACAATGGTAGAGGTAAGCATGTAGGATATCCGTTCCTTAAAAGCAAAAGTGGAAGGTTTTAGTGTGCCGGCAAGTTGGGGAGGGAAGGGGCGCCCGTCAGCGGGCCTCACCATCTGGGTGGGTTCACATTTGGGTTGCAGGGCTACACCAATGACCACTCATTCTCAAGATATACAATGTGTTGTGCTTGAATGGTCTAATTTATCTAAACTTGCTCTTGTTAATGGATATGCACGGCCGGTTAGTGGAGCTAAGGAATCTCCAATTTGGAAAAAAGGAGGTGAGAATTCTTAGCTGTATGACTAATACACTGAGCAAGAAGGAGCAAAAAATAATAATTATAAACCAAACTATAGAAACATGATTTCTATAAGAATGAAAATAATAACATAATAGTATGTTTTTCAATTTTATTTCTTTTTGTTGAATATAATTATTCTTAATTAATTTTCAAAGATGATTTCTTATATCAAAATGTAAAAAAACATGTAGTTGTGCCTATTTACAAAAAATAGTGAAAAAGGACAGTTGCTTATACTCATGTCATTATTCAAAAAATACATGTACATAAATACTCAATACAATCAATGATATAAAGTAGAGAGATACAGTATACTCAATTCACCCGCATTAATGATGCTGCGCTTAAATGTCTCTTTATTGTATATTCAAAAACATTTACAATATATACATAAGGTCTAGAAGAAAATAGATTATCAATAATACGTGATGGAAAAAAAAACCATTTACAATATATACATAAGGTCTAGAAGAAAATAGATTATCAATATTACGTGATGGAAAAACACATGGTGGGAGAACCAACGCGTTTCGGCAATGCCTTCATCAGGATTCCATCACTGTGATTAATAAGACAAAAGAATATGAATAAAAAAACAGTGCCATTATGTACATGTGTAACCACCAAAATATGCATAAGCTCCTTCATGCAATTATCCAATAATTGAATACAGCTATACTTATTGCTATGAACATCACAAATAGATGGTGTGGGAATTTAAGAACTCATGATCGTGGGAACCATCAGTGAGCCAATACTGTGATAAGTAGGGTCAATGTCAATTAAAATTTAAAATGACATGCATGAGGAAAAAACAGAAGAAGAAAAAAAAAAAAAAAAAAAGAAGGGGGGGATAAAAGATAAAGGGAAAAAAGAAGAAAAAGGAGAAGAGAAAAGAGAAAGAAACAAGGGTAGAAGAAAAAGCTAGTTATATGTTGTCTGTTCTTAACACACATATATGATTCCTTGAATGGAACTTTGTTTAGTATGTTTTAAATTGCTTGACATAAAGGAAATCCCTAACCGAAGGATGAACTCAGAGAACCCCATTTTTACCTCAATGCTAAAGAATCAGTTACAGAATGCCAAAGGGTCGTTCTGGTTTATACGTCCTGTCTTGGATGGTAGTCGCCTGCACAGTCTGATAAATGAAAATCATGGTTTCAAGAGGGGGAAATAGTCAAGAGGCCAGATTTAATTAATGATACTCCAATTGCCCGAGTATATTACCGCGCTAGTATAAGTCTCACCGAGGTTATAGGTTGTCCTTATATATGTAACTTCGTTTCTGGTATTTGCGATGTCACTCCATAAAGTATTGCCACCTATTATTACGAATATGGACTAGCACTTCTATCCTTCTGTCAATTTCTGTAATAGAAATTAAGAGGAAAGGGGGCAATTACTTAACAGAAGGAAAACAGATCTAATGGACCTCGATAATGCCTTGTTCTTGTCAAGGTGTATACTGACCTCTAATACTTTCCCATGTATGTATTTCAAGAGACCGGAAGGGATAGTTTCGCTTTATTTCATTTAACTCCCGTCTGTCCAAACAGCATATCACATCTCGCTTTTTGGGGGACTAGAAGAGATAAGGGGATAGGATAAAAAATTGTCATGGTAAGAGTGTAACTTATTGTTGATCATAGTGATAGGACAAGTGATAATTCCTTATCTTAAAAATATTGCCACAATCTGTTTCTATTTTTAAAGGGGGGAATCCCTTAGATACAATCCAAAAGCCACAGCTAACTACACTCCAAAAGCCCAAGAGCAAAAATGCGGAAGTGTATAATGTGACACTCAAAAACAGTCTACAGTTCTGGTGAAAGGGGCCCCTCTGACATGAAAATAACTAACTCGGGTGCGACTTACCGATAGATGTCCAACACCGGTATACGCTGGATGCTGGTATCAAGAGCTAATGAAGGACAAATTAGGCTATATATAGCCAACAGTCCTGAACCGTGACCTTCGCGCCTAAAAATACCTCCCGTATTGAAATGCGACTAATGTGCTATCCCGGGCGCCATGTTGGAATGGGTAATACTTATACATTACCGAAGTATAAGCCCTGTAATGAAAGGGTGATGTGATTTATTATGAATGCCATAGGAACAAACACGTCATAATCTGACACTAAAGCAGAAATATACGGCTTGGAGAGAAACTGATGTAGATTGTTACCAATCTTCGTTCCTTAAGTAGCGATTTTACTAATAAGCGCCATCTTAGAATGTGTTTTGAGCGTGAATTAACGTATAGAAACGACCATGATGTGAAAACAATTCAATCACATCTATATCAAAAAAAGGACAAAAAGATCAATGTATAGGAATACTAAAAGGAAAAAACAAGTAAATTTCTTCAAATAATATGCGCCATGTTAAGACGGTAATTCGATGTGTATGAATGTATTAAACACATGCTGATAAACCCGCTGAATACTATGAGCACCTGAATACTAGAGAGACAAATATAAGCGTGCCCACCTAATAGAATTGTCATAGTAGGCACCTTAAATCTTATAAGTGCTATGTCTAGATGTGTATTCGATGTGTATGAATGTATAAAACACATGCTGATAAACCCGCTGAATACTATGAGCACCTGAATACCAGAGAGACAAATAGAAGCGTGCCCGCCAAATAGAATGGTCATAGTGGGCACCTTAAACCTTATAAGTGCTATGTCTAGATGTGTATTCAAAATATATCAATCCAGAAAGGGTGGTATGTGCGGTTGGTTAATTTTATGAGTGTGTGGATGGAAAGCACTTGTTTCAACAATGGGGAAAAGCCTTTAGTTGTTATATTTTATGGCTTGATCCCACGGGATCTCTTGATTAAGTCCCTTGGTAGACGTGCCCAAGATAAAAATCCAATAAACCTCCCTGACTTTTCTAGTACTTGCTGTTGTAGTACCTGTCTTAGGGAGAATCTTCTCCAAAATATACCATTGCATATCCTCTGGTGAATGGTTTGTGTCAAGATAGTGTTTGACCAATGGAGCTGACATTTTTTGGGTTCTGATGGCAGATCTATGCTCTGTTAGTCTGGTATTGATTTGTCTGCCTGTTTCTCCCACATAACCCAATTTGCAGGGGCATATGATTAAATAAATTACATCAGATGTCTTGCAATTATTGAGTCTAGTTGAAGTGATGACTTGGCCATTGAAATGTAACGTGGCACACTGTAAGGCTGAATCACAGGATTTGCAAGTGGTGCATTTGTATGTACCTACTATAGGTTTGGTTCCATCAATACTTGTTTGTTGCTGACAGCTACGTTTACCCATTCGTGAATGAACCACATGGTCTTTGAGATTTCTGTTACGCCTATACGCAAATAATGGTTTAGGGATCAGTTTTGAACAATTAGATCCATCTATATTCAGGATAGACCAACTGGAACAGACTGCTTGTCGGATACTTTCATTTAACATGGAGTGTCTGGTGACAAAAATCAACTGGGAATTCTTTTGTTTCGTTGTTTCAGTTAACAAGTGTTGGCGGTCATAAAAACGCGCTCTCTTGTATGCATCTCTTACTATCTTCCTGGGATAGCCTCTCGCTAAGAACTTGTTCTTCATGTCTTGGGCTTTACTGTCATAGTCTTGAATATTGGCACAATTGCGACTAACGCGCAGAAACTCCCCAAACGGGATACTGTTTTTCTGTATGGTGGGGTGATAGCTGTCATAATGGAGTAAGGTGTTTCTAGCTGTAGTTTTTACGAACAGATTTACAATCAGAGCTCCTGCCTCATGAAGGATTAGCACATCTAGGTACTCTACTTGTTTAGTGCTTACAGTGTGTGTGAAACGGATTTTTTGGTCGCATAAATTGATCCATTCCAAAAATTGTAGTAGATCTTCATGAGGGCCATCCCAAATAAAAAATACATCATCTATGAACCTTGACCAATGGGTCACAGATTCATAAAAAGGTGCTACCTCATTGAAAATGAATTTTTGCTCAAACAAGGACATGTATATGTTGGCCACCGTGGGCGCACACAAAGCCCCCATACTTACGCCTTGTTTTTGTTTGTATATTATTTATTTATTTATTTATTTATTTTACGAATTTGTAGAGCGCGAACTGTCGCCATGGCAGGCATCCTGGCGCTGACAGAGTCTGAAGAGGGAGGGGGGAGTAGACAGGGGGGGCAAGGGCTATCCCGGGAAGAGCCAAGTTTTAATCTTTTTTCTAAAAAGTAGAAGGTCATTGGTATGTCTAATGTCTGCGGGGAGAGAGTTCCAGAGTCTAGCTGCAGTCACCTCAAAGGATCTGCCTCCTGAACGTACCTTCTTGAATCTGGGGATGACCACCAGTTTGGCATCCGAGGAGCGGAGTTTTCTGGTAGGAACGTACAACACAAACTTGGATTGAAGAGGGGCGGGACCGAGACCGTGGAGAGCCCTAAAAACAATACAGAGGGCCTTAAATTGCACTCTCTGTCTAAGGGGAAGCCAGTGTAGTTTTGCCAAGGCGAAAGGTCCATGAGATCTTGACGAGAGCCCCAAAGCCAGTTTTGCAGCCGCAGACTGGACTCTTTGTAGCCTAACTAGTAGATACTCCGGGGCCCCGAGCAGGAGGGCATTGCAGTAGTCCAACCTGCTCAGGATAGTGCATCTAACTACTTGAGCGCGAGCCTGGGTGGGTAGGAGGGGTAGTACTTTCCTTAAAGAGCGCAAAATGGCGTAACAGCAGGCAGAGGTTTTCTGAACATGGGTCTCCATGCTGAGCTGGTGGTCAAACATGACCCCTAGATTACGGACAGAGACCGCAGGCTGTACCTTAGAAGCTGTTTCCAGGGGCCAGAAATTGCTGGGGAATGGGCCGGGAATCCTCAAGCCACTGTTAAAGAGTACCTCGGTTTTCCCTGCGTTAAACTGAAGTGAATTCATCTTCAGCCACCTTGATGTCTCCCGCAAGCAATTGTGTAAGGTCTCAATAGAGATAGCGTCCTCACCTTCCAAGGAGAGGATCATCTGTGTGTCATCAGCATAATTAATGGTTTGGATACCAAAACTATTGATCAAACGAATAAGTGGTCTAAGGTAAATATTAAAAAGTATAGGACTAATGGCCGAGCCCAGAGGGACTCCGTGCGTTACCGGGGAGAAGGTAGATTGGAAAGGAGGAAGAGAGACTGCTTGTTGCCTGTCCTGCAAAAAAGAGTGGAACCACTGCAGTGCCGTATCCCTCACTCCCGCCTCCCAAAGGCGACTCAATAGGATCTTGTGGTTCACCGTGTCAAAGGCGGCAGACATATCGAGCAGTATCAAAAAGGATGCCTGACTTCTGTCTGCTCGCCTTAGAAGTCCGTTCATGGCCATAATAAGGGCAGTTTCGGTGCCATGAGCAGGCCGGAAACCGAATTGGGCTCCATCCAAAAGTGCGTGCTGTTCCAGGTAGTTGGAGAGAGTGTTACTGACCACCCGTTCCACTATTTTAGCAGGGAACGGCAGCAATGAGATGGGCCTGTAACTTTTTGAGCAGTCAGGGTCCAGGGAAGGTTTCTTCAGTAGAGGGGAGACTAGCGCTCGTTTCCAATGGCTGGGGACAGAGCCAGTCATCAAGGATTGCTGACAAATTAGATGGAGCGGGGGAAAAAGTTCAGTCTCGAATTCCTTCCAGATTTTCGGGGGTACCGGGTCCAGTGGAGACCCTGACACGATCCCTCTAGCCATCTTAATGAAAAGTTCGAGTGCGAGCGGTGGAAACTTGCAGAGGAACTCTTCAGGAGGCACCCTTAAGGGAGGTGCTGGATTCTCCAGAGTGACAATGTTCGAGGCAAGGGAATTTTCAGCATTAAGAGGAGTATCCAGATCCTTAAGGATAAGTTTGATTTTCTCCTTGAAGAAGATGGCCAGATTGTCACAAAGATCTTGGGACGGGATGATCACATTTTTACAGGACTCCGGATTAGTGATGCTATTAAGGATGCTGAAAATGCTCCTAGCATTGTTAGTGGTATTACAGATCAGGGAGGCGTAGTGATCAGCTTTGGATTTTTTGATAAGAGTTTTATATGCGTGGATCTTGGTTTTCCATGTGATTTTGCAAGTATTATTGTAATCACGTCTCCACCTTCTCTCTGCTTGTTTGCATTCCAGCTTTAGCAGTTTTAGGTCGGCATTGAACCAGGGGGCAGAGTCTTTGCCCCTACAGGTCCGGTTCTTAAGGGGGGCGTGGATGTCGACCACCCTAGAGATCCTAGAGACAAGAGACTGGTAGTTGTTGGTTGTGCTTTTGTTCACATCAAACAGGTGTTGTAGATGGAACAGTTCACCAGACGGACAAGCACGTGAGAGGGCCCTCCAGTTTCTGCATTTAATTTCTTTGGCCGGGACTGAGGCCTTGGAAGGGGCATTTGATTTGTGGAGTAGGAATTTAACCAAGGAGTGGTCAGTCCAGTCCATTGGAAGAGTTTCACCCATTACCACCAAGTCAGGTGCCGCAAATAATAGGTCAAGCTTGTGCCCTGCACTATGGGTGGCATTGGGGATCAACTGAGAGAGGCCAAAACTGTCACAGGTCGAAAGTAAGTTGTTGAGAGCTGAATCAAGGCAGCCGTTTAGCCATAAATTAAAGTCCCCTAGTATCAGCAGCTTCTGGTGAGATAAGGCGATATTGGTTAGGGTAGTGATGAGTGCTTGTTGCTGTTGAAGGCTGAAAGCCCCTGGTGGACGATAGCACAAGATCCCTGTGACGATGCTACCAGCATGGGTCTGAATTGAGAGTCCTAATAGCTCGGTGCCCAGAATCGGGTCAAGGGTGAGGATTTTAATACTGCACGAGGCTCTAAAAATGACTCCAACGCCTCCGCCTCTGCCAGTGGGCCTAGGAATGTGAATAAACCTAAACCCAGAGGGGCAGGCGAATCCCGGATCGACCAGACAATCCGGACGCGTCCAGGTTTCCGTCATGAAGAGGATGTCAAGTGCATGTGAATCAACAAGAATCTGGATCTCTGTGCAATGTTTAGGCAGAGACCTGACGTTTAATAGCCCACAATGCAAAACATCGTCACAAAGAACAGCTCTGGGGCAGGAGGGGGGTGAAAAAGACAGTGTTCCTTTGTCGGCCGATTGTTTCCCTATTTGGATCAACATCTCTCTGGAGTAAGGAGGACCTGACGGAAGCGGACCCTGATGTAAAGGATCAGCACCGGCATCATGAAGGGCCAATGGCCCTACCTTGGCGCGGACGGGCGCAGACGGGCTTGCCTTAGGCGCGCCTTCGGCGCGCCATCGTCGCGCCCGCTGCGCTTCCAAGGGAGGCACATTTTTATAAGGCTGTGACTGACGTCCAGGTGGGAGGGGCGTGGCCTCAAGGGGGGCGTGGCCTCCGCGATCGAGCCGGCAATGGCGGCAAGATTCCCTTAGCTGTTTGGACCGCGGCAGCGTTCAGATCGGCTGCGCGGCGTCTCTACAGGCCGGTAAGTGCCCTGAGAACGTGACGGAAGGGAAAGTGAGATTTTAAAAAGCAGTAAATCACAATAATAAAACAGCAATAGAGCGGCAATTCTAACTCCCGGCTTCCGCCTCAGGAGGTCTGTCAGATGTAAAGTGAACGCTAGTAATCAGCGCTTAAATGCAGGATCGAGGTGGGCGTGGCCTCAAGGGGGGCGTGGCCTCCGCGATCGAGCCGGCAATGGCGGCAAGATTCCCTTAGCTGTTTGGACCGCGGCAGCGTTCAGATCGGCTGCGCGGCGTCTCTACAGGCCGTTAAGTGCCCTGAGAACGTGAGGGAAGGGAAAGTGAGATTTTAAAAAGCAGTAAATCACAATAATAAAACAGCAATAGAGCGGCAATTCTAACTCCCGGCTTCCGCCTCAGGAGGTCTGTCAGATGTAAAGTGAACGCTAGTAATCAGCGCTTAAATGCAGGATCGAGGTTGGCGTGGCCTCAAGGGGGGCGTGGCCTCCGCGATCGAGCCGGCAATGGCGGCAAGATTCCCTTAGCTGTTTGGACCGCGGCAGCGTTCAGATCGGCTGCGCGGCGTCTCTACAGGCCGGTAAGTGCCCTGAGAACGTGAGGGAAGGGAAAGTGAGATTTTAAAAAGCAGTAAATCACAATAATAAAACAGCAATAGAGCGGCAATTCTAACTCCCGGCTTCCGCCTCAGGAGGTCTGTCAGATGTGAAATGTTAAATTCAAAAATATTGTCTGTTAATACAATTTTAAGGCACTCTAAAAGAAACACTGTAGGACATTTGATGTTAAAGGTATGAATGAACCACTGAACAGCTATAATAATAGACAACGTAATACTAAATCTTTTTTAGGGAGACGTTTTACGAGACGGGGCAATTGGAGACCTCAATATCAACCCAGATTCCAGGCCAGTCCACAAATGGATTTCAACCAATACCTGGTCACCCGGAACGCTCAGTACTGGAGGGAGTAGAAACTATACCTATTTTCAATCTGAATAGTTCCTCCATCACACCTTCAGTCACGGCGATACTCACTAAAGGGTTAACTTTTGTACCGCATTCAGGTCTCAATAAATTCGAATTATTTAGAGACCTTATGGCCTTCTTCAGAAAAATAAGATTGAGGGTGTTTTTTGCTAACAACGATTATCCGCTGGAGAATGACAACCTCTCCGGTCTTGCTCCTAAATCTACTTTTACACCCACCATCGAACAATTGCCACCTGAAGTGGCTGTTTTTGAGAAAGTTGTATACAACAAAATAGTTAACATCACTAAACACGTGCAAAGAACACCTTACAACCTTGATAAAGAAGAATAAAAAGCCTTATCAATACTAAAAAAATCATCAGACAACATCATTAAGGCGTGCGACAAGGGCGGTGGCATAGTCGTTTATGACACCTCTACTTATGTGTCCAAAATGGAAACCATGTTGAGTGATATCCATCTATACTCACGGGTGAAAAAAGACTCTACTGCCCAGACGGCAGCCACTATACGAAAATTGACCAATCGGGCCTTGAAAAATGGAGAAATCTGTGCGAAGGAACATACTTTCCTTAATACTGAGAATCCTAAACTACCCAGTATCTATGGCATACCCAAGATTCATAAAAGCCTAACAGACCCGCCATTGAGACCTATAGTGACCACCATCGGATCCATAACTGAACCTCTCTCAAAATACGTTGATGCTATTCTCAGTCCTCATGTATCATGCACCACTGCATACGTCCAAGACACACGACACATCATCAATCTAGTTGAAAATGTGGCATTCAACCCTAACACTCAATATTTGGTAACCATGGACATTGAAGCACTCTACAGCAACATACCCATTGATGGGGCCCCAGCTGCTGTTCAGTGGTTCATTCATACCTTTAACATCAAATGTCCTACAGTGTTTCTTTTAGAGTGCCTTAAAATTGTATTAACAGACAATATTTTTGAATTTAACAACAATATATACAAACAAAAACAAGGCGTAAGTATGGGGGCTTCGTGTGCGCCCACAGTGGCCAACATATACATGTCCTTGTTTGAGCAAAAATTCATTTTCAATGAGGTAGCACCATTTTATGAATCTGTGACCCATTGGTCAAGGTTCATAGATGATGTATTTTTTATTTGGGATGGCCCTCATGAAGATCTACTACAATTTTTGGAATGGATCAATTTATGCGACCAAAATATCCGTTTCACACACACTGTAAGCACTAAACAAGTAGAGTACCTAGATGTGCTAATCCTTCATGAGGCAGGAGCTCTGATTGTAAATCTGTTCGTAAAAACTACAGCTAGAAACACCTTACTCCATTATGACAGCTATCACCCCACCATACAGAAAAACAGTATCCCGTTTGGGGAGTTTCTGCGCGTTAGACGCAATTGCACCAATATTCAAGACTATGACAGTAAAGCCCAAGACATGAAGAACAAGTTCTTAGCGAGAGGCTATCCCAGGAAGATAGTAAGAGATGCATACAAGAGAGCGCGTTTTTATGACCGCCAACACTTGTTAACTGAAACACGAAACAAAAGAATTCCCAGTTGATTTTTGTCACCAGACACTCCATGTTAAATGAAGGTATCCGACAAGCAGTCTGTTCCAGTTGGTCTATCCTGAATATAGATGGATCTAATTGTTCAAACCTGATCCCTAAACCATTATTTGCGTATAGGCGTAACAGAAATCTCAAAGACCATGTGGTTCATTCACGAATGGGTAAACGTAGCTGTCAGCAACAAACAAGTATTGATGGAACCAAACCTATAGTAGGTACATACAAATGCACCACTTGCAAATCCTGTGATTCAGCCTTACACTTTACATTTCAATGGCCAAGTCATCACTTCAACTAGACTCAATAATTGCAAGACATCTGATGTAATTTATTTAATCGTATGCCCCTGCAAATTGGGTTATGTGGGAGAAACAGGCAGACAAATCAATACCAGACTAACAGAGCATAGATCTGCCATCAGAACCCAAAAAATGTCAGCTCCATTGGTCAAACACTATCTTGACACAAACCATTCACCAGAGGATATGCAATGGTATATTTTGGAGAAGATTCTCCCTAAGACAGGTACTACAACAGCAAGTACTAGAAAAGTCAGGGAGGTTTATTGGATTTTTATCTTGGGCACGTCTACCAAGGGACTTAATCAAGAGATCCCGTGGGATCAAGCCATAAAATATAACAACTAAAGGCTTTTCCCCATTGTTGAAACAAGTGCTTTCCATCCACACACTCATAAAATTAACCAACCGCACATACCACCCTTTCTGGATTGATATATTTCGAATACACATCTAGACATAGCACTTATAAGGTTTAAGGTGCCCACTATTACCATTCTATTAGGCGGGCACGCTTATATTTGTCTCTCTAGTATTCAGGTGCTCATAGTATTCAGCGGGTTTATCAGCATGTGTTTTATACATTAATACACATCGAATACACATCTAGACATAGCACTTATAAGATTTAAGGTGCCTACTATGACAATTCTATTAGGCGGGCACGCTTATATTTGTCTCACTAGTATTCAGGTGCTCATAGTATTCAGCGGGTTTATCAGCATGTGTTTAATACATTCATACACATCGAATTACCGTCTTAACATGGCGCATATTATTTGAAGAAATTTACTTGTTTTTTCCTTTTAGTATTCCTATACATTGATCTTTTTGTCCTTTTTTTGATATAGATGAGATTGAATTGTTTTCACAACATGGTCGTTTCTATACGTTAATTCACGATCAAAACACATTCTAAGATGGCGCTTATTAGTAAAATCGCTACTTAAGGAACGAAGATTGGTAACAATCTACATCAGTTTCTCTCCAAGCCGTATATTTCTGCTTTAGTGTCAGATTATGACGTGTTTGTTCCTATGGCATTCATAATAAATCACATCACCCTTTCATTACAGGCCTTATACTTCGGTAATGTATAAGTATTACCCATTCCAACATGGCGCCTGGGATACCACATTAGTCGCATTTCAATACGGGAGGTATTTTTAGGCGCGAAGGTCACGGTTCAGGACTGTTGGCTATATATAGCCTAATTTGTCCTTCATTAGCTCTTGATACCAGCATCCAGCGTATACCGGTGTTGGACATCTATCGGTAAGTCGCACCCGAGTTAGTTATTTTCATGTCAGAGGGGCCCCTTTCACCAGAACTGTAGACTGTTTTTGAGCGTCACATTATACACTTCCGCATTTTTGCTCTTGGGCTTTTGGAGTGTAGTTAGCTGTGGCTTTTGGATTGTATCTAAGGGATTCCCCCCTTTAAAAATAGAAACAGATTGTGGCAATATTTTTAAGATAAGGAATTATCACTTGTCCTATCACTATGATCAACAATAAGTTACACTCTTACCTTGACAATTTTTTATCCTATCCCCTTATCTCTTCTAGTCCCCCAAAAAGCGAGATGTGATATGCTGTTTGGACAGACGGGAGTTAAATGAAATAAAGCGAAACAATCCCTTCCGGTCTCTTGAAATACATACATGGGAAAGTATTAGAGGTCAGTATACACCTTGACAAGAACAAAGCATTATCGAGGTCCATTAGATCTGTTTTCCTTCTGTTAAGTAATTGCCCCCTTTCCTCTTAATTTCTATTACAGAAATTGACAGAAGGATAGAAGTGCTAGTCCATATTCGTAATAATAGGTGGCAATACTTTATGGAGTGACATCGCAAATACCAGAAACGAAGTTACATATATAAGGACAACCTATAACCTCGGTGAGACTTATACTAGCGCGGTAATATACTCGGGCAATTGGAGTATCATTAATTATATCTGGCCTCTTGACTATTTCCCCCTCTTGAAACCATGATTTTCATTTATCAGACTGTGCAGGCGACTACCATCCAAGACGGGACGTATAAACCAGAACGACCCTTTGGCATTCTGTAACTGATTCTTTAGCATTGAGGTAAAAATGGGGTTCTTTTTCTGAGTTCATCCTTCGGTTAGGGATTTCCTTTATGTCAAGCAATTTAAAACATACTAAACAAAGTTCCATTCAAGGAATCATATATGTGTGTTAAGAACAGACAACATATAACTAGGTTTTTTATTCTACCCTTGTTTCTTTCTCTTTTCTCTTCTCCTTTTTCTTCTTTTTTCCCTTTATCTTTTCCCCCCCCCTTCTTTTTTTTTTTTTTTTCTTCTTCTTTTTCTTTTCTTTCTTTTTTTTTTCTTCTTCTGTTTTTTCCTCATGCATGTCATTTTAAATTTTAATTGACATTGACCCTACTTATCACAGTATTGGCTCACTGATGGTTCCCACGATCATGAGTTCTTAAATTCCCACACCATCTATTTGTGATGTTCATAGCAATAAGTATAGCTGTATTCAATTATTGGATAATTGCATGAAGGAGCTTATGCATATTTTGGTGGTTACACATGTACATAATGGCACTGTTTTTTTATTCATATTCTTTTGTCTTATTAATCACAGTTATGGAATCCTGATGAAGGCATTGCCGAAACGCGTTGGTTCTCCCACCATGTGTTTTTCCATCACGTATTATTGATAATCTATTTTCTTCTAGACCTTATGTATATATTGTAAATGTTTTTTTTTTCCATCACGTATTATTGATAATCTATTTTCTTCTAGACCTTATGTATATATTGTAAATGTTTTTGAATATACAATAAAGAGACATTTAAGCGCAGCATCATTAATGCGGGTGAATTGAGTATACTGTATCTCTCTACTTTATATCATTGATTGTATTGAGTATTTATGTACATGTATTTTTTGAATAATGACATGAGTATAAGCAACTGTCCTTTTTCACTATTTTTTGTAAATAGGCACAACTACATGTTTTTTTACATTTTGATATAAGAAATCATCTTTGAAAATTAATTAAGAATAATTATATTCAACAAAAAGAAATAAAATTGAAAAACATACTATTATGTTATTATTTTCATTCTTATAGAAATCATGTTTCTATAGTTTGGTTTATAATTATTATTTTTTGCTCCTTCTTGCTCAGTGTATTAGTCATACAGCTAAGAATTCTCACCTCCTTTTTTCCAAATTAGTTTTTTCCTTGGAAGGTTTATCCTGTATCCAGGGGCCCCGTTCTTTTTCAAGCTAAGGAATCTCCAACCATTGAGGAATTGTTGTCTTTTTTACACAGTATTCCTAGTGATGTACACCTTGTGGTCGGGGTGACTTGAACTGCCATTATGAGCCACTGGCCGGTCTAAGGGATGGTGTCTCAATGGTAGAGGACGACCTTTGGGCAATTCCGTTACCCCAGGCCCTAGTATCGGGGTCATGGTCTCCCTTAGCCATTCAAATTACTTCTCTAACCCTGAATCACTCAATCAGGGCTTGCAATGTCCGCACGTCTTCGGACATGCCAGCAAAGTGTACATTTAACAAAGTTGGCCACGAGTCTCGCCTGGATTACATCCTGGTTGAAACACGGCTGTGGCCCAGGGTTATCGATTTTGCTGTTCCCCCCAGAATTGAGAGCGACCATAACGCCCTGATTCTGGAGTTAAGCTTGGCTAGTTTTCAGAACGAAACTCACACGAGCCCTGTGGACTTAGGCACTAGTCTGACCATTTCTAACAACAGGCGCAGAGTCAGGTGGGATAATTTGGTAGCCCACCCGGAAGAACTATACAATCTATATTTAGGGATAGTTCCCGTATTTGATGAGGTAAGCGCCTTAATTGCTCAACCTTGCCCCACTGATTACCACCTTAAACTCCAGGCACTCCATGTTGCCCTAGTAAGTACCCTGGCTGAAGTGTTGAACCCTCCGGTACCTAGACGGACCAAGAGGGCTTATCCGTCCTCCTGGTACAATGCCTCCTGCAGAAAGTCTAAATCAAAGCTTATATAGGCACTCAAGCAGAACAATAATAAACTCTTAATAAAAGAAAGGAGAGTTGAATATAGACGACTGCTTTAGCGTTCAATGACTGAGTGGGACCATGATAAATGGACAAACTTGTCAGTTGCCCTCGCAAATAGAAACCACCGGGAATTTTGGTCCATTGTCAACACTGGCTCTGGGGAGCCGGTGTCGGCAATCGAACCTAATATAGCAGCGGAGGTTTGGGAGGAGCATTTCCGGAGCCTGAACAGCTCAGTTGAGGGCTTTGAATCTGGGGGGACTGATAGGAACATGTTTATATCCACCTCATCTGAGGTGGTGTTCGAATTTACGCTAGAAGAGGTCCATGAAGCAATTGGTAAAGTTATACCTGGTAAAGCTCCGGGATTGGACAAACTCCCGGGTGACCTCTTTAGACACGAACCAAGGATATGGGCCCCATATTTGTGCATCTTGTACAATGCCATCCTGAGAGGCATGGAGGTGCCCTGTACTTGGCTGGGTGCAGAGATAGTCCCTATATTTAAGAGGGGCTCTCCTCTGCTCCCAGCCAACTACAGGCCCATCAGCCTTATAGATGTCCCGCAAAAGATCTTTGCGAGGTTAATTTTAAATCATCTGCAGGATTGGATTGATGAGCATTCGGTAATGAGCCCATTCCAGGCGGGATTTAGGAAAAACACGTCCACCATGGATCAGATCTTCCGTCTATCTCTTTTATTCTGGAAGACGGTTACGCTGGAGGGCGGCAGCCTCTACATGGTGTTTGTGGACCTACGCGCCGCCTTCGATCTGGTCCCACGCCAGAAATTGTGGTCTGTGCTCTATGAGTTGGGCATACCGCATCATCTTTTGCTCATTTTGATGAGGCTCCATGAAGCAAATTTTGCCCGGGTAAGGTGCGGGAAGGATGGAGCCTTGACAACACGATTCTCCATTGACAGGGGGGTAAGGCAGGGGTGCGTTCTGGCACCGACCCTGTTCTGCCTCTATGTCAACGGAGTGATCACTTATTTGAATACGGTTCGAAACACTGATACCCCAAAGCTGGCGGGAAATCGGGTGCCTGCAATTATGTTTGCAGACGACACCCTCCTGCTCTCAAAATCCCCAATGGGGACTCAACGCATACTGGACGGATTTGAGTCCTTTTGCCTTGAGCGGGGATTTGAGATCAATGCACTAAAAACTAAATTTATGATTATCAATCCACCAGCGACTACTCGCCCCAGTCCAAAAATAGGTACTACAAGACTGGAGAGGGTCCAGATATTTGATTACTTAGGGGTAACTATCAATGAGAGTATGATGTGGCCCCCCCAGCAAACCAAGTCCCAACTGAAATTGGCACAGCTGGCAGGGGGCATTCTAAAGCTTGCTAACAAGTCGACCATAAAGCCAATAGGACCACCATTAGAAATTTATAAAACACAAGCCAGGGGCGCGGTGATGTATGGGGGTGAACTATGGGGCCATGTTTGTAAGTCTGACATTAGCATGACTGAAAATAAATTCCTAAGAAAACTATTGGCCCTACCATCCAGCACTCCACTCCTCCCATTGAGGTTAGATCTGGGTATAAGACCGATCGCCCATGAGCTTGGCGTCAAACCCCTAAGGTTTTGGCAAAGGCTCTGGGCTACTCTTGCGTTATTAAATTACAGGATGGAATTGGCAGAAATACTATGTATGCCCAAGATATGGAAAATACCCTGGCTTATGTCTGTCAAGAGCAACTGTGGTAGGTTGGGCATACCTGCTTTATGGGACGACCCTTTGAATAGTTGTAACGCGATCTCTCGTAAACACCTTTCTAGATTGTTTTATGATAGTAAGTTGGATTCTCTCCTCTATAATCAAGAGGTGGGCACTCTCACAGAATCTTTTTTAAAGATTAAACATGTATATAATTTTGAACTTTTTTTAGATGATATCTACCCCATTTTAGTCAGGAAACGGTATCTGCAATGGAGATATGGAACACTACCGCTTAGAGCCTTTACGACTAGGTGGTCTACCTCTCCTCCAATGAATTGTCCCGGTTGCAACTGTGATAATGAAAATGAACTTCATGTTTTATTTTTTTGCCCGGCTTATAGCAAGCCTAGAAGGTATTGGCTCGTACCTTTGTGTAAAAATCTGGGGTTCGCTCATTGCATGTATGCATTCCGAATACTCAAATCAGATGTGACGAGATCTACTGTATTCGCTGTTTCAAAATTCCTGGCTGCTATGTGGTTTAAGCGGCGAGTACTACTGAAAACTGCATAAATCGTTAAACTGGATGTACAGTTTCTTTTCCACATTTTAAACTGTTTTTAATATTATAACTAGTTTTGGGGTTAATTTTATATATGTTCTCTTTTATGGCTATTATGCCGAAATAAACAATTTACAGCAGCAGGAAGGTTACCAGGAGAAGTTAGAATCTTTGGGAAATAACCAGAGAAGGAATAATCTGCAGACTTTGAATGCACCAGAAGGGACAGAGGGGGATGACTTAAGATCTTTTGTGGGCAGATTTAATAAAATAGGGACTCAAGTCAAGGATACTGAATAGGATATTCTCGAGGACATGCAAAGGGTACACAGGGACCCCTTTAGATTGAACCCTAACAGAAGTAAGCCGTGGAAGATACTGGTCAACTTTCTTATCTACAGTTTAAAAGACCGTATATTGTTAAGCGGCCTAAAATTGAAGTCGATCAAAGTAGATGAAATAACATATCAAATAAGATCTGATGTCTCCCACATTACATCAAATAAACAGTGGGAAGTGGGGAAAAGGATAGACCCATTAAAGAAGTTGGAAGCAACAGTTCAGTTGACATTTCTGGAGATCCTTTAAGTTATGTATAATAACAAAATGCATAGCTTCTAATGTTCTAACAAAGTTGATGATTTTATAGAGAATATTTCTGGGTCTAGCAATAGTTAGATCTGAAGGATGGAGAAGATAAGTAAGAGATTTGAAAGGTTCTGTGTGAATGTTTTTCCCTCTCCTCTCTTATATTTAATATTATGTTTACTTTGCTGATACAAAGGCTTTCTCATATTTTTTTCTTTTGTATGTATAAGTCGATTCAGCACATTAGGGGGACTTGCTCTCAAAGGGCGTAGGCCATGAGGAAGTCAGGGCAGGTTCTCTATGGGTGGGGGCGGGGTGGAGGGGATTGGGGTGAAGGGTGTGTGTTGGGTGAGGGGGTGGGGTCTCTGGGTGGGGAGCAACAGGGAAATAAATAAAAAATAGCCTCAGATGCTTCAGGGTTTTTGAATGCCTTTTAGCTATTGCACATCTGCTCTTATGGGCATCCCCCCCCCCCCCCGAAATTAAAACTAGACAGTAGAGGATATGGTATCCCAAATTAAGATCTTATGGTGGAATATAAAAGAAAAGTGTCTTATGCCTGTTTTACAATGTGTTCTGTATACAAGTTTGTTTGCTTATAGTGGAAATACAAATAAAAAACTTTTATCATAACAAATTCTAAAACGAATGCATATGAGTTAACATTTTTCTCCATGATCACTGCATCTCTTCCCACTTCATCTAAAGCAATGGTTATACCATATGTTGGGATTAGAGAAGAAAATAATTTAGAAGTAGAAGAGGAACCCCACTTGCCCCATCGCCTCAGCAAATGGTGATCATCAATGTGGTTCATGGTGGGAATGATGTCCAATCTAAGGGCAGCCATGAATAAGCTCGGGATCCTAAAATGAACTATGCATAGCACCTCCGTGCTGACAGTGCCTGTGAAATAGCAGTCCAAGAGGAGGTTGGAATTCATATGGGGACAGTTTGAATTGTTCTCTATGACAAGACTACTTTTACTGTTTCCCTCAAAAACACTGGAGATGTTTGCTTTACGGTGCTCACAGATAAATCCTGGCTCAGTCAGAAGAAAACGAGTTGTGTTTGGTATGTTCTGGATGAAAGGATTGTTAACATTTTCAAACTCCTGATAAGAAGAGGGGCATATGCCTGCACACTATGGTAGTCAGCGTCCATGGTAGAAGAGATCAAGGTAAGTGCTGTGACTGACAGTCACACTGATCAAAGGGATGCTACCCACTACATCCACTGGCAAGTGTGTGTCAATCAAGCGTAAAGAAAGATTAATCTTTTATCACCAACAACTAGACGCTTAAGGCATTTACAAATATATCAGGCCACACTCACACCCACTGTGGGATCTATTTTGTCTAAGAGGGTGGTTACCTACCTTAGACAGAGGTGGTAACGATGAGAGGCTGCAAGGACAGCATCACTTGGTGGTAGCGCCGCTTGCAGAGTTTACACATTTTTTTTGCTCCGCATAGTGCGTGGAGTTTCCACAGAGTTTTTTTCCTCACTCATGCTCGCCAGAGTTAAGTTGCTGAGCGGGAGCGAGGAAAATCTTACTCTGGACCACCTGTCGCCGAGATTTCTCAATGCGGAAGATCGAGGATGGTAGCTACCACTCCTGTTGAGAAACCTTCAGTTCGCGTTGAGGAAGCTGCTACTTACGTAGAACATCTACTTGAGTGTCAGAAAGAGCAGCACTCTCTTATGCTAAGCATGGTGCCATTTGTGTGGATTTTATAGCGCAGGGCAAATACCCGGCGCAAAAAAATCAACACAAACGGCATGACGTAATGCACTCCATCACTTGCGGAACTCGGTGTAGCTCGGCTGAGTTTTTTGGTCACATCATGGAGTTCCATGTAGTGGAACTTCACGACCTCCACGCAGCCTACGAACAAACCCATATACTCTTACCCACCCTAAACCCTAAAAAAACATTCCCCATATATCTGTGATAGAACATCAATCACGCACGGCATTCACTAATATCCAGACATGTCAGACGACGCAATGTGGGAAAGGGAGGCGGCGGCTGAAGAGCTGTTTAGTAATTTACGAAGTACTTCGAATAGAGACAAGCAACAGGATATGGGTGCAATTAACAAAGAATAACAAAGAAACTGACTGTAAGTCGCTACTTAAGACATTGGAGAAATGTATGCGCAACGAGATTACAAAGTAGTGGGAACAAAAATCCCTTCAAAAATATGAGGAAGCAGGAAGAGTCCCACGGGGGCTCTGCATCTTACTGGCCCTAAGCTTTGAGAACCCCAACCCGAATATGCTTAATGATTGGGCAGAAAATAACCTGATGGCATCCATGAATCTTGTCAGAATACTAATAAAATATGCCCAAATTGATCAGGAGGCATTATTAAAAGAAATAGACCAATTAATGTTACATGCAACATCCCAACGCGTTTCAAAGTCTAATGACTCCTTCTTCGGGGGAAAAACAGTGAAACGGAACATCGCTGCCACAAGCCTTTAAACGCATGCGCTATCAAATTACCCCCAGGTAACGCATTGGGATGATGCATGTAACCTTGGACTGTGCAAGCTGTTTAGAAATAAATTCATGTTGCAAACCACCCTGCTGCTGCCTCGTTCTTACCTCAGGGCAACATGTGATGGATTTAATTGTGGCAGTCCGGCCGCAGAGAACTGGCCACTACTTGTTAAGTGGGGCCTGTCGATAGAAAGAAATCTCACGTCGATGTAAAGGCGCAGCAGAGAAAAACAAAATTAACAGCGGTCTCGGCCTGGGGGCCCACTTGGGTGTTTTATGGATTGGTTTTATTGGCACATTGATTACGGACCCCACTGGGAGAATACTGAGCCCTTTATCATAACTACAAGCACCAGCATGCCTTTCATGGAGCCCTCCTGGGGGTAATTTGTTAGCGCATGCGTTTAAAGGCTTGGGGCAGTGATGTTCCGTTTCACTGGGTTTTTCCCCCGAAGAAGGAGTCATTAGACTTTGAAACGCGTTGGAATGTTGCATGTAACACTGGACTGTGCAAGCTGTTTAGAAATAAATTCATGGTGCAAAGCACCCTGCTGCTGGCTCGTTCTTACCTCAGGGCAACGTGTGATGGATATATATATATTCACAGAAAAAACCATAGGTTTCAGGGGTGTTATAGTTAGCTGCCCATTTCACTCGTACAAAACCATAGAAATTCCTCCGTTATAGTTAGTTCTGCTAACTATAACTCACGCGCCCGCAATGCACTGCTGATGATGTCACATATTGCATCATTTATGACATGGTCAGTGACATCACTGATGACATCACTGATGACATCTCAAATGACATCACTGATGACATCACTGATGACATCATCCACTGAATGTGGTTTAGTTTGAAATTTAAATATGTATTATATATATACCAATCTGTATTGAAGATTGAGTGGATATATAACTGTCTGGATGGAGGATTTAGTAGCTGTCTGACTGTCTTTTTAAGTGAGTAATTAAAAGTGTCTCACTTAATACATGGATTAGTAACTAAACTATGTGAATGTGTGCAGCACTGTCTGTTGTTGTATAACATGCTGCCTCAGTTGGTCACTAACTACATGAGTGTGTATATTAGTTATTGATTAGTTGGGTGAGTATTTGTATGGGACACTGAGTTTGTGTGTGGTTGGATGGGGTGTGTGTAACTCTATGCATAGATGTGTGAATGGTTGATTGACTAGGTGTATGGGTTGAAGAGTGCATGTGGAAACAGTTGTTTGGGTGACTGAGTGTATTTATTTGTGTGTTGGTGAGCGAATATATGTTTTAGTTGTACATCTTCAACAAAGTAAAAAAATAAAAGGCATTGTATGTGAGAGTTGGTGTATATAAATAAGTTTGTGTAAGAGTCAGTGATTGTGAGAGTAAATATATGAATGAGTGTATAATTGTAATGGTGCTTTTTTAACATATTAACGATGAGTCACTATGTGTTTGAATAAATTAGGTGTCGTTGGATAATTGTGTAAGTGAGTAAATTTAAGTGCGATACATTTTTTTCATGAGTGAGTAGGATGACTGCATAACCGACTAAGAAGACTGCTGATGTGTCAATGTCTATATATGTGTATAAGTGCATTTGATAGTGTTCTATTAATTAATGACTGCATGTATAGATAATTCTGTTGTTGAATGGGTAGTTGTGTGTGTAGACGTAGGAATCAGTGAGTGGGTATGTAGTAACTGGTATTGGTGTGTCAATGGTTTCAAATATGGTACTCTGTATTTTACAGTGAGTGATGAAAGGTTATACTAGTGTATGATGTGGTGTATCGGATTGTCAAGTGGATGATGTCATCAGTGATGTCATTTGAGATGTCATCAGTGATGTCATCAGTGATGTCACTGACCATGTCATGAATGATGCAATATGTGACATCATCAGCAGTGCATTGTGGGCGCGTGAGTTATAGTTAGCAGAACTAACTATAACGGAGGAATTTCTATGGTTTTGTACGAGTGAAATGGGCAGCTAACTATAACACCCCTGAAACCTATGGTTTTTTCTGTGATATTCTAAGGTTTTTTTAATTCTAATTTCTAACTATAACGTCTCTGAAACCTATATTTTTTTTCAGTGAATTTCAAAGGTTTTTTAAATGCTATCTTTTAAGTGTGATAGTAGTTATATCTATTTTTTGTACTGATTTTCTACAGTTTTTTAACTGTTTATTTATAAATATTTTATTCATTAAATAACATTATATATTTTTCTGAAAATTGCAAAAAAACATTTTTTAATTAAAACTGAAATATTGATTGATTTTCTTGTTTTCATTTTTTATTTTAATATATTTATATCATTTTCTTTAAAAAAAAATCCAATTTTTTTCGCAGTCACGCACTCAAAGTGTACACATCACGGTGGGTGCGCGCATTCTAGCCGCCATTTTAGAAAAGTCATGAAGGATCCGTGTATGGTGTGCGACGGCTGAGTGTTTTTCAGTTACATCATATACATTTAATATCACATGATATGCGCGATTGGTATGCGACCAGTCTGCGACTCCTGCTCCCGCGCATTCGCGACACATGCGCATTACGGTACAAGATGTTTGCACGCTTGCGGGTCCCGCGTGACATCATATACGTGCTGGGGCGGGCTGGGTGCGCGACTCCCGCAAAAAAAAATTATGTTCCAAAATGATATGTATGTGTCTTTAATATACATATTATGGCAAGAGATTATGTAAGATATTCATCAAAATAATATATTTGTACTTATGAGAAACTTTTTATATATATTTTCGCGAAGTCGGGTGCGTGCGTCGTGAGTGCAGAAAACCAGGTCAGCAGAGCTGCTGTAGAGCCAGAGAACCAGGTCAGCAGAGCTGCTCTAGAGCCTAAGAACTAGGTCAGCAGAGCTGCTCTAGAGTCAGAGAACCAGGTCAGCAGAGCTGCTGTAGAGCCAGAGAAACCAGGTCAGCAGAGCTGCTTTAGAGGGAGAGAACCAGGTCAGCAGAGCTGCTTTAGAGCCAGAGAACCAGGCCAGCAGAGCTGCTTTAGAGCCAGAGAACCAGGTTAGCAGAGCTGCTTTAGAGCCAGAGAACCAGGTCAGCAGAGCTACTCTAGAGCCAGAGAACCAAATCAGCAGAGCTGCTTTGGAGCCATAGAACCAGGTCAGCAGAGCTGCTTTAGAGACAGAGAACCAGGTCAGTAGAGCTGGTCTAGAGCCTAAGAACCAGGTCAACAGAGCTGCTCTAGAGCCAGAGAACCAGGTCAGCAGAGCTGCTGCAGAGCCAGAGAAACCAGGTCAGCAGAGCTGCTTTAGAGGGAGAGAACCAGGTCAGCAGAGCTGCTTTAGAGCCAGAGAACCAGGCCAGCAGAGCTGCTTTAGAGCCAGAGAACCAGGTTAGCAGAGCTGCTTTAGAGCCAGAGAACCAGGTCAGCAGAGCTACTCTAGAGCCAGAGAACCAAATCAGCAGAGCTGCTTTGGAGCCATAGAACCAGGTCAGCAGAGCTGCTTTAGAGACAGAGAACCAGGTCAGTAGAGCTGGTCTAGAGCCTAAGAACCAGGTCAACAGAGCTGCTCTAGAGCCAGAGAACCAGGTCAGCAGAGCTGCTGCAGAGCCAGAGAAACCAGGTCAGTAGAGCTGCTTTAGAGGGAGAGAACCAGGTCAGCAGAGCTTCTATAGAGCCAGTGAACCATGTCAGCAGAACTGCTTCAGTGCCATAGAACTGGGTCAACGGAGCTGCTTTAGAGCCAGAGAACCAGGTCTGCAGAGCTGTTGTAGAGCCAGAGAACTAGATCAGCAGAGCTGCTCTGTAGCATAAGAACTAGGTCAGTAGAGCTGCTCTAGAGCCAGAGAACCAGGTCAGCAGACCTGCTGTAGAGCCAGAGAAACCAGGTCAGCAGAGCTGCTTTAGAGAGAGAGAACCAGGTAAGCAGAGCTGCTTTAGAGCCAGAGAACCAGGTCAGCAGAGCTGCTCTAGCTGACACTGACTGACTGACACTGACTGACTGACACTGACTGACACTGATTGACACTGACTGACACTGACTGACTGACACTGATTGACTGACACTGACTGACTGACACTGATTGACTGACACTGACTGACACTGATTGACTGACACTGACAGACTGACTGACACTGACTGACTGACATTGACTGACATTGACTGACACTGACTGACTACTCTCTACTACTCTACTACTGACTCTCTACTACTCTACTACTCTCTCTCTACTACTCACTCTCTACTACTCTCTACTACTCACTCTCTACTACTCTACTACTCTCTACTACTCACTCTCTACTACTCACTCTCAACTACTCACTCTCTACTGCTCTACTACTCACTCTCTACAACTCACTTGCTACTACTCTCTACTACTCACTCTCTACTACTCACTCTCTACTACTCACGCTCTACTACTCTCTACTACTCACTCTTTACTATTCTCTACTATTCACTCTCTACTACTCATTCTCTACTGCTCACTCTACTACTTTCTACTACTCTCTACCACTCACTCTCTACTACTCTACTACTCACTCTCTACTACTCACTCGCTACTACTATCTACTACTCACTGTCTACTACACTCTCTACTACACTCTCTCTACTACTCACTCTCTACTATTCACTCTCTACTACTCACTCTCTACTACTCTCTACTACTCACTCTACACTCTCTGCTGCTCTCTAGCACTCACTCTCTACTACTCTACTACTCTCTCTCTACTACTCACTCTCTACTACTCTCTCTCTACTACTCTCTACTACTCTCTACTACTTACTCTCTACTACTCTCTCTCTACTACTCACTCTCTACTATTCACTCTCTACTACTCACTCTCTACTACTCGCTCTCTACTACTTACTCTCCACTACTCACTCTCTACTATTCACTCTCTACTACTCTCTACTACTCACTCTCTACTACTCACTCTCTATTACTCTCTACTACTCTCTCTGCTACTCACTCTCTACTACTCACTCTCTACTACTCTACTACTCTCTACTACTCGCTCTACTACTCACTCTCTACTACTCACTCTACTACTCTCTCCTACTCTCTACCACTCACTCTCTACTACTCTACTACTCACTCTCTACTACTCTCTCTCTACTACTCACTCTCTACTACTCACTCTACTACTCTATACTACTCACTCTGTACTACTCTCTACTACTCACTCTCTACTACTCACTCTCTACTACTCACTCTCTACTACTCTCTACTGCTCACTCTCCACTACTGATTCTCTACTACTCGCTCTCAACTACTCTCTACTACTCACTCTACTACTCACTCTCTACTACTCTACTACTCTCTCTACTTCTCACTCTCTACTACTCTCTCTACTACTCACTCTCTACTACTCACTCTCTACTACACACTCTCTACTACTTGCTCTCTGCTACTCGCTCTCTACTACTCTCTAGTACTCACTCTAATACTCACTCTCTACTACTCTCTACTACTCACTCTCTACTACTCACGCTCTACTACTCTACTACTCTCTACTACTCTCTCTCTACTACTCACTCTCTACTACTCACTCTCTACTGGTAGCACTCTAGTTGCTCATTAGATCACTGTAGTAAAGCTACTGCTCACCAGGGAAGTCTGCTGCTGGTATTGAAAGTGCATGTTTCAGTCTGCATGGCAGAATTTTTTAATGAAAAAGAAGAGGATTTGAGAAGTCACTCAAAATGTGCCCTAATTTTTCTTTTTTCCTCAGTAATCATAATTTCTATGGCAAAATGAACCTCCTCATTTAAATTAAACTACTCACTCTCTACTACTCACTCGCTACTACTTTCTACTACTCACTCTGTACTACTCAGTTTCTACTACTCTCTAGTACTCTACTACTCTCTACTACTACTCTCTACTACTCACTCTCTACTACTCACTCTCTACTACTCTCTACCACTCACTCTCTACTACTCTACTACTCACTCTCTACTACTCTCTACTACTCTCTCTCTACTACTCCCTCTCTACTACTCACTCTACTACTCTCTACTACTCACTCTCTACTACTCACTCTCTACTACCCTCTACTACTCTCTACTACTCACTCTCTACTACTCACTCTCAACTACTCACTCTACTACTCTCTCTACTACTCACTCTCTACTACTCTCCACTACTCACTCTACTACTCTCTACCACTCACTCTCTACTACTCTCTCTCTCTACTACTCACTCTCTGCTACTCACTCTCTACTCTCTACTACTCTCTCTGCTACTCACTCTCTACTACTCTCTACTACTCACTCTCTACTACTCACTCTATACCACTCTACTACTCTCTACTACTCTCTCTACTACTCACTCTCTACTACTCACTCTCTACTACTCACTCTCTACTACTCTCTACTACTCTCTCTCTACTACACACTCTCTACTACTTGCTCTCTACTACTCACTCTACTACTCACTCTACTACTCACTCTCTACTACTCCCTACTACTCACTCTAATACTCACTCTCTACTACTCTCTACTACTCACTCTCTACTACTCCACTACTCTCTACTAATCACTCTCTACTACTCACTCTCTACTACTCACTCTCTACTACTCACTCTCTACTACTCTCTACTACTCACTCTCTACTACTCTCTCTCTACTACTCACTCTCTACTACTCACTCTCTACTACTCACTCTCTACTGCTCTCTCTCTACTACTCTCTACTACTCTATACTACTCACTCTCTACTACTCTCTATTACTCACTCTCTACTACTCTCCCTACTACTCTCTACTACTCACTCTACTACTCATTCTCTACTACACATTCTCTACTACTCTCTCTCTGCTACTCAGTCTCCACTACTCACTCTCTACTACTCACTCTCTAATACTCACTCTCTACTACTCTCTACTACTCACTCTCTACTACTCTCTACTACTCCCTCTACTACTCACTTTCTACTACTCTCTACTACTCTCTACTTCTCACTCTCTACTACTCTCTACTACTCACTCTCTACTACTCACTCTACTACTCTCTCCTACTCACTCTCTGCTACTCTCTCTACTGCTCTCTACTACTCTCTCTCTACTCTCTATTACTCATCCTCTACTCTCTACCTCTCTACCTTTCTCTACCTCTCTCTCTACTACTCTCTACCTCTCTACCTCTACCTCTCTACCTCTACGTCTCTACCTCTACACCTCTACCTCTCTACCTCTCTCTACACGCACACATATGCACATATATGCATATGCATTTATATATATGTATGTGTATATATATATACATACATATATAAACATATATATAATCTGCATATCTATATAAATACAAATGCATGCATACATATACATATATGCATGTTATGTGCATGAGATTTTGAAAAACACTAATAAAAGCAAAGCTAAAAAGCCACCTAATTACAAACAGAATTGCTTTAACTTAAACGAGGGCGAGACCTATTGCATTTTCAATGCTTGTTTACTTTGGTTCCATCAAGAAGGCATTCAGATGTGACACATTTGCCATAAATTCTGAATGGTAGCACTCTAGTTCCTCATTAGATCACTGTAGCATGTCAGAACTTTTTAATGAAATAGAAGAGGATTTGAGAAGTCAAAATGTGCCCTAAGGGGGGGAGGAGCCTAGCGCTTGACCAAGATGGCCGCGTGAGCCTTGAGCTCCCACGACCCTCGCGCCCTCCTGCAATCATCCTGTCCTAAATCCTGATTTTCATGCACGGAATCCTGCAGATGAGTCACAGCTGGGGCGATTGACGTTGTCCGGGCTAAGATCGCCCACCGGGGACCGAAGTTGTGCATGGCGGAAGATTGCGGCCTACCTCCGAAGGATGCCAGGGGCTTGCGTTGGCAGGATGCCCGGCCACTAATTGAACAACAGCGGCCTTGGGAGGTGTGAACTGGCGGACGGGTGCCGCTGCACTTTCACTTTCGCTTTCTCGCCCTTTGCTTGCTCTGGGTTGGGAGTGCTTCGTGCCGATCCCCTGTTATCTGGAAGACCTCCACTCGACCCTGGCTGGCTGCTGAAGTCCTAGTTGACCCTGTTTCCTCTGGCTGAGTGAGGAACGTCTTTTTGCGACTGTTCGAGATGTCGACCAAATCGGAGGCAGACAAGCCGAAGTCTAAGACTACCAGGCGGGGAGGCTATACCCAATCCAACAATATGGATCGCTATGCCCAGCAGAAGGGGTCGCCTGGTGGATCGGGACAGTCGCTGGAAGCACAGAAGGCCGATTCATCCCCAGCCTCGGAGTTATCATTGCAGGATATCAAGGGGGCGATAGATGGGATGCAATCTTCGATTGGGCGACAGTTCGAGACCCTGGCGCACAAGGTGGACATGATTTTGGTTGATGTCAACTTGATACGCGCGGACCTGGGCAAAACCAATGAGCGGGTCAAATCCCTGGACCTCAAGACTACTGGCCTCGTGGACGATGTCTCGGAACTCCAGGCTGAGGTTCGTAAGTTACGAACCGCGAATGACCTCTCCGCCCGCCGGCTCGAAGACTTTGAAGGTCGGGCCCGGCGCAATAATGTGCGCCTTATTGGGGTCCCGGAAATTTCGGAGGAGCTCTCCGTGGATTTACTCGTCGAGGACTTGGTGGTGAATCATCTTGCGCCTAGGGGCCTCGGCAAGTTTTTTGCGGTTGAGCGGGCTCACCGAGTGCCTGGCGGACGGCCTAAGGTGGGAGCCCCCCCGCGGCCGATTGTCGCCCGGATCTTTAATTTTCGGGATCGAGACGCTATCCTGCAAGCATCGAGGGTGACAGGCCCGGTGCCTTTTCAGAATGCCTCTATGAGCTTTTATCCTGACTTCACCCAGATGGTGCAGAAACAGAAGCAGAGTTTCCTGGGGGTGAAGCGGCGGCTTAGGGAGATGGACCTGAAGTATGCCATGCTTTTCCCCGCCAGGCTACGTGTGGTGTATGAGGATCGGACTTTCTTCTTCGAATCACCGGACATGGCAGGGGACTGGTTGGATGCGCTCCCTCGGCGACAGCCCGGCCGGGACCGCGTGGATGGAGCGGAAGGCGACCGGGATGGACAGAAGTGATACCTCCGGTGTCGGTCTGTTTTGACTCAGCCCCAGACAGTGACTCGCACCCTACTGCAGTAATGGGAGGGTGGCGGGGGGAAGATAGGAGCTCTTTCCTCCCTTGGGGTACTTTTTGTAGATTTGTTTTTGATAGGGCGACAGGCACACTGCAAGTTGGGGGGGCTTTGTAAGCTGACGCAGGGGTGCAGGGAGGGGGGGGATTCGGGATGTTGGGGTTGTTCTTGGGGGTTGTTTTTTTCTCGCAAGGCGTAGCAATTGTTGTCAGTATTGTCCGATCGTGGTTCTCCGGGGGGGGGTGGAGGTCTCTTTGTGTTTGGGGATGGGGGATAGGGGCTTAAACATAATTAGCTGGAATGTTAATGGCTTAGGGGATCGTATTAAACGGGGGATAGTCCTGCAATTCTTGAAACGGACCTCGCCAGATGTGGTCCTCCTGCAGGAGACCCACCTTATAGGGAATACATGTTATGCACTTAACAGAAAGGGTTATAAATTCATTGCTCACTCGGGGTTCTCCTCGGGCTCCAGGGGTGCGGGCATACTTGTTAGAGCTTCCCTACCATTTGAGGTTGACTCCACCATCACTGATGACAGGGGGCGCTTTGTGGCTGTGGCGGGGAGGTGGGAGGGCAGAACGTTGGTATTGGTTTCTGTTTATGTCCCCCCTGCCCTGCAGGCCTCCATGTTTGCTGATCTGGGCAAGGCCTTGTTGGAACTCCCCGAAGGGATGTTAGTTGTGGGAGGAGACTTCAATGCGGTTGGATCTGGAATGCTCGATAGGTACCCGTCCAGGGACACCGGGGGTGCTCAGAAGTGGCTTCCTGACTTTATAGATACTTTTGGCCTGGTAGACTGTTGGAGGCTACGGCACCCCACTCAGAGACAATATACCTTTCATTCCGGGGCCCACGGGAGTCTCTCTCGGATTGATTACTTGCTCACTCTGGCTGCGCACGCCTCATTGGTATCTGAGGCTAGGCACATGGCACGGGGCATATCTGATCATTCGCCGGTGTGGGCCCGTCTGGATATTGGCCGGGTGGTGGGGGGCAGGGTGGCTCCCATTAACCCCTGGTACTTTCGTGACCCCAAGCTGCGCAGTGCGTTGCTGAAGACAGTTGATCACTATTTTCAAGATAATCAGGGTTCAGTTGAATCAGCGGTGTCCTTGTGGGAAGCTTTTAAGACTGTATTGAGAGGGGAGGCCCTTTCCTTGGTAGTGGCCGCCAAGCGGCGGAGAGACGCCGAGGTGACACAAGTAGAGGACGAGATAGCGGCTTTAGAAGTGGCCTTGGAAGAGGATGTTGCAACGGCCACACTGCATAATTTGAGCTTGAAGCAATTGGAATATAGGGATCTGGTGACGAATGCTGCCAAGACCCTCAATAGGGAGCAGCAGGGTCGATTGTACGATGTTGGTGATAAGGCCGGGAAATTGCTGGCGTGGTTGGATAAAAAAGAGCGTGTTAATCGAGTGGTGCCGGAGTTGTCGATGGATGGGGGAGAGGTTGTCACTTACCCCGACGGTATAGTTCAGTGTTTCTCGGACTATTTTCGTATGGTATACACCTCGGTTTCAGATAGGCCGACTGAGGACTCGTGTGACCTTCGCTCTGCCCTGCCTTTCTGCCATTGATAGGGATGACCTCGATGGAGATATAACTGTAGACGAAGTGGCGTGTGCTATCCGTGCGTTGCGCTCCGGTAAGGCCTCGGGCCCAAATGGTTTGCCGATTGAGCTGTATAAGCTTCGTCCGGATAAGTTGGCTCCTCACCTGCGCGCCATGTTCGTGGAGGCGCGGGTGAATGGGTTTCTTCCGCTCGATCAACGGCTGGCGACGATTGTGGTAATACATAAAGACGGTAAGCCCCGGGACAAGTGTGGCTCCTATCGGCCGATATCACTTCTCAACGCCGAGCCGAAAATCCTTGCTAAGATCCTTGCTAACCGCCTGGTCCGGGTGCTTGGCGACTTGATCCACCCGGATCAGTCGGGCTTCATCCCGCACCGTAACACTGCACTGAATCTTAGACGCCTTCATGGAGTGATCGCTAGGATGGGCACGATGCGAGAGCCGGCTATTGTGGCGTCCCTCGATGCCACGATGGCCTTCGACACGGTGGAGTGGGCATACCTGTGGGCTGTGCTAGCCAAGTTCGGCTTTGGGCCTGGATTTGTAGGCTGGGTGAGGTTGCTCTATGAGGGGCCTCTTGCTAGCGTCGTGGTGAACGGGCGGGCGTTGACACCGTTCGAGCTCGGGAGAGGCACCCGGCAGGCCTGTCCCCTGTCGCCGTTGTTGTTCGCCCTTGCTCTTGAGCCGCTGGCGGCGTGGATACGATGGCACCCGGATATACGTGGGATTCGTTGGTCGCCTGACCACGAAGACCGTATTTCACTTTACGCCGACGATATTCTGCTATACCTCACCTCGCCTAAGAAATCTCTGATAGTGGTTTGCGACGTCTTGACTTCTTTCGGTAGGAACTCTGGTCTTGTCATTAATTGGGGGAAGTCATACTTGTATGTCCTGTGTGGGGATGTCCCGCCTGTCCCGTGCAACTGCTCGATCCAGATAGCCCGGCAGGGCCTTTTGTATTTGGGGATCTATATTTCCACCGACCCCATTTTAAGATACGAGAAGAACTTGCTCCCTCCCTTGGCACGCCTGCGACGGGACGTGGCGGGCTGGCGGCGGTTGCCGCTTTCCCTCCTTGGCCGTGCCGCCCTGTTTAAAATGATGTCTCTTCCCCGTTTCCTCTATGCCCTGCAGAATACCCTTGACTTGGTCCCGGCCAGTTATTTCCGTGAGGTCGAAAGCCACCAGCGCGCGCTATTGTGGGAAGGGCGCCCGCGCATAGCGATTGCTAAGTTGACGCTTCCGTGGTACGACGGGGGTATCGCGCTTCCAGACATTCGACGTTATTATTGGGCCACTCAGTTGAGTGCGATTAACCATGGTGTATATGGTCCGGCGCTGAGCCCCGGCTACGCCATGGACCGATGGTTGCTGCGTGGGGGTAATTACCACAGAGCGTTGTACTCGAAGTCGTCGGACTTAACCCTTACGGGGCCCACCAGGGTGGCCGTGCATGTATGGAAGGTGGCGACGGATTCACTGGGCTGGAAGGGTAAGCTAACCCTTGCCACCCCTCTGTTTGACTCCGATATTCTGGGAAAGCTCTGGCATACAAAAGGGTTTGAGAAATGGGACCTGATCGGTATATCCAGGGTTGGAGACCTTTTGGTTAAGGGTAGGGTAAAGTCATTCGAGGAGCTGCAGAAGGAATATGAGCTAGGGAGCACGGAGTTCTTCCGATACGCTCAAGTGTGCCACGCCTTGCGGTCAGTCCTTGTAGAGGGGGAGAAGGTGCCTGAGTCCTCTCCGTTAGAGGACCGGATCCTGGATGGCCATATGCCAGAGAGTACAATCTCGCTCATTTATAAGAAACTAATTAATGTTCGGGCGGATCTTCTTCTAGGGTTGCGCGATCAATGGACCAGGGATGGCCTCGAACTAGATGATGAGGATTGGCAGTATGCAGTTTCTTCTCCCAAAGAGGACGCGATCCCCGCGCGCCTGCAGCTGGTGCAGCTTAAAATACTCCATAGGGTCTACGTGACGGGGCCCAGGCTGGTTCATATGGGTTTCTCTGAGGAGGGCTTATGTAAGAGAGGCTGTGGTATGGTGGGCACCTTCCTACATATTATTTGGGAATGCGGTGCGATTATGGAGTTTTGGAAGCGAATCCACGATGTGATGGGGGAGGTGACAGGCATCGTCATGCAGCCGGAGGCGCGGTGTTGTCTCCTGAATGTTTGGGGTCCTACTGACCACGACGCGGCACAGACTCAGTGGGTGACCCTAGGGAACATGGTAGCCAAGCGCGACATCGCTCTCCTGTGGGGCTCTACTAGGCCTCCTACATTGACAGCGTGGATGGAAAACATGGACTGGAGCATGTTCAGGGAGAAGACAGTGTATTGTGCTCGAGGGCGCCCTCGGAAATGGCACTCTGTATGGGCGCGATGGAACCAGTACAGAGGGGGCATATGCCTGCCCCCAGACCCGGACCCGCCTGAGGAGCTGCTCTCCCCTTAGCTTTCTTTCCGGCTTTGTACTCCTTGCTGGTATGTGTTTGTCTTCTTGAGTCTCTGACTTCCCCTCCTTTCCCTTACTATAGACCTGTGTCTGATGGACGAAATGGGGCTCGCTCCCCCTGATGGGAACCCTTTTTGTGCTTTCAGTACTTATCGCCTTGCTTGTGTTTAGATTTGGGTTTGTGTTTATTTAAAACAGAACCTTTGATTCTCCTGTCAGTGAAATGTGGACGCTCACATGTGTTGTGTTTCTAAAGCTGCCGTGCCTCCGGGTTGTCGGCTGAATAGCTGTGTCACTGATTTAAAAGAATAAAGGTTTTTGGGGAAAAAAAAAAAAAGAAAAAAAAGAAATGTGCCCTAAGTTTTCTTTCGGCAGCACTAATCATAATTTCTATGGCAAAATGAACCCCCTCATTTTGTTCCTTTGCAAATTAAATGTTTTAAATGTTACCACTTTATTCCAATCAAGATGGCTTTAGGTGTGCCATACCTTTGTCATAAGTAAGACTGTTAGCGCTCTAGTTGTTCTTTAAAACACTCTGGGATTTCTGTCATTGAGCTATACTTGGGCTACATCTCGGTGATATTTGTGCTACATTTGGGCTCTTTTGTCTCTGGTGGCCATCTTGGGAGACTTGTTATGAAGTTTCCTAATTTCCTCATTTACTGCAGTCTCCTCAGTAGGCATACTGTCAGTTTTTTACTTTGATTCAAGGAAGAAGGCATTCAGATGTGTCACACATTTGCCATAAATTCAGAATGTTAGCACTCTAGTTGCTCATTAGATCACTGTAGTAAAGCTACTGCTCACCAGGGAAGTCTGCTGCTGGTATTGAAAGTGCATGTTTCAATCTGCATGTCAGAATTCTTTATTGAAATAGAAGAGGATTTGAGAAGTCACTCAAAATGTGCCCTAATTTTCTTTCTGCAGCACTAATCATACATTCTATGGGAAAATGAACACTCTCATTTTGTTCCTTTTTAAATTAAATGTTTTAAATGTTACCACTTTATTCCAATCAAGATTGCTTCAGGTGTGCCATACCTTTGTCATAAGTAAGACTGTTAGCGCTCTCGCTGTTCTTTGGAACACTCTGGGAAGCTGCAGTAGAACACAAAGGAATCAACTGACAGTCTCTGCCCTTGTTGGATGTACATGTTTTACTGAGAATGTCAGACTTCATTCTCACATGACTGAGAAAGATAATGTGAATTTACAGAAAATATGCTCTCAGTTTAGCTTATAGATCACCTTCCAAACCTCTGTGCGAAAAGCATGTGAAAATAGTTTTCTCTCAAAGATGATTCATGATATCCCAGCAGAAGGCTTTTTCACATGGTAAAATCACCTTAGAACATACCACAATTCCTAAAATGAGTATGGTACCATCAACAAATGATTTATAATGTAACTAAAGTCTTAAAATCTTCTATTAACTGCAATGCTTTTTAATGAGGTGCTATCATGTATATTGGGCCCAAGATGGCTGCCAACACTTCTTGGATGAAGTGCTGACAGCCAATCAGATCTCACAATGAGATGTGTGGTTAGGCTCCGCCCAGATATGTATATGATTTTACTTTTGATTTTCTCAGGAACTACTGAACGGATTTACACCATATATGCAAAAGGCACATGCCTGACCTGAGGACTACCTCTTTGCCAAATTTCAAGTAATTCTGTTCAGCCGTTCGGGCTGTACCTTCGACTAAAGGTCCTATGGGAAAATGCATGGGGAAAACGCGTTTTGGGACCCCCCTTTTTTCTCAGCCCCCACTTGACGAATCACCCCAAGACTTTCAGGGTAGGAGCTGAGCGGAGCGCCCCATTAGTTTTGAAAATTTCACGAACATAAGTCAACCGGCGCCAAAGTTATTCAAAATAGAATTTTCAGATTTCCTATGGGAACTCGGTCCTAACTATAACTATCTACTGGCGACCGCCAGTAGATAATATATATCACTATATATATATTATCTCTATATATCTCTCTCTCTCTCTCTATATATATGTATATATATATATATATATATATATATATATATATATAGATTGAAAACAATGCCAAACTCTGACTAATCGGATTTATCGTAACTACATCTGCCATGCCTAGGATTATTGTGATCTTATGTATTATATACACATCTACTACAAGTTTGATTATTGTTTTATGATTAAGTGTGCTAATTAATTTTCACTATCAAAATATAGAAAAGTATATATTATCTGCTAGATGTGTTTTTAATCAGAGACTCATTGCAAGTTAGGTCGTTATACAAATATGATTTCAATGGTTCTGATAGATGTACAATCTTGACCGACTGAGAACATCTTGACAAGATATACCAAACCTGACATGAGCAACCACTATGGTGCATTAAACTCAATCCAGTATATCACTATTTAGATGTATACACCAGCAATTGTCCCTTGTCAATATATTACTATCATGAGACGAACAGGTATTTACAAGTAACGATATTAACCTCTTATCATGAACCACTATTGGTGCATTAGTTTACATTTGCAGGGTTTATATGTTACTATTGTCTCTAACAAATATATGTGTTATAATGAGAGTATGGTAATAGAACGTATCTCTGTTGGCACATGATCATTTATATCATTATTCAGTAGAATTCTTCTTTATGTACACACTTGTTCAGAACCTATATACTGTAACACTATAAACACGACCGTTATATTTCACCATTCCAATATGGCCGCGATGTTAGTCACAGTGGATCAGTATTTACGCTGCTAATAACTTTCTTTTGTGTCAATTGTTTGGCTACTTATGGTTTCAAAACTTTATTGTAAATTGTGTGATCAAGACAGCCGTTGCTGTCGAAACGCGTTACCGATTAAACCTGTAACTTGGCGTTATCTCCTGAGTGTGCGTGTTATCTGTTCTACGAATTTGGGATATATATATATATATATATATATTATCTACTGGCGGTCGCCAGTAGATAGTTATAGTCAGGACCGTGTTTCCATAGGAAATCCGCAACATTCTATTTGGAATAACTTTGGCGCCGGTTGACGAATCCTCGCGTTTTTTTCAAAACGAATGGGGCGCTACGCTCCGCTCCTACCCTGAAAGTCTCGGGGGGATCCGTCAAGCTGGGGCCTGAGAAAAAAGGGGGGTCCCAAAACGCGTTTTCCCCATGCATTTTCCCATAGGACCTTTAGTCCGAGTTACAGCCCGAACGGCTGAACAGAATTACTTGAAATTGGGCAGAGAGGTAGTCCTCAGGTCAGGGATGTGCCTTTTGCAGGTCTGGTGTAAATCTGTTCAGTAGGTCCTGAGAAAATAGCATTTAAATCAATATATATATCTGTAAGTGCGCTCCGTGCGCTTACGGTAAGCTTACCGTATGCGTACGGTGCCGTGCGCGAGCTCAATTCTGATTGGTGGTTACATGACTGTAAACATTCGAATCGGTCGAAATCAGAAAGTATCGGCCGCCATTTTCTGTCTCTCGCACTGAAAAACAAAGGTTGATAACATGAAAAGGGGGCAACGAAAAGAGTTGCAGACTCCCTAGCGTTCGTCAGGGGGTTCACGAAGGACCAAAAAGTATGAAAAATAAATTTAATAATTTTAAAAAAAAATCGCGGAGTGCGCGTACGGTAAGCTTACCGTACGCGTACGGTAAAAAAAAAAAAAAAAAAAAGAATTAACAATCACATTTAATATATAAATCCAAGGACCCCCAAGGGAGAAAAAAACAATTGATATTTTGTAAAAAATGGCGAGGTGTGCACGGTACGAAATGCGCAACGTGGGTGCTCGGTACACGAAGCGCACCGAGTGCCCACATTAGGCAAATGGAGTCCAGCATCAGTTTTGCCACGCACCTGCATGATTATAAATGTTATGCAGCAGGGCTTCCTCGCGGCCATAGAGCAGGACACTGGGCGGAACTGGGCGGAACATTTATAATCATGCAGGTGCGTGGCAAAACTGATGCTGGACTCCATTTGCCTAACTCAGTGAACAAGGGCTGTGTGAGCCCGAAACGCGTTTGACGATCGGAAGGGAAATGCTGATAAAATGACACCATGAAGCTTTGTGCAGTCAGCCAATAAAAGGATTATGAAGCACAACGTGTGGGCGCCTCATGCTTATAGAGCAATTTCTGATGGATTTATGGCGGCCTGCTCTATGGCCGCGAGGAAGCCCTGCTGCTTATCGAGCGGAATCTACAGCGTTGTGAAGGTGTGCGCTGCAAGTGCGATGTGTCCTGTTGGCCTGGACATAAAAGAGCATGACTTTTGTGGTGTTACCACTATGGTTTTAAACAGCGTTAATGATGTGAGGACGGCAGGATCTATGAAAATTAATCAACGGTAGAACTTCATCTACCATGATGCAGTGGTGCACACGCCCACTGGGTGGAACATTTATAATCATGCAGGTGTGTGGCAAAACTGATGCTGGACTCCATTTGCCTCAGTCAGTGAACAAGGGCTGTGTGAGACCGAAACACGTTTGACGATCGGAAGGGAAATGCTGATAAAATGACACCACAAAGCTTTGTGCAGTCAGCCAATAAAAGCATTATGAAGCACATCGTGTGGGCGCCTCATGCTTATAGAGCAATTTCTGATGGATTTATGGCAGCCTGCTCTATGGCCGCGAGGAAGCCCTGCTGCTTATCGAGTGGAATCTACAGCGCTGTGAAGGTGTGCACTGCAAGTGCGATGTGTCCTTTTGGCATGGACATGAAAGAGCATGACTTTCCTGGTGTTACCACTATGGTTTGCTGATAAAATGACACCACAAAGCTTTGTGCAGTCAGCCAATAAAAAGATCATGAAGCACATCGTGTGGGCGCCTCATGCTTATAGAGCAATTTCTGATGGATATATATATATATATATATATATATATATATATATATATATATATATATATATATATATATATATATTATATATATATATATATTACCTACTGGCGGTTGCCAGTAGGTAGTTATAGTTAGAACCTAGTTTCCAAAGGAAAAGCGTTTTTTGGTTTGCCAATATCTTTGCACCGTTTGACAAATCTTCGCAAAACTTTTAAAACTAATGGGTCAGCCTTCTCAGTTCCTTTGTTGAAAGTTTTGGGGTGATTCGTGAAGCGGGGGCCGAGAAAAAATGGGGGGACCCAAAGCGCTTTTTCTCCATGTTAATTTCCATCGGAAATTTTGGACCAGGCTACAGCCCGAACTGCTGAATGGAATTACACCAAATTTGGCAAAAAGGTAGCTCTTGGTTCAGAAAGCGCCCTTTTTTCCAAATGGTGTAAATCCATTCAGTAGTTTCTAAGAAATAAAAAAATACAAAAATTGATATCGGGGCGGAGCCTAACCACACATCTCATTGTGAGATCTGATTGGCTGCCAACACTCCAAACCATGAAGTGTTGGCAGCTGGCTGTTTACTCACAGCGTCTCGTGAGCCACCGGTGCATAGATTTATTGATAAGGGATGTAAGTATAAAAGACTGAATCTGGGCAGGGGCGTAACACAGGCCCCTGCATTACCCATGGTGCGGGGGCCCCCGAGCTGCAGGGAGCCACCTCAGCACAGTACTCAGGGCTGAGCGCTCCGGACTCCGGAGCACCCAACTGAAAAGATGCTGACCGTTTCAGGTCGCCAGTAAGTGCTTCACAGGGGTACCTCACTGGCGCGTGAGTATTCGTGCCTGGTTTCTGTGGTGTCAGGTTCTCGCGTCTCGCTCCGCAGACAGGCCCGCTTCGTCTCTGCACTAAGGTTAGATGGCACATCTCTCCAAAAGAACCGAGCAATAATTACTGCTGACGGTAAATTAGCAGCTTGTAGAAATGTCATTTCTGTGAATTACAGCCTTTATTTAATATCAAAATTAGGGATCCCGTGGGAGGGACAGCTGACAAGGTGTCAGAGAGCACCGGTTAGTGTCAGAGAGCGCAAGGGAGTGACAGGGGCTGGGTGAGAGGGAGAGCACGGCATCACAGCGAGAGTGGGCCAGAGAGAGTGGCCGAGCCTGGGTGGCTGAGTGAAGGACAGAGTGACTGCGAGAGGGACAGCGCTAGTGAGAGACAAAGAGAGTGTGACAGAGAAAAAGTGAACGCGCGAGTTGGTTAGAGTGGCAGAGAGCGTGAGGCAGTGAATGAGAGTCAGTGAGGTAAAGAGACAGTGAGAGCGAGTGAGTAACAGGAAATGATTATGAAAGTAATTGATAACGTAATGGCGAGGGAAAGTGAGAAGGAGTAGGAGGGAGTCACAGACTGTGAGAGAGAGTGAATATGAATGAGAGAGATGGGAGAGATACAGAGAGTAGGTAAGAGACTGTGTGTGGGGACGCGTGAGAGTATCCATTAGAGAGAACGTGTTTGAGCCAGTGCTTTAAACGAGCTGGTCTTGTACCTTTTACATTTGAAAGTTTCAAAGAGATTGGGAGAGAGAACGTGCATCTGAGAGACAGTGAATGCATGCAATTGTGTGAAAGAGAGCAAGAGAGGGGTCAACAGAGGGGAAAGAGGCAAAGTGAATGAGAAAACACGAGAGGCAATGAGTGTGTGTTTGTGAGAGTGTTACAGGGGAGAGAGGGTGGTGACAAGTCTGGCCTTTTCATAGAGGCCTGAAGGTTTAATGGTCACCTAGTAGCCTCAAGGGCATCGATGTCACGTGCTCATCAGAGGCCAGGACACTGGGCGAAGGGTTTGTGACTAAAAGTCAGATCTCCAAAGCCTCTTACTACTCTGCAGTTATCTTTGTCGAGTAGTCAAGGCCAAGCTCATGATGGGGCAGTGGTGGGGAGTAGAGGGGTGTGGGGGGCATGGGATTGAGGGGGCATGACTGTTAAGTCATGGTTCAGGGCCACTGGTATTTTGTGGCACTGGAGGACCAAATTATGTAGCAAGTTGACAAAATCATGCGGCAAAAAAGAAAAATTATATGGTGTGTTGCAGCAAATTTTGTGATAGTACTACGTTTTTATTTTGTAATTTTTACTAGTTAACAGTGTCTCAGGAAAGGTATCTCTTCATTAATATTAGTGTAATAAAGCCAAAAACAGCATTAAGTAACTGGAAGTTGACCAGTCAACATTTGTGACAGGCCTTCCCCTGCGTGGTAACAGGTGTCACTGAGTTTTAAGTAACGTTTTACCTGTTTCAGCAAGAAAAGTTTTTTTTGGGGTGGGGTAAAAGCTGCAGATTATGCTGCAGATGATGGATTATGTGGAAATGCAGTGGATTCATAATTATGCAGAAAATATCACCGTCTCAGATTCACATAATTCCAGTGGCCCTGCTCATATTAAATGACAGATGTAATGCAATCAGAACAAATATGATTGACAAGTCAGAGTTATTTCTTGAAATTAAGTAACTCTTTAATACACACCTGGCCATTATTTAGCAGTAAAAATGATAAAAAATGGTGTTGGTCTGGTGCTTCTAGGAATACAAAATATACTGGTGTAATGCTTGAATTCATCCCAGCCACTGGTTATTCTGGTCCCACTACAGCCCACCGTCCTTTTCCCCACCATACCACCACAAACAGGAGCCATCCATGTGTTAAATCGGTCTTTGACCTTCCCCAGTAGGAGCAGTCCAGCCTGAACTGGCATGTCTGGCTCCTCTGAACAGGGACACAAGCAACCCAGATCAGTTTCACCCTATTTGGGGCTTGTCAGTAGAGTGCAACTTGGATCCAGTGGTACAGTGAGCACGAAATCCATATCTGGTTGTACCTGTCACACATAGAGTGTCGAATTTAGGAAAACAAAACACTGATGTAATGAATGCTAGAATTAATCTCAGTCACTGGTGAGTACATTGAGCACTTGTGTATTTACCATCATGCCACCTCAGAAAGGAACTAGCCATAGGAAATCAGTTTTGGCCATTCTCCAATAGGAACAGTCCAACCCAAACTGCTAATCCCACTCCCTTTTAGACAGGAAAGCAAGCAACCATAGACTGGTATCATCTTGGCTGGGGGTCGTTATTGCACTGAGGAATGTAAAAAAGTGATTGGTAAAAAGGTTGACTTAATCTCAGATACTGGTAATTATTCTGGAGTGCATTCCAGTCCATCGTTCATTTTCACAACATGCCACCTCAGACAGGAACCAGCCATATGAAAATCAATCTTTAGCCTTCCTCAAGGTAGCGGCTGCCGCAAAAGAAAAGAGGGGGAGCCGGGAGACAGAGAATAATAATAATTTTAAAAATGTACCTGTCGCCAGCGGACGCCACTGAGATTCTCTGCTCCCGGCAGTCACTGCAAAAGCACAGGCTCCCCGCCCAATCAAGATGCTGCTCTCATGCTATACCTAGCATGAGAACAGCACCAGGATTTGTCTGAGGCGCCTGGGCTGCTGCTCAGACAGTGCATGGGAGTCTGTGCTGTTTCTCAAACCTGGCTGTGCAACACAGCTAGGTTGGAGAAATAGAAGTGAGTATGTCGGTATGGCCGGCCTGAGACAGCCGGCCAAACTGACATGCGCACTTTACAGTGACCATCACTCCTCCCCCTGATGGCCCAGACCCACCCTACACTGGCATCGGCTCAGTCAGTCAAGAAAAATAAAATGATATTATTGTTTTATTACCATTTTATTTTTCTGTGACTGACTTTGACCAGTGGGGCCACACTCCTCCGCCGAACTGCCAATGCAGGTCCCCTCTGAAAGGGAACTACGAGCAACGAAAGACTGGTTTTGAGCTATTTGTGACTCATCAGTAAGGAGAAGCTTGGCTCCAGAGAGCAGAGGTCCCACATCTAGGCATACCTGTCACTTGGTGTGTTGCACTGGGAAATACTAATTAGTGATGAGTCGAAAACATGATATAATCTCAGTCACTGGTATTTTCTTCAGCCCGTATACTGAGCCATCATTTTTTTGTCCACTATGCCACGTCAGACAGGAACCAGCCACATGCAAATCTGTCTTGACCCTGCTCCAATAGGAACAGTCCAGCCCCAACTGCCAGGCCAGGTTCACTGTGAACAGTTCACAAGCTACCCCAGGCAATTTCACACTGTTTGAGGTTTGTCAGTAGGGTGTAGCTTGGCTTCTGTCATACTTAGGGTGTCACACAGGAATATAAAAAAGTAATGGGTGCAATGCTTTCATTTATATTAGTTACCAGTAATTACTCTCTTTCGGCACCTCATTTGCTTCTTTCTGTACCCCTCTTGCCTCTTTCTGCACCCTTCTTCCCGCTTTCTGCATCCCTCTTGCCTCTTTATTTTCCCCTTTTCACTCTTTCTGCACCTCTCTTGCCACTGTCTGCACACCTGTTCCCTCTTTCTGCATCCCTTTTGCCTGTTTCTGCAACTCTCTTGCCTCTTTCTGCAGTTATCTTGCTTCTTTCTGCAGCTCACTTGCTTTTTTCTGTACCGCTCTTGCCTCTTTCTGCACCCCTCTTCCCTCTTTCTGCTCCTCTCTTGCCTCTTTTTGCACCCTTGTTCCATTTCTGCACCTTTCCTACCTGTCTCTGCACCTGTCTTGCCTCTTTCTGTACCTCTGTTGCTTCTTTCTGTACTTCTCTTGCTCTTTCTGCACCGTTCACGCCTCTTTCAGCACCGCTGTTGCTTCTTTCTGCACTTCTCTTCTTTCTTTCTGTACCCCTCCTGCTTCTTTCTGTACTTGTGTTGCCTCTTTGTGCACCTCTCCTACTTATTTCTGCACCTCTCTTGCCTCTTTTTGCACCTCTGTTGGCTCTTTCTGCACTGCTCTTGCTTCTTTATTCACCTCTTTTTCAAATTTCAGCATCCCTCTTGCTTCTGTCTGCACACCTGTTCCCTCTTTCTGCACCCCTTTTGCCTGTTCTGCAACACTTTTGCTTCTTTCTGTAGTTCTCTTGCCTCCTTCTGTACCTCACTAGCCTATTTTTCCACCTTTGTCCCCTTTCTGCACATTTCCTACCTGTTTCTGCACCTCTCTTGCCTCTTTCTGTACCTCTGTTGCTTCTTTCTGTACTTCTCTTGCTTTTTCTGCGCCCTTTACGCCTCTTTCAACACCTCTGTTGCTTCTTTCTGCACTTCTCTTCCTTCTTTCTGCACCCCTCCTGCCTCTTTCTTTACTTGTCTTGCCTCTATGTGCACCTCTCCTACTTATTTCTGCACCTCTCTTGCCTCTTTTTGCACCGCTTTTGGTTCTTGATGCACTGCTCTTGCTTCTTTATGTACCTCTTCTGCAAATGTCTGCATCACTGTTGCCTCTTTCTGTACCCCTCTTCCCTCTTTCTGTACCTCTCTTGCCTTTGTCTGCACACCTGTTCCCTCTTTCTGCACCACTTTTGCCTGTTTCTGCAACTTTCTTGCCACTTTCTGCATTTCTGTTGCCTCCTTCCCTTGCCTCACTTGCCTCTTTCTGCACTTCTAATGCCTATGTTTGCACCTCTCTTGCTCCTTTCTGTACCCCTGTTGTCTCTTTCTGCACCCCTGTTGTCTCTTTCTGCACTTGTCTTCCCTCTTTCTGCACCTCGCTTGCTTTTTTGTGTACTTCTCTTGCTTCTTTCTGCACCTCTCTTGCTTCATTCTGCACCATTTTTTACATCCCCCTTGCCTCTTTCTGCTGTTTTCCTGCCATTTTCTGCACCTCTCTTGCCTCTTTGTGCACCTCACTTGCCTCTTTCTGCACTTCTCTTGCCTATTTCTGCACCTCTCTTGCATCTTTCTGCACCTCTGTTGCCTCTTTCTGCACCTTACTTGCTTCTTTGTGCATCCCTCTAGCCTCTCTTTGCACCCCTTTTTTCTCTTTCTGCACCCCACTTGCCTCTTTATACACTTCTATTGCCTCTTTCTGCACCTCTCTTGCCCCTTTCTGCACCTCATGCCTCTTTCAGTACCTCTGTTCCTTTTTTCTGCAGATCTCTTGCCCCTTTCCGCACCTCACTTGCCTCTTTCTGCACTTCACTTGCTTCTTTCTGCACCTCTCTTGCCTCTTTCCACACCTCTGTTGCTTCTTTCTGTACTACTCTTTCCTCTTTCTGCACCTCTGACTGAGAGGTAGTTTTAATCCTGCTGCCCTATTATGTACTAGGTCATGCCAATCACAGGGGTACCCCCAACCCATAGTGTACCCTAGTGTATATAGGTGTTTTCACTGTATTCTAAGTGTCTTTCACCATAGCACTGGCTCGGGGCCTGGTTAGTCAGAGTCAGTTACCACCAGTACCAGTCAGCATAAAGTTGGGGGAACTGGACGACTTTGCAACAAGGCTTTTTTTGCACCTCTATTGGTTCTTTCTGCATGTCTCTTGCTTCTTTCAGCACTTTTCTTCGTCTTTCTGGACTTCTGTTGACTCTTTGTGCATTTCTCTTGCTTCTTTCTGCGCCTTTCTTCCTCTTTCTGCACATGTCCTACCTCTGTAGGCATAGTTGGAAATTAGCATTTTAAAATCCTTAGATATTCACTGAAAAAAACATAGGTTTCAGGGACGTTATAGTTAGAAATTAGCATTTAAAAAAAACCTTTGAAATTTACTGAAAACCCCATAGGTTTCAGGGACGTTATAGTTAGAAATTAGCATTTAAAAAACCTTTGAAATTCACTGAAAAACCATAGGTTTCAGGGATGTTATAGTTAGAAATTAGCATTTAAAAAACCTTAGAAATTCACTGAAAAAAACCACAGGTTTCAGGGCCGTTTTTGTTAGTTGGATATTTCACTTGTACAAAGCCAGAGAAATTTGGCCATTATAGTTAGTTGAGCTAACTATAACTTGCGCCCTCGCAATGCCCTGCTGATGATGTCACATACTACATCATTCATGACACAGTCAGTTACATCACTGATTACATCACTGATGACATCTGAAATCACATTACTGATAACATCATCCATGTGATGATCTGATGCACCTCTTCATACCCTAATATAACCTTTGATACAGCCACTCTAAAATACTGACTACCATTTTAGAATCCATAGACATACCAATACCAGTTACTACATACCCACTCACTGATTCCTAGGTCTACACACACACCCACTCATTCACCCATACAGTCACTCATACATGCAGTCACTCATCAATACGGCACTAACATATGTACTCATACACCTATACAGACACTCACAAACCATCACTCATCCATAGAGATACTCACACACCTAGTCAGTCACGCAAAGAATCAATCACACTCCCATTTACTCACCTATACAGTTATACACACACCACATCACTTTTCATACAGATACTAACACATACTTACTCTCTTATACAATCACTGGTACAAGCACACACTCATCCATACAGCCACTCTCACAATCACTCACTCTCACATATAGTCATGTATATACTCCAACACTCACATATACTACTTTTCACATATGTAGTTACTCACACATGTACCACTAAGACATCCATTCACTCACCAACACACCCATACACACACTCACCCACCCACACAGCCCTTCACACATGCAGTGTTGAACCCATACACCCATTGAATCACCCACTCACACATCTATGCACAGAGTCACAAACCCCCCACCCACACACACAGACACTCAGGCACCCACACAGACACTCTAACACCCAATCAATAACCCATGTGGACACTCATAGAGCTACTCACAAACCCATGCAGCCCCTTACACACCAACTAACAGACTGATACAGACATTCACACAGTTTAGTCACTAACCCATGCATTCAGTAAGACACGATTAATCACTCACTTATACAGTCATGCACCTACTAAATCATCTATTCAGACACTTTTACACCCACTCATTCTTCAGTACACCTTGGCATATATATATATATATATATATATTCAATGAAAAAACCAAAGGTTTCACACATGTTATAGTTAGCTGGACATTTCACTCGTAAAAAACCAATGAAATTCCCCCGTTATAGTTAGTTCAGCTAACTATAACTCGCGCGCCCGCAATGCACTACTGATGACGTCACATATTACATCACTCATGACATGGTCACTGACATCACTCATGACATCACTGATGACATCTCAAATGACATCACTGATGACATCACTGATGACATCATCCTTTTGATAGAGTGGCAGACCTCCTCTTCCCCTAATATAACCTTTGATACACACATTCAAAAATAGAAACTAAAATTTTCAAAACAATGGACATACAAATATCAGTTACAACAACCTATTCAGTAATTCTAAGCTCCACATACACATCCACTCATTCACCAACAGTCCTATACAGTCACTCATACATGTACTCACTCATCATATGTACTCATACACCTATACATCCTGTTACACAATGCCACTCATCCATAGAGTTACTCACACACATAGTCACTCATGCTAATAAAGAATCAAACATCCATTTACTTGCATATACAGTTATACACACACCACCACACTCACTTCTACGGAAACTTACACATACTTAGTCTTTTAAACAATCACTTATAGAAACACATACTTATTCATACAGGAACTCTTCCAATCTCTCACTCTCACATATACTCACTTTTATACACCAATAGTCACATATACTAGTTTAAAACATATGTAGTTACTCATAAAGACACTATTGAGACAGTCATTCACTCACTAACACACCCATACACACACTCATCCACCCATACAGTCCTGCACACATGTTGTCTTCAACACATACAAAGAGTGAATCACTCATTCATGCACCTATGCACTACATAATACCCCCCACCGAACCATACAGACACTCAGACTGATACTTAAAAAAACAACTAATAACCTATATAGATACCCATGAAGCTACTCACCAACCCATGCAGCCACTTATACACAAAGTGAGAGACTGATACAGATATTTTCATATTTAAACATTACTCAGTAAGCCATGTATTCACTATGATACACTTAATCAGTCAGTTACACAAAAAAAATTTGAAAAAAAAAGCATCCATTTAGACACTTATATACCCATTTATTCTTCCATTGACCTTGAGATATACATATATAAAACATATTTAATTTTCAGAAAAACACACATTCACTGGATGATGTCATCAGTGATGTCATCAGTGATGTCATTTGAGATGTCATCAGTGATGTCATGAGTGATGTCAGTGACCATATCATGAGTGATGTAATATGTGACGTCATCAGTAGTGCATTGCGGGCGCGCGAGTTATAGTTAGCTGAACTAACTATAACGGGGGAATTTCATTGGTTTTTTATGAGTGAAATGTCCAGCTAACTATAACATGTGTGAAACCTTTGGTTTTTTCATTGAATTTCTAAGGTTTTTTAAATGCTAATTCCTAACTATAACGTGTGTGAAACCCATGGTTTTTTCAGTGAATTTGCAAGGTTTTTTAAATGCTAATTCCTAACTATAACGTGTGTGAAACCCATGGTTTTTTCAGTGAATTTGCAAAGTTTTTTAAATGCTAATTTTTTTTTTTTTTTTTTTTCAATTTTTTTAACATATTTTTATTTTAATTTTCTATCCTTTTTTAAAGACTATGGTTAAATTTTAAAAATTCTACAATATGTTTTTTTTTACCATTTTTATAAAATAAACAGGTAAGATTTATTAGTATACCATATTGGGTTTTTTTTCCCCTTTTTTTTTTTTTTTATTTTTTTTTTAACGTGCGCGTACGGTAAGCGCACGTCTTGCTTTCATTACGTTAGATTTCTACGCTGTTTGCGTTCATTTACGCAATTTGCGTCGACGTGCGTCACGCGCGCGTAGCGCGTAACGCGTACGCTGCACGCGCTTGTTACGCGGAAGTGAAGGGGCGTGCCTGTTTTGCGCATGCGCGCGAGCGCGTGTCTTTTTTACGCGCATGCATACTTTTACCGTAAGCGCACCGTAAGCGTAACGTACGCGCACGGTGGGTCATGTGATCATGAAACACAACTTTTGATTGGTTGAAACTACTTTCAGTTCTAGAACTCTCCTACACCACACCCATTCCCCTCATTTCTGCTTGTGATCCCTTAGGAGAAGGAGCTGAGTTGTCTTTGTGATACGATGGCAGAACAGCAGAACTCTTCTGAGAGTGAGGCTAGCAGCACTACCTTGAGGCAGAGAAGGAGGAAACAAAAGAGCTCTTTCATATGGGAGTATTTTTCTTTTCCAGAGGACAAGAAAAAGGTAAATGCACCCTTAGTGACTTGTAAGCTTTGTGGCCGTGTACTTTCAAGAGGGAATCCCAACAAGAAGTATTCCTTCGGGAATCACACCATGTTGAGACACCTTCAAGATGTACACGGTAGGACATTTGCTCGACATACTGAAGGTAACCCTTCAGTAAGTCAACCAAGCACATCCACAGCAGCTCAGCCTGGTCCATCATCTGCAGTGCCGAGTCCATCTTCGGCAGGTCAGCTGAGCCCTTCATCTGTGGGGGGAGCATCTCCTTTTTCTCGTCCTCTGGAAATCAACCATCGGTTTTCGAGGGTTTTAGTTCGGTGCGCCACTTGTCATGATCTAATTTGTCATAGGGAGACCAGTGTTGCCCTAGTGAACAATTTAATAGATCAGCACATTTGTCGTAGAGACTAATATTCCCACTCTTTCTTTCCTCTGTCCCTGCATGAACACAACGGCTCTTTTAAGAGCCAACCTTACCTTTGAACTTTTTTTTATATATTTTTGAAAACTTTTTTTAATTTTTTTTTTTACCGTACGCGTACGGTACGCGTAATGTTTTTTTTTTTTTTTTTTAAAACACTAAAAATCAATTATCACATTACAAGGTCCTTGAGAGACTACAATGAAAAATTGAAAATTTGATTGTGGAGAAGTGGAAAAAAGGGACCATGAAATTTTTGACTTACCATACCCACTCAAAAAATTATTTATTAATTTAATTTTAATTTTAATTGCTTTAAAAATGGTTCAAGTTTTCGAAAATTTTCTATCTCAATCTGAAAAAAAAGAAAAAAGTATTAATATTTAATAAAACATTTTATAATACAGTACACATATTTACATATTTTCCCCAAAAAATGTTTGCCTTTTTTTTGCTGTTTTCAGAATATATTGCATTTCACTATACATTGTGAAAGCAATTGCATTCATCATTTAACAGCGGGCAAAAAAATGCTAAGAGTCTGCTTCTGCATAAAAAAATAGCTCCCCCTTTCCATCTATTGCAAATGTAAAATCACCAGAGCAATACCAAACACCTTTCTGAGACCAGCAACATGTGTAACCTGGGTGACTGACTACACTCCAGCAAGGGCAACCAGCCTTACTGATGCTGAATGTATTTGCATTACTGACTGAAACCTCAAACCCCACTCGGTTGTCATTACTATGCATGATTCCACAGGATAAGCAGCTGGCTGTGTGCTAAGAGTCTGCTTCTGCACAAAAAAATGGCTCCCCCTTTACATCTAATGCAAATGTAAATTCACCAGAGCAATACGCAATAAATCTCTGCCTGTAATTCCTATTTGCACACAGAGTCATGTTTTCTTATTAGTCACAAAACGACATTTCTTTGCCAATTTGAAAGCACACTTACTACTCTTTTTTTTGGCAAGTGATAAACACTTTTACAGACTGACACATTTTGAATCCACTTTTCAGATTCTTAAAAAAGCACATGTCCAAACTGCTTTTTGAAACCAGCAACATCTGTAACCTGGGTGACTGACTACACTCCAGCAAGGGCAACCAGCCTTAGTGATGCTGAATGTATTTGCATTACTGACTGAAACCTCAAACCCCACTCGGTTGTCATTACTGTGCATGATTCCACAGGATAAGCTGCTGGGTGTGTGCTAAGACTCTGCTTCTGCACAAAAAAATACCTCCCCCTTTCCATCTAATGGAAATGTAAAATCACCAGAGCAATACGCAATAAATCTATGCCTGTAATTCCTATTTACACACAGAGTCATGTTTTCACATTAGTCACAAAACGAAATTTCTTTGCCAATTTGAAAGCACACTTACTACTCTTTTTTTTGGCAAGTGATAAACACTTTTACAGACTGACACATTATGAATCCACTTATCAGATTCTGAAAACAACACATGTCCAAACAGCTTTTTGAGACCAGCAACATGTGTAACCTGGGTGACTGACTACACTCCAGCAAGGGCAACCAGCCTTAGTGATGCTGAATGTATTTGCATTACTGACTGAAACCTCAAACCCCACTCGGTTGTGAATACTATGCATGATTCCACAGGATAAGCAGCTGGCTGTGTGCTAAGAGTCTGCTTCTGCATACAAAAAAAATGGCTCCCCCTTTACATCTAATGCAAATGTAAAATCACCAGAGCAAAACGCAATAAATCTCTGCCTGTAATTCCTATTTGCACACAGAGTCATGTTTTCATATTAGTCACAAAACGAAATTTCTTTGCCAATTTGAAAGCACACTTACTACTCTTTTTTTTGGCAAGTGATAAACACTTTTACAGACTGACACATTTGGAATCCACTTTTCAGATTCTGAAAACAGCACATGTCCAAACTGCTTTTTAAAACCAGCACCATGTGTAACCTGGGTGACTGTCTACACTCCAGCAAGGGCAACCAGCCTTAGTGATGCTGAATGTATTTGCATTATTGACTGAAACCTCAAACCCCACTCGGTTGTGAATACTATGCATGATTCCACAGGATAAGCAGCTGGCTGTGTGCTAAGAGTCTGCTTCTGCATACAAAAAAATGGCTCCCCCTTTACATCTAATGCAAATGTAAAATCACCAGAGCAATACGCAATAAATCTCTGCCTGTAATTCCTATTTGCACACAGAGTCATGTTTTCATATTAATCACAAAACGAAATTTCTTTGCCAATTTGAAAGCACACTTACTACTCTTTTTTTTGGCAAGTGATAAACACTTTTACAGACTGACACATTTTGAATCCACTTTTCAGATTCTGAAAACAGCACATGTCCAAACTGCTTTTTGAAACCAGCACCATGTGTAACCTGGGTGACTGACTACACTCCAGCAAGGGCAACCAGCCTTACTGATGCTGAATGTATTTGCATTACTAACTGAAACCTCAAACCCCACTCGGTTGTGAATACTATCCATGATTCCACAGAATAACCAGCTGGCTGTGTGCTAAGAGTCTGCTTCTGCATAAAAAAATACCTCCCCCTTTCCATCTAACGCAAATGTAAAATCACCAGAGCAATACCAAACAGCTTTCTGAGACCAGCAACATGTGTAACCTGGGTGACTCACTACACTCCAGCAAGAGCAACCAGCCTTACTGATGCTGAATGTATTTGCATTACTGAGTGCAACCTCAAACCCTTAAAGTATTCCTTATTTTTACCAGTACACCTTAATTTATCGTGAAAACATAGTCCATATTATTTTACATGTTCCTCACATTTAAATTTCTCCCAAAACAGAAAATAATAAACACAACTTCAACAAAAGGAATTCCAATTCTATTATTCATTTCTTAATTTACCATATACATCCCCTCTCAAACTCTAAACTCACCTTTAAAATTAGTTAGTTGTGAAAGAAATGTGGCACTCAAACAGCAGATTATCAGAGCCAGGATCTCTGTTCTTTACACCTCTCTCCTCTCAGCAGAACCAGATAATGGCAAACTTTCCCTCTCTTTTTCCACACATAGGTGCCGATCACGATCCGGTAAAAAATGTCCCCGTGCGACTCGTATCGGGTCTTTTTACCGTACGAATCGTACAAGTGCCGTACGAACTGGCAATCACGATTCGCATGGTAAAAAGTCCATACGAACCGCACTGGGAATCATTCCCCACACGTCCTCGGGTCGGAAAATGTGTCCGACACGTCCTCGGACGATTTACCTTACAAACGTGAAAAGCCAAGTCCGACCGAGGAATCACGATCCATCCCGTGCGTCCGAGCGTACAACCGTATGGAAAAAACACCGTCCGCACTGAACTCCTATAGCAACCATGGAGACATGTGCCCGCATACGCGCCCAACACTCCCCCCAGCCCCCGTACGTCCGACACGTACCCCCCGTGTATGTATACCCCCACCCGTCTAGGTACACCCCAGTACGTTCAAGTCGTACCCCCACCCCAGTACGTGTCGTACCACCGTGAACCTACACCCCAGTACGTTCGAGCCCCACCCCCACCCCAGTACATGTCATACCCCCGTGTACCTACACCCCAGTACGTTCGAGCCCCACCCCCACCCCAGTACGTGTCATACCCCCCGTGTACCTACACCCCAGTACGTTCCAGTCGTACCCCCACCCCAGTACGTGTCGTACCACCGTGAACCTACACCCCAGTACGTTCCAGTCGTACCCCCACCCCAGTACGTGTCGTACCACCGTGAACCTACACCCCAGTACGTTCGAGCCCCACCCCCACCCCAGTACGTGTCATACCCCCGTGTACCTACACCCCAGTACGTTCGAGCCCCACCCCCACCCCAGTACATGTCATACCCCCCGTGTACCTACACCCCAGTACGTTCCAGTCGTACCCCCACCCCAGTACGTGTCGTACCACCGTGTACCCAGTACGTTCGAGTCCTACCCCCACCCCTGTACGTGTCGAACCACCGTGTATGTACATCCCAGTACGTTCGAGTCCTACCCCCAACACAACCTCCTAACTACGGAGCGCACCCCAGGCACCAACATCAAACCGCATGTACGAGTCGTACCAAGCCACACACAAGGACAGCACCGTACAACCAAATGGCCCATGTACACACCGTACACACGCTCAAAACACACGGACACAACCAGGACACAACAAAACAACACAACAATACACCATTCGAATGGCACAAAGCCACTAAACATGGCCAAAAAACACCAAAACAACACCTTCACTGACCTGCAACTGCCAAAAACAAACAGAGGCCCAATACACCACCACTCCTTATAACCAACCCACCCACAATTCAAACACAGCCACACCCACCAATGGACCAATAAAAGGGCCCACACACACAAACCATGAGCCTTTGCAACAGACCCACTGCTGCCAGACCCCCCAGACAACCCACAGCACCAGACCTCAACCTTTACTACACCTTACACTTGCACACCTTCACACAACCACCTTCACAAACACACCCTCATCACATTCACACACACACGCACCTGCACAACCACACCCACACACCCACAACCATCCACACACCACCCCCACCATCCACACCCCCCCACCATCCACACCCCTCATCATGCCCACTACCAAGAATCCAAAGTTCAGTAACCGAGAGTTGGAGGTTCTTGTTGATCAAATCCTCAGAGTCGAGCCACAGATCTTTGGAACATTGGTCAGAAACACCAGCCAGGCAGCAAAAACAGCCATGTGGCAGACCATCGTCGATGCTGTGAATGCTGTTGCGGACACCAGACGGACCAGGCAGGAATGCCAGAACTGGTGGTACGATCTGCGGAGGAGGGTCCGAGCCAAGAGGCAGGATGAACACGACCAGGCCAACGCCACCGGAGGAGGGCCCTCCCACAGACCCGTACACTACCATCCCTGGGAGGAGAGGGTGATGGCCATACTGCCGGTGGAGGCAGTAGAAGGATTAGAAGGACTCCGAGACCCGGGTGAGTACACAAACAACGCACCTCACATGGGGGGAACGGCATCCACAACCAACATCACTAACAGGCACGCAACCACCACAAGCCATCGCATGACTCAACCACACTCCATGAGCACGCACATGCCACTGCTGCCACCATGCCCCATGCACCCAGCTGGACAATGTCAAGTCACAGGCCACAGAAGACAACAACACATGACACGGTAACCCGGATGGCGGGAGGCTGGGCCCAAAAAAGCACATAGTGCAACTCAGAAGCAGACAACAATTCACTCTACCCATATGGCCTAGGTCACAGCCAGACAAACAGTGTGTCCCAACACAGGAATGACTTGCCAGCAAATGGCGGACGCCTTGCATCAACACATGGGGTGAAGGCACTGTTTAGCACATGACAGCAGCTAATGAACAGCCAACATTGTGAAAGAGTGGCAGCACACACCACCACAGCAGCAGCGCACAGACACACATCACACCCAATGGGTGCCTGGAGATCAGAAACAAACTCACATCAACAAGCCAAGGGCCACTCAAAGATCTGCTAACAGTGTGTGCCCAGGAAGCTGGGCCGAGGTGACAGAGGGTGACACACGGAGGGAGGGAGAGGGGGACAGAGAGGGAGGGAGAGGGGGACAGAGGGAGGGAGAGGGGGACAGAGAGGGAGGGAGACGGACAGAGGGAGGAGGCTGACACACGGAGGGAGGGAGAGGGGGACACAGAGGGAGCGAGACACAGGGAGAGCTAATCAGCCGTGTTGCGTGTGTGAATGTCTGCTCGTCAGCAGGTAGACTGCGTGCATGTAGACAAGGGTGGCCAGTGCCAGAACCCCCCCTCTTCACCATGGCAAAACACAGGGCCATGTCACAACCTGTACACGAGCACAAGGAAAGCTACCTGGATCATATAAGTGTGTGGATCCACTCCATGTGCGCATGTACAGTGCTACACGGAAGGCGCCAATGCATGGCTCGCCACACCTGCCCACTCCACTGCTGACTGCAGTCACAGTTGACGCAGCAAGTAAGACTGTGCCACACATAGTTAAAGGGGCCAAAGTGGTGGCCAAGGGACACACCCATGCACAAGTGCACTGTGAGTGGAATGCAAGACAGATCCTAATTCCAAGAGGAAATGTGCCAACTTTGAAACGGATGAAACATGGATGTTGCATGGACCAAAATTAACATTGTCTCTCTCACACACAGGTCAACGTCATGGTGCACCCCCAACACTGGGGGGAACACTCACAGGACCCGGATCTGCAGGAGCCCGATCCCACCGGCAGCGACCACTCTCACCACTCTGCGGACGACCCCGACCGACCTGGCCCCTCTGGTGTCCAACCACCTGCAGCACCTGCGTCAGGTACAACTGTGCCAACCACCACCCCCACTCCTGCCACATCCCAGGAGACACCCAGGATCCCTGCCCCAACACCACAATGCAGCCAGGCTCGCCAGGAGGGACACAGTGTCCCGGGCACCCAGGAGGAGGCAGGCGACAACGCCAATGCCACCCCTCAGGGGTCCCGGAGACCCCATGTGCCCACAAGTGCAGGCCAGGCGCAAGTGGGCAGGGGTGGTGGGAGTGGAGGACGGCGGAGGCGCGAGCCTGACCAGTTGGCTGGGGATCCGGTATTTTCCCATGTCCGTAACATCCTGGACTCATACCGGCAGGACACCACGGGCATGGCCCAGGTTGTGTCCGTCCTCGAGGGGATCAAGGCCCAGCAGGCCCAGCAACATGCGGAGCTAATTGCCTGTCTACTGGTACACCAACGGAGGATGGAGGACAGACAGGCTGAGCAAGTGACGGCATTCCAGGGGATTCACGCTACACTCCGTCGGATGGCCGACACCATGGCCGACCCTCCCTGTGCCAGAAGGCGGAGAACATCACCACCCACAGGGAGGGATCATGAGGAGGAGGAGGAAACATCCGATGGAGCATCCCAGACGTCGTCACGGCCTGCTGGTGAGCTTCCCCGCAGGAGGCCGGGTCGTCCACAGAAAGGACCGTGAGGGCGGCTGCTACATCACCATCTCCCAGGACACCTGGCCTGGCACCTGGCCCACTGGAGCAACAGCATCACAGCATCAAGAGACATTCTCTGCCACATGGCCCTGCTGGTCACTGGCTGACCAATGTTGACAAAGACTGTGGCATGGACTCTGAGGATTACCCATGGCAAGGACACCAACTCCCCTACTGAACTTTGGATTCCCTAATCCCGGAAAGCCCCTCACTTTGTCCCCCCCCCCCCCAATAATAAATCACACTATGAAGAGTATATGCCTGCTGGTAGCATTATTACCTAACATGTGTCTTGTAAAGTCTAAACATGCCTGAGTCATCTTTTCTCTTCAACCATCCACACCCTGGGGCCTGAGTCTGGCACAGGACACATGGGTCACAGTTCATTAGGCAAGACAGACATGGAGCACCATACACACCCGTGATGGGCACAACCAGCTGAGGGGGTGGCCGAACAACCGTGCTGACACACACATTGAGTACACCAACAGTCATGCGCAGAGGTCAGGGATCCAGTCCAGTGTCCTGGGTGGCACCCAGGTATGTGTAGACAGGTGGCAGAACCATGTCCTGCAAGCTTGAGTCCGGTGGATGCAGAGAATGGGGGCCTGGACAACGTTGGATGCAAGGGGATGGCACATGTCACAATACCCACGCAGTCATGGACATCATGCCCAATACACAGTCACAGCCCACACACACAGCTTGCATCTTGCGAATCGACACATTGACACATAGCCACAATCAGGGAATACCATGCCAGACATGCAGGATGCACCGTGCCAACACACCAGCATTGACTGAGAAGAGGCACCTTGGAGGCATAGGGACACCTTTATTAGTCATGTATTCGGGTTTGCAGAGGCAACTCGAAGTACACATGAACACATCATGTGGAGTGACATGTGGGTCCAACACTGGCACCCCCCTTCTGCAGCACAAATGCGTGATAGCCATGGTACTGGCACACAAGCGTCGGCTAACAGCTAAATACCCACAGCTGCACACGGAGAGCCTGCCATACACCATAGATCCGCTGATGTGGATGTCCCACACCATGTCAAGCCAATGCTAACCGTATGTGTCCGAGGGCAGTGTCACACACATTGATGCCATCATCACAATCCACTATCCCATCACTGATGACTGTCAACCAGGCAGACCATCTATTCAGGTGTACACAGCTGCATGTCGTGTCCCATGGGGATGCGACATGGCTGCAGAGGAACCAAACCCCGACAGGGGCAGTGTGCACACATCGTGAACAACTGCCACACCCAATACACCCCAGATGCATCCCTTACCCCATGGAGACTTCCAAACGTGTCCGTGCCTGTAACGCTGAGTCAGCCCACGATGTCATGTCCATGAGGAATAGCAGTGCCACAACAATGCAACCAGCAAACGGCATGCGCAGGTACCTGGGGAAGAGAGACACACAAGAAGTCAGCCACAAAAAGCACAGCCACTTGCATGTGCATTTACTCGACACATGTATGGATGACAACATGCTAGGTCACAATTATGACTGGGGAAATACTACCATCACTGCCACCATCACTCCAGTGACACACCCACACACACCTCTGACCCACGTGCCATACATGCAGGTGGAGACACACATCACAACGCATGCCACACGGGGACCAATGCGTGCACACTCAGACACTGGTACTCACCACTAAGCAAAGAAGTCGCGTATGAGCCGAGTCCGGATGTCCTCTTGCGGCTCCACATCCTCCACATCACTAGCCCCATTGCCAAGCCCTTCGTCCTCCACGGGTGGATGGTCCTCGTCATGTTGATTCAGGATGAGTGGCACAGCTCTTTCAACTGCCATGTTGTGCAGCATGCAGCAGACCATGAAGATCTTGCAGACCTTCGCCGGGGCATAAGGGAGTGCACCGCCGGTCTTGTGGAGGCACCGGAATCGGCTCTTCAGCATGCCAAACGTCCTCTCTATCACTCGCCTTGTCCGGCCATGGGCGGTGTTATAGCGGAGCTGTGCCGGCGTGATGGGGTTGCGGAGAGGTGTCAGCAGCCAAGGCATGTTGGGATAGCCAGCGTCCCCTACATGGGAAGCACATGGACATCGTTAGAACTGGTGAAGCGGTCGTGCTGGTCGGCTATACAGAATACAGGACAGACAGACTGTACCCACCAACAACACATGCCTGTTCGTTGCGCAGCTGCATCATCATATCAGGCATCCCGCTACGCCTCATGATGTAGGCATCGTGTGCTGATCCTGGGAAACGAGCACAGACATGTGAAATCACCATATTGGACAGACACACCACAAGGGCATTGATGGAGTGGTAGTGCTTCCGATTGCGGTACGCCACCTCCCATGCGTGTGGTGGTACCAAACCTACATGTGTCCCATCTATGGACCCAATGACATGGGGCATCCCTCCCAGGGCATAGAATCCACGCTTGACCTCAGTCATCTGTTCAGGGGTTGGGAACTTGATGAAGTCATCCAGGTGAATCAACATGGCCTCCAAGAAATCATGCAGCACACCGCTGAACATGCTCTGGGACATGCCACCAACATGAGCTATGGTATTTTGGAAGGTACCCGTGGCAAGAAAATGTAGGGCAGCCATTACCTTCAGCTGGGGTGTCAGTGCCGTAGGATACCTGTGCTGCGGTTGCAGGTGTGGTGCCAGTCTCGCCGTCAGCTCCAGGATCAACGGTTGGGTGAAGCGGTAGAGCCGGATCCTGTCATTCTCCTGCATGGCAGCCAAGTCTGGAATTCTTCGGGCAAGAGGCGGCGCTCTGCAGTAATTTGGAAGTGACAAGGAAGAGTGAGTGCACTACGACAACAACTCATGTCTACTGAGCACATGTAAATCTGGCAATACACACATGCTACATAGGGAGTCAGGTATGTGCTACATGCCCAGGACACGTATGGATGCAAGGTGACACTCCTTCCAAGACCCAGCTACACACGGAGATTGAGAACCTCCCCATGCCACGCCATGGGAATAGCTGTGTCCCAGTGCAAGTGAACAGCCCGACGCAAGACAGGAGTGACATACACCCACACATCAGCAGAAGTGGGATGCCGATTGCAGAGACTGGTTGCGGAACACCGGAGCCACAGGTCACATGACATTACACTAGGCCTGCCCACACACCTTGCCATGAAGGTGCACATGTCATGACTCACCACACATTCCTTGTGAGGATGCTGACATGGCCTTGTCACGCTACTCCGTGTCCCATGCATACATGTGCACCTCACATCCGATACCACATGTGGCATGGTGTGCGGAACAGTGTGCAATGACAATCTACACACAGACACATGTTGGTTGCTGCAACGGCTGCAGCTTTTGAGGGTGCTACAACATCAACCTGATGAAAATCCCGGACACATAAATGACATAGTCACATTGTGCACTGTGGGTAGTGACAAGTCATGTGTCATGACCCCTGTACCGGGCATCAAGGGACACTTCCGTGTGTTGGTGTCCGTGCCATGCCAGTGACGCTCACCCCAAGTGCGCAGTACGACATGCACACATGTCAAAGGAGTCAAGGGCATGCCTGGCACACATTGCACCGTCACACAGTACACCTATGCACATCTCATCATACATCTGGTGCCTTCTCCACTCAGGAGGCATGTTCCACATCACAGCCTGTCACACTTGTGCCCCACACATGTAGTAATGCACAGACGATGCCTTGATGTCCATTCCTGGACAAGTATGTCCATCCATGGACAAGTATGTCCGCCCTATTCCTACCTGTGTGTCGCCTATCACCACTGTGATGTGTAAAAACCGCCGTACTGCTGCTAAGAGGGCCTGTGTATGTTCCCAAATCACTGTGGGAGTGCTGCCGTATGTGTACCCATCATGATGGCGAGCGTACAGGCATTTGTACGGTCCGTACCACTACGAGTACGCATACGCGTGCAGACCCATAGTGATAGTGAGCGTAGATGCGTGTGTACGGTCCGTACCACTACGAATACGCATACGCGTGCAGACCCATAGTGATAGTGAGCGTAGATGCGTATGTACGGTCCGTACCACTACGAGTACGCATACGCGTGCAGACCCATAGTGATAGTGAGCGTAGATGCGTGTGTACGGTCCGTACCACTACGAGTACGCATACGCGTGCAGACCCATAGTGATAGTGAGCGTAGATGCGTGTGTACGGCCCTATCACTATGGGTCTGCACGCGTATGCGTACCCGTAGTGGTACGGACCGTACACACGCATCTACGCTCACTATCACTATGGGTCTGCACGCGTATGCGTACCCGTAGTGGTACGGACCGTACACACGCATCTACGCTCACTATCACTATGGGTCTGCACGCGTATGCGTACCCGTAGTGGTACGGACCGTACACACGCATCTACGCTCACTATCACTATGGGTCTGCACGCGTATGCGTACCCGTAGTGGTACGGACCGTACACACGCATCTACGCTCACTATCACTATGGGTCTGCACGCGTATGCGTACTCGTAGTGATAGTGAGCGTACATGCGAGTGTACGGCCCGTACCACTACGAGTACGCATACGCGTGCAGACCCATAGTGATAGTGAACGTAGGCATGCATGTACGGGCCGTTGCCATGCATTTGGGGTGCCCTAGGGCCCCGAAACGCACCGTACCTGTGTGTGATGCTCCAAATTACATAGGGGACAAGTATTAAGGCCTACATGCATGCTGGTTGTCATGGAGACCAAGTTCAAATTTCGAAATTGTTCTGGAAGGTGCACAGCAGAAGTCAGTTGGAATTATTCTACTTTGTTGCAATGTGTTTGTGGGGCTGACATCATGCAGGAGAATGAAACCGATAGAGAACCCACAGACTGCTAGGTTTGAAGGGATTGGTGGAAACATAGGATGCAAATGTGAGTGACCAATCACTCTGTACTCCTGTGCATGAGACTGGGCAGAAGGGCACATATAAGGCAGCCAGGTCCCATGAGGGAGTACTTGCCTGCACATCTTTGCATTCGTCGACCCAGCTGCTGCTACTGATTCCCTGGAACCATGTCAAGGGCTGTGGAGAGGACACAGCCATTCACCCTGGAGGAGAACATGGCTCTGCTGGATGTGATCCTCCCACAGTACTCCATGCTGTATGGGCGACCAGGGTATCAGGTGAGTGCATAGGCCACTGCCACAGACTGTCCCTATGTTGTGACTGTGACTTCTGCCATTGTGTCCAGGTGTAACACACATGCCATGTACTGTCGGGGGAGTCCCAGGGGGGGGGTGCCTGATGTCTCCCAGCAGAGCCCTGAGACAGGAGGGGTGGGGGCCTATCACTCACAGCAGTGCCCTGAGCCAGGAGGGGTGTGTGCAGAGTCCTCCCAGCAGTGCCCTGAGACAGGAGGGGTGGGGGCCTATCACTCACAGCAGTGCCCTGAGACAGGAGGGGTGGGGGCCTATCACTCACAGCAGTGCCCTGAGACAGGAGGGGTGGGTGTGATGCACAGTGTGAGCCTTGATCATTGATTGTGACATTGCCATCATTCCACCTGTGTACCCACTGTGGCACGTACTGCTTTTTCCCTCACCAGGGGATGATGTCCCTATGACAAAGGTGCAATGCGTTGGCTGCATGACATGCCTTGTTGTAACCAGCTAATTTGTACCCATATGTCTCTCTGTGACATGTGGCTGGTGTATTGATGTGGTGTCACTTGTTCCTCCTCACAGGTAGGCGCCACTGCCAAGGAGCAGATCTTGCTGACCGCCGTCAGTGCCGTGAGGGGTGTGGATGGTCGGAGGCGGAGCCTGCCCCAGGTGAGGAAACGCTGGCAGGATATCCGGTGCTGGACGCGGAGGATTGCACGGCTCCTGCTGGGGGACTCACCTGAGAGCCACAAGAACCGCGGCCGCCGCCGTCTGAGCCACCTCCACAGGCGTGTGCTGCCGGTGGTCTTTCCAGACCTGGAGAGGCGCTTACAGGCGATGCAGCAGCCGGAAGGGGGTAGGTACATGTGTGTTTGTTGTGTGTGACCGGCATTTGTAAGGGCACAGTAGCATGAATTCACTGGCAGGGTTTAAAGGTGCTGTGCAGATCCTGTTTGCCCCAGTATAGCGCTGCGCCCCTGCCACCCTTCCCCTCCTTGCAATGTGTTCCCTGGTCTGTGTGTAGTCACACCTTCACAAGGTAATGTAGGCTGGCGCTTTGTCCACGAGAACAATGACTGTAGCATCATGTTTGGGGGTGGTGTGTAACAGGTTGTGGGACCTTGCCTGTGCACTGTCAAGTTCACTGCATGTGGGTTCCATGTCAGTTGGCACTGATGCTGACTCCAGACATGGGAGTTGGTCTCTCATGTGTCATGCCTTACAGCGCGCATGTCCTATGTAGTGGCCTGTGACATGATGTGCATGAGTGTGCGATACACATAGTGCAGGGATGGTGACGTGTGTTGCAGTCATTACCATTCAGTAGCATGTAGTTGCGTGCCCACTACTGTCCCCTGGGGCACCTTTTCCTCAGTGGTGTATGTGTCATCATAAACGTGGACAATTTCAGTGTCTACAGCGTAGGTTGTGCTCTGTGCCATTGTCCCCTGTCACCATGTATATAGACGTGCTATTTTGTACAGGTGTCCACTGTGCAGCCTGACCTGATTGTCCTTCTTCATACTCACAGTTGCCAGTGCCTGTGTGTCTTGTTATACTCATCTGAGGATGGGCACTGGTACCTCATTATTTGTACAGGCGCACCTTGGCTGTTTGGCGTCCAATCTTGCTTTTTGCCTGCCCCTGTGTGTATCACCCAGACTATGAGATGTTGGTGCCACCTGTGTCTCAACAATTTGCCTCGTGTAGGGTCTTGTTGGGGCGGGCAATGCCTATGTGTCAAATCCTGATTTCTACTTGCTGGGTCTGGGCAGTGTGTGATGTGTCTGGACACACACGCAATGTGCAGTGACCGAGTCATGTTGGGCATGTTTTCAGCATTACCTATGCAGCATGTGTCTCAAGTTCATGGATATGGTCCCTGGTCATCGGTATTTTCGCCAACGCTGTGTGGTGCAGATGCAGTGCTGGATTGGCCCCAGGGCCTGGGTGCTATGTCAGACTCCGTTTCCTGTGTTTAGCTATTGTCTCATGCTCTCCATGGTATTTCAGTGGCATGGTGGCTCAACCAACTGTGTGTTTCATGCCCTACATCGGTACCTTGTTTAGTAGATGTTAGGGATCTTCCTTTTCAGGCTATGCAGTGTTACCTATGTCGATTGGACTCATGTGACTGATGTGTACAGCTGTCTGATTAATTTCTGTCTCTCCACCCTGCCCACAGCATCGTCGGGGGACACAGAGGGAGACATGGACACAGGCAAGGCGGAGGGACCGAGCACCAGTGCCAGCCGTGACATCGGGGCTGGCACATCGAGTGGGACAGAGGTGGAGGATAGTGCGGCCGAGGACCTGTCGACTGTCACGTCAGAATACGAAGCTGACAGGTCCGAGGAGGATGTCTCCGAGTGGGCGGTGGCTGCACCAGCAGCTGACAGCGGAACAACACCTCGCACCGCCCCCTCAGTTCCCACCAGCCGCCTCCCACTTGCTCGTGTCCCTTCCCAGCGTGCCCGGTCACAGCATGTCTCCTTCCTGCCAGGCACCGCACCCCCTGCCCCTGTCTCCACTGCTGCCGCCAATGCAGAGTCTGTGGACATCCAGCGGCAACTGCAGGTTGGTCAGGCTGCGATCCTTAATGTCCTCCATGCCCACGGCAAAACCCTCACCAACATCGAGGCTTTCTTGGAGGGCATTCATTCATCGCAGGCTGACCAACGCAACTTGCTGAGGTCCATAGACTCCACACTGACTGCAGCAGTGGGTCTCCTGCAGCGTGACCTCCCCCCACCTACCCCTGCCCCATCCACACTTCCCACTCCCATGCCTGTCCCACGTACACCCAGACGTCGGCATGCACCCACATCAACGGACACGGGCACCACACCAGCAGGGAAGGTCCACCGCACTCCTCCTGACACGCACACACAGGGTGAGGTAGGCACACCCACTGGGTCGGGGGGCAAACGTGTGACACGCAGCCATAGTGGGAGTCCGCATTCCACCAAGTCCACTCCCTCCAAATCCCCTCCCCTCAGCTCTCCTGGCCACATCTCCCCCAAGGACTCCTTCATGGCCGCTCTGTCCCTGAGCCCCACAGTTACACCACCACGCAAGCGGTCAAGGAGGTCCCCGGTCAGGGTGGTTGAGTCTCCCCCCCTGTCTCCACCCTCCCCCGGTGGCGCTGCGACCCATCCCTCTGACCCCCCCCCCTCCTTGGGGCCTGAGGTCCCTTCGGGTGCAGGGGACTCCCTGGAGGACCTTGCAAAGGTGTGTAGTGCCATCCTGGCCTCCGCCTTTGGCACTGACCCACCCCCTATGGTGGAGTCCTCCATCCCTGCACCCACAACGCCGCCCCTTTGCCCTGATGTCCCTGCGGTGCCTGTTGCTTCCCCCCCCCCTGATGCCCTCACCAGTGTGGAAGACGATGCCATTTGACTGTGCAGGCAAGGTAGGGGACACGCATCCCACTGTGTCCCCCATCCAGCTGAGAATCATTGACTGCCCTATGGTCTTTGTGAAGATTGAACTGCCTGCGATCCACGGACATTGTGCTCATGCTGAATAAAGCTTAATTTTGTTTTCATTATCACACTACTGCTATGCTGGTATTGGTGTTGGTGGGGCTGCTACATGGTTTTGGGTGGTGTGTGAGGGTTTGGGTGTATGGGATATGTAGTAGTGTACTGCTCATTGGTGGGACCCTGGGATCTGTGTGCCATCACAAGGTGTTGGCTAACTTTCTTTGTTCATGTAAGCAGTTACTGCATGGTGCACTTGTCCCAGGGTGTATTCCTTCCTCTGTGTACCCAGCTTTCTTCCCTGCAGGGTGTTCCCAATGTTTAGCGCAGAGCTGTGTCTACATGAGCTGTGTGTGTGACGGAGCCCTTCTACTTTGGCCATGCATGCAGGGCCATGTCTCCACCTGCAACAATCGTGGCATCCTTGGTGATCACTGTACTTGTGTGTGGAGTCTGTTGACATGAGTTCATGGGGACATGTTCCCTTGTAGCCAGTATGCATGTGGATAATTCTGGCCTCACACACATGTGTTACACCCCTCCTGTCTCAGGGCACTGCTGGGAGTGATAGGCACCCACCCCTCCTGTCTCAGGGCACTGCTGGGAGGACTCTGCACACACCCCTCCTGTCTCAGGGCACTGCTGGGGGGACTCCACACCCACCCCTCCTGTCTCAGGGCACTGCTGGGAGGACTCCACACCCACCCCTCCTGTCTCAGGGCACTGCTGTTAGTGATAGGCACCCACCCCTCCTGTCTCAGGGCACGGCTGGGAGGACTCTGCACACACCCCTCCTGTCTCAGGGCACTGCTGGGAGGACTCCACACCCACCCCTCCTGTCTCAGGGCACTGCTGGGAGGACTCTGCACACACCCCTCCTGTCTCAGGGCACTGCTGGGAGGACTCCACACCCACCCCTCCTGTCTCAGGGCACTGCTGGGAGTGATAGGCACCCACACCTCCTGTCTCAGGGCACTGCTGTTAGTGATAGGCACCCACCCCTCCTGTCTCAGGGCACTGCTGGGAGGACTCCACACCCACCCCTCCTGTCTCAGGGCACTGCTGGGAGGACTCCACACCCACCCCTCCTGTCTCAGGGCACTGCTGTTAGTGATAGGCACCCACCCCTCCTGTCTCAGGGCACTGCTGGGAGGACTCTGCACACACCCCTCCTGTCTCAGGGCACTGCTGGGAGGACTCCACACCCACCCCTCCTGTCTCAGGGCACTGCTGGGAGTGATAGGCACCAACCCCTCCTGTCTCAGGGCACTGCTGTTAATGATAGGCACCCACCCCTCCTGTCTCAGGGCACTGCTGGGAGGACTCCACACCCACCCCTCCTGTCTCAGGGCACTGCTGTTAGTGATAGGCACCCACCCCTCCTGTCTCAGGGCACTGCTGGGAGGACTCTGCACACACCCCTCCTGTCTCAGGGCACTGCTGGGAGGACTCCACACCCACCCCTCCTGTCTCAGGGCACTGCTGGGAGTGATAGGCACCCACCCCTCCTGTCTCAGGGCACTGCTGTTAGTGATAGGCACCCACCCCTCCTGTCTCAGGGCACTGCTGGGAGGACTCCACACCCACCCCTCCTGTCTCAGGGCACTGCTGGGTGGACTCTGCACACACACCTCCGATTTCAGGATATGTACGCTTGGAACATACACGGTGGGGGTACGCTCAATGCATTCGAGGTGAGGGTACGAGTCTACTTACACTGGTGTGGTGGGGGTACGCTCCATGCATACGCGGGTGAGGGTACGGGTCGTACTTACACTGTTGGGGTGTGGGGTACGCTCCTTGCATACGCGGGTGAGGGTACGGGTCGTACTTACACTGTTGGGATGGGGGGTACGCTCCATGCATACGCGGGTGGGGGTAAGGGTCGTACTTACACTGTTGGGGTGGGGGTACGGTCCGTGAGTCCGCGGGTGAGGGTACGGGTCGTACTTACACTGTTGGGCTGGGGGGTACGCTCCATGCATACGCGGGTGGGGGTACGGGTCGTACTTACACTGTTGGGGTGGGGGGTACGCTCCTTGCATACGCGGGTGAGGGTACGGGTCGTACTTACACTGTTGGGCTGGGGGGTACGCTCATGCATACGCGGGTGGGGGTACGGGTCGTACTTACACTGTTGGGGTAGGGGTACGGTCCGTGAGTCCGCGGGTGGGGGTAGGAGTCGTACTTACACTGGTGGGGGTGGGGGTACGGTCCGTACGTTCGCGGGTGAGGGTTCGAGTCGTACTTACACTGTTGGCATGGAGGGTACGCTCCATGCATACGCGGGTGAGGGTTCGAGTCGTACTTACACTGTTGGCATGGGGGGTACGCTCCATGCATACGCGGGTGGGGGTACGGGTTGTACTTACACTGTTGGGCTGGGGGGTACGCTCCATGCATACGCGGGTGAGGGTTCGAGTCGTACTTACACTGTTGGCATGGGGGTACGCTCCATGCATACGCGGGTGAGGGTACGGGTTGTACTTACACTGTTGGGCTGGGGGGGTACGCTCCATGCATACGCGGGTGGGGGTACGGGTCGTACTTACACTGTTGGGGTGGGGGGTACGCTCCATGCATACGCGGGTGAGGGTACGGGTCGTACTTACACTGTTGGGGTGGGGGGTACGCTCCATGCATACGCGGGTGAGGGTACGGGTCGTAATTACACTGTTGGGGTGGGGGTACGCTCCATGCATACGCGGGTGGGGGTACGGGTCGTACTTTCACTGTTGGGGTGGGGGGTGCGCTCCTTGCATACGGGGTGGGGGTAGGGTCCGTACATATCCATCCCCACGCTATGTGATGCTTGTGCGGCCCGTACCCAGGCCTTTGCCACGTGGGTGCGATCCGTCCCGCCATTGTTGGGGTGACGTGTGTGGGCGTGGTCCGACTCGTACCCACGCTCTTCAGGCGTGGGTACGGGACGTACCTGTCTGGTTGTGTTGCCGGTTCGCGTGGTGACGGACTTCCGTTGTGGCGGTCGCTGGCTTATCAGGACACGCCCCCACCCCCTCGTGGTGACCAGGGCATGGGAGTCAGGTATGTCCAGGCCATGTGTGGTGTGTGACTTATGTGGTTGTTTTGTGGCCTGCCCTGGTCCTGCCACCCCCACCCCACCCCACTTTCCCCCCTCCCTTAGTTATTCTGACCTTCTGCGGCGTCTGCGTCATAACCTGTAGAGGAGGTGGACTGCTATGAGGGCAGGGATGACTCGTAGGTTCGGGTCCATGTCTGTCCGTCGCGTACTGGTACTCCTTGGTCGCGTCGTCCTGTCGCATACGGGTCCTCCTTGATCGCGTCGTCCTGTCGCGTACGGGTCCTCCTTGGTCGCGTGGTCCTGTGTGTCCGTCGCGTACTGGTCCTCCTTGTTCGCGTCGTCGTCTGTCCGTCGCGTACTGGTGGTCCTTGTTCGCGTCGTCCTGATTTCCCGGCAGTTTTTGGCTGGCGCAAAATATTCACCGTGCGGGGTGACGTCGGTGCGAATCGTGATTCCTGGGTCGTGAATGGCTGGCTGCGAGCGTCCCGACGTCAGGTTGGCGCTTTTCCGGATCGCATTGGTAGTTTTTTTTTGGTCGGTCGGGCTTTTTTACGATTCGTACGGTACTGGTGTACCCGTGCGAATCGTAATTCCTTGTTTGTAAAAATTGACGACCGGGTACGCGTCGGACGGAGATTATGCTCCGTCCGACGGTTCGTACCCGGTTTTTGCCGGATCGTGATCGGCACCATATACATGTTAATTTCAAATCTCAGTGCTTCCCCCCTTTTTTCAAATGTAATCACACATTTCTATTGGTTGAAAACCAACCCTTTTCCAAAAGTACCCTTCCCCCAACTTGACTTCTGCCTAGTACCCTTCCCCCAACTTGACTTCTGCCTGCTACCATAGCAACAGCTCATGGAACACTGCTGTGTGGAGTTAGGTCAGAAGTTCGCCACACAATGTTTCATTTCCAAAGAGCAGGAGTGCTTGACTTTTCAAACCTAACAGCAAATCCATAGTACTGTTCTTTGGTAACACATTTTTCTGTACCAATACAAAACATGCTTCTATAAGTTTACACATACAGCCTAGTTTTTATTCTAGAATGGTATGAAACAGCCAATCAGTTCTTTTTTTTATAAAAAAAATATGTATGCCTCCATTTCCAAACTGTCTTTCATTTCTTTTTACCATTCTACTGAATTACACCTCCTGAGTGCATCCAGTTCTCCTTTGAAGATGTTCACAGTGTGGATTGTAGGGCACAGCTATGTCTTCTGGAGTGAAAAGTATGCAGAGAAAACAGATATGGTGAGAGACCTTGCTTTGCCAAATGTAGACATTAAATGGATTGGTCAGAGAGGGTTAAAGTGGCACCAATTGATGCCATTGGTAAAATCCTTCATGCAAATCCAACACCCTGACCTCATAATAGTGCACTGTGGTGGCAATGACCTAGGCACTTTGACTGGGGTAGGTCTGGAAATGCTTATGAAGGAGACCTTTGCACAACTGTTTTCACTTTTCCCTAAAACTGCCTTTGTGTTTTCTAACATATGCCAAAGGCAAAAATGGAACTGGTCCAATCATTTTTGTCCGCAGATTGACAAAGCAAGAAAGCACGTCAACAAATCTGTTTCTGCTTTCCTCCGTGACTATGGTATGGGTTCCATTTACCACAACAACTTGCGTTACGACATGCAAGACATTTATAGAGGAGATGGTGTACACTTCACTGATGAAGGGAACAGAGTCTTCCTCTTGAACCTTAGACTCTGCATCGGTACTTACTTGTAGGTGCCAATAAAAAATCACTTCATAAACACAACGGCTCTTTTTAGAGCCCCCTAATATCTAAACACTTAAATCTGCATTTCATTTCTTTTTTTATTTTTTTTTTACCGTACGCGTACGGTGAGCTTACCGTACGCGTACCCCGCGATTTTTTTTAAAATCAATAAATGTTTTCTTTGTACTTTTCTGTCCTTCTTTGACCCCCTTACAAATGTTAGGGGGTCTGTAACTCTCTTCCTTGCCCCCTTTTCAAGTTATCACCCTTTTTTTTCTGAGTGAAATACACAAAATGGCGGCCGCCGCTTCCTGGTTTCGACCGATTCGAATGTTTACTAAGATCTAAGAGCCAATCAGAATCGCGCTCGCGCACGTCACCATACGCGTACGGTAAGCGCACCGTAAGCGCACCGTAAGCTGGCTCAGATATATATATTGATTTAAAGGCTATTTTCTCAGAATCTACTGAACAGATTTACACCAAACCTACAAAAGGCACTTCCTTGACCTGAGGACTACCTCTCTGCCAAATTTCAAGTAATTCTGTTCAGCCGTTCGGGCTGTAGCTGTGTCTAAAGGTCCTATGGAAAAATGCATGGGAAAAACGCGTTTTGGGACCCCCCTTTTATCTCAGCCCGCGCTTGACGAATCCCCCCGAGACTTTCAGGGTAGGAGCGGAGCGTAGCGCCCCACCTATTTTGAAAAATTCGCAAGGATTCGTCGACCGGCGCCAAAGTTATTCAAAATAGAATGTTGCGGATTTCCTATGGAAACGTGGTCCTAACTATAACTACCTACTGACTGAAACCTATGGTTTTTTCAGTGAAAATATATATATATGTATATATATAAATATATATATATATATATATATATATATATATATATATCATTGCAAATGCTGATTCCTCCTTTTAAAACAGCACGCCGTAGACCTCAATAGTTGCAAAAGCGGTATTTTAATTAAGGCTTCTGACAAAACTCGATGCGTTTCGGGGAAACCCCTTGATCACGAGTAGGTATGTCATTATTTTAGGTGTTTAAATAAACAGTCATGTGATTAAACAACATTGTGAACAGACTTCGACGAGTTACATCACTCGGCATTGTTCAACATAAAAAGTGAAACAAACTTTGCAATATTGTTATTTTTGTGTTTGGAATATTCAGCATAATTATTTGAACATGATTTTTGTCAAATGTGTTTTAAGTAAACTGTACCTTGTCCACAACTTCAACAAAACTTTATTGTCCACATTTCATTTCAATGATGTAGTCCTTATTCCTCAAGGCTTTCGCCTACAAGAGGCTGTATATTTCAATGGACATTTGGCTTTCACTTAAATGGCAACAATCTTGCTCCAGTGGGCATTTTCTAACATGTCACGATGCTTATTTACATAATGTATCTTTACACTTCTGCCTCAGTGGACAAATTAAACTAAAGGAAACATATAATCATTTATACTTCATTTGGCCAATTTCAACTCTTACTAGAGTACTTCATTCAATGAGTGCCTTTGTCGGGCGGCAAAATGATGTTGGTGTTCAAGACAGTGAACAATGATTCATGTTTTTCTTAGCAGCATTCTATTCCACCTAAGATCTCCATGTTGTTCAGTGGATGGCTGGAAAGATTGATGACAGTATTCTGCTCCATTATTTTCTCTGTTGTTGACCCCTTGTCTGACTTCCCATCAGGTTTCCCAAGTCTCCTAGCGATGTTGTGTTTCCTTTTGCGGCGCCTCTGCCTCCTCTTCCACGACCTCGATGAGGTCAGCTGAGGGGTATATATATATATATATATATATATATATATATATATATATATATATATATATATATTCATTCACTGAAAAAAACATAGGTTTCACACACGTTATAGTTACGAATTAGCATTTAAAAAACCTTGCAAATTCACTTCAAAAACTATAGGTTTCACACATGTTATAGTTAGCTGGACATTTCACTCGTAAAAAAACCAATGAAATTCCCCCGTTATAGTTAGTGCAGGCAACTATAACTCACGCGACAGCAATCCTCTGCTGATGACGTCAGATATTACATCACTGTATTTAGACACTTATTTACCCATGTCTTCTTCCATTAATCTTTAGCTATACATATATTACAAATATTTATTTTTCATAAAGACACATATGTCATCAGTGATGTAATATCTGACGTCATCAGCAGAGGATTGCGGTCGCGTGAGTTATAGTTGCCTGCACTAACTATAACGGGGGAATTTCATTGTTTTTTTACGAGTGAAATGTCCAGCTAACTATAACATGTGTGTAACCTATGTTTTTTTAAGTGAATTTGCAAGGTTTTTTAAATGCTAATTCGTAACTATAACGTGTGTGAAACCTATGGTTTTTTCAGTGAATGTGTACGGTTTTTTAAATGCTAAGTTATGTATTTATTAATTTTTTTTTCAGGTTTTTCACTGTGCAAAAAAACTCCTTCTGCTCTCCAGGCCTTTTGACAGGTGGTGTTCTGTGCCGGCGATGCTGGACTGAGAGATTGATTGCAAAACTTAGTAAAGCACACTCTCGTGTGGAATATGCTTGACAGATTACATTTATTTCCAGTTACTCATTTCAACTGCAGACAGTCTTGATCATACAATGTATTAATGCCAACAACTCGTTTACATAGAAACTTTAAATCATAGAAAATGGACTACGATCGTACTGCACATAGTGATTCAAACTTCTGTGGCAGACATCTTATAGTTTATTATATATTACATGTTTAGCAGGAGCACAGTGCCTGAATGCCAGCTGCATTGTATCCTATGCATTAAAGGTAGAATAGGAAATACTAATAAAAAATAGTATTAAACCAAATGGTTGATTAATCCCCATCATCATATGTAAAGCGGAGTCAATATGTTCAGAAAAGTCATATGGAACATATATCAAATCCACGGCGGCCATCTTAGAACCTCCAAACGCCAGTATGCTATCATTTGCATTATACATATAGATGAGCCATGTACATGTGTATGAACTGAGTGTACTTGGTTACACATGAATGCAGAGTGTCTGAACAATTCATCCTTAATTGTGATAATAGTATCTCTATAAATAAAGAGTCAAAAGTAGGAGAGAGAGAAACAAACTTCCTAAACAGTATTCCTGAAGATACATGATTACATACACAATGAGTTTCAACAGAAAGCATGTCACTTTTAGGCGCCAAGTGGTCATAAATATGCTTCTACTATGTTAATGTTTCCTGTTATGAGTTGCCTGCTTAAACCAACTGGTTAAACTTCTACACCTTAAATACATCGGGATAGAAATGGAGTATGGTATGATACATGGGCAGTACTACCTTTATGGTAGCACTACCTTGATGCAAATAATGATGATCATGATGGTGATAACAGAACATTTCAGCATGGTTAGCAGAATTAAGGTACAAATCCTCTGATTCGAAAACAATATAATATGCCAGCTCTGAGAGCATGGAGTTTACAGTTTCAACATCCAAATCATCAGAATGTAATCCAGGTACTATCACATCCCCTTAAACATTAAACACATATGGTATCTACAAGATCTCCGTAGGGCCGAATATGTTGTAAGGAACTTTATTTCAAACAATTGATTCAGTTACTGGAACAGATGAAATGTTCACAGGGAACAAGTCTTGCTTAGCGTAAGGACAATACCCGTCAACCAGTTCTGTAGCAGAGTGTTCTGGAAGGTAGTGGCCATTAATCATCAGGAAAAAACTGTCAGAAAGGCAATCCACAGGAATAGAAAAACAAAGGAAAGTGGTATCCAAACATATATCCAAGCCGGTTCCAGATAAGTGTGTTTCAACCATGAAAAGAAAACACAAATACGTGTAGGAGTAGTGTCTAGAACAGATGAACTATGTAAAGAGTCCAAAGAAAAATCTTCTCGACCTACATGATACCCGGAAGCAGTTAGTTGAAAAACTGGTGCCTCAGGTACCACAACAGGAGCAGAAAAATCCAGAAGAGGTGGCTCTGAAAAAGATGAATTTGTATAAATAACATCAGCTGCAGAAGATGCAGTAGTAAAAACAGTACTCACTTTTGTGAAGTTGCTGGCAGCTGTAGGAATTAACTGTTGTGCATTCTCTGCCCCCCCCCCGCCCCCAGCTGAGGAGAAACAGCTTTGGTGGAGCTCACAAGCTGTAGAGGAATATCCTGGATGGTAGCGAGGGGAGTTAGGGAACTACCAAGGCCTTGTGGCCTACTGTTGAGAATCGGCCACATGATGTAATTTGATGTGATCAATAGAGACAAAACAATTGTCTTTAGAACCAGAAAGTGGTGGCATTAGTGCTCGGTATGATGGGCCAAAGTATTTCTTTACTGCAACCTTCTCTCAAACTAGATCCCCAACTTTTAGAATCCAGTCAGAAGGTTTTGGTTGCTCCTAGATTTCTGCAGAGGCAGACATCTTCAACTGCTTGTTGGATTGTGCATCACAGAAGTTTTGTAGATAATATAAGACAGCACAATGATAATTTACATCAAAGGGTGTGTCTTGCACCACAATGTCTGGACCGTCAAGGTCGGGAATGGACATGTTGATGCTAAAAAGGACCTGGTATGGGTTCCAACCACCCAGAGATCTTTAAGGAAGGTTGTTCAGTAATCACTGCACTTCACACAGGTGGTGGATCCAACCAAGCCCTGTGCCTTTTATTCTAGCTGTTAAGGATTGCTTTAAGTCATGGTTCATGCTCTCCACAACAGAATTGCCCTCGGGCCTACATAGAGAGGAACAATGCACCTGTACCACCAGGGAAGCCATAGTATCATGTTAAGCTTTAGAAGCAAAAGCAGGGCCCTGGTAAAAGTGGAAAATACTGCTTGAATGTAACCTGATAAGACTTGCATGTCTGTAATAACAGTGCAATCGTCAGCCAAACACTGGCCAAAACCCAGAGGAATCAGGAGCAAAAATCTACTTAAACTAAGATAAATTTGAATGCAGTATCCAAAATAAAAGGACCACAGTGGTCCAAATACATGCAGTCAGAATGTTTTTTAGAAATTAAAAGGTGTGTCTATGGTGGACATGCCACTGAGGAGGCTTTAATTCGTTGACAAATATCACAACAAAGGACATACTTTTTGGACTGTTGATATAAACTGTGCCACCAATAATTTTGCTGTAGCAAGAAAATTGTGGCAGCCACATCAGCATGGACAGAAGCAGCACCTTCATGTGCAGCTATCACTAAAGCTAGTCTGTGGTCTTGGCTGAGAATCAATCGATCGTCAACTCCTTGAATAGTCACAAAAGGGATGTTTTGTTCACTTAAATAATATGTATATTTAGAAGGAAAACCCTTAGGTAAGGGGGTGCAGTCCATATTAGCATTAACGGCAGCCAAGTAATCAGAATCTATTCTCGTTTTAGCAACTGCAGATATGGCTGCTTCATCAGCCAGAGAATTCCCTAGAGCATGTGCTCCTACACATTGATGACTCAACGTATGTATAACATGAGTCTGTGGTAACCTATCTTTGAGTTATGGCATTTCAACCCAAAGCATTTTATGCTTGACTGTGTTGCCTTTAGAATCTTTAAATCAATTTTATCACCAATAACATAAATTATCATTAAAGGACTGTACCTAGTAATACGAATCAGACACTATAATTCGGGATCCGTATGTTCAAGTGCAAGAAGCAAAGCTTTTAGTTCAGCCAACAGCGCAATTCAGTCACTTAGGACTGTGTGTGATTTTTTTGTGGTTGTGAGTTCCCGTCCAGCATACCACCAACAACAGTGGCGCATGCCGCCAAATATTGCTGTTTAGAACCTATAACAGGCTGGGCTGAACCATCAGTGTACACAATATATTTAAAGTGGTGAAGAGGTAAGACAGGGGTGGGATGGGGTAAACATACTCATACTGTACAAATTATTGTGTCTGTAAAGACTGGTCAAAGACAAATTCTACATCAACAGCTAACAAGGATGTAGCCCATTGTATCCATCTAAGATGGAGAGTTTTAGCGTTAGGAACGCTAGCCTTTTTGGCAGCCTCTAAGACTGGCAACGGAGTATCAACACTATTGTGTTTCCCTTGTGCAAGTGGCCGCTCTTTAAGAATAGCCATCTGCCCTGCACAGTATTTTTTCAGTGGAGGCAAAAAGCAGTTTCGCACTGGAATATAAATGTGAGTTATATGCCATTGGCACTGTTTCACCTTCATTAGAAGTGATATAGATAAAGCCAATTGCACCCGGTTAAGAAACAGATGACTAGGTTTGTTGTATTTGCATGTGTATGTCAGTGACATGTTGCAAGTGAGTCAGATTGTAAAGATCTGAGTGTGTCAGTGTGTTCTGATGTCCATTGTAAAGTGGAAAAATCAGGGTGAATTAACTCATAAAGTGTTTTAATGCGTTGTGCATACTCAGAAATGTATGTTCTACAAAAATGAAGGAATTCTAGAGAAGATTGTAATTTCTTTAAAAAATTTGGAGGTTGCAATTGTGCCCATTTCTCCAAAAAGTGAGAGGTAAGACTCTTACTCTCCTGTGTGAGTTCAATTCCTAAGGAAAGGACACTTAGAAATGTGATATGAGATTTCTTAAAGTTGAACCTTGTCAGTAAACTGCTTCCCTCCCTGCGCAGCCCCGCCTGGTAACTGCTGCCCATTGCAAGTCCACTGACCCTTGCTGGTTGGTGGTTTGAGGCCATCCACCACTCGCAGGCTCCCCCCTGGGCCTCATCCCTGGTGGCCTACTGGAGAGCATCTTTGCTCTGCTGCTGGTCTGCCTCCTTTCCTTCTGGTTTCTGCCTTGTTTTTCCCTCTGCCTTCTTTGCACACTTTTTACTTTTTCTCTTCTTCCCCTTTTTGCATAATTGCTTTCACTTTTTCAATCTCTTTTCTCTGTGCTGTGCCACTGCCCGACCCCTGCGGCCCACCCCCTTCCAGCTCTGCATTTCCCGCTACCCAGCTGTCCAGCCCTCCCCTCACACTACTTAATTTCGGGCAGCTGTGCGGTGAAAGGAGCAATTTCACTGACCTTGTCAGTGAACTGCTTCTGGTTCTCAGACCTTCCACCAATACAACGCTGGCACCCTCCACGCTCTCAACACCGGACACCACGCCGAGTACCACTTTGCATCGTCGAAGGGCACCTTTCTCCTATCGAAACTGCAGCTGCACCCTTGCCCAGCTCTGCACTCCAGCTCCTCCCGCCACCCGGCCAACCCACAGTGGACCTGATCAGCTGCATCCTCCTCACCACACGCTCCCCCCACAAACATGTCACAGAAATCTGGGACCTCCTCGACTCTGTCTCCCCCGACATCGTCTTCCTCACTGATACCTGGTCGAACCCCAGCTTGGGCCCGGACATCGCCACCACCATCCCTGATGGCTACAAGATCACCTGCAAGGACTGCACCTACCAACCAGAAGGAGGCATCGCCATTGTCTACAAGAAAGCCCTCTGCCTGACCACTCACTCGGACTACCCAACGACAACCTTTTACCTATATTTGTCCTACTTTGCTCTGCATAACGGTTCTAGCATTGACCTTTTACCCAGTTATGTGCTGAATAAATGTCGATTGGTTTCCTTGAAACTAGCCTCATTTATTATGCATGAGCATTCTTAGTAAAATCCCCTGCACATGAAATACATAACAGGCTTAACATACTCTGTACAAAAGTCATAGTAATCTTCATCCTAGGGCAACAGAGCTACTTTGCATAGTTGCAATTATTGATTGAGCCTCATTTACATAATCATACTCACAACATATTGATTGTGGTAGGAACCCTGAGGCTATCTTTGTGGCATAAAAGAAATCCACCTTCGAGGTAGCTAGAGGAGATGCTTCCATGCTGACACAGACACCTAGGTCCCTGCATGCTACTTCAACACGCAGTGGCCTGCCATCCCTTACAGGGTGTCCAACTTGTGACCAAGATGGGGTCCCTCATTCTCTCCCATCAGGTAATGGGGTTGGCTCTTTCCTAGCAGATTCTTGACTTCACACCCACATATATGCTATCTACAATTAGGTACACTTAGGTAGGGTCCGTATCGTAGCAGTATGCTTGATTAATGTTATGTTTATATGCCTGCATATATTCACTGTTTCAGCACAATGGGAGAATTCTACCTTCTATTTACTCTGTTGGAGCTGGTAATCTCTTACGTTAGCTTCTGTCTATTGATTGTCGCAGCAAACATGTTTTATACTAGAATGACTCTAGTTCAATAAATACTTATTGAAAATGTACCCAATGTTTATACTGTGTATCTCTCTAAGACTAAGTAAGCACTATTGACCCAGCAAAAAGTACTATACTATTTCAACAATCCCTGAAGGGTTGTCATGTTCAATGATTGCCAGACACTATTTGGTAAGATTAGGGGGCTTATGGTGGCACCTTGAGTTAGCTGGTCTATAGGCTGACACATCCTTTGGAGGTGCCTGCAATCAGTCTTGGCACCAAGCCCTCAGTTTATGTTGTCAAACAAACTTGCAGATCTTATGTATTTTTGGGAACTACACAACACCATCCTTCTTGGCACCCTCATCCACAGACCTCCTGGTCCCTGCCATCCCTTCACTGACCTCATCATCGACTTCATTGCAGCACAGGCTCTCACATCCACTGATTACATCCTACTCTTCGACCTCAACTTTCACCTGAACAACCCCAATGACCAGAACACTGCATCCCTTCTAGAGAACCTAGCCAACGTCGGACTCAAGCAGCTAGTTACCTCCCCAACCCACGCTCGACCCTGTCTCCACCAGCGAAAACATCACCTCTAGCCACACCTCCAAACTCCTTTGTATCAACCAAAACTGCGTTCATTTTACCTTCACCAAACCCACCGTACACCACCGCACCTACTGCCCCGCCACAACTTGAACAAGGCCACTGATGAACATCTCACTGCCTCCCTCAGCACAACCATACAGCCGACATCCACAGATTCCAATACCTCAGCACTCAACCTCCACCGATTGATCTCTAACTGTTTTGACCTTCTGGCATCCCTCAAGAAAGCACCAGGCATGCAACACTCCAAGAAAGCCAGTTGGTTCACTTTGCCCTCCACAAGTCCAGACGCACCTGTAGACAGCTTGCGAAGAGATGGAGGAACATCAAAACCCTGGAAGTCCACACAGCATTCAAAGCTGCCGTCGCTGCACACCACCTCCTCCTCAAAACTACAAAGAAAACAGTCCTCCAAGACATAATCAATGCACAAAACAGCAAAGAACTCCTTGCCAACTTCAAGGAGTTTGCTAAACCCAAAAGCGAGACCACGGAAGTCCCACTCACCCAAGACCTCTGCAACAAACTTGGCTTCCCACACAAGATCAAGCAGATCTACGACAGCTTCGACACCCAAGACCCACCCATTACTACCGCCACCACCACACGTAATGACGATGCCCCCCAATAGATCCTGCTCAACTGGACCACCCTCACAATGGACGGCACTCTTAAGACCATAAAAAGCATTTACTCAGGAGCCTCCTCAGACCTCTACCCGCACAACATCTTCCACAGACTCACGACCTCCATCGCCCCGAGACTACGCTGCACCATCAACTATTCCATCAAGATCGCCACCTTCCCCGATGACTTGAAACACGCCAAGATCAAATCTCTGCTGAAGAAACTGTGCGCCTACCCAACAGACCTCAAGAATTTCAGACCCATCACCCTGCTCCCCTTCCCAGCCAAGGTCATCAAGAAGACCATCAATACCCAGCTCTACGAGTTCATCGAAGCCAACAGCATCCTGGACAACTCTCAATCTGGCATCCTAAGCAACCAAAGGACAGCCCTCCTCGCCGCCACTGATGACATCTGCACTCTCCTCAATCAGGGTGAAACAGCAGCCCTCATCCTCCTGGACCTCTCAGCCGCCTTTAACACTGTCTCTCACCACACCCTAATTATAAGACTCTATGACGCTGGCATCCGTGACAAAGCACAGGAGTGGATCCGTTCCTTCCTCACAGGTAGAACACAACAAGTCAGACTACCACCATTCCTCTCAGAACCCACAGAGATCGGCTGCAGAGTCCCCCAGGGCTCTTCCCTGAGCCTCACTCTCTTCCATGTCTACATGGCTGTGCTCGTAGCTATAGTCAGGAACCACGGACTCAACATCGTCTCCTACGCCGACGACACCCAGCTGATGCTCTCCCTCACCAACAAGCCCACAATCGCAAGAAACAACTTCCAATTCAGGATGAATGCCGTCACCACTTGAATGAGAGACAGCTTCCTCAAGCTCAACTTGGACAAGACTGAAATCCTCATATTGGGGCCCAACACCTCCGCTTGGGAATGCTCCTACTAGCCCGCCACACTAGGAACCCCCCACACCCTGGACTACACACAAAACCATGGCATCATACTGGACTCCTCCTCCTATGAGCCGCCAGATCAACGCTGTCTCCTCATCATGATTCCACTTTCTTCACCTGATTCACAAGACCTTCAGATGGATCCCCACTGAGACCAGAAAGTCGGTCACCCACGCAGTCATCAGAAGCAGACTCGACTATGGCAACACACTCTACGCAGGTGTCACCCAGAAACTCCTCAGGAAACTACAGAGCTTTCAAAATGCCGCAGCCAGACTGGTTCTAAACATCTCGAACACCTACGAGAACTCAATGGGGACCCAAGAAGGAAGTGGCCCTTAGGGGCCACCTGGGTTACTTACGACCACCTGATATGCCTTCCCAAGAATGAAGAGTCAGTCAGACAGTAGAGAATACAAACAAATGTTATTAGCAATACTCTGCAGAGCAGTCCAATCTGACCTGCACCCTAAGATGTCTGCCGAGGGACTGACCCCCCAACAGTCTGCAATGAGTAATCATTCTTCCCCAAGAAGCCTTCAACCACGCCCACAGTGGAAAGTTACCGGTCTGGACCGAACATGAACAAAGGAGGCACAGAAGGATGGCCTACCACCTGCCAGATGGGTACATGCTATCTGTAATTCGAGGTCACCGCGCTGAGTCTCAGCATCTCCTAACATGGGAGCAGAACTATACACTTGGATAGGTATGCAAGCACAGAAAGGCCTATTCATTAGTAAGTCGGAAAACAGCCTTGAACAGAAAAGAAAATAATAACGAAATACAGTGTTCTGCTGAGGCAAGCAATACGAATAAGGAGGCCTAGTTTAGACACAGCCTAAGCAGCCTAATAAGGATTACGGAGTACAAAATGGAGTCACACTGGCTAACTAAAGCTTGCACGTTGCAAGGATAACTCAGTGGGTTGCATAACATGGATACAAATGGCGTCTATTTAGCCACACACTGCTAACCCAATATAGCATGAAACGAGTGCATTGCAGGAATAGGATTTTTAAACCTAACACCCAGTCAACAAAAGTCACCTTAAAGCACCTCACACATGCCTACAAAGCCCTCCACTACGTTGGACAAGCATACCAGAACCACCACCTCTCATTCCTTGTACCACCAGACCCCCCACTCTGCTCAACTGGCCCTTGCCACTGTCCCTCAGATTCACAAGACCAGGACCAGAGGAAGATCCTTATCCAACCTCAACGCCAAAACCTGGAACACCCTGCCTCTCCAACTTAGACTATCCCTGTTGCTGACCCATTTCAGGAAGGACCTCAAGACTTGGCTCTTCGACTAAACCTCAGCGCCCAATCGGACCTGCTGCCCCCCCCCCCCCCTATCGCCTTGAGACCCTCACAGGGGAGTAGTCGTGCTTAACAAATATAGATTGATTGAACTTATAACCACAGGCAGTGAATCCTAAATTTATACGATCCACTCTTGGTAAGTGACTGTCCAATTTCTGCTTTCAGGAACCTAGATTTTGACTTAAAATACAATTGGATATATGATAGCCAAGTTTGTTTTGCATTTTTTATGGACTATATTGTTAATTACTGCCGTACTGTGTGTCTTTTGTATAACAAAAGTACGTGTATCACTGTTTGAATGTCCGTAGTCTAAGACTATGCAATATGAATGATCCTGTTTCAAAACAGGGAAAAGAGGACTATACATTGGAGAGACACAGGTTTCAATTACACCCTAATGATCCAATTGGGATAGTGTGTCTCTAAAGGGTGCTTTAGTCTCTTATTTAATAGGGTATTGAGGTTGCACTTGCAGGCTGGACCTCATGGGAATCCAGCCGAAATGACTGCAGTATAAATCTGGGGCTTGTGTAGGAGCCCATTCTGCTGCATAAGCTTGTTTGACCTTATCAGGGACAAGAGCAAAAAATGGTGGAAGTGTTACATCCTCACCCTGTGGGGATGTTTGAGCAAAACATAGGGGCCAATCGACCTTTGCTAAAAGGATGTCATAAGACAAAGTTAAATTCTTCCAGAAAAAAATTGCTCTAATGGTGTGTCTCTCTCCAATTGTATGTCCAAGTCATATGACCTATCTGGAGGGGCTATGCGGCTATTTGGGGTTTCAGCTGTAATAAATGTATCAGTTGCTCTCTCTGCCAAAACCTTCTTGCGATTCCGGCACACTATGGTGGCCTTTGCTGTGCTGTCCAGGAGAGTCACTGCCCAACTCCTATTCAGAAGGATGGTTCTCAGAGTTAGTGGCATATTTTGCAGTCATAGCCGCAACCTTCTTTTTCTGAAATTTGGATTTAAATGGAGGATTTCTGTCCTCTTTCTTTATTCTTATGTCAGACGAGAGTTATGCGTCCCTTTTTGATGTCACTTACTCTTCTTGCCTGCTCTCAGATCACCCTCCTCTCTCATACTGCTTTTCAGTGGAGTCCAACAAGGAAAGAGGAGAATGTGTATCAGAACACTGATAATTGTCTGGAGCCTTGATTTTATGGTTTATATCTTTTATTAGTAATCAGATGCATCAAAGGCAGTGGAGAACAGCAATCAAGGCTTCATATTCAGCTTTCACTTAAAGTATAAAAGTGTCCATCGCAAATAACTCCTAGCTTTACATGTGGGTTTTATCGGATAACCAACACAACTGAAAAGGAAAAAAGGGGAAAACAAACCCCCTTCTCACCCCTCCCGCCCCTCCAGTACTCCCCATGTGGGTGTGTTGCCTTTTATTGAAAGGATGTATATCTAAGGCCTCCCCCTACTCAAAGAGCTCTTACTACTCCTTACTACTTCTTCTCCATAAGCTGGAGGATTCTTAAGTATTTGGGACAGGTGAGCTCTCTGAATTCTGTGGACAGGAGAATGAGAAAGGGGTGCCATATCTCATGAAACAAGGCCATGGACACTGTTAGAGTGTAGAACATCCTCTCCATCCCCAATGTATACCATGGTCTGTGGAACCATCCAAGATGTGCAGGGGTGGTAGCAGACCCCCAGTGCGAGAAAATATTCTGGAGTGTGGCTCCCAGGGCCTACCCCCTCTGCCTGCCTCTGTGAGATCTAAGGGAGAAAGTGAATGGGTTTGGTAAGCCCAGGACCGTATAGGCCGGGAAACGGGGAATTTGAGTGTCAACATGCATGTCTATTTCATCTAAAATCTGTGTCCAATATGCAGCATTCTATGGGCTGTCCCAGAGTATGTGTAGAAGTGTGCATGGCAGGCTGCAGCCCCGCCAGCAGTTTGGACTACGTCCTGGATTGCTCTTGTGGAAGCGTACCGGAGTCAAATACCAGTACGTCACTATTTTTGTGGCCATCACCAAGCTATTCTTGTTCCGTGCTGTGTGTCGAGCTCTGAAATATATATCACCCCACTCTTTCGGGGATATGTCCATTCAAAGTTCTCATGCCCATCTAACTTGACTTGGGGTAGGTTGTGTGGGGATGGAATGGCGAAGCAGAACATATAGGTCCGAGTTCAGCCGCTTGTCTGTTGATTTGGTGACTAGCCATTTCTCATGTTTAGTAAGTTGTCTGCTAACCATGAATGTGTTTGTGGGATGCATTAACCAGTGTTGCACCTGGAGGTATCTAAGCCTCTCGGATTCCGGGAGGTTGTATTGTAGGCGCATTTGTGTAAAAGAAAGGATGCCCGTCTCATCAAACATGTGGCCTGCTGCGCAGCATGGTGTTCTGTGCCAGGCCGCGAAAGCCCCACAGAGAAGACCCAGGGTTAAACTGCGATTCTCAAACAGCGATGTCATGGGGGATGGAAACGTGGTGAGCCCTCAGCGACCAGTGATGGAGTCCCAGACGTCCAGAGCGGTCTTTGCGATGGGAGAACCCTTCAAGTTCAGCAGCCTATCTGTTCTATTGAGAAAAGGCACCTCCCAAAGAGTTATCTGTGCCAGTTCCCGATCTTAAAACAACCAATGATTCTCGGACTTCTCTCTGTTCCATTCTACTAGGTACCTCATCTGGGCTGTCTGGAAGTACTTCCTCAAATCTGGAATGCCCCCCCACCCCCGACACCCCATCTGGTCTCATATAGCTTAGGTTCCTCCTTATGCGGGGTCTCGCCCAAAGCAACATGTATCTATGGAGCTCGCTCTGTAACGTGGGTATCGCTCCCCGGGGTGGGTGATACCGGAATCATCTGGAAGAGATATAAAATCTTCGGAAGAATAGACATTTTAATGGCAGCGACTCACCCTAGGAGAGAGAGGCGGTGGTTCTTCCAGCTATGTAGTTCCCCCTTGATTCGTCGCAGGAGTGCATTGTAGTTATTCGCAACGGTCTGTGCTACGGAAGGGCAAGCTAAATCCCCAAGTAGGGTATGGACACTCTCACTCATTTCATTCACCGGGCAGTTCTCTTTCAATGTAGACAGTTGCCCCCCCATCTCTGGTATGCCCAAGGCTTGGGATTTCCCCACATTTACTTGGCATCCCGAAGCTAGCCCGAAGGCGGACAGTCTCCAGAGAAAACCTGTAAGGGATGTGGCAGGGTTGATCAGAGAGGCCAGGATTTTGTCAGCATACAGGCTAACTGTGTGGCTCTTGCTTCCGAAGGGAATTCCCTTGACTTTTGGGGTGTCCCTAATAAGCTGGGTAAGGAGCTCTATGTATAGAGCAAATAACAAGGTTGATAAGGGACACCCCTCTTGTTGAGGAAGGGAAGAGAAGAAACCCTGTTTACCCTGACCACCGCTGTGGGGGAGCGGTAGCAGCTCACCACCCAGGCCTGAAAGCGATTGCTGATTCAGAAGTGAGCTATGGTCTTTTCCATGTATTGCCAGCGAACCATATCGAATGCCTTCTCTGCATCGACTTTCAGGAGAAGGGAGTCCAATCTTGTGTGGTCTGCCTTATCTATGCGGTCCAGAAGGCGCTTCGTGTTGTCGCTGCTCTGCCTACCCTGAATGAATCTGGCCTGGTTTGGATCAATGATGCCCGGCATCATGGGGCCCAAGCAAGCTGCCAGGATGCTCGTAAAAAGCTTGATATCGGGCAGTAAGAGACACAAAGTTGCCTATCTTTCAGAGCTTTGGGATTACTACAATAGCTGCTGCTCACATATTCAAGGGTACCGAACCGGGGTCCCAAAATTAATTCAAAAGGCTTGTGAAGACTGGAGCTAGGACCTGACAGACTGACTTCTAAAAACTAGCAGGGAATCCGTTGTGGCCCGAGGATTTAAATGGTATGAGACGGGAGACAGCGGTGATAACCTCCTCCACCTTGATTGGGGCATCTAACGCAGTGGCATGAGAGTCATCCAACCAACCTTGGAGTGTTTGTCTCCTCCAAATAAGCTTCTATGTGATGTGGTGCTAACGCTTGACTCTTGTACAGCTCTGCATAAAAATTGCAGAACTTGCTTGCTATCTGCTCACGCCCCACTATCTCGCCTCCCCCCTGTGATTTCAGGGACTGAACACTCTTCTGTTGCCTCTGGGCCCTTAACTTGTTTGCTAATAATCTCCCAGGTTTGTCAGCTCCTATGTAAAAAGTGTTTCAGACGAAGGGCTGAATATTGCGCCCTGTCGATGTCAATCCCCTGTCAGTTGAGCCCGCACCGTGCGTAGCTGGAGCATCACCCTGGGAGCCCCCGTGCGACTGTGTATGTGTTTTAGTTGGCTTACTTGAGCTATCAGTTGTTCCCGTTTCTCTCTGCACGTCTTATTGTCAGCTGCTGATATCTCTATAAGCTCCCCCCTGACTACAGCTTTCATGGCTTCCCAGAGCGTGGTAATAGTGATATCAGGGGTGTTGGTCTGTTCAAGGTAGTTGTGGATGGCGTCCGTACTAGCTGCTGCATGACTGTGGGCCTTTGCAGCAGGTTCTCCCTCAATCCCTATGTCCCATACTGAAGTTTCTGCGGAGGTACCTCTAACGTAAGAATCACCGCACTGTGATCTGATAAAGCCGTTGGCTCTATCTCTATGCCCTGTGTAATATGTTGGCTCTCCCTAGTCCCTAACATATAGTCTAGCCGGGCGTAGGTTTTGTGGGCATATGAGTAAAATGTGCATTGGGTAGAGTGTGGGTGCGCTTCCCTCCAGCGATCTAGTAACCCCATGTCCTGTAGCCACTTGCAACTCACTTTAGAAAGAGCCCCCGCCTGGTCAGACCTGGAGCCAGACCTATGCCTGCCAGTGTTGAGGACCAAATTTAGGCCCCCCCTCCCCCACCAGTGTAATGCATTTGTGCGAGGCGATCACCTCAGAGACCGCTGTCTTGAGGAGCTGCTCTTGGCCTGTGCTAAGAATCTGCCTTTGACCTCCGATATTTTGGGGCCCACCTTCCCCTTAAACCTCTGCGAGACTAGTAGAGCGACTCCTGCTTTTTTATCCGAGGTGGAGGAAAATAATTGATGTGAGAACGCTGGTGATTTCAGGCGGTGGCAATCCTTGCTCAACAAGTAAGTCTCCTGAATGAGGCAGATGTCCGCCTCTGTGCTTTCAAAGAATGATATTATCGCCTTCCTCTTAATGGGATTATTTAGGCCCTTGACATTCAGGAAAAGCACCTTAACTGTCTGTGGCACCATACCTAATCTTGGATGAATCCTCTAAGTGACCCCGGTCATCTTTTGTGATACAAATCTCCTGCTGTCCCCTTAACCAAGGCATTACCCTAGTAGAGGCCATTTGTGTCCTTGTGACCCTCCTTATGTGAGTACTGGAACCCCCCAAAACTAGAAACAAAAATAATGGGAACTTAAACAGTCATTTTAAGTCTGAGACATTCAAGTCGAATCCACAAGACCCTGGAAAAGATAAGTCTGAGAATCACGGGGCAAGTCCACAAGTCCCTAGAAAAGATAAACGTTGGAGACGTGTAGTGGCCCATGTGTCAACTCCCCCGGCAGCCCCCGCCCGCTACCATCTCAAACCAACATTTGTAACATTACGATCCTGGGGATTTCATGTTGCTCCGCTGACAGTGACTCCGAAACTGTCTGGCGCTCCTTCACCATGATGGCAGGGTCTGGATTCACGATGTGCTCCCTTGATCGTCCCATTCGGATTCAACGGTCACTACTCCGCTTCGGCCTTGGCTCTCCTTTCCCTGAGTCTTTGTCCGGGGCATCCGCTATTCCCAGGATGTCCTATGTTTCTTGCAGGGACCGAAGATGGAGCAGTTTACCCTTCCACCGAAAGATCAAGCGAAAAGAGTGGCCCCAGGAGTAGGCTATCCTGAGGTTGCGTAGGTGGGCAGTAGCTGTACGGAACTACCGTCATTTCTGAAGCGTGATCATGGCCAGGTCCTCATATAAAGTGGGAGCATGACCCTGGAACTCCAATGGCAGCTTCTCCCTTGCTTTTCGCAGGATCATTTACTTTAGCTGAAAGTTTGGTAGGTATGCTAGAATGGTCGGAAGCGGGTCCGACAGGCGCCATGGCAGGCCCACTCTGTGCTCCCGGTTGATTTTAATATTGTTATCATGTGGGGCATCCAGAATGTAGTTTAAGAGTTCCCTGAGCTATTAAAAGATATCCGAGCCCACTGCCTGCAATGGAACTCCCTTGACTCAGATATTATTCCACCTCGAGCGGTTCTCTAGGTCCTCAGTGTGCACCTGTAGCTCAATTTGTTGCTCCCAGAGGTGAATCACCTCTTGTTGCAGGGAATCCACTTCCTCATCTTGCACCTGTTTACTGTCCTCCACTGCCGCCACTCGGTCCCCAAGGGAATCGACCTCCAGCCAAACTTCTTTGATGTCACTAGAGAGTACCCCTCTCAGGTTCTCTCAAGGATGCAAAAAGGGACTCCAAGAAAGCGATTCTGCTGTCTCATGAGGCTTAGGGTTTCACCGGCCACTCCCCCGGTAGTCCTTAAGGTGGCTAGAGTGGAATCATATATGGGCCTCCAATGCGCCACAAATCCAGGTGTATCGACGGTAGGGGCCCGCTGCTCTTCTGCTCCACCCTTACTCCCTGGTGTCAGTGGCGGGCCTCGGCTTGCTGACTCCTCCACCCTGCTCAGCCTGGTGATGTTCTTCTTGGCCCAGAATGCCCCTCTGTCTCCCACCGATAGGCATAGGATTGTAGTTGCAAGGGACCTGTGTTAGGCCTTATGACTCGAGTGCGACCCCCTCTGATCTCTCCCTCTGCTCGTACGGGGCTGATCACCCCGATCTGGGTGTTGCTTCTGCCTGTGTTCATTGGCCTGTGGTCACAGTGCGGCGATGTCTCGGCTCCCGGGGGTTCAGCCAAGAACAGCTGCGATCCCTCTCATTGCTGCTCTCACCTCTCACACGGTCCACGTCACACTGGCCACGGAGGCCACGCCTGCCCTTCCTCCACTTTGCTCGTCTCTGCCAGGCCAAGGGCTCCGCTTACCCATACCATGGGCCCACTGTACCAGCCGGCTCCAACAAGGGGCTTCTCTAATGCGTATACTCCGGGGCTTCAGTTGCTACCTTCAAGGCGTGGCCAGGATCGTGGCGCTGCAGCCGCCATTACCCCTCCGTCTCGCCTGGCTGCGGCAAAACTCGATGCTGGAGCTACTTCCATCGGTAAGATCTCACCCCCAATCGCAGGACCAGGCGGTAGCCCCCTCAGAAATCACTCTGTGAGACCCCCCCGGACTCAGGGGACACCGCATGCAAGCAGTGGGCAGTGGCAAGCCGGTAGACGAGTACAGACATGTCCTATCTGCTCACCATCTTGGCCACGCCCCGGAGCCTTGATTTTAGAGTGATCACGAAAATCATAGCGCTTCTCATAGGACTCTGAGGGAGGAGAACCTCCACGAGGTTTACCTTCCAGTCGTTGTTTAGATTTATCCCATGTTTTTTTTAACAAACTCACTGTTTTGCTTGGCTACCTTGCCAGTAATAGGTTTGTCAAGGGGTGGTTTAGTAGGTCTGGTTCCAAAATTATTGCATCCTAAGAATGTATACACATCAGCAATAATTATAGGTAGCTTGCGTTCACGGTTGACCAGTGTGAATGCTGTGAGCCTCTGGCGTATAGCCAGTGATGCTGCTTCACCTTTAATGTTTGACAGAATCATTGCCGACACCACAGGAAAATGTCCCATTAGTTTCATTCCCAAATCAAGGGCAGCAGCTGTCCAGTGCTCATTCTGTATTTATTTAACATATCAGGTAAAACTGGCATAGATGGAGTGCCATGACTGATGGTATACACAACTCAAAGACTGTCCCCCACGTGTTGCAATCAACTATTACGGAAACCATTCCATGGGGTAAGCACATACTCAATATTCTGTGCTTGTCTTGTGGTCCTGTATTGGGAAACACAGCTTCAAGGTGTTCGATTTTTTGGGGCGAACCAAAATGGAATTTGTTCACGATTAGTGGGAATTTTGCCCATAACTGAATGGACAATTATAGGACTTATTGTTGGCACTGTGGGCAACTGGGCTTGCCCTGGCAGGCCAGGCTGTGCTGGCACAGGCAGAAAGGTGCATGAAACATATTGATTAAAGCAACTATAAAGTGTAACTAGAGCAATGTACAATGCTCACGTCTGCAAAAGGTTTTGATTAGCTAAGTCTGGGTATGGCGTATATCCAGCTAAAGGTGGCTATTTCCTGCCATCATTACTAAGGGGACCCAAGCGTATGAGTATAGCTACATGTGGGAGAGCGCCCAGGAACCAAGTATGATGTTTCCAATAGGATAAAGTTATTTACATGAGCTTATACAGTCTATATTGTGCTGGTGGTAAAGGTGTTGTATATGTCTGGTATGTGTTAGTATTCCCTTCCGCAGCTGGAAAATCGACCCAAGAATAAAAGACTTCGAAGTGGTAAGCATCGTTGGCTTCAACCACAAAGATAAACTCACAACCTGCATTTGCAAGTTCATGATGCGTTACATGTGCATGGACAACAAGTCTGCAAATAAATGCATTGGCGCAAGTGCTGCAGCCATAAGTAAAACAGAAATGGATACAAAGTGCAATATAAAAATGTTTTTTGCTTTTAGAGTTTCCAAGCTTGAAAAAAAACCAGAATTTGGTGCTCGCTAAACACTATGGCGGATTACTCCCCAACACCACAGATATCTCAAATAATAGGTGTAAGAGCTATCATGGACAAACACAAGCACTACTCAGGAGACCCGTGAATAAGTACCACACTAAACGTTGTCTGAGATCACAGAACATCAGTATATAGGGACTTAGTCACCATACCACATCAGTACCTATGGGCCTGAATCTTGTCTAACTCATAGTGCTTTACCTGCCCTCTTAACCTTTCCAGAGAAAAAAGTATGTTGCAGCCCCAGAACACAAAACTCTAATCCCGCAGGGACCTGCAGTTTCAGGTCATCACCTTTCGTTCTCTCACTCATGCATGTCCATAATAACCAGAAACTAGTCCTGAAAACATTTTAGAATATTTTCTGAAACTATTGTGCTCTATTATGAAACAACTGTGCTGCAACTAAAAAACATACAAATCTTACTGATGTAATTAGCATCACTAATAAACCGTACACAGTATCCCAGATGATGCAACTGGTGCTCGCATACCAGGACCTTTCCTCTGCTAGAAATCTCTTCCTTTGTTTTCAAAATGGCATGTCTCAGTTTATATGATAAGAAATGCCCTACTCAAAAACAGCAGTTGGGTCTTTTCTATTGTGTCTAGGTGTTAGTGTCCGACCACACAGAAAAATAGGGCACAATGTTGTCTGACATTGTACTCAATTTTCTGACTGAATCCCAGCAGAAGAGATGAATAATAAAACATATGCAGCCTATTTATGCAATAATAGCTTGTCTCAAAACAAGCATGTTACTTCGTAACATGTACAAAGGAAAAGTAACCTACAACGTGTTCAATTAGGCTAACATAGGGGAAATCTACAATGGGCCCTATAAGGGACCCACAACAGGAGCTCCGTGCAGACAGGATTCCAAAAGGCTCTCACCGAGGGGGCAGTCCAAAAACATCTGAATACTGCCAGTTCAGAGAGCTGGGCAATGAGGACAAGTCGCTGAAGTTGTAGGGTAGACTGTGTGCAATCTGGACAGCATCAGATAGGCCCTCTGGTGGATGTTGCATTAAATATATTGAATTTATTGAAATTGGGAGTTGCGAGAGACCTTCATGCATAAGTGATCTTATCTCTCTTTGGAAGGCAACTGAAGTCTCAGATCCTGCTCCCACTTCCTCTGCATGTCAGCAAGAGGGTCAATGGTCCTGTCTGGGCTGGCCATTGTTATCAAGGGTATAAGCTTCTTCCCACTGCGAAAAAATGTTGAGTGAGTGGTTGTGGTGGTGAAGGGGTTCACTTGTACTCCTTTTTTTAAAGTTCAATGAAATTTTTATTAGGCAAAGATAAAGGGAGAATCAATACATAATATCAGCTAGGAAGGGGAAGGAAGAGGGAAGAGGGGGGGGGAAAGGAGGGGATAACAAAATACAATATGTAAGAGAGAAATTACAACAAAACAATGATCATGGGCATTTGAAAAGAAGCATAGAAGGTACATCAATCATGAGCTAAACAGCTAACCACAAAAAGAATAAAAACAAAACAGTATGCTAGAAAATCTTGAATGTGGAAAGGGTATCATGGGGGTTTAGGAACTTCTTGTTGAGCAGGCGTTGGACGAAAAGAACGAGCAACACAGTTATCTAAATATAGCGTAATGGGGAGCCATAGATCTGCACGTTTAGTTGCTAATTGAATAGGAAAAACAAAGGCATTATCGAGTCTATGATTGTGACAGACATTATACCAACACGCTTTGAAAGAAATATTAGACGTATTTTTCCAATTAACAGTAATCTGCTGAAAGGCTACAGCCAATAACAAATCAACGATGCGAACATACATGTCTACATTATCCCAGCTAGGAGATAAACTACCCAAAAAAAGGTGAGTGAGAGAAAAAGGAATACAGGGATGAAAAATAACATTGACTTGAGCCCACACCTGTAACCAAAAATCATGCACATGCTTACAAAGAAATATCATGTGAAGTAAGGTAGCATTGGGGGAGCCACACGACCAGCATGTGTCTGGGGTATTTGGAAATCGCTTGTTTAATGTAGAAGGAGTATGAAGTAATCTGTTGTAAATAAAAAATAAGGACTGTGTCAGGGAGGCCGCTCTGGAGGTTTTACGGAGTTTTGCCCATATCTTATCCCATAGAGATATCGGCCAATCTGTTCCGAGATCAATTTCCCACTGATGTTCAACCTTGGATTTAGGTCTGAGCAACTCATGTGTGTGAAGGTATTTATAGATGAGAGAGGCTTTGGGGGTATTGCGGAAGAGAGAGTGAAGTTGAGAAGTAGGGACGTGTGGAACAAGGGGAGGAGGAGAACCTGAGAGCTGCTCATAAACCTCCAGGACAGTAGCTTTAAGTAAAAGATATTTGGGAATAAAGGATAAGGGTAAGCCAAAAGAAGAACGGAGATCAGGAAAGGAGAAAAAGGTGGAGCCAGAGAAGAGCTGCGAGATCCAAATCAAACCTCGGATTCTCCAAGATTTCCAGTAAAAGGGCTTACGACCAATTAAAAGATATTTATTATGCCAAATGGTGGAAGAGAGGAAATCAGCGACGGTCGTAGGGGGACCAGGGGCAGCAGATAGTAAGAGCTTGAGGGTATACTTGTGGATAGGAGTAGGAATCGAAGAGGGTTTACGGGAAAAAGCAAGATATTCTACAAAAGAAAACAGAGAAAGGAGAGTACGTTCAACCTTAATCCACAAAGGACAAGGGGAGGTGGGATCTTGCAGCCAGAGGGAAGCTTGACGTAACAAAAAGGCCTTCTGATATGCAGGAAAGTCAGGAAAGTTGACACCACCCTCAGAAGCAGGACGGATAAGTCTGGCAAGAGACATTCTGTTTTTTTTTTAATTCCACAAAAATGAGGATAACGTTGAGTTCATCTTTTTAAAGAACTTCGCTGGGATGGATACTGGAATATTGGATAACGTATAGAGAATAATGGGGGAGATCATCATTTTGATAGTATCAAGACGACCCCACCAGGACAGGTATAGAGGATGCCACCTTGCAGTGAGGTCCGCAATTTTTTGTGCGCACTTGGACATGCATAAAGAGACAGTGTCTGGAATGTAGGAGGTGATATATAATCACAGATATTTAATATGAGAGGGACACCAAGTAAACTGAGAGTCACTAAATTCTTGTTTGAAAGTAAATTTGGTCAAGGGTAGGATCTCACATTTATCATGATTAAGCTTATACCCAGAGATAGAGGAATAGTTTCGGACTTCGTCCAGAAAAGCAGGGATAGATTCTGCGGGGTTGGAAAGAAAAAGTAAAATATCATCTGCCTTAGCAGCGAGTTTAATATAAAAGTCTGCAACCTGGAAACCATGAATAGCGGGATTCTGACGCAATCTGGACAGAAAAGGTTCTAAAGCAAGGTTGAAGAGAAAGGGGGAAAGAGGGCAACCCTGGCGAACGCCTCTACCTAAATCAAAATAAGAAGAAATTTGACCATTCGCAAATACTGCAGCTCTGGGGTGTGAGTATAACAGGGAGACTAAAGAAATAAATCTAGGGCCAAAACCAAACCAAGTAAGGGTGTGAAAAAGATAGCGCCACTCAACCCGATCAAACGCCTTTTGGGCGTCAAGGGCAATCGCTGCAAGTGAGTGCTGACAACGGGAGGACTTTGACAGGATGTTAAATAAAAGTCTAGTGTTGTCCGTAATATGTCGGCCCTTAACAAACCCGGATTGCTCTTCACCTAGAAGATCGGGGAGAAGGTGATCCAGTCGGACCGCCAATGCTTTAGCGAAAAGTTTGTAGTCAATATTGACTAAGGATATAGGCCTATAATTTTTGCAATATTTTACGTCCTTCCCAGGTTTAGGTATTAAACAAATATGAGCATCTGAAAACGTCCCTGAGGAAGCACCTTGGGCAAGAAAGGTATGAAGAAGGGAATGTAATCGTGGAATCAACAACTTAGAAAAGTGAAGGTAAAATTCGGCGGTAAAACCGTCAGGGCCAGGGGCCTTATTGAGTTTAAGATGTTGCAATGCAGTGAGCAATTCCTTTTGTGTGACGTCAGATTCTAAAGAGGAGAGGTCAAGGGGGAAATTGGATGGTGTGTGAATGGTGGAGAAAAAACGAGCAAGGGAGTTGGGAGAGGGTTGAGTTTCAGATGTGTATAAAGTCTCGTAGAAACGTGAAAACTCAGCAAGAATATCAACATCCATATGTTTCAAGTTGTCATCAGAGTCATAAACAGATTCAATATTTAACTTATTATGTTTAATCTTCAAATAATTAGCTAAGAGCTTCCCTGCTTTGTTCCTTCCCCCATAAAATTTAGCAGTGGACTTCAACAAATACAAGGAGGCATCCTCCGTAGATTTCTCATTAAATTCCATTTTTGCCGCAACTAGGGCTGTCAAGCTATCAGCAGAATGGGAGGTGAAATATGCATGTTCCAATCTCTTAATGTCTGAAAGGAGATTTTTGGTGAACCGTCGAGCAGTTTTGCGTTTGGTCGCAACGTAACTAATAATAAAGTCACGTGCTGCTGCTTTAATGGCATTCCCAGATAGTATGTTCTGGGAGAGCGGTGTTATCATTAATCAGAAAAAAATCATCAAAAAAGGAGGTGAAGGTAGCTGTAAACTTGGGATCAGCAAGAAGGGAGTTATTAAATCGCCATCTTCTGGAGCCAGCAATCTTAGGGAATACATCAACACTTGTAAGAACAGGAGCATGATCTCAAAGCAGTATCGGGCCTATCTCGGAATGTAAAAGTGATTGAGCAAGGTTGTGGGAGACAAAGACATAGTCTAGTCGTGACTGGGAGCAATGACAGGGAGAATAAAAAGTGTACTCCCGTAGTTTTGGATTGCAAAGACGCCAAGAGTCTACTAACTTATGCTGCGAAATAGCATGACTAAACAGCTTGTGAGGTTTGTTAGGAATATAGGGGGTCTTGGATATCCTATCAATAAAGGGATCAAGAGGTTGATTACAATCCCCCGCCAGAATAAAATTGTAGTCCATACATTTAGTTAGGAGTGGAGAGAAATCAGCCCAAAAAGAAGGTTCACCCGTGGTAGGGCCATAAACACTAAGGAGAGAGATTGGAACACCTCTAAGTGATAGCTTGACATAAACCCACCTACCAAAAGCATCAGATTCTTGGGTATGAACCTGAAAGGGGAGAGACTTGCGACAAAGGATTGCCACACCATTCCATTTGCCATCACCCTGCGAATAAAAGAGTTCGCCCACCCATCCACGTTTGAGCTTAACAGATTCTACATCAGTTAAATGCGTTTCTTGGAGGAATGCAATATCAACGTTCAATTTGTCTAGATGTGACAAAATCCTTTGACGTTTAATCGGGGAAGTAATACCCTTCACATTCCATGACAATATATTTAATGACATAACAGTAACATTTCCACAAAGAATGTGGAAAACATGACTAATGAATGAAAAACCCATGAAAAGGAGAGAAGACATAAAGAAAGAAGAAAAACCAGTGTAGATATGCTGAAGTAGAAGAAAAGAAGGGGGTAAACAAGAGCATGCGCACTAGCAAAAAAAGAAGAATATAAGGAAACAGTATAAAAAGTTAAACAGAAAGCCAGAAATAAGGAAGCAGTTGAGAGACAAATGTACCTAGAGAGACAGGGAATGCAACTCTTACACAAGCAAAAGGTTCCGATCCGAAGTAGGAAGACAAGATAGAAACATGTGGACAAAAATTAGAACAAGGGAAGAGAAAAGAGGGAGAAATAGAAGGAAAAATCATCGGATGCACAGGGAAGACAAATGAGGGAATAAAGAAAGAACATACCTACAAAGGAAGGGTGCGAGAAAGGGTGGAGGAGGGAAGGAACCACATGGGTGAGGCAGCACATCCAGGAGCAACGAAGCAGGGACCGGGAGACATCATTAAACACGAAAAAAATTCCTGTAAGATGAAAAAGAAGAACAAAGGATTAAGACATATCAGGAGATTATGTTGAAATCATGACTAACAAGTAGAACAAGGGACAGCCATCATGCATAAACAATAAAGCACCGGCAAAGTGGATATCCGAAGAATCAGAAGAACTCAGGTTAACTGCAACCAAGAGCAAGTCTCTGAAAAAGAACAGGATAGAAGAAAAGAAAAAGCAACAGCCATAAGAGAGTCATAAAAGCACTAGTCAACCAGGAGCAGAGGATGATGGTCCGGAGGCATCCATGGTAGATGATTTGTGCGCATTGATGAAGCTTTGTAAGCGCACTGGATCTTCATAGGTTGTAGTCTTATTATTATAGGTAACTTTGAATAAACACGGGTGATAAAGGCCGTATCGTGCTCCCATCGCACGTAGGTCTTCTCTTAAGCTCAGAAAAACCTTGCGACAATTGGCGGCGGCCTTAGCATAATCCTGTGCAAAGAACAGGGACGAGCCAGACCAAGTCAGATTCGGAGAGGATTTGGCCGCCGCCAATACCATCAAGAGATCTGTATATTCCAAAAAGTAGATGATGACCCCTCTAGGCCTCTGTGAGGAAGAAGCAGAAGAAGATGGCCGACCCAGTCTATGAGCACGTTGAATGTTGAGGGCCTTGTCCTGTGACAGATGCAGGAGCTTGGGGAGAAACGACTTGAAGAAAGCGATTGGGTCAGACCCCTCGAGTCCTTCAACTAGGCCATAAATACGAAGATTGTTGCGTCTGTTTCTGTTTTCCAACTGCTCCACTTGTTGTTGAAGATCCGAGACTTGAGACTTCAGGTTTGAGACAACAGAGGATGTCTCTTGGAACGACTGAACAGATTTTTCAATCGATGTTACCCTCGTTTCCATTTGCGACCAATTGTCCGTAAGAACCTGGAGCTTAATATTAGTGCCTTCCATGAAAGGACGCAAGGATCTTATTTCTTCTAACAATAACTCCATGGATACTGGTCCCGAATGCTTTGGGGGTGAGAGGGAGTTCGACTTAAGCCTCTTCGTGTTAGATTTAGAATTATCCTGTGAGTGCCTGGAAGGATGCATTGGTGTATCTGAGCCAGACGTGTTAAGAGAGTCTTCTAATTGTGAAAAAGCAGAGAAAATCTTGGAGTTCTTCACAATCTGAGGTTTGGGCGGACGAAGCGAATGCGACATTGACTTGAGTCTACCCATGTGACAAAGCCGTGGAATGGTTGACACAGTAGAGGTCACAGGAAGCTAAAACGAAGACAGCCCAAGATAGAGCACAGCAGGAGTACAAGGGTAGTTGAATACGTCATGAAGGGAATGCAACCATCTCCATAGTACTCAGGTGTAAACAGTCGCCGCATTGAAAAAATTCACCACTTGCAGGGAAGACAGAAAGTAATCCGCATAGGACGCTGATAGTGTCATGACTTAAAAAACAGCTCAATAGCAGTCATAGGAAATAAGGGCGCTTCATGAAGGAACATTGTTGTTGCGCTACATAAATGACAAGCGCTCCAAATAGAAGGCAAACAATGCAGAAATTCGGTGCGAAGAAGGAGAAGCAGTCAAGAGGGTAAATTATGAGCCCACTAAGAGTGTATGGTGTCGTGCACTCATAGAGCTAAATTAACGGTGCAATATCGACAACACAACGCGCGTCACTCGGCGAACCTAAGATGGCGGCTGCAGCCGAGAAAATCCTGTCAGAACTCACAAGCGACGATGATAGCGTCGCGGCGGCATGAAAAGACTTCCATCGATGTCGGGTGGAATCAGGGCATTTTCCGACGCTCCTTCAGCCGTTCGTCTCCAGGATTGACAAACAGGAACCGGCTTGTCTCTCGGCACCGCCCCGGAGCCTCACTCGAGCGCCGCCATCACTCGCGGGCGCCAAGCCACCGTTCACTTGTACTCCTGAGAAGCGTTCTAATGTGAGGACAAGGCACCTCTGTGTTCAAAACTGCCCTGCCGGAAAACCTGATGGCCTTATCTTGTAATCCTTGTAGGGCCCTCTCGATTTGGTCAGTATCCTGGCATAATGTCCCCTATGAACCAATGAGAGCATGTATACAGTGCCCCCTGATCACTGTTTTCAGCGCATCCCATTTCACTGCACTTCTAGAAGCCGTGTTTGCCTTTTCGGTAAAATGAGTTACAAGTGTGTTATATGTGGTAGTGCAAAACACTTTATGCTCCAATACTGTGGTCTGAAAATGCCATGTGTGCACCATTGGTACATATCCCCCGACTGAGCCACAATATTCAGAGTGGGTCTTGCCCAGGTATTCAGAATCGGGCATTAGGAGTTGTATGGCCGTGTGGCACAGGACACGATTGAGGCGAATCATGAGGAGGGGAATAGAAGGAGTATTCTGTAACACCTGGGTGCATCATTCTCCTGCTGTCAATTAAGGAGCATTGGACAGCCCACTGTGTTAGAGAGGCTGTAGTATGAGCTGTGGGGGAGTTTCAAAGATATGTGCGAGCAACCTAGCAGAGCACCAAGGACACAATTAAAATCCCCTCCTAAAATGCCAGGTAAATATGACCAGTGGAGTAGGCCGGCTGATAGGGCAACCAAAAACTGGGATTGGATAGTTAGTGTTCGATGGGTATATGCTTCCAAGCAACACTGCAGTTCCATCTAAAATTCCCTTAACCAGAATGTATCTCCCCTCTGAGTCTATCGTCACCACAATCTGGCAGAAAGGCACAGTCGGTTGGATCCAAATGACTGCCCTCCATGCGTAACCAGAGTAGCCAGTGCTTTAACACTGCCCTCTCCAGCATTTTTGAAGAATTACGACTCCCCTCCCCAGCAAGGTGTCTTTCTTGCAAGAAGGCGATGTGCGCTGCCAGTCTCCTTATGCATTGATATGCAGAATACCGCCTTCTTGCCGTGCTCATACAGCGGTTATTCCAGGTCATCAGTCTTAATTTGACCATTTAATGTGGTATAGAAGTGTGGCTAAAATAAAAGGTCGTAGAAGAAGAAAGTGGGAAGCGGGTAGCATCGCAATGCCCAAACTTCTCAGGGCAACCCAAACCATACAGTACCAGAGGGCTGTATGGTTTACAATACGAACATACCAAGTTCCAAACCCCAGTGGGGCAGACCAACATCTAGCTTCCCAAACAAAGACAATAAACAGGTTCATAAAGCAGGAGCACCTCTTCTGGGCCGTAGGGCAGCTATTAGAGGCCACCATATGGCACTCAAGAGGGGAAGGGAAGAAAGGGCAAAGGGTCATTTCAAAAAGGAGATAGTGACCAAAACTACGGGGCAGATTTATGTTAACTGGCGCATCCCTGCATATCAGCAGGGATGCGCCAATTATTATGCGCCACAGCTGCGCCACCATGGATGCGCCGCATTTATAATGCGTCGCACCATGGGGCAAAAACGGCACAGATGCGTGACGCATCTGTGCCGTAAAAGTGGCGCATTGCTGGAGTTGCGTCGCAAGCGCGACGCAGCTCCAGCAATGTTCTGGGGGGCCCTATCTGTACAATGCTGCGTCAATCCTTACGCCTGCTTCAAGCAGGCGCAGGGTTTTGACGCAGCATAGGCCTATAAGTGACTGAGTGAAAAGCTTGTAGATTTCACTCAGCCACTTTTAGGGGGCGTTCCTGCGCCGGAACGCCCCCACCTGCCCTGGAACGCCTACATGTGGCGCAGGGCTTTACAACGTGACGCATCTCCCAGATGCGTCACGTTGTAAATACCCCGCACCATGGCGCAGGATTTGCGCCGCTGCTGCGTCGCAAAAGTGACGCAACGGCGGCGCAAAAGTGGCGCAAGTGCAACATAAATCTGCCCCAAAGTATCCAGCAGCAGTATAGTGCACACGTGTATGCATTAAGAAGGTTGAGCAGGGCCGTCGTAACTGGGGGAGCGATAGCCCACGCCAGGGGGCCATCACGCCACTCCCGGCATGGACAGGATCCTGCATCGCCAACAGCAATGCTGCCCTGGCCCGCAGGGTGACAGACCGATGCCCCCCTCGTTTATCGGGACAAGCAATTGCTGAATTATATAGGCAGACATCTGGGGTGTGATAAGAGGGAGCAGCATCGTCAGTCTCCCTATCCAAAGCTGCATCCTCTGATCCCTCCACAGAGCCCGCCGAAACAGAAGTGCGCAGGTGAGCTGCCGAAGCGAGGGCCGAGTTCCTTTCATGGTGTGCCTATGCCATGATTGACGTTCCGAAGCCCACTCCACACGGGGGTTATCCACAGCACTCCCCATGCGGGGCGCACAGATGCTCCGGCCATGTCTCCGCTACGGTGAATCATTTGCCTCTAGTTAATCGTATCTATGTTGTTCATCCCAGTCACATATGGTCCCGGGTTCCGTGAAGAAGTAGGATTTCTTGTTAAATAGCACTTTTTGCTTTAATGAGAACAGCAGCAAATACTTAAGGCCAGTTTCTCGCAGTTTACGTTTCACTCCCATAAAGGATGCCCTCTTATATTACACACCAACCGTGTAATCTAGGAATATGAAAGTCTGCACATAATCCTTCCCAATTTTCTGGCAGCTTGGACCAATTCAATGAAGTCTCTGCAGTTTAATATTCTGGCCTCTACTGGTCGGGGAGGGTTGCCAGGCGGAGGCCATCTAGTCGGCACTTTTTGGGCCCGTTCCACATTGTAGTGAATTGTAGTGAGGCAAGAGGTCATCTCGGGCAATGCACGTGAAGAGCCAGTGTTAAAAAAAGACAGTGGATGGTAAACAACGTTTATGTTAGAAATGGGGGTCTCTAGTTGACAGTGGCTGGCGCAGATGTCGAATAGTGACCTTTCTTCCTAATTCAGAGTAAGGAGGCTTCACCCTTTGATAACCGCTGCTTAACCCTGTGGTAACGTAGTACGAGCAGACAGGCCTATCTCAGAGGCAGTGTGTGAAGCATTTAGGACCATACACAATAATGCAGGAAAGACGCTACAAAATAGACACCACAAGCAGTTATAAACAAGCATTTACAATGCAATGGTCTTGGCATTGTTAAAGTTAGAGCTATTGGCATTGCTCATGACATTCTTTTTGTTTATGTTTTTGTTTTTAAAACATTTAAAGAAACAGCATTGTTATTTACAATGTCAATAGCTTAATCACTCTCAAATGCGAGACCTATTGCATTTGCACCCACACACAGAGACACACACCCAGAGCCACCCACACAGAGCCACTCACATAGAGCAACCCACACACAAATAGAGCCACCCACAGAGCCACCTACACACACACAGTTACCCACAAACAGACAGACCCACCACGCATAGAGCCACATACAAAAAAAGCCACCCACACACACAGAGCCACACACACAGAGCCACCCACACATACACAGACCCTCCCCCACACACACAGAGCCACCCACACACAGAGCCACCCACACACACACACATAGCCACCCCCACACACACAGAGCCACCTGTGTCACTGAATGGCAGTGACACAGCGCCCAGAACATCTAACGCCAGCAACCATGAAGGAGACATAAACGACAAAAATGGAAGGGAGACCTACGCCAATGGTGCCAGGTCTAACAGTTTGCACTATCCCATCCAGGGTGGTGTCCCTCTATGCGCACAGCGTTGTGGGGTAACAGAGTTACCAATTTTCGTTCTGGTTAAACCAAAGTTCATTTATTCATGATTAGAAATTAGAAATTCATTGTTCCGTGTAACAAATTATCACATGTTGTGTCAACAAAGGTGCTGGTGGATATCCTCTATGCATTTCGGGTAAAACCCTTCATCAGGAGGAATCCTGTAAACAAAAACAGGAGATAATGTTGCATGTCCCCTCATAGGATTTAACTTCCACTTACAAATTAAAGCGTTAACATAGTTAAATAAGTGAAAACATGTACCATCCAAGATATCAAGCTTCAAAAAGTGCACGAAAGCATATCAAGAAACGCTGTTAAGGAGAACTACAAAGGCGTATTAGAAATTGCACCCAAGCTATCCGGTGTCTTTTTTGAAAATTTCCGGCGTGTGAATCGTGCTGTAAAATAGATACGGTGATAGCGGCGTGTTAAATAGATACGTGAATGTTATATGAAGTATGCGTGCCGAGATCAAGTGAGATAGTCCAACACGTGTACAAAGTAAAGCATGCAGTGTTAGCAACATAAGCCATAAGATAGAACCACGCACCAAAGTCGATTGAGATCGTGACAGTTACCTCAGTTCACCCGTTCGAATGAGCACATCCAAACTGCTCTGATCCGAAAAACCGTTAGTAAACGTGTAGCCATGTTAAGTATGCGGATAGTGAACAAAGAAAGAAGACTCTAATAGTGGCGGCCATCTTAGAATAGGAAACATGTAAATTGTCAGAACATGACAAAAAGCAATAAACAATGACTCGACAAGAAAACCGAGTTAGTACAATGTAACCAAGGCAAAATACATAAAAGTTGAAATAATAAGTAGCGGTCACCAATGTAAGATAAAAGCTAAAAAACGGTGTTGGGAAAAATTAAATAAAGTTGTAAAGAATCAAATCAAAAAGAAAAAGAAACATGGATGGAAAATACATGTAAGCAGAAAGGTTGAAGATGGGTAAAGAAACAGTGGAGAAAAAACAATAACATTTTAAACATGACATGAAAGATGTATATGAGCTTTTGGGCATTCTTGTGGGCAACAATTCAAAGTCAAATAAAGCAACTCAGTTCGAGACGATCATTCAGTCCAAGGGGTACCATGGAGTTCATTTTGTAAATCCAAAAGGTCTCTCTTTGAATCAGAAATGTTCTGTTGTCACAACCTTCCCTTAGCGGAACTGTTTCACACACTAGGAAACGTAATTGACTGACGTTGTGTTTGTGTTCATTAAAGTGTACTGCTACTGTCGAATTGAGATTGTTGTTGCAGATGTTGCTTTTGTGTTCGTTTAATCGGGTTTTCATTTTCCTTTCGGTTTTGCCAATATAAGGCAAGCCGCATGGGCACTTCAACATGTAAACAACATTTTTGGAATCACAAGTTGCAGAAACGAAAAGTTTTATGTTGTGACCTTTAGTTGGATGTTGTATGTTCGTGCCTGTAATGATGTTATTACAATTCCCACAATTGTGGCAAGGTATAGTACCCTTGTATTCAGAAAATGGCTGTGAGGAGCTTGTTGATTTTAATACCTCCATGAAATTTCTACTCCTTTCGTAGGCAAACAGTGGTTGCTGCGAAAAGATCTGATTGAAGTCAGATTCCATTTGTAGTAAAGGCCAATGTCTAAGAATGGATTTCCTGATGTTAAAACTTTCTGTTGAGAATTTTGTAACCATAACCATTCTCGTAGCTGTATCTGAGGCTGTTGGTTGTTTTTCCAACAATGTTCCCCTTTGTTTATTGGACGATTTGTCAATGGCTGTTGTCAATATTTGTGATGGATAACCTCGCTTTACAAAGCGTCGTTCCATTTCCAAGGTTTGTTGGGTTAGTTGTTGGGGTTCAGAGATGATTCTCTTTATCCTGAGAAATTGGGAAAATGGTAGATGTCGTTTTAGAGAAGGTTGATGAAAACTCGAGTAGTGTAACAGATTATTTCTGTCTGTGTCTTTCCTGAAGAGTGTAGTTTGAATGTGATGATCCACGATGTAAATGTGAACATCTAGGAAATTTATGTCTGTTTCACTGATGGTAGAAGTGAACTTGATATCTTTTTCTTTTTGATTTGATTCTTTACAACTTTATTTAATTTTTCCCAACACCGTTTTTTAGCTTTTATCTTACATTGGTGACCGCTACTTATTATTTCAACTTTTATGTATTTTGCCTTGGTTACATTGTACTAACTCGGTTTTCTTGTCGAGTCATTGTTTATTGCTTTTTGTCATGTTCTGACAATTTACATGTTTCCTATTCTAAGATGGCCGCCACTATTAGAGTCTTCTTTCTTTGTTCACTATCTGCATACTTAACATGGCTACACGTTTACTAACGGTTTTTCGGATCAGAGCAGTTTGGATATGCTCATTCGAACGGGTGAACTGAGGTAACTGTCACGATCTCAATCGACTTTGGTGCGTGGTTCTATCTTATGGCTTATGTTGCTAACACTGCATGCTTTACTTTGTACACGTGTTGGACTATCTCACTTGATCTCGGCACGCATACTTCATATAACATTCACGTATCTATTTAACACGCCGCTATCACCGTATCTATTTTACAGCACGATTCACACGCCGGAAATTTTCAAAAAAGACACCGGATAGCTTGGGTGCAATTTCTAATACGCCTTTGTAGTTCTCCTTAACAGCGTTTCTTGATATGCTTTCGTGCACTTTTTGAAGCTTGATATCTTGGATGGTACATGTTTTCACTTATTTAACTATGTTAACGCTTTAATTTGTAAGTGGAAGTTAAATCCTATGAGGGGACATGCAACATTATCTCCTGTTTTTGTTTACAGGATTCCTCCTGATGAAGGGTTTTACCCGAAATGCATAGAGGATATCCACCAGCACCTTTGTTGACACAACATGTGATAATTTGTTACACGGAACAATGAATTTCTAATTTCTAATCATGAATAAATGAACTTTGGTTTAACCAGAACGAAAATTGGTAACTCTGTTACCCCACAACGCTGTGCGCATAGAGGGACACCACCCTGGATGGGATAGTGCAACTCTTGTTATTTCTTCGACCTTGGTTTAGGGGTCGCTCCTCTAGCAGCACGCCACTACTTGTTAAAATTCAACATACTCAGAGATTAAACGGGAGTGCGCGATATTTCAACACAGGTCTAACAGTTTACCACAAAACTTTTTCCCCGCAGGGAATCACAACGTGGTCGTTACAACGACTGCGTTGTGATTCCGCATACCATTACCTCGCAAGTCGGAACAATGACTTGCGGAGGGGGAGGGAAGGTGTTGGATTTAAAATCCAATACCTTCCCTAGTGTTCGCACAGACTGGAGTTGGAATAGTAAATTATACTATTCCAACATCCAGCGCCCCCCCTCCGCAAGTCGTTGTTCCGACTTGCGGAGTAATGGTATGCGGAATCACAACGCGGTCGTTGTAACAACCGCGTTGTGATTCCCTGCGGGGAAAAAGACTGCGGGATGATAACATACATTCACAGTGGATTATTACCTTCCATGCCCTGGAGAAATCCTATGATGCAGGCGTTGTTGGGTTGGGTTTAACTCTCGAGATCATCAATCTTCTGCTACAGGAGTTTATTAATGCTGGTGAGGGTCTTGGCCAGATAGAAGAGGGCATTAGTGTGAGGTTGCAGATCATGAAGAACAGTTTCTGTATGTTTTACCATGTCCAAGAGCTCACACTGATCCTCCACCAGGAGCCCCAGTTCAAGGGCCACTATGTCGACCCTGTCCCCAGGTCCTGTCTGGTTTCCATGATGGCCTGCAGAACTGTGTTCACTTTTGTGGCCATAGGGTCAACTCCAACCAATGGCAAAGCTGAAGGTGCCATGGGGGCAGGAGAGACACCCGCAGTCTCAGTGCTCACCCTCTCTGAGGCCTGCATTTCCAGTGAGTGTTTCCTGGTTCTGTGATGTACCATTCTGTGTGGCACCTAGGGTGATGTCGGTGGCTCAACAGTGGACAAAGCAAGTGAAAAAGGAAGGAAACAATAACTTTTGAAGGCCCCCCAGCCCTTTTGTCCAAGTCCATGGGAGCTGGGGAGGTATAAGCAGCCACACAGTTCATGATATGTGCTGCCTACCCCTGAGGGTGCACACGTGAGGCCCCTACAGGACGAGGAATCCATGGCTTCGCTGTGGCTATGCATTGCAGTCATAGTCCCTCCCGTGTAAGAGAAGGGGAGGGTCACAACAGTTCTCTCCTTCAGTGGCGTTTACTCTTTTCCTTTTTCCTTTTTCCTCAATGAATTGTATGTATGTATGTATGTATCGCGTATTTGTATAGCGCGGACAGTCACCCGAAGGGTATCCTGGCGCTTAGACAATTATACTGACAACACACAGAGCGAGCAGAAGGACTTATTCTAACCTAGGAAAAAGATACGTTTTTAATTCCTTCCTGAAAGAAGAGAAATCCCCGGAGCTTCTCAATGACAGGGGTAGAGAATTCCAAATAGTGGTGGCCAATCCAGGCATGCAGTCCATTTGATATTCCTGAACTCCTGTCCCCCAGTGCTGCCAATCTCATGCAGTCGGGCTGGGGAGGCCTGAGCAGCCCCATGGCATGCCTTTGGGGGCACAGCAAATAATGTGTGCCGAATGGGGTCCAGGAAGGTGCAATGCAGGGGGGAGGCCCACAGGGGTAGTGAGGTCTTTATGCTGCATCACCTCTCTAATTCATGAGGGAGTAGAGCAGTGTACTCCAGCAACACTGCTCAGCCAATGGTTCCAATAATACATCTCTCCACTGGCAGGTCTAGCTGGACAGGGCTACAACAGGCAAGCGGGTAGGCCCCCAGTCACTACACCCGCCAGTGGACTGAGCTCCAATCTTTCCCTCTCCCAGCCATAGGCGGCGCAGGACTCACTGCCTGTCCACTGAGGTGGGACCAAAGAGACATCCACAGGCTCGCTGAGTCCACCACAGAGAGACTCCAAGAAGAAAGGCCGGCCTCCACAGCAGCCACTCCGGTCATTATTGCACGTACCATGGTCCATCTCCCTGGTGCAGGAGATAGTCTGTCAAGTCACTGGTCTCTCCCCCAGTGGGGCGCTTGCAGGTGAAGCCAGGCCTGTTACAAGACTCCAGCACAATGTAGGCCTCATATTCCCCCAGTCTGCTCCCTCACTGCAGGAGCCAGTCTGCTGAGCCCACTGCTCCCCGCCGGCACTACACCTTCAGGGGAGTTCACCTTTTGGAGTTCTGTGCATGGATGCTGCCTGGAGCTGCACGTGGAAGACAGATTTTGGCCCCTTCATTGTGGAGCCCTAAGCAAACGTGTCTGCCATCTCGTGGCAACAGGCCACAGCCCAGAAAGATACTTAGCTGCCAGACATTTACAAGGCGGGGAACTTAGTTAAAGAATTTTCAGTGAACCATCAAGGGGGTGGGACAGGGAGCCCAGCAAAAAGAGGAACAAAAGGGGGGTGGGTAAAAGAAGGTGGGAGAGGAGGTGGAACGTGTACGTGAGAGGTCCAATGGCAGAAGAGTCATCCTTTGCCTGCTGAGAGTCAAGGCAATAGAAAAGGAACCGTTCCAATATTGTATCTACTGCCATCAAACTACCCCCCTACTGCCACCAATTAGACATTTTTTCTTCAGAATGCTGAGACCTCTTATACTGAATTTTTGGACAGTCCAAAAGTGGGTGAAGATTTCCACTCTGCCCGCGGAGTATGCAGAGTTTCACAAAACCTCGTGAAATGACAGGGAGTGGAGTTTTTTCTCTCACACGACTCTCCAACTTTATGTTTATGAGCACTCGCGAGAAACAATGCGCGCTAGACCTACACCCGGTGAGATTTCTCAATGTGGTTGGTCGCGACAGCTCACATTGAGAAATCTGCTATTCGTGTTGAGGAAGCTGCGGCTCAAGTAGAATGTCTACTCGAGTGGCAGAAAGCAACAGCGCCCTCTGGCATGACACAGAGTGCCATTCACGCTGATTTTACAACGCAGGACAAACTCCCGGCACTTGAAATCAGTGCTAGCAGTGGAACTTAATAGACTCCAGCGGAGCGCGGCTGAGTTTTTGCAGTAGAACTCTGCGAACTCCACCCAGGCCTAATCAAAAGGGCCCCTATCCCAATGTAGATTGTGTCATTTATGGAAAGTATACCACTTGTCTCATTGACACAGGTGCTGGTTGCTTAACTCTAAAAGCTTCTGAATTTACTACCTTACCCCTCTAGGGCATGTTCATAGATGCAGTTAGTATTTTTAACCAACAAGTTCCGAACTATATTTCTGACCTCGTGTATATTACTTTGTTTCCTCAACTAATAAATTAGGCAGGGTCATCATTTGTAAGATTTGTAAGGTAAACTGTACATGTTTTTTGCACTCCAGAAAGTGTCTTCCTAAATATACCTTGAAACAAGAAAACAAAAACCCTATCTGTCAATCTCGGCACCTTTCACTCTCCAACATCAGAGCTGACTAAAGGTGTGCCCCAGGGATCCTGCCTCAGTCCCACGCTGTTTAACATTTATGTGGCACCCCTTGCAGGTCTCCTTAGGTATCTGGGTTTCATCCCTATCTCATATGCTGATGATACCAAGCTCCTAATGGCATTTGACAAAAATTCCATCAACGCTCAGTCTGCCTTCTCTGAAGGTATGACAGCTATCTCAGTCTGGATGAGGAACAACTTTCTCCAACTAAATGCTAGTAAAACCGAAGTTATGCTCTTCGGAGAGGCGCCTCTACTCTGGTCCCCAGAGCGGTGGCCCACTAACCTAGGTCCTGCACCAGTCCCGAAAGCAGTAGTGAAAAACCTAGGTGTACATTTAGACCAGAAACTCACAATGAAAGAGCATGTCACATCCACCGTGAGCTCCTATTTCCACAGACTAAGGGGCCCATTATGATGTCGGGTGGATCACCACCGCCCGAACGGCGGTGGCGATCCGCCCAACATCTTTGCCCGCCCGCACTTCAATTACCCCCTGCCAGATTACAATGGCGGGGGTACAGCGGCGGACGGAAAGACCATCTGCCGCTTACCGCAGGCAGGCAGTCGCTATGATTGCCTGCCGTGCGGTCCTGGGCCTTAATATGGTGGCGGTGCCTAGCAGGCACCGCCCGCCATATTAGTATATGTGCGGATTTTGGCCTTTCCATGGCGGCGATGCCACCATGGAAAGGCATGCGGGCTTTGGCTGTGGGGGCCCATTGTGGGCCCCTGGGTGTTGGGGGGATGGGGGGTGCACATGGGGGTTACCTATGGTACCCCCCTGCATTAGCATACTCAAGGTGATAGGCACCGCGCAGTGCCTGTCACGGTGTGCATGCTGGTGGGAGAACACAGGTGCATAGTTTAAATCAGGTATGTAGTGCATTATTACATTTCTGTGGATGCCTTACTATTAGGAAATAGGTGCATACTACAGGTCAGGATAGAGGTGCCGTTAGAAATGGGGTTTCTGGTTTGCTAGGGTATGCACCTAAGCCAGGCAGAACCCACCGCTCTAGGCAGGGCAAATAATACACACCAAAGATGACCTGTGCTCGCCCCTGTTAGCTTGGCACAGAGCAGTCAGGTTTATCCCCAGAGGCAATGTGTAAAGCGTTTGCACAACACACTCACACCAGTAACACAATAAATGCACTGCAAAACAGACTATACACAGGATTATATAAAAATATATATTTAATTGTACATAAAGCATAGACCAAAATGAAATGGATCATAGATACTGTACATCCCTTGTAATTACTCAGATAATACTCATTGTCTTGGGCAATGCAAGGAAAAAACGACATTTATCAGGAAATACTTATGCAGGTAATACAACAGTAAATGCTTTGCATGATACAGGACTAGAAGGTCACCTTGGGGGCAGCGAGTACACATCACCATTCATTTACACGCATATGACAGCTGCCCCCCAAGAAATGCAGTATTTCTTTGGAGGCAATCACCTCTGTAGCATAAACATCATGTTAAATGTATGTGCCCTCATCCAAGGTAAACCACTGGGCTAAGCAGTGATTTCTAACCAGGGGTCACAAAATGACACAGACCCTAACAGCACTGGTGGAGGAAAGGTACTTCCCTGTGGTTTGGTGGTACCAAGAACAGGATCTAAAAATAAAGATATCATGGCTTTCAGAAACAATCTTGTAGGCTCGTCCTTCAATGGAGCTAACTGTAGTTCTAGCAGCTAGGGAGGTTTTATTGATGTGATTAGGGTTAAGCATGATGTGTAGTGGAGCGACGTGTGTTACCCCTGAACACTTTGTCGGTCTCAGAACTGTATTCCCCAGCAATAGAGTAAAATGCCCTCAATGACCAGATCTGCAGTGCCTCCACACAGGATTGTCAAAAGTAATCAAGAGTAGGGCTGGGCGGTAAACTCCGCTCCACAGGTGGAGTATGCAGAGTTTAGCCGACTTCACGCTCCGCTTGGAGTGTGGAGTCCAGCAAAAACTCCACTAACAGCAGCGTAGCAGGTTTACCAACACCCACCTTTATATATGCAGGTTATGGGGCTGGCTTGTCCTTGCCCTGTACTCTGCATCCTCGAATTCTATCTATTGAATAGATAAGGTAATGTGTGCTCTTGCCCTGCAATCTGTATCCTGATCCTGAAGTCCTCTCCATTGGCTAGCCTGTACCTTGTGTTGTGTGGCTTCTCTTTCTGTCTCTTGGGGGTGCCGGCTGCTACAGATTGTGCACAGCTCATGGTGGCAGTTCCCTTCGCAGCCCGGCAGTGGGTGGAGACTGCTTGGGCCTCCAGACCAGGGTGGCACCTTTGCTGCACGCCCAAGAGCAGCACCCGGCTATTATGCAGGTTTAGAGTTGTCGGTGGCCATTCAAGCCAACCTGCAACATGGAAGAGGGGGTGGGATTCTCTTTAGAGAACTTGTGTTATGCCACAGGCATTTGCAAAGCCCAGGAGCTAGAGGCTGTTTGTGGGGTGCAGGCGAGAACATTTTCCCTGGAAGTAGCGCTGCGCTACAGCCTAACATGAGGTGCTTTAGTTGCAGCTTGGATTTCTGGTATTGCCTAAAACAGCATGTTCTATTTTAATAATAAGAGTGCTGGCATCAGAAACAAAATCACCATCTTTCAAGAAATGAGGAGGTGGTCATAGGCAGGACTGCCTGCGTATGGTACGCTGGTGAGGTCAGGGGCACTATGAGGCAAGTGTGTGCCCCTGGATGCAGAAAGTGTAAGTGGCACTGAGTTCAGAGGGGTGGCGGAGGGGGCAGTTGCACTTGGGGAGGAGTGATGTTGTGGTTGATGGGGAGTGGGCTTTCATGCACGTACCAGGGTTTTCAAAGGAGAATCTTGGCTCATTGACCCGGGGCTTGAGAGGCAGGACATACTTTTCCCACTACATGCACAGTAGTGATGGAAGAGGAGGAAGTGTGGTGCTTGAGTTAAGCTTTATTTTATAGTACCTGCTTCAAATCAAATTACATGGATATTGCCAATCTGCTGTAAGCGGTGAAGCACTGAGGGAGACAAGAATCCAGCTGCTCAAAGTGAAAGGAGAAACTCATTTATCTGTGCTGGTGAGGGAAGGAGGCATTTTATTTCGGAAAGACGGCTACAGCTTTTCTTCTTTATGGCTGGCGGTTTTTAACTGTGCCATATTTTTAATAAACTTCTATATAAATGGAGTGTGCTGTTGGGGATCTGATGAAGCGTACTCAACACTCATGAATTGCAGAACCCGATGAATGAGAATGCTCCACATAACCGTAAGTAAGGGTGAGCAGAGCTCCACGGCTTCTGCAAAAGATCTGGTGGATCATGGCAGTTTTATAAAGGAAGCCCTCCTGCACAGCATTTGGGTGTGTGATCAACCTACTGTGCCCCTAGCGGTACTCTGTGGAATTCAGCTGAGTTTTTCAGCAACTCCGCGGCATTCTGCAAAGTGAAACTCCACAAGCTCCATCCAGGCCTAATCAAGAGGCGCTCAGGCTCTGCAGGGCAGGCACACATGGTGGTGCAATCACAGGACCACGAGGGTACTCAGGAATGACCCTAAGTGATAGTCGAGGGACCCGCTAGCCCCCGTACCTGGTTCCTTGACCTGGGCTGCAGGGGCGAATCTTCCATGACTGCGGCGTTCTGTGCTGGGGAAGCTGGGCGGGCAATGTCTCCTCCCATTTAGGATGACTGCAGCGGCACCTCTGGAACCCAGGGTGTGGTGGCCTCTCTCTTACTGTTGAAATACGATGAGGGAGGAGGCTTCAACAATGTTGGCGGTGCTCTGAGAACAGTGTTACGTGACACGGGCTGGATGCTGACGCTACAGGGTTGCTTGGGCAATGCGACGGTGAAACCCTCCAGCTTCTCTTCATCTAAGTGGCACCTCAGGGAAGGCCAGCAGGAAATCTCAGGTTGTGTGGCTCGTAGCAGCAGGAAAGTAAACCGAGCTAAAACAGCCAGTGCTGGACAGTGGAAGCACTTCTGGCGGCACCGTAAAGCATTGGCAAAGGCCCTGCAGCAGAAATTGATTTGCAGGCAGGACTTTGATGGCCTTAGTCTTCTACACCAGGAGGCAGGCTTAACAAGCCCTTGGAGTTCCTTGGCAATATACCGGAAGTAGAGGGCAGGATCCTTCCTCCCTCACAGAAGAGCACAGTGCAAAGTAGCAGTCCCTCCTGACAACACAGCAGTCAGCGTACAGTAGGCCAACACAGCAGAGCAGAGAAAAAAATGCCAGTTCCTCCTGGCAGCGTAGCTCCTCTTTTTTGCAGAGTCTCCTTGGAACCCCAAAGTGAACAGTTTTTTAGTGGTTTGGGGTCCTTTATTTATACTTTAGTGCCCACTTTCTGGAAGGTTAGAGAAAATCTAGACCCTCCTTTCAGGTCTCCGAGATACCTTCCCTGCCCTCCCTGGCTACAGAAATCAGTTGGGTATAAATCAGTCCTTTGTGTGAGAGCAGGACACAGCCAATACAAATGTAAGTGCGCCCACCTCCCTCTCTCCGAGCCCAGGAAGACTATCAGTATGCAGATGCCTCTCCTGTAACACCCAGCCCTTCCTGTGTGATGGCAGTATAGAAAGCATGCACAAAGTGTCACTCTGCCCTAGATGTGGATTGGAGTCAGGCTGCAAACACTAGATTTATAAGCACAGAAAAATGCCCGCTTTCTAAAAGTAACATTTTTAAAATAGCAATGTAAAATCCAATTAGATCAGTAAGCAGGATTTCTCACTACCATTCTAAACATACTAAACATGGGAATGCTTCTCCTTTCAGATCTGGAATTACTACTTAAACACATATTAGGGAATTCCCAATGCTAGTCTATGAGAGAAGTACGCCTCACAGTAGTGAGAAATTAAATAGGCTGGTTGTCACTACCAGGACATGTCACACAATAAAGGCAGATGTCCTACCTTTTACCTACACAGCACCCTGCCCTTAGGGCTACCTAGGACCTAACTTAGGGGTGACCTATATGTAGTAAAAGGGAAGTTTAAGGTTAGGCAAGTAGTTTTAATTGCAAGTCAATGTGGCCGTAAGCTGCACACACCGGCTCTGCAGAGGCAGGCCTGAGACAGGTTTGAGAGGCTACTTCTGTGGAGGTACAATCTGCGATGCAGCTCCATAGTAAAATTTAATTTACAAGCCCTGGGTATATGCTATTCCACTTCACACAGGACTTACAAGTAAATTAAATATGCCAAACAGGTGTAAGCCAATCATACCAAGTTTTAGGGGAGACAGCACATGCACCTTGGCACTTATTAGGAGTGGTAAAGTGCCCAGAGTCCTAAAGCCAACAAAAAGAAGGTCAGAAACAAAGGAGCAGAAATTCAAAACGTCCACTGCATGATTCAGATCGGGAGAGGGGGTCACTGTGAGAGTTCTGTAGATAACGTGCCACTTGGATCATGAAATTTGATAGACTAAAATAGAGATGCATTGTGAGTAAGGTATTGATGTCTCAGTGCTCTGATACAAGTGCATCCAGCAGGTCAGGGTAGAGGAGTAACGAGAGAGCTCTGTGAATGGCTTAGAGATGAACTGAAGTCCCTGGTGCAGGACAGTGCATGACGGGCCACAACAGAGGGGTATTGTGAGAGCTCCTTTGGATGTCTTGGTATGGGGACAGCGGAGCATGTTGCAAACTTGAGGTGCAACACTTTTAAGAACTGTCATAGCAGAAAGATTAACATAATGGTGTGCACGTTTTATAAAGGTCATTGGGTAGTTTAAACAATATTTCTCGATAAAAACAACTTGTACAACCTACATAGCTAATGTAATTTGTTCATTGTGCTCTTCAACAGATGTTGGTTTTTTCCAATGGCCAAACCACCACCACGCCTCAGTTATTTTTGGACAGAGATGGGAGAAAGCTTATGAGCCACTTGCTGTCAGAATTAGCTGCCTTATCCACAGCTAACACTGGGGGATTGAACAATATATCAGAGCCCAAGATGACTCCAGATTTTCTAACCCTATAGATATGGAGGTCAGTGGTTGTCGCTAAACCCTTAAGCTAGGGACAAAGGAGACCCCTATCATACTTCACTCAATAGAATGTCACTTCTTTCATCCTTATGAGAAATATTGCGCAAGAAAATACAGGACCACTGCAGGACAGAATCTTTTCCATCTAGACATGGGTTAGGAATGTGGAGTGATCTACAATATCAAATGCCAAGGGAAAGTCAAGAAGAACCAAGGTAAGATGGCAGTATGCCCCTCATCTACTGCCCTCAATAAGTGATCTCACATTCATAAAATGGAAGTGTCCCATGTCTTGATCTAAAACCAGACTGCATTATAGGGTGGTATAGTAACATTAAGGAGGGGGTGCGGTTACATCATAAACATATACCATGAAATCACAAAAGCAATATCTTTTTGAGGAGTTGCCTTTGCTGTGCTGCATTGCAGACTTGTACTCTATGAATGGAAAGTATGCCAATTGGCCTTTTTATGCGCCATTAAATATATATCGCCAACATCTTGTCATTGTTATCAATGCTATTTGTTTCTTCCTTAATCCCGGTGATAATTTTTAGGTTTAGAGTGATCACCTACTTAAAAGAGAGGGGCGAAAATGCTACCTTTCCGGGAATCAGAACCCGTAAACTTAGTAATATAATAGCTAAGATATTCTCCAAGACTCAACTAAAAGAGGTAGGAATAGCCCTGCCCAAGTATGCAGTTTCATTACAGACATTGGTAGGTCACCAGAAATACGATTAGGGTAATAGCTATGGAATAATATTTTAAAGAGTGGTTTGCCTTAACTAGAGTCCATATAAGCTCAACCAAAGATGATTTATCTACAGAAACTGTACCTTGCTCCAATAATGTCTCAGTTTTTGTCAGCCAAACAACATCAAAAGCCAATTGTTGTAACTCGTTTTAATGATTCAATGATAGCACACTTTTTTATATGTTCCTTCTTCTGTTTAACATTTTAAATCTTTTTTAATTCTCATTTTTTTAAATTAATAACCCTAATTCTGGGGAGATCTGAGCATGCAAATTTCTGATCAGATAATTTATTTTGCTTTTTGTTGTAAATGCACGAGCTGCATACCTTTTTGAAATAATTTAAACAACAGAGCACAGCACCAAAAAACTGTTCCAACTGACTATGTTGTCAGTAAAGATTTAATTTAAAAAATTGCAGCTTTAGAACATACAGTATGAAAAAGTCTATATTGTAAGTGGATCAATTCTTGATGTGTTGACACGTAGATGAAGTGTACATTCATACAGCCGACACATGTTTCGTCGTAAGACGACTTTCTCAAGGCTCATTTCTAGTAAAGATAATATCCATGTAAGAGACCGTGATCAGTTCAGACACCCTTTTCTTATAGTCCTTAGGGGTTTGGGGATGTCACTCCATTTCATATATATCCATGAAATACATTTTTTATTTTTTCTCCAAAATACAAAGATAGTCACTCCTACAGGCAAAAGAACTGAAAAGCTTGTTATAATAGACGAGAGGAGGCAATGTGTCGAGCCTCTAAGAAGACGGACACCACCCGTAACAGTCCATGTGCGCGCTGCTTCCTGCTGTTCTTTGTTGGAGTTAGACTAAGTGAACTAACACTTGCAAACTCAACAGAGGTGCTGGCTATTCTCTCAAACCACTGCCATCATTTGTATGTGGCCTTTTTGAAATATTTCACTAATGTGTGCAGTTTGATCCTACAGATCTCAATACAGGGAACTTTCATACATACAGAGCTGCTGCACTCCCAGCTAATAACAAACCCTACTGCGACTTAGAAGTTCTCTTAGGACGTCAACAGCATCAAGCATGGTTTAGTGGCCAGCTAACACATGTCGTTCAAAACATCAGAATGAGTCCTTGAGTAATGATGGGGCCACCTGGCCTGGATTGGCTGGGTAGACACTTACTCCGACACAATTAATCTAACCATTGAAGAAGTGAGACAGTTACTAAACAAGGTGTGTCTCTTCAACAGTATGTCCTATAATCAACTGCTATGGGATCATTTGTTCCTGTTCCTAAACCACATGTGCGTCCAACAGTGCAGGCGAACAGTCCACAGATTATTAACACTATCATGGGCAAACAACTGATGAAGCAGTTTCATTCTGGATTGCTTGTGGAACCAATCACCTCGAAGTGGTCTATCCTCATATGATTTCCTGGGATAGGCATAGGAATTAACCATATGAATTCCACTTGGGAGGAACTATATTTGCAAGTATTTACATTACTACTACGCATTGCACATGGTCATTACCAGTGCTACTAGAGGGTTTAAAACAGATCCAAAATGAGCATCAGGCTGGACCTGCTCTAGATTCAGGGATGAAAATAATAGGGAATTTAAAGGCAGTCTTTTTGGTAATTCTGACTAATGTTCACGGAGAATCTGCCGCATTGGCAGTACAGCAGCGGGTGGCAGCTGTTCCCCTCCAGGATCGTGTACAGGAAGTTCCAAATATTATGTCAGAAGTGTACAGCTTTCTGGACTGTAACACCTTAGGTTCATGGGCTATAAAACCGCATCTCAAACCAAAAAATGATAGTGAGGGTTCCTGCAATTAAAAAAAGCCATGTTGGAGGCTAAGAAAAAACAGAATCAAAACAAAAAACAAGTACTGGATCTCCCTCAACACAAGAATCCAGCATGGGGGGATACAATTTTAGAGACCACGGTAACATAAGAAAGTCTGATCAGTATCAGTATCCTCAAAGCCATTCTTACTGTTTTTTACGGGACTCTGTTAACAGTAAAAGGGAAGAAGGAAGTTGATGGAACACAGAAAAGACAAGTATATATAAATAGCAAAAAAGTGAACCAGGACACGAAGCTGAAGTTAGCATAAAGGAGTAGAAGGAAGGGAAAGGTTGTGGCTAAAAAGAGTCAATTTAAGTAACATGATGTTGCCAGTCTAGAAAAAAGCACTCTTTGCAAACTACAATTATTTCTTTGGAATAGGACTTGGGCAATAGAGCTCCTAGACAGTAGACAGTGAGGGTAGCTCACCAGACTCTCAAGGGCCATCTAGTGGTCACTCAAACTAAAGAGTACACACCGGTTGAGAATCCAGGTGGACATGTGATCCCTCCAGACTGGTTTGATTATGTGAAAAAACGGATTAAGGGGGATGAACCACGCATAATAAAAGCTATATTAAGAAATTACTGAATGCTTATTATGACATCTTTCTGGCAGAGGAAGACCGGCTATCAGTTTTGTAAGGGATGAACTTCAAGATGAGGAGGTGATAATGCAAGCACTTTCCTCCTTAGTAACTGAAGAAATCATGGAAAATATGCATAAGAGTGGGCTCTTTGACCGACTTGTGCTATGATTAGAAAGCAAGTAGGGTGAGTAAAGAAATTTGTTCCACATGTGATTTGCTTACGAAGCGAGCCCCAAGTACTCGCTCAGCATCCTTCGAAGCCAGAAGCCAAGTGCGATAAAAAAGGTATTTTAGATCAGCTACAATATCAAAGCATAATAGTGCCTTGTCGGTCCACATGAGCATCTCTCTTTTTCCGGTATTGAAACTTGCTAATTCATGTAGAACAGTTTTAGATTAATGAAATGTAAATGCACATACATGCACACATGCTGTACCAATGCTCGCAGTACTGGATTAATGGCAAATCTAATGACCAGGGGTGGGTGCAACTCATGTAATTTGCTGTAGCATAATTACACAGAATTACTGCAGAAATAGGCCAGATTCCACGTAATTTACGTGTGGAGAATAATTTAGCATTTAGTGTGTTTTCTTACAACAAATTAGCTCCCTCGAGTCCAAAATGGACATGAGGATGCATCACTTCAATTTTATCTTGAGGTTTTCCTCTACTCCTATATAAGGGTAACAAAGTATTTTGTGGTTAAATTCTGTGGATCAGCGGGTTGGGCAGTTTTTTTCTGAAATATCTAGATCCTAAATCATAGCAGATTCAGTTCAGGTTCCACAATTTTAATTTTGCATGATCCTTTATGGATAATGCTTCCTTTTCTATTTCCATCTTTTAATTTTGTTTTCTTAGAGTCTGACAATGACGCTACAGGTATATTCTGGAACCTATGAAACACTTTATTTGCATGTATTTATATCCATAAATACCGAGGCACACAATATATAGTCCATGCAGTATATAGGTGTAGTCACAATGGACGTAATCAAAAACAGTACAATTAAAAAAAAAAATCTTTTTTAATTTTTCCAGTCCTGTTCTTCCGAAATCGGTGAACAGACTGGCAGCCGACACAGGTTTGGTCCTATGGACTTTTTTCAAGGCCTGACAGATGGACAAATTGAAAGTGAGCGGGAAGAAAAGTGAACACGGTACTTGGCACCCTCTAAACCGAAATGTCATGTAGCTGCTGTACAATCTTCTGTGCTAACAGCCTGTGTACTCATAAAAATCTTTAAGGTTCTTCCGAAACCGAACTCCTTGGCATGTAAGTAGAACTGTGAAGTATCCAGGCAGTGTAATGGGTCGACCCAAAAAAGTATAATTGGGCACGGCCTGCGCGTGGCCTCGATAAGCCTGTGTTTCACCTAGCCGCGTCACGGGAATTGCTCACGGAGTCCCAAGATACGAACGCGGCATGAACGTTTCCCAGGCGATACAAGTACACGCGGTTGGGCAATAGACAGTGAGACAGGACTCAAAAGTGTTGTTTGCAGGTTTCTTTTCCTCTTTTTAGGTCTCGCCTGACCCAGCGCATGCGCTGGTCTGGCGAGACTTATTGAGAGGGCTCCAAAAAGTGCTACCAGGCCAGCATAGAGCTGCGCCGCCGCGCGCGCCGCGTTTTACCGCAGTTACTTTCACTTTCGCGGCCGCAAGGCCGCTTTGATGTTGATCACGATCGCAATCGCGATCACTTTCACTTTCGTGGCCGCAAGGCCGCTTGGCATAGCCAATAGGTCTCGCTTTTGGGACCTTATAAGTATTTAGTTACGCAACTGTTGCATGGCTAAACACTTATAAAGTCCCAAAGGCGAGACCTATTGGCTATGCCAATGCTAGTTTCTGATTGCTACTTGGTTTTGTGGCATGGGTAAATGATTTGTTAAACAGCGAGTCCAGGGATTTTGCTGCTATGTCAGTGATTAACTCATTTGCATCATGTCCGGCATTGGATCGTGCATTTAGCCTTGCATTAACATCTTTACAGCTTGATACATTTCTTTATACTTGGTCTCTGAACTTGAATGATTATGTTCATAAGGTGTATCCCTAGGAGTTAGACGTCGCACACATCCCTTTGTGGTTTGATAGTTTCAGTTTGGGTCTTACATTTTGGGGTCATCATTCTTTTACAGGAACTCCTGGCAAAATGTCTACTGCATGATTTTGAGCTCTCATCTGTTTCTCTATGAGCTTTAATATTGTGAGTAATTCTGATAGTTTGCTGGACATGTAGTAGGGCAGAGGCCATTCCCTAGGTGGGAGACTGGAATATGAAGATCTTTGCGAAGAGTTGATTCTAATACAGAAATTCTTTCACCTTTGGGGAAGGGAACAGTAATCCTTTTATTTCTAAAGCTGTCCTTAGCCAACAGGTCACCCCTTTGTTTGCTTTCTTTGGTTTCCACTAGAACGGACCCTACTGTACACAGTACCGCAGATTTGCTTGAAGACTTACAGCTGCCATTAAATTATGGCTTTCTAGAGGCTGGTGGCCATGCACCATGGAGGAGTTACCCTTGCATAACAAGCTGTTACTAAACAGTTACGGAGGCATTATGCTATGAAAATGTCACTGTGGTCAAACAGCCACTGTTACTCCCCTGATGAGCTCCAGAGTGCAATGCATATGAGGAGGTGCATTAGAGGAAAATGCGAGGGCATGTATTGTCACATGCAGAACTGCAAGATCACAATGTGTTGGCAGGGCCATCATAAGGATTTTAGGGGCCCATGTTTTGCACAGCTTTGAATTTTTTACTTGTGATGGAACGGAAAAGTCCTCCGTATGGTGATGGAAGTGTGCCCAAACTATACTGATGTTTGGATCCCTTATGCTGATTTTTGTTGTCACTGGAACCCTGGGATCATACGTATGTGCCATGACATGATCCTTTCACACAGATAGCGGTATTTATGGACCGGAAAATGTACCCAAAGCGCAGCCCTCATAGTGGTGAAAGGCAACCGCCTTTGCTAGGAGATAAGCAGCAGAAGTGTGGTGGTGGCAGCCTACCATCTGGAGATCAGCAGGAGTGAACAGGCATTTTACCTTTTTCACTGGAGTGAGGCCTACAGGTTCACTCATTTGAACTTCCACTGCTATGCACTTAAATCACCGCTGGCCTACATCGGACTGGTATGTAGTGCAGCACAGTGCGTGTGTGTCATATACATGTGCTGGGTGTATGTGGGCCTGTGAATGGTACAATTAATGGAAGATGCAGTGTTATGCAGTGAATGTATGTTATATGCATGTGCTGGGTGTATTTGTGCCTGTGAATGGTACAATACATGGAAGATACTGAGTTCCATTTTAGGAGACCCAGGGCTAACTGAAGAATCATGAGAAGGTAGAGGACTCCCCCTAAAAAGATTTGTGGATTGCTGCCTCCCTGTGAGCTAGATGGGGCACACTGGATGAAGGGGAAGCCATGCTCTTCATTATACTTCAAAGGGTGCTCTTTGATTCACAGAGAGGTCACTGGGAAGGAGCCTGGGCACATCTCAGGAAGGAGATGATGCTGATTAGAGAATCCTAAAGATTAGGGCTGAGGCCCTGGGGTAATCATTTGATACACATATCACTGTGGCTGATATCCAAGTGTCAACCTCTAGTCACTCGAAAGTCCGGGGTATGTGGTGTGTGATGGTGTCAAATTTGGAGTCATTCCTGCTGTGTCAGACTACTTTATGGAGGAAGGGCTGGGCGGAGGAGAGGGCACTTCAAAAAGAAGCAGACCCTCAACATAAACTTCAAAGACTCAGGCTCTAAATCACATTTCATGCCTGGAAATGGACTATAAAAAGAAGAGCTTGAGGCCCCCAAAATTCTCAATGGTGAAGGAGCTGTGCAAGGAGGAGAGACTGTGCAAGACTTCTGCCTGTGAGCAGGGGTGAAGGGTAATGCCTGTCAGTCTCCCAGCTGGGTGATGGGACATCACCCAAGGAATTCAAGATCACCTACCCTTGCAGCCTACTGCACTAGTGCCTTCCTGCTTGCCAAGACCAGTGTGCCCTGTGAGGTAGAGGAGAGTGCTGGAAACAGCGAGGTGCAGTGGGAGATGCTGGAGATTGGATTTTTGAAGCAATGTGTGAGAACAGCTTTTGCACTGATCGGATCTCATTTTTGCATTAATAGCATGAACCTAGTAAAACTTGTGTACAGTGTATAAAGTTTCTCATAGTCTACATGAGAAGGTGGATGGTCACATGAATAAAAAAACAACATTCTACAAAATATTCTGAGCAAAAACACTACAACATGAGTACAAAGTTATAGACTGGCAGAATCACCTTTTTTCCTAGACTATGTGGCAAGTTCTTTATAAACAGCAAAATAAGAAAAATGTATTATCACAAATTATTTACTGTTGTAGATTGGGGAGTAATTGGTTTAACAGCTGTACAGTCAGGACAGGGTACTAGATGGCTCTCTGCCACTGAGAAAACAATGCATGAGTCATTTTACACATCATCAAAATCTAGTTTAGTCCAAATTAATCAATAATCAAAACTACACCTAACTACCAGTATGACATAGATTATTTTAAAAAGCCCAGAGCCGCAGCATTACCTTTTTGGTGATATAGTATATTATGGTAACTTTAAGAAGCTATTGATGCACCAGGTTGCACAGAATGGGTGTAAGAATTAGTTCTTCATTTGCAGGCTCAGGGTAGGGATTGCTCAGAAGAGCAGGATGGGTGCCATGGCTGAGAAAAGGAGGGTGTGATTACTTTACTTTCTTTGTAGTTCAGAGCGGACCTGGCTTGATAGTTCAGGTCAGCAATTTACTACTGGAGCAGGATCAAGACTGATTTGCATATGGCTGGTTCCAATCAGAGGTGGTATGGTGGGCAAAAAACTGATGGGATGGGGTGCAGCCCAAAAAATTACCAGTAGCTGAAGTTAATTCAAGCCCTCCATCCATCATTTTCTGTTTTCTTCATTGTAACACCCTAATTGCGACGTGTATGCCCAGACATGGGTCCCGTGCTCACTGTGCCACTAGAATCAAGCTGTACCTGATTGATACTGGTCTTGATCAGAGAGAACCAGGCTTGCCAGTTCAGGCTGAGCTCTTCCAATTGGAGCAGGACAAGACTGATTTGCGGTGGCTGGGTCTAATCTAAGGTGGCATGGTGGGCAAAAAACAAATGATGGGTTGGGATATGGTCATGAATAATTACCAATGGCTGAGATTAATTCAAGCATTCCATCAATCACATTTTTTAAAACCTATTTTTATTGCAGTTTACAGTAGTACATTAACGACATTCAACTATTCCCGTTCACACAACATCCTCTTCCTCATTTGCTTGGGAGCAAACCAGAGAAGCAATTTTCAGACGTCCAATGATATCTGTTAACTTCTCATTAAGTGCAAATATCAAATAAGAACATTTGCATGAGCAATGTCTTGAACAAATGAATAGTAATACATTTCCATATTTCAGTTGTGGCAACATCATAAGTCATTGCTGGATCATCTATAATTTGTTGGGGTTGTATCTCCGCCAGTTCCCATATCATCATATTGACCTTGTCCAGTACAAATTAATTTGCGAATTACCCCACATTAGGCCCGCAGCCAACGTATTTATTTTTTAAACCAATATTGACTCTTAGGCAGTCTAGGCATAATCCAACATTTTGCATTATATTTTTTTGCAGTCACTAGTCCTAATTCAGCAATTTTTTCAGCCTGTTTAGCCCCCTTGGTACTAGATATCAAACCCTAGTAGACACACCTGAATAGAGCATTGCAAAGTTAACTGTTAAATCCTTCAGAGTCTTAATGACCTCTTCCCACAAATCTTGTATCCCTGAGAATTCCCGCCACATGTGGCTATATGCTCCTGTAGCATGTTTACATTTGGGACAGTTATCTGATCTAGTAGGATCCACCTCGTGTATTTAGTTTGGTGAATCATAGGCTCTTTGTACACATTTTAGTGTATCAATTTATGCCTTGCACTGTGTGATACTTTCCTACAATTCCATGAAAAAAAAATCCATTCCATTCCTTCCAACGTTTCGCCAATATCCGCCTCCAATTGTAATCGTAATGCACCTATACAAGGGGCACTCTTCAGCAGAAGTAATAGATATAAGCTAGTGATAAGCCTGCCTTCTTCTCCCGTATTCGGTAGAGCAGGATTGTTGACATGCGTATACGGTTTCTGTGGGAACCCATCCCAAGCTTTACGGATTGCCACTGCCAGTCTGGTGTAGGCCAACAAACATCCTCCCGACAGATCCTATTTAGCGAAAAAGGTGGCATACCTCATCAAACGGCCATCCTCCTCTAGATCTCCTAGTGTACGGAGAATGTTAACCTCCCTCCCATACTGCAATAACACTGGCAACATGAGACTAATGTCTATCAGCCATGGCATAAGCTGTTGCAAATATAAAAAAGGTATAATTTTTATCTTTCGTGGCTTATTACCATATATCCAACAATGTACAAATTTGTAATTGGAGCCATCTCCTCCTCTTGCTATGTACCAACGACAGTGCAAGGAGTCAACACAGCTTAACCAGTCTCACCAACATATCTGTTCCAGGATCAGAACACTGGTCTTTAAACCAAAAAGCTATGTGCTGCAATTGGGAGGTCTGGTATGAACCTCTGAAATGGGGGGCCTGTAGCCCTCCGCTATCCTAAGGAAGCTGCAACACCTTTAGACAAATACGGGCTCTTCTTGTACCCCAACATAATAGATGTAACAGTTTAGCTAGCCATCTGAAGCAAGCATCTGGGATCTGCTGTAAAACATATAATACATAGGGTAATAGAATCATCTTGTACTCGCTGTTATTCCCATAAGTGATGAAGGAAACTTTAACCACCGCCAAACGCTGCGTTCTGTACTATCTAGCAGGGCCCCCACATTAACATCATATATTTCAGTGACGCTTGAGCTCAAATCCACTCCCAGATATTTAATGGGAGCTCTCTGTAAGAGTATACCAGAAACAGACAAGTCCCCAAGCCAGGTGCCTGTGTTGAATAAATAACAGATTTTTCTGCATTTGTCATAAACCCCTGAATGGGCCCCCGCTTCCTTGATGGTATTATGCCCTCTCGGCCACGTGTGTTCAGGATCTTGAATAGTCAACAATATATCATCAAAAAACATACAAAGCAATAATTTCCCTCTTAGTTCCTATCAGTACTCCCTCTCCTTCATGCCGAGTGCGTATCAACCAAGCTAAAGCAAGCGTCTGGGATCCGCATTGGCATATGCTGTAAAACATGTAATACACAGGGTAAAAGAATCATCTTGCTACTCGCTATTAGTTCCATAGGTGATGAAGGAAACTTTAACCACTGTCAAACGCTGTGTTCTGTACTGTCTAGCTGGACCTCCACATTGACATCATATATTTCAGTGACGCTTGAGCTCAAATGCACTCCCAGATATTGAATGGGAGCTTCCTATAAGCTTATACCAGAAACGGACTTGTCCCCCAAGCCAGGTGCCTGTGTTGAATAAAAAGCAGATTTGTCTGCATTTAACATAAACCCCTGAATGGGCCCTACTTCCTTGATAGTATTATGCCCTCTCGGCCAGGTGTGTTCAGGATCTTGAATAGTCAACAATATATCATCAACATACAAAGCAATAATGTCCCTTTTAGTTCCTATCAGTACTCCCACTCCTTCATGCTGAGAGCGTATCAGCCAAGCCAGAGGTTTGATCACCAGCGCAAAAATCAATGTTGATAGTGGATAACCTTGCCTGGTCCCCCTGTTCCACCGGCCAACTATAAGAGAGCCTATTACCCACCTTCACCCTGGCTCGACTATCAATGTAAAGTAGTTGTGTCCATTTTAAATAAGTGTCACTAAAATTATATTGTCGTAGTACACACATCATAAATCGCCAGTCAACAGTATTGAATGTTTATGAGCATCCTAACTGGCAAACGTGTAAGGTTCTTCCCCCTTTTGGGTCTGTTCCAGTATAAGATAGGCTTTCCTTATATTAGTGCTAGTAGTTTGTAGCCCTCAAAACCTGCCTGATCAGTGTGCACTAGATCTCTAGTCACCTTAGCCAAGTGGTGAGCTAAGATCTTTCCTAAAATTTTAGCATCTATACTAATCATCAATAACGGGTTGTATGATTCACATTCAGACAAATCTCACCCTGGTTTAGGTAAAATCACTTTGTATGCCTTTCACAATGTGGCAGAAAGTACTCCCTTTTCAAATGCTTCTCAATACTTGTTTAATAACTGTTTGCATAGCAAATACACAAATTCCTTATAAAACTCTGCTACCAAACCGTATTCCCCGGTGTCTTCCCCAAACTCATTTGGTTGATATCCCATTGTATGTCCCTTTCATCTATCGAGATATTTAATGCAGATCTCATTATCGGCAACAGGCAACCAGGCTTAATCTCAGATTGCCGTCATACTCGCCCCAACATGCTCGCCCTGTTGGGTGTATAAAGCAGAGTAAAGTTCTGAAAATCGCCGTAATATCTATTCAAGTGTTGTGTGGCTCCTTATCCATCCTTTATGGTGACCACTGGATTCCATCCTGTACTCTGTTGACTAACCACGCTAGTAGCCGACCCGGTGTGCCCCTTGTTCATATTGAATCCAGTGTATATCTTTAAATCATGATGGCCTAAAGTTTCCCATTCTTCATCAAGTTTCCCCCTGCAATCTACTTCGTTCTTCCCAGGTCATATCTGTGTGGGGTGCCTGTTGGTCAATATCCTCCATTTGACACTCCAGATGTGTCACTGTGAGCAGCAATGATCGCATACCCCATAAGTGGTAGCCATACATTTCCCCCTACTAGTTACTTTAAATCTTCCCATAGAACTCCAGTTGAAGTAACCATACCAGTGTTGGTGGCAAAAAACTAACTCACCACTTCACGGATCATCTACTTGAATGCCTGATCATGTAATGCACAGGTTGGAAATCGCCATTGTGGGGGCGGGATCACATATGCCTGCCACCTCATTCAGCCACAAGGGGGCCATGATCTGATAACGTACGATGAAGGTACCATGCCGCCCTAAATTCAGTAGCCTGTCCCGTGTGTATCAATAGGTAATCAATTCTAGAGAATGTACCGTGTGATGGGGAGTAAAAAGATTAACCTCTGCTTTGGCTGTGGACTGTCCTCCATAATTTCATTAAGTGTGGTGTGTTTATGCTTTCTAATAGTACCTGTGATGGTCCACCTAATGACCGCATCACCTGCCTGGAGCTATTATGACGGAGTTCCAACTCTCTCTCACATCTGGTTGTAAAAGCAATTTACAAGCTCCCCTTTCCCCAAGCTAGCACAAAGAAAAAATCAGCCAATCAGGAGGAAAGTCACTATATATAAATTCCGCTCGAAAGGTTGAGCACACTGTCCCACTGTAGGTTTTGAGATAAGTGGTTGCTCATGACCATTTTACACACTATGAGTATGTTTCAGTTACGTGGACTAATGAATTTCTTCCTGCCAATCAAAAAATGTATACTGAGTATGGAGCAGTACTGTCACCACAGTTCCAGTAATTCCCAGTTGCCGGAGCTCCGATCTTGCACGTCCACTCAGGCGGCCTTCTTGGCTCTGCCCCCTCCATCCATCAATTGGTGTATTTTACATTCTTCCTTTCCTTTCTTTGGCACATTAGCTTCAATCTTCAAACAAAGCAGAAACCTTTAAAAAAGTTTTGAACAAATTGTCATCTTCAGCCTGAGGAAGTCTTTTCACAGTATAATCAGTTGAAACATGTTGACAAATGTGACAGCTATTATCTGCCATATTACAAAGTCCATAGGATATAATGGGATTGTAATACGGCGGACGGGATTTCCGGCATGTTTGTGATGGAGTATCCCTTCTACCAAGATCGTTATAAGGCCTATTGTGTTTAAGTCAATCACTCATGCACAGATTTTTGATAACTTTAACTTTACTATAAGTATTCCATGTGTTATGATCCCTTTCGAAATTGAACAAAATGATATGTATTCACAGTCTTAAATTATATATGATTTTAAACTGAAAAAGTAATAGTAGAGTTGTCACAAAAGTATCACTGCACACTCAGGGCTAAGCGTCATTATTGGGACTACATTGATATTGTTTTTGAGCAAATGGGTTTTGCAGACCTAGTCAAAGGGGTACTATAAAATCGAGTTTTATCTAAAAATAAGGTTGGTTCTCGCTATCGGAGCTCCCTATTTGCCCAGGTCCTATAACCTCTCTGGGATCAAAGGTCTGGCTAGTAATCTTGGGCCAGAGGCAACAGGTCACAGACGTGGAGAGCCGTTTTTAAAGGAAAAACGAGAAAACAATTGCAGAGAGGAAAAGCTGCAAATATCACTTCCTTACTTTTCTCCTTACAGCTGGGTTACAACGGTTCACACCTGCTCGGCAGCAGCAGGGGCACTTACCTGCTGGTCTATCTTGCCAAGCTGATAAAAGAGCGAAAAAGAAATGACGAAATCAAACAAGAAACCAAAGCAAGACAATTTAACAAAGTAGCGTAATGTTTTCATTCTCGACAAATCCTTGAATTTTCCTGTGCCTCATTTCGTTTATCTGGACTAGCTAGGCATGCTTAAAGGCACCCTGAACGCCCATGACAACACACTAAATAAAAAAAAAAACAGACAGCTGTGAAATGCAACACTTTCTTCTGCTCTGTTTCTTCTGCGTCATTTGCTCGCGGAAATGTTCTTTTTGTTGAGTCAAATGGTTCCCGTTCTAGACACCGTTTTCGCTCGAGAACCCGTGGGCGTAGACTGCAGTCCCGAGGGCTGACGGAAATGAACCGCTGAGTAAGTGATCATAGAGTCGATGGGAGATGTTATCAGGCTTCGGTGAGCCAGGAACTCTACTGTCCCTAGATCAATATGCAATTACTGAAATGTCTAGCATCTGAGCTTGCGCTAAGAAGCATCTGCTCCCAAAAGGATGTGAGAAGATGACAGAAAATACTGAAGGCTGAGCTAAGCAAACACGAGAGTTAGCAACTTTATTAAGCCGAGCTCATACTTATATCTTATGGATCTTATTTGTATAGGGAGGCAAAGGGGGCTGGAGAGAAAACAGAAAGGGACCAGGAAAGAGGAAAAGAGGAAACAAGATAGAGGGAAAGCGGTTATAGGTTAGTGAATGGAGTGGTCATCTCAATGGGGGGAACGGTAAAACATCCTAGTAGTTTTTCTTCAGTGTCTGACTCGTAGTCATGGAGGAGGCGAACATGAGAGGTCGGGCTGTGGCAGGAGGCGGATTCAGAGATGTAGGAGCAGGGCCGGACTGGGCGTAGCAGGCACCCCGCGTTTTCCCGGGTGGGCCGCCAAGGTGAGGGGCAGTTTTAGACTCCTCTGGGGCGTTTTTGTTCCTGGGGCCGGTTTTGCAGCTATGCTGCAATATTGGCCCCCAGCAACAAAGCGGCACAAAGCTTTCCACTAGCACACCACCCAACCCCCTGGGGCCAGCCAAGCTCTTTGCCAGGCCCGGTTTTGGTTCCCAGTCTGGCACTGCGTAGGAGCCTCAGAGGAGGAGGAAAAGCTGATTAAGACTGAAACATCATAGTGCTGTGCAATGATGTATAATAGGGCAGGCAGGTGAGTATCCCCGGAAGGCAGGAGAGGGCCTCCTCTACTTCTAGGCGGTGCCTATGGCTCAGTCTCAGAAGCACAAATCATATAAGCACAAGTCATAGCGTTTGGAAGAGCTTCTATGAACACCAGTCCCAAAGCCAGACGGGGTGAGAGCTCCCTGCAGAGTTGTCAGCAAACCTAGCTATACAGTTACGGGGGTAAGAATGAGGTCATGGAGGAGGGGATCCACTTTATGAATGGGGTGTATAGGTAGATGTTAGAAATGGCGATTTCTGGTTGGCTAGGGCTTGCGCCAAAGCCAGGCAGAAACCACCACTCTAGTCAGGGCTGGGGAGTTACACGCCAAAGATAACCCCTGCTCACCCCCTTGGTAGCTTGGCACGAGCAGTCAGGCTTATCCCGGAGGCAATGTGTAAAGCGTTTGCGCGCGCACCCAGCAACAACACCCAAGGCCCACCACAAAAGAAACTCCACACAAGGTATCATATGAAAATAGCCTTTGTATTATACCAAAACAGATTAGATAATATTCACACAATTTACACTGTGCCAACTGGCACTGGGCAGAATTTTACAAGGGATTATATGTACAGGGGACAGGGCCACATGGACCACTGTCAGGAATTAGCACTTTTAGAACGTAGGATATAAAATTACTGTAGCACAAAATAACACATGTAGCACACAACCAGTAACTACTGGTAACAGGTAAGTACCACCTACACAACCCTAACCACCTTAGGAAAATATTGCGCAGGGAACCAGGACCTCTCTAGCACCACCTGTACTAAGGAGAATAACCACCTAAGTATCACAATACCTGTAGGGGTAGAAGCACATTACACATGATGCATCACAACACATTCAAAGGTGTAAACAAAAGGCACATGTTGCATAAAAACACATTCAGAGGTGCAGGTTAGGAACAATAGCGCAAAATTCACATTGGCCACCACCTGTGGCAGTCCCTAGGCCAACTGGCCTCTCACGGGCGCAGAAATGCCCAACATCCAGCAAAGTCAGGGCGCGACTGCGCAGGCTGCGCAAGCCAGGGCGTACAAGGCACAACCTAAACGTTGCAGCTGCCCACTAAGTGCTGGGCAGCTGGGAAGATGAGCGTGGGCACCACTGGGCCTTTTGAACAAATAATACACACGTTGGAGCCTCTGGCGCTCGTGATGGATAATGCCCCCAACGTTGGAGCCCATCCGGGGCTCGAGAACAGTGCCCCATCGTTGGAGCCTCACAGGCTCTAAAACGAATATGCCCGCCTCGTTGAAGTCCCGCTAGGGGGACTCTGGAATAACAATGCCCCCAACCGTTGGAGTCCTGCTCAGGAACTCGAGAACACACTGCGGCCCGCGTTGGAGTCTCTACTCGGGGCTCTGGACAACTGTTGCGCCGCGTGGGAGCCTCGTGGGCTCCACACACCAAAGAAATGCCCCCGGTTGTTAGAGCGTCCACGCGCTCTGAAATAAAGAATCCTGGCCCCCCAGAGCCCCCCCCCCCCGGCCCTTCTCTACTCACCAGGCCGCTCGCAGGGGGACTCCGATCCCCTCTCCGCCGGTCTGCAGCAGTCTCCTTTGGCTGCTCGGATCGCTGGGAGCAGGCTGGGCGCCATGGGGAGGAGGAGCTCTGAGGCCGAGATGCCCGGTGCCTCCTCCGCTCGTCTCGGTGCTCCACGGGGCTCTCCCTCGCATCCGGGGGCCCCGGGTGCAGACGCTGGCTTCCTCAGTCACGGCGTTCTCCTGCACTGGCGAAGGCGGGGTAGGCTCCCGCCCTTCTACTTCCGGTTGTCCCAGAGGCCCGCCCCCGGCCTGCCTGACTTCCTGTGAGCCCAGCCGCGGCGGTGATTCCATGGCAGTAAGAGGGGTAGGCTCCCTCGGGATAAGGAATATACGGCGGGGTGGGCACCCGCCGTGAGATAAAACAAATAAGCGGGGTGGGCACCCGCCAACGACCACGGCAATGCGGGGTGGGCACCCGCTTCCAATCTCGGCAACAAGAGGGGGAATCCCTACGCCGGGGATTCCCTCGTTTAGGAAGAGCAGTTCGGCGCTGCAGAGGCGACACAGGAGCGCTCTCTAAGCGCTGGGGCACCGTCACCAGCCCTCTTCGCAGCAGCGCTCCCAGGGGTAACAGTCAGAGCTTCAGGCAAGGTCCAGGAAAAAGTCTCAAAAGCAGGGGGGGCAAAGACGGCCCAGGGGCCAGCTCAAAGGGCCCTCCAGCAGGGAGGCAGTCCCCAGTGGTGGTCTCTCCTGGCGCCCAGCAGCAGCAGGCCCCCCCTCAAAGTAGGATCAGCAAAGGACACTTTACATGGGGTCACAGCCCCTTCTTATACACAGCTTTCCTCTGTCTCAAGGTGCAGGGAAGGGGCGAACCAGTTACAACTGGTTCCTGAGCACTTTGTTTTGCTCAGCCCCTCTCCCTATTCAGAGAACAGGCCAGGGTCATCAGTCGCACTACAGGGGGCAGAGCCAGCCTTGTGTGGGGAAACCCCAGCCCTATTCAGGACCCAGGTGTACTCCTCCCACCCATCTAGTTGCTGATCTCCCTATTCACCACTGGGTGACTCCTCCTGACTCTGGGGATTCCCTAGCCCGTCACATGACCTCAGCCAGCCAATCGCCAGACAAGGCACACATTACACACTGCACACAGAAGTGCCCACTTCTAGAAGTGGCACTTCCATACTAGGTACATGCAGGCCGCACACATCATCACGCAGCATTTCATCACACGAGTCCGCACATACCAGACTCAACCCTGCACACCCCACGCATCAGGAACTACCAGGGGCACATACATACCCCATGCATTCCTATGGGAGGGCAGGCCTATCTCACCACATGCACTCAGAGTGTGCACGCACTTTACTCTGGGACACAGGGAAAGTGCGCAGAAACCAAAAATCACTACCACCAGGTCACCAGTAAAAGCCAAAAAGTTCAGGGGTGAACCTGCCAGAAGGGCCAAGTCCAACACAACCCCCTTCCAGCCAAAAACGCAGGGCAGATCAATCACCACCATGATGGACTTCCCTGCTTTGGGCGATAGAACACGGATGCGGGCCCGCAACTGCAGGGACACCCTCCTGTTCTACGCCACGGTGAACCCATGGGATTCCTTCTAAAACCACTGTCCAGACCAACTGGGCTACCCCACTGGTACTCCCAAGCTGTCCGCGGCCAAGACCAGGCCCTAGGCCACCCAGGTGCCACCGGTCCTTGCCTAATCACAGAGTGGGGGGTAGTAACCCCTGGCACATAGCGGCCATTCTCCACTCTTCCTGTCTGCAAGACAGGACTAGACTGCCACTGGTTCTCCAGCCTAGGGTCTACAACCTCAGGCGGACCAGGAGTCTCAGGGAAGGCTCTCCTCCCCCTACCTCTTCTCCTAGGGTTCCTCCTCCTCTGGCGAGGGGTACACCTAGAACTCCATTCCAACCCAGGGTTTAACCCCTCAGGTTGCACCGGGGTCAGAGGTGGGCTCTCCCACCCTCTGCACCCCCTTCCAGAGCCCTGCTCCCTACCAACTGGGGCGGTACCTCTGGAAGAAGAACCGGTCGGGACGCTGGTTACAGACGTCCCACCCTTCAGGTCAGGCTGATCCCGAACCTGGCCTTCCAACCTCCGGCCCAGAACCTTTGGTGGAATAATCGCCTGGCACTCCAGGACTTCTGGGGATTTACACTCCATCCCCCGAGGCTAACAAACGACACATATGTCGTATGACTGTCTGTCTGGCGCGGATCTCCCGTCCCCTGTCCACCTGACAGTGCGCAGAGATCCCCCAGAACAGAAGTGGTGTCACCATGGTCACTACACGTGATCCTAGCCCAACTGGGTAGTCCCTGACCCATTGGCTCTTCCACTGGGGAACTCATCCCCCAATCACTCCTCACACTGGACTCCTGTACCCTCCCTACCGGAGCGGTACTGCCAGACTCTAGAACCACAGGAGCCCTGTTTACAGGCGCTCCAGGTCCTCTACTCACTAAGAGATCTTCCTCAAGTGGAGTAACAGGACAGCCTAGGTCCCCAACTTGGTGTTCCCTCATGAAACCATCCAAGTCCTGAGGCAGGGTTTCGTGCGTCTGGGGACCCTCGGTCACCCACTTACTCCCGCTCCAGTGAGCCAGGCAGTAAGCCCCTACACCCTCCTCGCTATCCTGGGACCTAGCTGGGCTACACTGAGCCTCTTCCACCACGCTGGGCAGGAAGATACCTGAACCACTACTTTTGGAGTCACTCCCTAATGACTCTAGAGAACCTCTAGCACTTTCCCAGCGCTCTGCTTCCTCTGCAAGTTCCCAAGGGTCACGGTCCTCCAACCCCAACAGGTGTTGGCGCAACTCCGGCCCACAACGACTGAGCATCTGCTCTCTGATAACCAGCCTAAACATGCCGTAATAACTACATTCCGTATTCTGATTCACCCAATCGGACAGTGCATCATTACATTCATCCACAAACTCCTCCCAAGATTGGTGAGACAGTTTCCTACTGCCCCTGAATTTCAACCTATACTCCTCCTCTTAGGAATCAGGTACCATACTCGGGGAACTGGGACTGTGATTTCCTACACTGAAATCTATATAGCTGCCACCACTGGACTCAACTCTCCCTGGGGAGCACAGAAAATTAAAACTGCGCGCAGGGGATAGTCTACCCTCCAGAGCTACTTTGCCTCTGGTGGAGGCCCTCTCAGCCTCCTCTATCCTCTCCTGTGCCAAGACCCTCTCAGTCTCTAGCTGTTGCTTCTTGACCTCCAGCTGCGCCATAGCCTGGGCATGCTCTAACCTGAGCTTTTCTAACGCCAGCTGATGCTCCCTTTCTTTCCTCCTATCTTCCCACTCCTCTGGGGACAGGGAAAGGGATGAGGCGCTGCATCCTACGCTGGACCCAGCAAGGGACTCCCTACCTATGGGGTCTTCACTCTCTACTGGCGTCCAGGTACTGTCATCTTCTTCCTCCTCTTCTGAATCTTCAGGGCTCCCCACAGACCCACCACCCTCCAGGTGTGAGGCCCGGGCCCTTTCCCTACTGCGCTCAAGGTCCCTTTGATTCGTAACCCACCAGGTCAGGTGGTTCCTAAGTTCGTACAGGGTGTCTGACTCTCTCACCCATATGTCTCTCTCTCTACAGAACGTTTCCAACTCCTGCAAACTGTACCAAGCTAGATCACTGAGATCTAAAGCAGGCTCCATTCTGGCGGACGTTCTGGTGAAAAGATTACACAGGGAACCTAGGGGTCTGAGCTTAACAGGCGCACACAATTCACAAAAAGGGTTCAGCAAGCTCTCTCTCTCCCCGAGAGCTCACACTCACTTGCCTAGTGCCACACACCGTTCATCCACACACGACCCTCCCCTCGGACTGGTAAGGCAGTTTCTACCACCCCTGATTCCTCAACCTGACCACAAGTGACACAGGTACCGACTCTGGGCGCAGGGCGGGGAACAAATGTACTGGACACTATTATGCTGCCACCACTGGATCCCACCCTTACTGGTGAATCCAGAAACACATTTCCACAGAAATGACACTTAAAAAAAAACTTAGAACAATAATCCCTATACCATGTGACTATCTAAATGCAGAGTTTTGTGGTGCAGCCAGTTGCTGCTGCGGTACAGCGCAAACGCAAGTCCAAATCCCACCGCTGATCACCAATGTTAGAAATGGCGATTTCTGGTTGGCTAGGGCTTGCGCCAAAGCCAGGCAGAAACCACCACTCTAGTCAGGGCTGGGGAGTTACACGCCAAAGATAACCCCTGCTCACCCCCTTGGTAGCTTGGCACGCGCAGTCAGGCTTATCCCGGAGGCAATGTGTAAAGCGTTTGCGCGCGCACCCAGCAACAACACCCAAGGCCCACCACAAAAGAAACTCCACACAAGGTATTATATGAAAATAGCCTTTGTATTATACCAAAACACATTAGATAATATTCACACAATTTACACTGTGCCAACTGGCACTGGGCAGAATTTTACAAGGGATTATATGTACAGGGGACAGGGCCACATGGACCACTGTCAGGAATTAGCACTTTTAGAACGTAGGATATAAAATTACTGTAGCACAAAATAACACATGTAGCACACAACCAGTAACTACTGGTAACAGGTAAGTACCACCTACGCAACCCTAACCACCTTAGGAAAATATTGCGCAGGGAACCAGGACCTCACTAGCACCACCTGTACTAAGGAGAATAACCACCTAAGTATCACAATACCTGTAGGGGTAGAAGCACATTACACATGATGCATCACAACACATTCAAAGGTGTAAACAAAAGGCACATGACGCATAAAAACACATTCAGAGGTGCAGGTTAGGAACAATAGCGCAAAATTCACATTGGCCACCACCTGTGGCAGTCCCTAGGCCAACTGGCCTCTCACGGGCGCAGAAATGCCCAACATCCAGCAAAGTCAGGGCGCGACTGCGCAGGCTGCGCAAGCCAGGGCGTACAAGGCACAACCTAAACGTTGCAGCTGCCCACTAAGTGCTGGGCAGCTGGGAAGATGAGCGTGGGCACCACTGGGCCTTTTGAACAAATAATACACACGTTGGAGCCTCTGGCGCTCGTGATGGATAATGCCCCCAACGTTGGAGCCCATCCGGGGCTCGAGAACAGTGCCCCATCGTTGGAGCCTCACAGGCTCTAAAACGAATATGCCCGCCTCGTTGAAGTCCCGCTAGGGGGACTCTGGAATAACAATGCCCCCAACCGTTGGAGTCCTGCTCAGGAACTCGAGAACACACTGCGGCCCGCGTTGGAGTCTCTACTCGGGGCTCTGGACAACTGTTGCGCCGCGTGGGAGCCTCGTGGGCTCCACACACCAAAGAAATGCCCCCGGTTGTTAGAGCGTCCACGCGCTCTGAAATAAAGAATCCTGGCCCCCCAGAGCCCCCCCCCCGGCCCTTCTCTACTCACCGGGCCGCTCGCAGGGGGACTCCGATCCCCTCTCCGCCGGTCTGCAGCAGTCTCCTTTGGCTGCTCGGATCGCTGGGAGCAGGCTGGGCGCCATGGGGAGGAGGAGCTCTGAGGCCGAGATGCCCGGTGCCTCCTCCGCTCGTAGGCGCCCTCGGGATAAGGAATATACGGCGGGGTGGGCACCCGCCGTGAGATAAAACAAATAAGCGGGGTGGGCACCCGCCAACGACCACGGCAATGCGGGGTGGGCACCCGCTTCCAATCTCGGCAACAAGAGGGGGAATCCCTACGCCGGGGATTCCCTCGTTTAGGAAGAGCAGTTCGGCGCTGCAGAGGCGACACAGGAGCGCTCTCTAAGCGCTGGGGCACCGTCACCAGCCCTCTTCGCAGCAGCGCTCCCAGGGGTAACAGTTAGAGCTTCAGGCAAGGTCCAGGAAAAAGTCTCAAAAGCAGGGCGGGCAAAGACTGGGCCCAGGGGCCAGCTCACAGGGCCCTCCAGCAGGGAGGCAGTCCCCAGTGGTGGTCTCTCCTGGTGCCCAGCAGCAGCAGGCCCCCCCTCAAAGTAGGATCAGCACAGGATACTTTACATGGGGTCACAGCCCCTTCTTATACACAGCTTTCCTCTGTCTCAAGGTGCAGGGAAGGGGCGAACCAGTTACAACTGGTTCCTGAGCACTTTGTTTTGCTCAGCCCCTCTCCCTATTCAGAGAACAGGCCAGGGTCATCAGTCGCACCACAGGATTGTGTGGGGAAAACCCAGCCCTATTCAGGACCCAGGTGTACTCCTCCCACCCATCTAGTTGCTGATCTCCCTATTCACCACTGTGTGACTCCTCCTGACTCTGGGAATTCCCTAGCCCGTCACATGACCTCAGCCAGCCAATTGCCAGACAAGGCACACATTACACACTGCACATAGAAGTGCCCACTTCTAGAAGTGGCACTTCCATACTAGGTACATGCACGCCACACACATCATCGCGCAGCATTTCATCACACGAGTCCGCACATACCAGACTCAACCCTGCACACCCCACGCATCAGGAACTACCAGGGGCGCATACATACCCCATGCATTCCTACGGGAGGGCAGGCCTATCTCACCACATGCACTCAGAGTGTGCACGCACTTTACTCCGGGACACAGGGAAAGTGCGCAGAAACCAAAAATCACTAGCACCAGGTCACCAGTAAAAGCCAAAAAGTTCAGGGGTGAACCTGCCAGAAGGACCAAGTCCAACAGTAGAGATGTATGGCTTTGTTTCCTGGAAGAATATAATGAAGTGACAATATGAACGCAAACGGTGTGGGTCTGGAATATTGTGAAAGAGTATCGAGAAGTCACAATACTGTGAGACAAATATCGAGGACCAAATATTGTTATGTAAGTAAGTTTAAATTGCCTATATCGAACTCCATCTATATGCACCTTGAAGATATATATATGTCTTCAAGGTACGTAGAGATAGATTAAGACTACTAAATCTATACCTCCCTCTCTGCACTTACTTCCTCAATACTTTTGTTATCGACAATGAGGCAGTTATGAGAGTGATTAATAGAATGTCATCAAGTAATGTGCAAGTGTTGGAAATGTTGAGAGCAGTCAGATATTTACAATGACATTTTCTGTTTACAACACAGCACATTCAGAGACTGGACAATGAGGTGGCTGATTCACTTTCTCATTCACAGTGATTGAGATTCTGTGGGTTGTCTCTGGATAAGGATCAGCATGGGACGGAGGTGACAGTGGACTTGTGGTCCCTAGGTTTCTGAGTGCATTGAGACTGGAAGGATCTTTAGTGGAATCCGAGAGACTGGCATATTAGCATGCTTAGGCGTAGTTCATGAAGAGTCGAGCAAAATAAAAAGACAACTGCGGAGGGAGTCGGGAGGCCAGGATAGAAGTTATTGTTATTTAGGTATCACCTGCACAGCGCTTGCGCTGGGCTTGTGAAATCTATTGAATTTAATATAGATCTTAAAAGAGGTTTATACCCCACCTCCTTGCTTTCCTTGCTTTCCTTGGTTTTCACTGGTTCCTGTGCTTGCCACTTACATTTCCTCCATTTCTATTGGCTGTGGCACAGTGGCGTAACGATAATTGAGGGGACCCCCCTGCAAGGTACGTAGAGGGGCCCCCTCCGGACTATGTCAGGAGCTCCCTGGCAGAAGTGCAGTGCTGAGGGGGCCCCCTGGAGCTTGGGGGCCCCCCGCACTGCGGGGGCCTGTCTTAAGCCCCTGCTGTGGCATACCGTTTCCTGCATTTACCAATGCTTGTTTCTGTGCGTCTCATCAGTTTCACGGCGGCCAAGTACTGTTTCCATCCACTTTTGTGGAATTATTTTTTGTAGGGTTTTGCCTGTATCGTTTTATTTTTAAAGTGCTGGCATTTCTGTCCAAAAGGTTTTAACATCAGATCAGCTGTCTTTCAATTAGTTTACATGATTTCTGTTTGACTCGCGCTGTGAATGTTATTCTTTACAATAGGCTTGGAACACAGCAGTCTCCAAGCCTCGCTTTCAGCCCTCTGCTACTTCAATCCTAGAAACACAGACTAGCAGAAGATCACCGAAATGGTCTACTCCATCTTTCGAATGCACCCTTCCCCAGGGGTGCAAGCAGGCATCCACTTCAGTACTTACATTGTCTAAGGATTCATACGGGGAACAGTTGAGGACAAACTTCACGGCCGCCAATTCTGTTCAGTATTTGTCTTGTTCTTTCAACCACCACCTCCCCTCCCTCAACTCAAGTGTTCCGGTCTGTACTACTTCTTCAACAGTTTAAGTGGTGGGGCTAGACAGTCCTACAGAAAGCAATCTACTATTAGTCACATGGTACTAGGAACTTCAGACGTCTGCCTCCGAAGAATGCTAAGCAGGGGCCAGTAAATTTTTAATTCTTTGTGTTGCATGGAAATAGCTGTCCAGTTATTTCTTTTATCAGGGTTGGGCCTAAACAAAACCCACATTGTCAGCTCATTCCTGCGCTTTCGTGACAGTGCAGCCCTTGATCTGCGTGGCTGGGTCGTCCATTTTAGGTCTCGCCTGACCCAGCGCATGCGCTGGTCTGGTGAGACTTATTGAGAGGGCTCCAAAAAGTGCTACCAGGCCAGCCTAGAGCTACAGTGCATGTGCGTGGGCGCGCTCGCCGCGCTTTACCGCGATTACTTTCACTTTCGCGGCAGCACGGCCGCTTTGATGTTTGATCATGATCGTGAACGCGATCACTTTCACTTTTGCGGCCGCACGGCCTAGGTCTCGCTTTTGGGACCTTATAAGTATTGTTGCATGGCTAAACACTTATAAGGTCCCAAAGGCGAGACCTATTGGCTATGCCAATGCTTGTTTGTTTTTGTGTTTTTTATTCATAAATTGCTTGGATAGCAGGGGATCATTTATTTTAGAGCTAGAAGTTTCCTGGTAATTCAGCTTTTTGTGCATGATTGACTAATTGGTCTCTTAGGGAGGAGACCTGTAATTGGAGCTAAGAAGCCATCTTATTTCGGCTCATCTAATAATCTATCTGTATATTAAATCACAGCATTGTTGTGGTCTGTGATGATTAACTCACAGAACTACCCCCTCTAACTCGGGGTTTCTGTGTTTTAAAGAACGGCAATCCTGCTCAGTGGTCTTTCGGATAGTTCTTTCGTTCATAATATGTTTTCTCAATACCAGTTTTATATTTTCAGAAATTAAAACAAAGCCTGTTTTTTATTGGTATTTTTTTTATTAACTTTGTGTTGCAACAGGCTGCGCCACTATTTTATGACGTTCTCTTACAGTAGTGTTATCTGTAGTAACTACAGGGCCAGAATCTGACGATAAATGCATCCGCTCATGACCAGGCAATGACGAGAAAGTTAATATTAAGCGTAGGTGCATTAGAACAAAATGCTTTGGGTACTCATAGTATTAGCAGCTGCCCTCTCCTTTACAGAAAGTAATGTCTTCACTGAAGTCTTATGCATCTTGAGAGACTTAATGCATAGTGTTGTGGCAGTGAATGAGGTCCTGTTCAGATGGGGCCACAGTCAAGTCATTGGCAAAATACATTAAACAAGACAGCTGGTCCTTGCAGGGCCTGAGGCGGGACGTCCTCTCTTGGAGAAGCAGAATGATGCCTAATCTCTGTGTTCTTGGCTTTCTTCTTTGTTGGTGTCTTCCTCCTTGAACACTAACTTGCAATAACACAACCTTCTACTTCCTCTGCATTTATGATTCCGCACCTCAGTCTGTTTGCATGCAACTTACTTCACTTATGTGGCCATCTGAGGTTATTAGTGGTGCCAGGTTGATGGATGTGTGGTTGTTAGGGCTTTCCACTGTACACAGTGACACTTTTGTTACTTTTACAAAAAAACTAATTGTTTTGATAATCGATAATTTGTTCTAGCACTTTTTGGAGTGTGCTGCATAGTCCTGTGCTTCATGTTTATCTCAACACTGTGCTCATATATTTAGCTTGGAAAGTTCTGAAGATACTAATTCTGAAACACCCTAACATAACTACCTCCGAACTATATCATCCACATATCCCACTGTTTACTTCTTTTGTATATTGTTATTGTGTGTTTTCATTTACTCCATATGTAACTCCTGTTAATGCTGCTATGCAAACTCTGTAAAGTTCTGTGATACCTATGGAGTTTGTTTAACTTATAGTGCACAACTGCTCACCAATTTAAGATTTAACAAATATGACTTAACAAATACAACAAAATATGATTAATCCCATAGGTGAAACCTAATCCACTTACCAATGACTCCTACTTCTGAATTGCTTTAAGAGTGCATTTAGGCGCTGCCTCTGTGTTACTCTGCAAGCTGTTTCATATTATATTATTTTTACTATTTATTAGTATGTGTGATATCTCTAAAACCCTGCTTGCTATCCACGAATTGTTATAATTTACCAAATGGTGCAACAAGGGAATTGCTAACATGGCACCTAGGCTTCATCTTGCCGCTACCTATGAATTGCCTTAAATTGCATCTATTGGTCCTTTCCCCAGATCTCCACTTTTCTCATGTTGGATCGTAGTGCCTGTCCTGTTTTCCCCTTTGCATTTTGGTACCTGTAGTTTTGCTTCTCCTTTGCAAGTGCAGAGCGGCAAATGATAGAGCACAAAAAACACAAAAGAGAAATAATCAAGAAAATTAGGCCTGGCATGGGACAAAATTAAATCTCTGCTCTCCTGTGTGAACGCAGTGTGTGATTCTTAACTGGTAAATTAATGTATCTCCTTGCCTCTCAGTTCCCTTGGCTACCAAAATGAGAGGAGTTAGAAACGTTCTGCATTCTTTGCCTGCCACAAATCAGCTTATTAATATTTACCCCCATCAGGAGCACAACACACATTAATTCTTGGTGCCATTGGCATTTCTGCTCTGCACAGTGCCCTCTCCACTTTGCTCCAAAACTGAGGAGTGATGGGACAGGCCTATTTACATGGAAGCGATAGGAAGCTGCGGTGCTAGCCCTTTCCATTGTAGGCAATAAGCACAAGACTGCTTAAATGGTTCACATCAAGGGCAGCCCCCTCATACCCAACAGGCATTGCGCACCCACTGGAGTCATACTGAGACCACATGACTCGTGTCAAGTCAACTTATTCCGGGGATATTTTAAAGCGCCAACATGTCAACTTGTGGTCACTACAGATTGTGGGAGGCATAGGCAAAAGAGAAAGGGTTGGTAGAATCCAGTGTGGTGTGAGCTGCGATACCTCTGTGCAGTATTCCTGCATGACTATCCCACTTGTTCTGAATGGTGGCTGGGGTTAGAGAGTGCAGAGGTGTGGTGCAGGGGCCAGGGCAGCTGACTTCGGAGCACAAGGATCACGGTTGGATCCCTGGTTCCGGCGGCAGCTCAGCTCAGCACTAGGCCTGGGCTAAATTTCTGTTCCACTCGTGGAAATTGCGATAATTTGACATTTTCGCGTTCCGCGGAGAGCGCGAAAATGTCAAAATTTCCGCATTCCGCAGCTTAGCGATAATTTGTTTCTTGCTCGCGCTGTAAAATAATACATTCTCGCGCGCGCGCGATCGCCTTACCTGAATCCCCGCGTTCGCCGACAAGTTTTCCCGATCCGGTCGCGTTCTCCATGAGATGTTGGATTGTTGGTAGCCATTTGCGCTGCCTCGCGACAGTTCGCGCCCGCAGTAACGTTATGCGTCGCGCGATCACGTCTTTCTTCTCGCGATCATGCACCGCGAGAAGAGTGAAAACAAGATGGCCGCAACCGCATGGGTAAGTTGGCGAGCCGCGACCACGCAGAAAATACCGCGAACGGGCGGGAAAAAAACTTCCGCATCTTCGCGATATTTCCACGTGTTTGCGGAGATTTTTAACATTTTCGCAATAATTTGCGAAAGTCGCTTTCGCAAATTCCGCCCACCCCTACTCAGCACCATGTGACTCTGGGCAATAGCTCACGTAATTTCCACGACGGCCCCCAGCGCCTTGAGACCCGTAAGGGTGAGTAGCTTGCGCTTTACAAAAACGGACTTATATTTACATTTTTACTTTCACATGGCCCGCACCCTCTATTAATCACCGAAACAGAGCGCAGTTCACTCAGCTCCTGCAGCCTTTTCCAGCTCGCTGTTACTATGCAACACTGGTGGTACTTTTACTTTTGATTGCTTTCTTCCCCCTTTCACATATATAAATTCAGGCAGAAGCATTCATTCAATTAACACAACATACGCCATTAACATTGAATTTATATTAATTATTCTCTTCTTCCCCTTCACGCATAGGAAGTCATGCCTCAGCATTCATTCGATAAACACGCCATGCATTTATAGCACTTACTACCCCTGACAAGGCATCCTAACATGGTCCTGGGATCTAGCATGCACAGAAATCGGCAACTTTGATAATATTTTATATTAAAGATGGCTTTTCTTTAAGGATAGTTTGTAGGAGGAGGGTGGCATAGCCAGTACGTCCTTCTTAGTTATCAGCTATTAGCATGGCCACTTCTTTTCCCCAGCACAATGTTTATATGTTGCTGGACAACTCGATAGAGTTCCCGTAGGCGAAACCTATTAGCTTTGCCAATGCTTGTTTTTGTGATGCACTGAATAGAAAAGAACCAGGCTCCAGTGAGTACTGAGGGACGATTGGGAGAACTAAACTTTTAAGGAAAAGCTTTTTAGGCTATGAATCAAATGGAGGGAGCTTTTGAAAAACATAATTTAGAACGCAACCTAGAGAGAGATGTAGGCAAAGAGACAAGTGTCAATGTGTGCATTCATTTGAGAATTTTAGCTTTTCAGATCTGAGGAGGTGGAGTCAAAGTAGATGGGGCTTTCAGATAGATGACATGTCTCGGGAAAGAGATAGATTGCACAAGACCGTTCAGAAAGAGATAGGGTGACGCTGAGAGTTTTGAGAGACAGGCAGGTTTTCTGGTAAGGGCATTTGGGAAATACATGAGACTGAGAGGGCTGGAAGGATGCACGGTTTTTTGACTTGAGAAGGGCATGACAGTGATGGACAGGGGGGGGGTGAAAATGCAGAGGAGTTGTTTGAGTAAGAAGGGGTGACCGGCTCTCAGGTTTGGCTTACTTTTCCTGGTGGATTTGGGCAGCCAAAGCATGATTTGAGTTAGGATAGGAGAAAGACAGGTTGATTCAGATATGGGGTTATGTACACCCAACATAATGGGTTATTTTTGGAGACAGACTGAAGAAAGAAGAAGAGTTGCAAAGAAAAAGTTTGGATTTATGGTCATTCATTTGTAAAAATGGGCCAGCGAACACAAAAGGAGGCACTAGAACAAGCAGTTGAGTTTAGATGATGAGAGGGTGGCTGTGCATTTATGTGTAAGTGGTGGCATGGGATAGGACAATTGTTGCCTATGTTATAGCAATTGTGATATACAAGACTAGATGCTTTTTTTGTACATCTAGATGAAAATGGCTTGGTACAAGTTTCAGGGCTGGAGTTAATAAAAATGATCAAGAGAGATTTGAAAATCATACAGGACAAGTGGGGGTAGGCGGAAATCGTCTAGATACAGTATCTTCCCAAATGAGCTTGGGGCGGGCCAGGATACCAGTGTACATTAACAGGATACACAAGAGGATGGACAGGGCAATATCAGTATTTTGCAAATCCAGCAACGTTGGAGTAGTTTGGCATGTTGACATTGGGTTTAAGCTGCCAGTCTTGTTCCAACATGATTGTGTATACCTTTTTTCTTGGGCATCAGGAAGTATTAGGTGAAATTGATGATGATGTTTGAGTAATGGAGGGATAGTATGTGGAAGGGGAATTGAACACCTTAGGGGAGGGTTTTTCTGGTGGAGGATAAAGAGTGCTTAAATTGGCCAGATAGGCATCAGGGAAGATGTTTGGACCCTGATATGTGGTGGAGAACGTTTGTAGGGTGGAATTAGAGGAAGTCTTGGACCTAGTGTATGCAAGCTGCAAATAAATGAGGGAGAGTTTGTAGAAGGTGGATAGAACAGAGACTGGTAAGAACAGGAAGTTAATAGTACAGTTAAGCTGAAGTTAAAGGGGAGGGGCCTTTAGAGCATTACGGGATGGGTACTGTATTAGGGTATGGGAAATGGGTTAGATGTTGATGTTAGGGCATTGTCAGGGTCATTTCAGAAAGTGTGGCGAAAGCCGAAGGATTTTATGTCATGTGAGATCAGTTTGCTTCTAATATAGGGGTCTTATCCACTTTAACACAGGTGTTCATGGCATTTTCCTCCCTCAAACTGCTTTCTGCAGAGTTTACAGTAAAACAATGTATACTGGTAACTGGGATAAGAAACAGCTTTCCTCACCATTTATGCACATGGATGAGTAAGAGGGAGATGCTTTGAAAGAAGTTAACCACAAAAGATATATAAGTAAAGGAGGCAAGAAGAAACTTCACTGAGAAGTAGTTCTCTGCATATTTTACAACAGCACAAGTTATATAAGCACAGGAGGTGAGAAGTAACTCACAGCAAAGATTGCAGAAACACAATTCGTAATGGGAATGGAGGAGAGAGGGGGGTTGCTGCGAAGCTGGCAGAAGTCATAAGGACATTGGAGCTGAGATGGAGCTCACAGCAGACCTTGTAGCAACACAAGTCATACAAGCACAGGAGGCAAGAAGAAGCCCTCTGCAGAGCTTGCATGCTTACATGTCATATATGCGCAGAAACCGAGAGGGTGATTGGGAGGTATTTTTTTCAGGTCCTGGGTCAGTGAGGGTTTACTTGGCCTTACCCTGTTTAGGACAGTTGTCTACCAGTGGTGTCCCATGGCCACAATACTGTTGCCCTCCAGAAGTTTCTAGCACCTTCAGGCCCAAGTTACACCAAAACATTTCTATAGCTCCCTCACAATAGGCAGTATACCTTCAGTTTACATTAAACCTCTTGGCCTACGCTATTCACTGGAGTACGGTTCAAGTCGGCTCAGCAGTCTTCAGGACTCTCAACTAAAATAGGCTTTGGAGCGAAAGTATACAGCCAGAAATATGGGTACCGATGTTTTACCTTGAATTACCCACCCATGGTACTCAAAACTCTTCTTGAATGAAAGGAGCCATCTCCAAATAGTTAAAACCTGTACTCTTTAAACATAGATATTGCAAAACCCTACCAATCACACATAATTAACTACCAACATGAATTTGTGTAGGCTGCCAGAATGTCCAGGTGGCCAGCTGGCTGGCTAGAAGGGACCACTTAGCTTCACAGTCCAATTCCAGGAATCAAGGGAATAGTTACGGATCCAAATTGTCTCTTTAGTTGAGATGACGACAGACATGAAAATAATGTGCCAGTGACCACTATTTTGTTCCAAAAGGGTGCTCAAAATGTTCAGGCGACGGTATCCCAATTTCTACCTTTTCCAGTACAGATTTTCAGGTGAGGTGCGCCCATGGAATTGGGAGGAACGGTAGCATTCCAGTGTGCCACCGTAGTGATTGGCAACCTCTCAGGAGGGGGTGCTGATTTGGTCTTTTGATGTCAATGAACTATCCTATACGGATGACACTCACCTTTCGTTGAGATGTGTCCATCAGACTCAGTTGACTAGCAGAGTGCCTTGCCACTATCAGTGATTGAATGGCAAGGGATTATGTAAAGCTAAATGGGAAAAGGCTGAGATCTTGATTATTGGGGCAACCTATTGGTCTGGATAGAGAGGCTTTGGAGCTAATTTTAGGACATTTTTCCATTCCTGTCCGCAGAGCCAAATATCTTGCCATTTGTTTGACCGAAGCCTAAATTTAGATGCCCATCTCCAGAAAGTTTAGTCCTCTTGTGTGAAAGAGAGAGAGAGAGAGAGAGAGAGAGAGAGAGAGAGAGACTATCAGAAGTCTGAGGACGATCAGGGGTTATGGGGCTCTAATTGTGACAATGAGAGCCTTTTACCACTGTGTTCCTTGGGCTTTGTGCTATAGTTTGACATAAAATTGAGTGGCAAGGAAACTCCCTAAGCACTTGATCTTCAGTATAGCCAAATAATCAATGTACAACTAGTGCTATCAGAAGAAAACATACTTTACTTCTAGTAAAATACTTCGCAGTGTACATACAACACTCATTGAGTGTAAATTTTGATGCACAGTAATCATATTTCCCTGTGATGGGAATGAATGGTTCTAGTTCTATTGGTGCCCCTTTGTGTTCGTTTCTATCTCTCCCCAAATGTAGTTAGGGTAAGAAGCTTGGTAGCGCATACAAGAATCCCAAAATTCACGAGCCTCTCCATAAAGCCACACTGCTTGTCTGTACCTTGGTTATTTGGCCTGTAGATGGTTGGCCTGCTTCTGCAAGCTGAGAGCAGGGATGGTGCCGCTCCCATTGGTGTCTGGTCCTGCACGTCCCACCAGGACAGTCGCTCTGACTCAGCCCCAGCTGAGCCATGGCTACTTATGTCCTTGTCCTTGCATTTTGTGTGCAGGGGAGCGCTCCGGCTAGGGCTTGAGTGACGCAGGCACAAGTGAGCAGAAGGGAAAGCACCTCCAGAGCTCCATATGGGTCAGACATATCTTCATGGATAGTTCTTTCTCGAGACCACAAATACAAACCCACCGCCCTGACAGAGGGGTCCATTATGATGTCTGGCGGATCGCCACCGCCCGACCGGGGGTGGCAATCCGCCTGACATCTTTCCCCACCCGCCCTCCATTTACCCCCCCCCCCCCGCCATATTACAATGGCGGAGGTTACAGCACCGGACGGAGAAACCGTCCGCCGCATTTCCGCTGGCAGGGATTGCCTGCCGGGCGGAACTCGGGCCTTATATGGTAGCGGTGTCTGGAAGACACCGCCATCCATATCAGGATGCCTGGCAGAGAAAACCTTTCCATGGCGGCGATGCCGCCATGGAAAGGCATGCCGCAATTGCATTGGGGGCCCGTTGCGGGCCTGCAGGGGGTGGGAGGCTGCACTTGGGGGGTACCTATGGTACCCCCCTACATTGGCATACACAAGGTGGCAGACACCGCACGGTGCCTACCACGTTGTGCATGCCAATGCACAACATGCACATTTAACATTGTGGCGGGTGCTGCTTACAGCACTGCCTGCCACAATGTTAAATGTGCGGGATGCGACCGCCAGGGTTGCAGCCGCATCCTAATGGGCACAGCGGGACCACCATACCTCTGCCTGTCGGTCCCGTTCACTGTTACGGTGTCCGCCCACCATCGTAATGGGCCCCAAAGTGAGGACCCTACCACGGGTCACATCGGGAGTCTAATAGATTTTGGTCAAAACCATAAATTATGGTATGGGACCTTTATGTAGTGTCAACCTTCTCCAGGTGCTTGGCTTTGGTTGAAACAATGGCCGAAGCATAGTCATGGTTCTTCAGGTGCCACGCAGTCACAGGCTCTTTGTCTTTTGACAGGGAGTTCTCAGATGTGGTTGTGATCTCTGTTAGAACCCAGACATTGCATATGCTTTACTTGTGGGCATGCTACTAGGACCAGAAGGTCTCAAGGCGTCACTGCACTGCCCCTCAGTGCAGATCCTATCATGGGATACAGCAGGCTGCATTATCCTCCTTCCACTTCAGTTCCCAGCAGTCTTCCTTATCTAACTAGCATTTCCTTCACAAAAGGGTACCTCTAGAATTCCTCATCAGCAGCAGATCAGCTGCCTCCCTCAAGACGGGCCCATGACAGCTCCATGTGGCAGGTTGAAAAATGTGCAGGTTACGTAACTTGGTGAAAGGGAGCCCCAGCTCCAGAGCACAGAAGAGTTTCTGGGACACCACTGGTGTCAGGCCCTAGATTATAGTGGGGAAAACTTGCCGCACTAGCTGGAAGTTTCTGACCCGTGCTTAAACCAAGTTTTCAGACAGACTGTGCGTATTTCATCAGTCCAAGTATAGGAAAGGTTTAAGGCAGTTCCTGACTTTTGTTTATTCCGCCAAGACCGATAGAATCCCCCTTTGTAATTGTCTCACAATGTCAGCGGGAGATGGTGTGGAGTTGGTAGTCTTCCGTCACGAAAAACCAAGGCAAAGGCACACTAGAGGTTGAAGCTTCATATGTAACAGCAACTTACCAGTTTTGGGGTAATACTTCTGTGGAACAATGGAGCACCTAAGAGCAGCCGGTTTCCGTACACTACAAAAAAGCCTATTTGTACTATCCCGCAAAGCCTAAAGTTTGCTCCACTGCAAAGGACCTCAGAAATGCTTTGGAAAAGCGCTGAAATTCACATTGCTGCCTGGGGCTGTCTCTACACTTCATCCTACTTATCACTTAAGTGCAGGAAAATAAAATTGAATCCTAGGTGGCCACAGAAACATGAAGCACACACATTCCATACACATCCTACTGCACATACATATGTTCCACCCATACCCAGGGGTCACCAATGTCCACCATGGATTGTGTGAAGGACTCAGTTGAAGAGGACTGGAAGACTAATTTAAATACACAATAGACAAACTTCTGTGGCATTTGACAGGTGAAAATGGCCTACCTTTCCTCTACAATATGTTGCTGCCACCACTGTCAGTCTTCCAGTATAAGAGGGTTCGCATGGAGTGCCTGTCAAGAACAAAAGACCTAGCGCTGGGCTGTACTGCATGTCACAGGAGTCCTCAGTGCACACACATAATTGTGTGCTGAGGCAAAAATTAAAACAACAACAGAAATTTGCTACGGTGAAACATGCAAGTGAAGACAGCACAGGATCTCTAAACCATGCATAGAACTTCCTCATCCTAACAAAATTCTACACAGAGCTCACAGTAATGCATGTCATACAGGTACAGGGGCAGCAGTGAGCTCCTAACACATCTTACAGTCACACGACTCATAAATGGCAAGAGGTGAAAGAGGATGTTCCACCAGACCTTACAGTAAGTAATTTAATTCCCCCCTTCAAGCATGCACATCCTACATATATAAAATTCTAACCAACTCCCCTACTGACAGATCGAAGTCTTCTGTTGAATTATAATGGGAGAATTATCTTCAAAAGTTTTTCCCTCCTCTTTTATGGAAAAAAAAAATTAAGTTCACTCTATTTATCATTCAGCTAGTATGACAGAAACATTATTCTTTTTCATAACAGATTTATTTACCCCTGCAGATTAAAACTATCCACTGATAACAGGTGTTGGTCTTGTCTAAAGGACAATGGTGAGTTTCTACAGATGTTTTATTTTAATTTCCATTTTTGGATATAAGTTTGGGATGAGATAATTCAAATGTGTTCTCTAAACATTCCTTTTGATAAATTACATATGTTTAGGAGTTTCTTCTTATATATGGCATTTTCAAGTTATGGTTGCAAATTGGTTGACTTACTCATTGCTATTGCCTTAAAAATGATTACACCTAACTGGAAGGATCCTACTAAAATGTAATTTCTAGGATAGTTGATTATGCTATGTCATTATTATGGACTGGACAGGGCTAATGCTATTACTACACACCAGATGATTAAATGAGACTTGCTATGGATGCCGCTTACATTATGTATTATAATTATATTGTCATGTATTATACTCATATTGTTATTTTTTACATTTCTTAACATATTGATATTTTTATTTTTCCTGATCCGTCTTTCTCTTATTTTGCCTGTCTTCTCTTCGTCTTTCTATTCTCTTAAAAATCGTAAAATGTTAATTGATTGAATGTACTTACTATAGCAACATTTTTGGATTTTGTATCCTTGCTGTACACCTCTTGATTATTCAATTACCATTCTTTTTTGCTTTCCATAAGTGCTTATACATGCTCCTATTAACTGTAATACTTAAATATAACTGGCTCTCTTCAATAAAGCATTTTCAAATTTTAAAAAAAGGGCATCCAAAATGGATCACACTTTGCTTTGCCAATCAATACTGTTACCCAAACTATTATGGTGAATATCAGAAGACACGCTCTCCAATATCTGCAGAATCTCCTTATTGATGTTTGTGTTATTTGCACTATACATTCCTTTATGCTGCTCTGATCGTGAGATTACTGCTCCACTCGAATGCAGTCTAAAGCTCCCAATATTTCCCTATATATGCTTCTAGCGATTACTTTATGCATCCAGCCCCTGAGATGATATCCTGTACATGCGGAAGCAGTGGTGTAGTGGTAGCCTAGCAACAGACAGACTGTTTGCCTGATTCTAGTGCCTATCTTTTTTTTTATTTCACAGGCAAATTATGTTGTTTCTTTCTACAGTTGTTCATCCTCAGATTGCTTGTTGTCTCAAAAAGCCTCCTCTATGTTCCAAAATCTCTGTGTGCAAAATTGACCTCGGCTTAAAACTTCCAATTGTTGACTCTCCATTTGTTTGTAATTGCCCTCTCTTTACTTTGCATCCACTGCGTGCCTCTTCTGCCTGAACACAGACAGCTATAAATTGCATCCATATTTGGAATAATCCCTATTATTGTATTTCTGTTAATTGCCCAGACCTCATTTCAAAGTATTACCCAAGTCGCCCAATAATGCCTAATGCCCTCTAGCTCATCCATTAATCACGCCAGCCTTCTTCGTGAGTTCACATAACCCCCACTAACTAACACCTAAATACAAAGAAACGGGAATAAATGCAGGATTGTCCTGGGACAGAAAATAGAATTGGGGCTCTCTGCATGGTTACCATTACCCATACACAGGCGCGCAACACCCATTGGACTCAAAGGGCTTACCCCCTCCCTCCCACCCCCCGTGTGTGGCAGCCCAGGATGAGACACCTTCCCGGGCAAAAAAGCAGCCGCGCCCGAGCACTTCACAGGTCTTTAAAAGACCATTTGCATGTTAATGAGGCCTTGCTATTGTTTCACCCCTTCTAAGAGCCCCTGCAGCTCCACTCTGCCTATTGCTTAAAGTTCGCCCCCCCCCCCCCCCGAAATTTGGCTCTAGTTGCGCCTCTGCCCATACACCTGGTGCATAGAATTTGAAAAACGTTTGGGGACAGATCAAGCCATACATAGACACAACCCTACATGAAAATTCCCAGTAGCAATGCATGAAAAGTCAAATATTGCACAGCACCTTATGTACTAAGAGTTGTCCATCCATGACGGCATTGGGCATGCGTGTACAAAAAAAGTTGCTTTTGTGTTACACCATGCATTGTGCCACATCGCAAAAGTGAGCAACTTTGTGCATGAGATTTGTACTCAAGCGACACCTTCCAGTGCAAATATCCCGCTCCAAACAATCACTTCTGGATAAGTCATGACATATGTGTAATTTTGCTGAAATTGCACTTTTTGTGTTTACGAAAAACATGTCGTTTATTGTTTGCACATTGTGTGGGCATGCTTTCATTTGGCACTAGGAATTCACGCAAAGCCAGTTTGTGCTTGTTCAGTGGATCTAGATTTGTGTGGAATATTATCAGCGTTTGCACCATTCCCGTGCAAAAGTATAGTGTTCACTGCTCCAAGAAGAGATTTCTTGTGCAACAACCACTTCTTAACTGTGGAAGAAGCTGCGAGTACACCATGGATGTCACACTGGTACCTACTTTGTAACACATAATGCACAGAAGTAGCCGTAATGTCTAGCGCTTTATAAGAACCATGAAATGAAATGTTAGCAGGCGCTCTTAGGGAGGCATCAGAGAGGCGGTCTCGAGCTGGCCCCTCCTCTGTGGTACCCAGGCTGCCTCTGCTGCCAGGTGCACCTGCAGAGCCCAATTGAGCTCATCATTTTTTCATCGATGTGTTATTGCTATAAAACGGTGCCGCCTCGTCTGAAATCGCAGCCAATTGGCACAGGCCGGAGCGGCACCGAGTGATAAATGAGCCCAGGGCCCACCGGGAGCGTCTTGAGGAAGGATGGTAAAACTCGGCAATATCGCGGGGACGAAAATCAATGCCCCGCTGATGGAAACCTGCTTTATTACAGAGATTAAGTACGAGATCCGAGCCAGAGGGGAGACCTGCTGGTCAGCCTGGGCCAGGCGCGCTAATAAGACATAAACTGGACAGCTCTAGGGGACAGGAGCTGTCAAATGCTCTTTAAGGCTGAATTATCCCGTATTTAAATATTCTGTTGGGGAAAGATTATAAAGCAGGCTTCTCGGTATTTATCGGTGCTTGTCAAAGGTCCTCCTGCAAGAAATCCAACAAAGCCAGAATTCCAAATATATCAAAGTCATTGATTACTGTTTGCTCACAATAAAAAGCGCAAGGTGCTGTGGTGCAAAAAAAGATAGAGTGAGTGGCAAACCCCTCTCAGACAAAGTTTCACCCACGTTCGTGGGCTTTGTACAGCTCACATGGCCAAATCACAAGCTTGTATATACACAGGCATAACTAATCGATCACAGCTGCCATCCAGAAAGTGATTTCAAAAGAACAGAGATGGGGTACTAAAACTTCTTTCCCAAAGCATGCTGGGATATTGCACTTTTACGTTGCTCAGTTTGTCTGAGCGTGAACTCCCTCTTCCCTGCATTAAGAAGTGAACCCTGACTGTAGATGCAGAAGAACCTGATCAATCTATAGTCAGCGTCATGAGCTTTTTGGAGGATGTCTAGAGTTGTGGAGTTGGACAACACAATTTTAAGTTTACACAGTTGTTTAAAAAACAAGCATTGGAAAAGCCAATGCTCCCCTATGTGTGAGCTATTGGCTTTGCCAATATCTCTTAGCCATGTTGTAGAGCAGCGTGGCTGCCATTCAGCAGGGCTAACAGTTATTTTAAAAAAGTGCTATGATGCATGAAGCCTGTTGCGTCATAGCACAGTTTTTTTTCTTATGGCGAGTGGGTGGGGGGCCAACACAGACAACTGGGGGTGTGGTGTAAGAGAAGAGGCAACATAGACGACTAGAGTGTCAGGGGTGGGAGGGAAGTGGCAACATGGACAACAAGGGGTGTGGTGTGGGAGAGAAGAAGAGAAGTGGACAACGGAACGTTGGGTAGTGGGAGAGAATAAGCAACATGGACAAGGGGTGTGCTTTGGTGTGGGAGGGAAGAATAACAGAAAGCAACCTGATGGGAAGAACAAAATCAAAAAAAGGCTAAATACAAAACGACAGGAAGAAGAAAAAAGGAAAAAAGAAAAAGAGGACCTCGCACACGGCATTAACAGTGGAAGGAAGCAAATCAAGATGAAGTTATCTGTACTTGTTCTGTGCTTCAGACAAAAGAAGAGGAAGTGAAGCCAACTCACGCTGCCCAATTAGGGGGCAGAAAATGAGAGTGACAATGAAGTCCACGAATGGTAAGCAACGGGCGGGCACCAAGTCTCTTGTCAAACACAAAATGTCTTTCAAGCGAGAGCACATGCGCTAGCGCATGCATGTGCTATCGCAGGCGAGACCAATAAGGCAACTTCAACTGACCTCATCGCTGTAATGCATCTGGAAAAGTTATTTCTTCTGAGCCTCCCGACCCTGCACCAACCTTCAAGACCAAGCATAGCCGAATCCAGCTGCAAGATTTCTGGCCCGTCGTTGAAGGATCAAGCTGCAGATTCAGGTCAGTCCAGTGTGTGTGGGTAAAACTTGAGCTAAGGAAAGTCAGGCTAAGTTGGTAAACGTTCCCACCTTCTATGGAGGGCATTTTTTCACCAATTCGCTCAACTTAGCAGAAGAAGGGTAAATATTTGCACACTCTTATTGTTAAATCTATACATCCTTATATACACTTACCTTTTAATATTTTGTCATTCTATAGTCTTGTACCACATTATTCTGCAGGTCGATATTCTGTAGTACACTCATGGAGGGGTAGATGAATTTCGCAAATGCTGTAGTACGTTCAACCACAGTATATCCCTGAAGATGGTAGCACAGATTCATCAGGCCCGGGCTGGGTTGTTCGTATGTACCGTCTTTGCCATGCCTTTGATCGCATTGAGTGGAGGTACTGACGTAAAGCCTGCTCTGCCTGGGTACTAAAGCCTCTTATTTAGCTGATAAGGCTGGCCTATTTTGCAGCACCACTGCGGTTGGCAAAAAAAGGCAGGGGATACTACAGATTGTATGGTCCGTGACTCAAGTATGCCATGGGCCCTGGTCCCACTGCACCTGCTGCAACAGGGGTAGCAATGCCCCTGTCTGTGAGTAGTTGACTTTGCTAGGGAGACACAAAGCCCTGGATCTCACCCACTAGCTGTGAGATCACAACGGGAAACGGCCTTAACAACAAGGGCTGAGCCACGCATGCTGTTTCCCCGCAAGCCGTACCACGCTTGCCTTAACCACACATCTGCCTTAACCACGCATATGTGTGGTTAAGGCAATGCATTATCTAGTTGCCGAGCGGAGGCCCAGGAAGGGGTAGACCGGAGGAGGAAGGAGTATCGGTAATCAGGAGAGGACATGGTGAGGTAAGTGGGGCTGGGGCTTGGTCTTGGGGGGTGAAGGGTGTAGTTTTCAGGGTGGGTGTAAACTTTAGGACACAGGAGGGGTTGGGGTAGTTTTTAGGGTGGGAAACAGTTTTTAGGAATAAGAGTGCGGGAAAAAAGGACAGTTTACAGGGCAGGGAACAGAGTTGAGGTAGTTTAGGGATGTAGGGGATAGTTTTTAGGGCTCAGGGCAGGGGGAGAAGGGACAGTTTACAGGGCAAGTGGCAGGTTCGGGGTGGTTTAGGGATGTAGGGGATAGTTTTTAGGGCTCATGGCAGGGGACAGTTTTAGGCCTCAGGGCGAGTGGGGGGATGGGTCAGGGTACTTCATGGAGGTAGGAAACAGTTTTTAGGGCTCAGGGCAGGGGGGCTGTGGTTGGGGTCGTTTTTGGGGCATGGAGTTTAATTTTTAGGGTCAGGGCAGGTGGAAAATGGCAGTTTACAGGGCAAGGAACAGGTTCTGGTAGGGATGTGGGGGATAGTTTTTAGGGCTCAGGGCATGGGGGCTGGGGTCCAGGTAGTTTTTGGGGCGTAGGCTTAATTTTTAGGGTTTAGGGTAGGGAGACAAGGGACAATTTACAGGGCAGGGTCGGGGTAGTTTACGGATGTAGAGGATATTATAAGGCTCAGGGCAAAGAAGGCTGGGCGGGGTAGTTTTTGGGGTGTGAGGTTAATTTTTAGGGGACCTAAACACCCTGGCACTTATTTACAAGCCCCTTCCACTCCGGATGCATCACTTTTTATATGGGAAAAAGTGACGCACAGTCGTTTTTTTACCCAATATGCTAATTAAAATAATATTGCCTAAGTAGTGCTCCACGATGCAGTGGAGGAGATGTAATAGGGGTACAACCTAATGTGATGGAACTTACCCAGCAGGGCTCATGGGTTATTATGAACAGCGCTGGGTCTATTTTTAGAGAGGAAGTTTAACTCGAACCTTTTTAAACCATGCTTTTTTGAAGGGGCCCATGGAGCTAAGGGATACATTGACCGGACACGGGTAGACCTGATCTATAGCTACAAGTAATGAATGTCTGGCCCTTCCGTAAGAGCAGAGCTGGGCCCAGAGTGACTGTAAAATAAAGCAAGCAACAACGCAAAATGGAGATCGGTTGACTTATCTTTTTCCATAAATTTGGCGCTCATGCTGTGAGCCAATGCCTGAAGCTCTTAGACCAGAAGGTTTCTGAACACTGGTCATGGGGGTAAAGCTCTGGTGATTTTTCCTCAGGTAAAGTAGGGTGAGGTCCTTGGTAGATGTCCCAGGAATCTAAATCCAGGCTTGAAGGCCCTTTTAGCAGGGCAGGTATCATTCAGGTCGGTGGCATGTCAGAATATCATTCTCAAATATATCGTCTGACAGAAATATTGTGTACTAAGTGTTGTTCACAAACCATTGTGTGTTGATTTTCTGGTTCGGTGGTGAAGATTTTGTGGTTTGGTGTAGATTTACTATTATTAAATACAAATGTGATTTTGTAAACGATAATTAGGACACAGTGCTTCTGTCAGACTAAAGTTTAGTTATGATGTTCTAATACCATCTCTTCAATTTACATGTGGAAAATGGCAGTGGGAATGGGAAATGTCACCCCTTTAGTGTCCAACGCCTTCCCCTAATTGCTTTAGATTGAAGTGGGAATAGTAAGTGTCACCCCTTTAGTGTCCAACGCTTCCCCCCAATATGTTTAGATTGGAGTGGGAATAGTAATTTTTACCCCATTAGTGTCCAACACCTTTTCCCCAATATGGTTAGATCAAAGTGATAATAGTATATGTCATCCCTTTAGTGTACAACACTTCTCCCAATATGGCCGGATTGGAGTGGGCACAATAAATGTTGCTCAAAGTCTATGATTATTTTGGGGGGTAGTAGTTATTTGTTTTATGTTTAATGTGGTTTAACAATTTGTAGTAAGTGCAGCTCTGTTTATTTGGCAGTAGGGCATATATAAAAGGGAAATGTGTTTTAATATTCACCACTTTTGACACTGGCTATGTTTTATAAGTTATGTGCTTTAGAGAATATCAGGCGTTGTTTCTCATTATTTAGGCTACCATTAAAAGGAAAGGTTCTTCATTAATGGGACTGGTTATGATGTCAATTCGTCCATGGCAGTCCGACCGCCAACAGCCCTTTGGTCCGACCGTCGTATCATGATACTGGTGGTCAGACCCACAGCTGTCGGACGCAAGACCGCCGCCTCCGCCAGGATCGTATCTCCCGATGGGGTGGCGATTGGATGAGCATCCTAGCATGGTGACGGTGCTGAGGCAGGCACCACTGTCGGGATTATGATATTCCTTTCCAACAGCCTTTTGATGGTGAGAACCCCCCCGTGAAAAGGTTGTCGGAAAGTGAAGAAGGGCCCCAAACAGGGTCATCGCTTGCCAAGAAAAAATGTCCCTTGGGGCACATGTAGTGCCTCCACTCACCGTTGTACACCATGTGCCATGCACGACATGGTGCATGGCACACGGTGCACAGACATGCAGGAGATGCTGCAAGGCGGAGGCTAGTGCGACGGCCCTTTTCCATGGTTGCAGCATGCCCCTGCCGTGGTACTGCTGTCTATCTGACTGTCAGCCCGGCGGTCACATCAAAATATGGCGGTCGGACTACCACATGCTCATCGGGTGGTCTCCCAACCTCCGCATTAGAGATCGGCAATCTGACCACTGGGCATCATAATGATGCCCTATGTGTTAATGTTAAATGTTCTGTTATATGTATGTCTTGGTTTCTTCTAGGGGCAGGAGGAAGATCACTGGTCTTTTTTTTTAGTTCATGCATTTAAATGTTTTAAAGATGGTAAAGATGGTAGTTGGCCTGAGTTGTGTTCGGGGACTTTAGGTGGTATATCTTCAAGGATTCTGGTTGTGGGCTCCTGAGATCCAGTGCTTGCCTCCCTTATATCCTGCAATATCTCCCTTACTTCTATTTCTGTCACATTGGGGGGTGGTTATGCTCTCCTACATGAATTGCAACATCTTCTTTTGTAGTTGCCCTCCCATAAAATGCGTTAGGATATTATTTGGTACATTTCCAATTTATATCTTCTGTTGATGCACTCTCTTGTCTGTAGGGACAGGGGCAGCCCTTGTGATTTATTAACTGCTTTCCTTTCTGTGAAGTAGAGCAATAGTATAAATATATACCATATTTTTAAGTTTCTACATTTTCTAGATTTTTGTAAAATAAAGCAACTATAATATATTTAGAATTTCACACTATCTTGCAGCTTTTCCTATGGGGGTGTTCTGATGTGGAGCAGGCACTTTCTTTTCTGTTGTATGGAAAAAAATAGTTTTATTTTACATGTTAATTTGTTGGTAGTTTGTAGAGGATGAGGTCATTGGGTTTAGTTTTACTCGCTATTTGGGTGAGTTTATAGTTTTCAAATAATTACTGTATAGGTACTCTCTTATATCTTTTCATTGGTTGTGGTAGCTGGTTTTTTCTGGCAGTTTATCACTTTTTCAAGTCGTAGTTTTGTCTTTTAGGATCTATGTAAAGAGATAGAAATTTTAGAGGGTTTTATTAATTATTTTTATTTGACTACTTATTAAGAAGAGTCCGCCTGCCACCGTAATAGTGATTGGGTCCGACCGCCATGCGTGCGGCAGTCCCGCATATACAATTATGATGGGACCGCCACCTCTGCTTTCAGATTCTGCACCTTTAACATTGCGGCGGTGGCTGCTGACAGTAGCACTGCCGCGATGTTAAAAAGAGCATGTTGTGCATTTCACTGCACTACGTGGCAGACCCTACACTGTGCCTGCCACTTGGTGCAGTGAAATGGAGGGGGGTACCATTGGTACCCCCCTACAGTTTGATTACAGTTTGAAAGACCACCGGTGAACCGCAGACACAACTGGCCAACTCCGACTCCGGTGGCTGCGAAATGGTCAAATAAGGCTGTGGGAGGCTCTGATCATCAGTGAAACTGCCAGCCCAATTATGAGTTGCTTTACAGCCGCGTGACTATCCAACCACCACATGTGAGACGATGGAAAGGGAAAAATAGAAGGCCGAAACTCCTTTCTATACGTCTTCTACTGTCACGGAGACCATCGGACACGTCCTGCCACTGCTGTGCCTGCTCAATCATGTCCAAAACCCACTTCGGCATGGATGAAATCACCGGTAAGTCATACAACTACTAGTTTCCATAGACTCCTCAGCAAAACTATGCCCTACGATGGACCAGACAAGGGAGTTGGGGTCACTAAGTAACTTACACGTTTACAGGGACCCTTCTGGCATTTTTTCCCGAAGAATAATCAAAAATACATCTGTAGGATAACCTCCTAGGCAAAACACTGGTACTGCACACTGTACACAAATGGACAAGTGTTTGCAAATTATAGTCAGTGATAGTGATGCATGCATTATTTTGTGTTCCACAAAAGCACCGCTTCATCAGTATTACACCTATTAATGTCTGTCACCGATATTTTTTGCCCTATCTCACTTGTCTGTCATGTTACAACTGATCTTCACACATCATGAAGCTTGCCACTTCTCAAGTGTTCGTAAACTGAGATTGAAGTGACTACAACTACCATGAGGCCCAGTCACTGCAACTCTAACCAAGATGCTATAGTGAATGTGACACGCTCACATTGCACATTTCCCTGTTTCGATGTCAAATAAACATCTGTATTGATGTGTCATTAAAGTGAAACACAACTTCCCTGCTAGAACTCTGTATTGGACTCTCACACATCGACCACATGAAAAGGCAATGTCAGTCAATGGGATTACATAGAATCAGTGTGAGAAGCATTCTAAGGCACAATGGAAACACTCTCTGCAGGGTAGCTATGCCTCTATCAGATTACACACGCCTGACAAACTTAATGTATGCTGTAGCTGTAGCTGTGGATTGAAGTATATAAGGGACAACCAATAGCATAACCAAGTGCGATGCATATGCAGGGAATGTGTAGGTGCAACTCATAAAAGCAAACACAGCACTAATTGCATGTGGCACACATCTAGATAATGTAGCTGTAAGGTACACACAGGAAAATGGACACATGTCCATGTCGAACTCCACAAAGGTATGGCAAGTTAACACCCTCCATGTGTGGATAAACATGTATCTAACTTCAGCACACCTTACAGATATCCTACATACATCATAGGGAGAAGTGCAAACTAAATGGCGTTGACAGTGGCCAGGCCAAGCTGAAATACTTACCATATAACATGTCACCCAATGCAATGTCTGCCTCATTTGGATTTCATCCCACATAGACATTCATTCAACATTTTCCCTTGTCCTGTGTAACTCCAGCACAGGTTTCAAGGTCACATCATACAAACCACTACAACTGGGTCAGCAATCAGGGATGAAAAAACACAACTGTAGTCATACATCACTAACTATAAAATGACATCATAGTTAGAAAAATAATGGCAGGACCAGTGTCTTCAAAACCGTAAAAAGATTTTAATTACAGTATGTCACAACAGGATTCAAACAAAGGCCAATGACCAGTCCATTCAGTTAACATGTGTCACAGCACAATGATGTGCCACCAAACGTACCCTTACTGACTGCCAGGGAACCTCCTCACAAAGGTGCATCCATTGGGAACCGCAGGCACCTCAAAGATGGTATTTGGCATGGGGGGTTGAGGTTTAGGGATGAGTGAGTTTGTCCTTGGGAGGAGTTTGTATGTTTTGGGGGGATTTTGCCCTGGGTTCAAAGGGGTGGGGATGCTGATTCTCTGGCATGGAGTGGGAAGTGGAAGGAGTGGGTTTGTCCTTGTGGGGGTATGTTTTTTATTTTTTATTTTGGCCTCATTTTGGAGGGGTGGAGGATGCTGTTTCTCTGGGGTGGAGTGGGAAGTGGAAGAGGTGTGCTTGTCATTGTGAGAGGTTTTTATGATTTTTTTTTCCTTGGCCTGGATTCAATTGGTGGGGATGCTGTTTTCTGGGGTGGAGTGGGAAATGGATGGGATAGGTTTGGGTGAGGGAGAGGATTTTGGGACTTTGGGAGAGGGTCAGATTTCACAGGAGAAAGGAAAAGGGCAAACAAAACATCTTCACTGCAAAAACAGGTAGGATGTTCGGGATGGGGTTCTGGTTGGAAGGAAGAGGGAGTAGAAGTTTGATCTGGATCTGCTGTCTGCACTGTGTGTTGTGTTGGTGTCTGTTGTGTGGGTGACTGTGAGCATTTGCATTTTGTGTCTGTGTGTGCTGGAGCATGCTCAGTGTTGTGAAGGGTTCTGTGTGTGTTGCTGTGTCATCTGCGGGTATGAGTGTAGCTGTGGAGGGCTCTGTGTCTGTTGCTGTGGTGTCTGTGGGTAAAAGTGTGGCTGTGGAGGGCTATGTGTGAGTTGCTGTGTCATCTGCAGGTATGAATGTGACTTTGGAGGGCCCTGTGTCTGTTGTTGTGGTGCCTGAGGCAATGCTGGGGGTGGTGATGTGGTGAGGATGGTCAGTGTCTGCTGTGTGCATGTATGTTTGATTGTTTTGGGATGTTTTGAGTTTCTGTGTGATGCTTGTGTCTGATGAAGTGTGTGCATGCTTAGGATAGGATAGGAATAGGGAATTTGGATGGGGAAGGGGCAGGAGGTGGGGTGGAAGGTTGGGATGGGTGGAAGGCTGCTGGGAGGCTGCTGTGAGGCAGGAGGCCAGAGCCAGAAAAGATCTCTGTAGGCCAGACATTGCAGTGTAAATACCTTCCAGGTAGGCAACCATTTAAGTCAGCTGGTTGATTTTCCCCTGGATGACATTCAGGATAGCATTCGGACCCACAGAGATGCTCTTCACTCAGAGCAGTGTGGCTAACGGGCAGCGACTGAGGTGCCTGGAGCTAAGGAGATCACTCCCGTCTTATGGGAGCGGGAACTGCCAACTTGTGGGGGGACAAAAGGGAGGGTGGTAATGGAACTGGGGGTGGCGGGCAAGGATGAAAGTGGTAATGATCCTGTTTGGTCCACCACCACTTGGGAGTGTCCACCAATGAATGACTCAGATGATGACGAACTTGAGCTGCTGACAACCGATGCACTCCTCACACCCTCTTGATCACTGGGTCCCTCCCTGTCTGACATCTTATGTCTGGAACCTATGTGGCCAGCTGTGACCCCACCAACTTTGGCCCCTTCTCCTCCACTTGCCTTTTATGTATTTGAAATAACATGTAGTATGGGTTTATTGCAACTGCGTTTCCACACCAGACCGTCACAAATCAAAGGAAAACATTGAAGAAGTCCACATATCACATTAGCTTCATGGTTCACTTTATAAGCTTTAAATTTAGCATGAGCACATGCATGCAAGCTACATAACATGCAAACAGTTGGGTCCACTCCTGTCAAAACCCCAGACAGGTCCAAAATCATTGATGGAATTGTCTACACCCCATCCTTATGTCCATACTAGAGGATCACCCTGCATACTTTTACACTTGTAGTATACAATTTTAAAAAGATGTAACCAAATAGGATGGATCCAAGTGTGAGATTTACAGGACGCTCATAGAAGGCCTAAAGTAAAACAAATCTAACTATTACTCATAGCACATCATGTAGTTATGAAGGTAAAGTTCAACACCAATGTACCACCAATTAGTGTTGTGGCAGACATCATGTCACATGCAAATGCTCCTTGCACACTGACGACACTTGGACTCCAAATTGCATCATATGTCCTCCTCCTGAAGAGTCAAATGAAAGTGTACACATGCCGTTTAGCTATATATCACATTCAGCAGATAAAGTTCCCTGAAAACATTGAGGTCCAAACATTTGGGAGATAAATACTCAGAATTCACACAGCACAAGACTCCATATAGCCATATGAATATCCCCCAGCCTACTTGGTACAGGTGAATACGCCAGTATTAGCTTGTATATTCACACGCCAATACACCTTTGAAGGTTTTGGGTGTTCCTAAACATCTATGACATGAATATTTAGGATCAGTAGAGTCCCAATGGGCAGGCACATCACACCACTCTTTAGTATTGCATACTGAGATTGCCTTAGAAGGATCAGTGTAGACACTCCCATATGATCCCTACAGTTCTACATCTCACTCCCTCATGCATGTCACCAGTTAGTGAATGAGTCTTTTGAAGCACTATTGCAGATGAACCATTAACTGGCAAATGCCCGCTTGCCAACATGTAGGCACTAATGCTGATGGCACCAGTGATGTTTGCACTCTCATTTCACGGTATAACTAGTACTTACCAATGGTAATTGTTGTACAGTCACTGCATGCAAGTGAGCTCTATGTCATGTCACATGCAATGGGGCCACCATCACATGAGAGTCAATAGTGAGGGTGCATCACTCCTCACACAAGCAAGACAAGCTGCTTGTGTGGGACAATTGTAACACAGATTTACTGAGAACATGAGATGATAACTCACTTCACTCAGCCAGGTGTCTGCTTAATAGGAGAAACGTAAAGTGGATGTGGATAAGAGTCTGCTGTGTTTCAGGTCAGAAAGATATTAGGCACAGCACAGCAGCATGCACTACTACCACGCTTACACTAACAATGACTCATCCTGTGTGTGGCATATGGGCCACCACCAATATAGTTGGTGAAATGGCTGTCTGTAACACTCAAAGTTGGCAATTTAACATGTATGACTCTGGCCAGGACTCACCATCAGGTAGCTGCTGTTGGGCCATCAACTGCCCATCAAGCTCTGGATATGCCACCACCAGTATGCAGGCCATCAGGGTTTCAGGGTCCGGTGTGCACCCCTTCCATGTTGGGAAGACTTCCCGAGCTGGACCTCTGTGATCTTCCAGGTCCAACACCACAGGTCCTCCCACCTCTTTCTGCAGTGGGCACTACACCAGCTGAAGACCCCCAAGGTCCGCACCTTCTAGCGATGGCTCTATACATTGCCTTCTTGTGATGGACATTGACTGTATGGATGCAATAGATGTAGAAACAGATTGTTACTGGATGTTTGAAGATAACTGTCAGCTTGATACACATTCTGTTGCCATCTAGCACAAACATTCATCAAAAGTCAACATATTACATGTGTCCATGTCACATGTGAAGCACACCTAAAGCATGAATACACACTTTGTGGTCATCTGATGACTAACCTCAACCCTGGTCATGACCTAATTTAACAAAAAACATAGGCATATACAGCACACCGTTAACTGTTATAGAGATTCTTATGAAGTATATAATTCTTTGTCACAGACAAACACAGTCCAATGAGATCATTCGAGACAACGCTTCAGAAGAATCGGACGATCCTCTTGCTATTCAGCAGTCTTTATTTAAGTCATAGATGAAATAAAAATTTCCAAGCATACAACTTGCCAGCCGACACGTGTTTCGTCTTGTTCTAAGACTTTTTCAAGGCTGGAATGTCAAGAACATTATGTAAAACACTACTATATACACTGAAGATAATCATAATCACAACAAAACAAACCACATAATCTGAATAAAGATACTATTAATCTCGCCATTATCATGGCCAATGCGACCAACAAATAGAAAACAAATAATATAAAGAGACAATTTTATTAAAAATATTATAGCAAATAAGAATAGTCTACAGACCCAAAACACCATAGTGTGACACAACCAAGTGAGCACACCTTAAGTGCATGATGGACGAATAACCCCCAAAATATGTGATACCCTGTAGAATAGTGATGAGTAATAATAATCATGACCTAAACTGACTGAGGCAGCCCACTAGCATCATGTAGACCAGGGCTATCCTACATCGAATGTGATGTGAGGTACCATGACACACAGCACACCATTTGGACCTTCCGAATGGTAAACAACCTCTGCATGACTGTCCAGACACCTTTACTGCCATGCCCATTGCATTGATGCATATGGTCCAATGAGGGAACTGCATTAGTATACACAAACGCCTGAGAATAAGGTCACAAGGTAAGTGCTGGTATGTGTGACACTGAGAGTTACCACTATGAGGAATGTCTGCACATTTGAACTACTTATTGGTATATCCTATTAATTATAAATATTGTTTTGTGATTTGTACTGCCATCACAGAATATCCATTTTGCCATATGTGGCACTGTAGCGGGGATGACAATCAACATAACCTTGTATGTGTTGAGTGATAGGGAATATTATAGCCAAGCAGATGATTCACATTTTCTAATCTAATCAAAAGTATCCCAATTTCTACACTGTTCATGTCTCAGATGTGCTATAGGCTTGTACAGTGGAAGCAACACTATTAGTGACAGACACACATTGACACTGTGGGTCAATGGAAAGAAGTATCAGGTCAGGGGGTCACTGCAGTCACCATGCCCAATATTATCCATTTAACAGCTATCAGGGCTAATAGTGGTACAGATGACTCTGGGAACATCCATGGATCAGCAAAACATTACTCTGTGCATCAGTTCTGCTGCCACGGTACCTCTGGCCCAGGCTGGGCCACAGCCTAGACTGCCCACATATCAATGCCAGGCCGTGCTCTCTGCAGGCTGATGTTATGAACCCCAATGTACCCCAATATAGGCCTAGGTAGCTACCTACCTTTGCCTACATTTGTCCTACCTTGCTCGGCATAACAGTTCTAGCACTGACCTTTTACCCAGTTATGTAATGCATAAATGTCGATTGGTTTCTTGGAAACTAGCCTTATTTATTATGCATTAGGATTCTTAGAAAAGTCCCCTGCGCATTACGTACATCACAGCATGAACATACTCTGCGTAAAATCTTCATACTAGGGCGAAATAACTATTTTGCATGAATGAAAGTATTGAGTTAGGCTTATTTACATAATCATACTCATAACACATCTATTGTCTAAGGAACCCTGAGACTACCATTTTGGCATAAAAGAATGATACCGAACACTAGATAGCTAAAAGGAGATGCTCCCACGCACACACAGACTCTGGGTTCCCGGCCTGAAGATGCGCCAGCATGTAGTGGTCTGACTTGTGGGGTGTCCAACTCGAGACGGGGTTCTTCATTCTCTCCCATCAGGTAATGGGGTTGGCTCTTTCCAAGGGGATTCTTGGCTTTACAGCCACATACATGCTAGGTACATTTAGGTACACTTAAATAGGGTCCGCATAGTAGGAGTACGCTTGATTACTGCCATGTAGCTTTATGCCTGTATATATTCACTGTTTTAGCACCATGGACGAATTCTACCTTTTATTTACTCTGTTGGTGCTTGTAATCTTATACATCTGTTTCTGTCTAATGATTGCCGCAGCATACATGTTTTATACTAGAATGATGCTGGTTCTATAAATGCTTATTGAAAATGTCCCCATTGTTTATTCTGTGTATCTCTCTGAGACCTAATGAACACGAGTGACTGAGCAAAAAGTACTGTACTGTGTCCACGATCCCTGAAGGATCAAGGGTTGTCCTGTTCAATGTTTACCAGAAACTATTGCTCCTTGGTAAGGTTCGGGGGCTTATGGAGGCACTGTGAGCTAGCTGATCTAAAGGCTACCATATCCTTTGGGGGGTGTCTGGAATCAGTCTGGACACCAATCCCTTAGTTTATGTTGTCTAAACGCGCAGATCCTGTGTATTATTAGGAACTACACAGCACGGAGGCTACTTACCCTACATGAACCTCACATTTCCACTAATTCAATATATAAAAGTGAAACTTCTGCCCATCTAAATGTGAAAGTACAGTTGTACTGCACTTTGAAGGGGTCTGTGAGGTATAGCTATCTCCCAGACAACTGTGTTACAAAGTCTGATATAGGCTGAGTGATCTGTGCGTTGGTACACTTGCCTAACATCATCCTCAAATGCTTATAACAGTATACAGACATGGCTCATTGTGTGAAGCCTATACATAACTTTGCAGATATATCATTATGTGATTTGAGATGTAATTGTCGCTACTTTGAACTTGAGCCCTGCATAGTTATATGCATGCATCAGAAGTAGAAATCACCCTTACCAAACATTCCAATAGTGGCCTTCTTTCCACAAAGTACAGGGCATCATAATCCATTACATGTGTGTCCTATGTATGGTCCACACAATGTATCCAATCAACATAATGCTTACACTCTGACACTCAGAGGCACATTGAAGCCAATGGGAATAGAAAGGAAGTAGCTAAATAGAGTCAAATATATATTTGACATAATTACCTGTTCCTCTGGTGATCCATAGAGCTGAGCATACAGGGGAAGAAGAGCTGAGTATACAGGTGAAGAATTTCATCCGTCAGCGTATCCAGCTCCTCTGGAGTGAAGGCATGGGCCCTCTCCCCTGCAGCGCGTGCTATGAATGCTCCCAGAGGTGGCAAACTGCAGCTAAAAAGGAGGAGGTGTTGACAGCATCAGTGTCAGTAGGCAAGTGAGTTATTTTTCCAGCCTCCATAAACATGTACGCCACTTACACGGTCATCAGCATCGGTGCACACAGCCATTGGACCGTGACCGTCACTATCCCTAACGTTAGCCTATGGGTGTGTCCACCATGCATGCGACCGCCTACCATGCGGTCAACTTCTGCCACCGGCTGATGTTCGACATGTCTTTTTAGCAAGGTCAGGCATCCGCCATCGCCGACATAATCCTTACCTCTGGAGAATGAAAAGTTTTGCACAACCGGCTGCTCCTGCGTTGTAACAATTCCGCAAAAGCACAGTAGGTAGCTCTGCCTTTTTATGTCCTAAACAAGGCTGGCGGAATATCTCTAATACGGAACACCTGCGAGGCGCTCTGACGTCAATACCTATGCGTCAGCTCACTCTTTGATTGGATGAGTGGCTGTGTAATCTACGACGCCATCTTAGAGTGGATATTAAAAGAGCAAATTACATATATATTCCCTACTTCTGAAAAGGTAGACATATATAAATGTATGTTACCTTATCTGTAAAAGGTAAAAAAGGAAGAGTTGATTGGCACTATTTCTGTTTTTTCAAAGTCAATATATATATGTAAAGACTGTTATATATTTTTGCACGGATTGGACAGTTTTGTACATAAAAATAAATTTTTGTATGTTTTAAAAAAAGAGATGAATTTCACTCGTACATAAAAATGATGAAAAAAAGAAACTAAATAAAAAAGATATAATATTAGTGCATATATAAGGGTGTTTTGTGCCTTTTCTATGTGAGCCCACAAAAACTTGACGTAAAGCAATATAGGTCTAGAGGGATACTGTGTATTGTAGTACTCTGCACACTGTGACCAAAATACACTTTTGTGTTACTCACATAGGTACTCTGGGAGGGGAAGGAGACACCAGGCTCCAGTGTACCGCCCATTTTGAGACCTACACACCATGGAAGAGCGACATGTGATCCAGAAGATTTGTTTGAATAGTTATTTGAATATGTCATCATTTGGACCCTGACCTCATACCTCACATCACTTATCCTACATCAATCCTGCCACTTGTGAAACTCTTATGTCTGTATTGCATTTTCTGGCCACAGGCTCGTTTCAATTCAATTTTGCTATTTCAGGTGGAATGTCACAACCTATGTTCAGTCGTGTACCCCAAGAGGTGCTAACAGCACTTTTGAGACACATGGACAGCTACATCCAGTTTGCCAGACGTCAGGATTTAGCTACTATGAAGAGGGATTTCTATGCTTTTGGTCACATCTCACATGTGAATGGATCCATTGATGGCACACATATTGCCTTAGTACTACTGCATACCATGGAACAAGTGTACTGCAACAGGAAGCACTATCATTCTATCAATGTGCAAGTTGTCTGCTTGGTGGATTTGTACATCTCAAATGTCTGTGCCCAGTTCCCAGGATCTGTCCATAATGCATTCAAACTGCGGAACACCACCATATGTCACATATGCTTCCAGAGAGGGCCTAGCTCGTAGGTAAGTGTGATCTATCCTAACTTTGAGTGGGTGATCCGAAAGTGTGTAACTCATTGTTGTACTTCTGTCTGTCTTTCATCTAGAAGACTCAGTGTATCACAATTTTGGCACTGCGTAAGAATTCTACTACGCCTGGGGAAGCCTGCTTCAATGAGGACCATGGAAGAACCCGCAGCCAGTGGAACCGACTTTTAGGCTCCTGAAAGCCCGATTTAGATATCTGGATAAGACTGGGGGAGCCCTTCTCTACTCACCCGGGAAGATGTGTAAGATCACCATGGCTTGCTGCTTGCTCCACAACATTGCCCTGTGACGGAACATCCCTTACATCGTAGAGAATGCAGCGCAATGAAGAGCCACTGGGTGAGGAACCTAAAAAACCAAATGAGGATGATGATGATAATAGTGAACTGTGTTCTCTAAGAGTTGACAATGTGATGTGTGCCATATGTATGGTTTCTTAGCTAATCTCTCTGTGTTGGTCTGTTTCAGGTATCTTCACCATGGTATCTTCATTTGGACATTTCAGAGTTGTGACATTAGCAGGTGTGATGCTGTTCAGATGTACGAAGCCAACATGGATTGGTCCTGGGAATGTCTGTCACAGAGTTTGGGTATATAACGCCAGTACCAAGACAGCTTTCACAGGGATAAGATGGAAGTTATCTGGCTTCCATTGGACTAGTTTCTTGTCGTGTGTTGGTCCTAATGAAATATGTATGCCTTTACGTGATCCAACACAATGTCGTGTTGGGCCCGATTCATGAGGTGAACAACCTTTACAACGCAACTATTACAACGCACTACACTTACAACTAAATTTTTACAACGCAACATCCACTACAACGCATTCCATTACATCGCATGACACTACAACGCATGTTTAAAAACTACCTTTACAACGCATTCCATTACATCGCATACTACCTTTACAACGCATACCATTACAACGCAATCCAACACTTACCCTACTGTTGCACCCCCTGGAGTTAGAATAGTAATTTTTACCCCTATACTATCCAATACTTACCTTAAATGCAATTTAATATTATGCGTTGTAATGGTATGCGTTGTAAAGGTAGTATGCGATGTAATGGAATGCGTTGTAAAGGTAGTTTTTGAAAAATGCGTTGTAGTGTCATGCTATGTAATGGAATGCGTTGTAGTGGATGTTGCGTTGTAAAAAATGCGTTGTAAGTGCATGCGTTGTAAAAGTGTGCGTTGTAACGACATACATCCGATTCATGATAGTCTCCCTTAACATTGCTAAATCCTCATTGTGTATGAACTGTATGTAGCTGTTGATGTGTCTCCTCATTGTAGGCCAAAGCACTTGTGGCACATCATTGACATTTATTTGTGACATTCCATCAGATGTAAGCAACATTGGATTGAAATGACCCTGTGGTCAGAAACTGTTGTACTGAAATGTGTCTGTTTTTTTGTTTATTTGATGTAGGATTCCTTTTGTGAGGTTGGAAATATGGCTCCAGCTGGTGATGTAGAACTCATTTATTGTTGCTTATTGTGTAGGATATTGTCAGATGTTTCCCCTCCTTCCATGTTGTGAAAGTCTAAAACTGATTGTGTGATCACTGACACAAAAAAAGTGAGTCATGTCTTATTTGCTATGTTCCTGAGATCATGTCAGCCTATGATTTGAACAATGGAATAAAGATGTTATCAGACCAGACACTTGTATGTATGTGTTGTTGTGACATGGTAGGGTTTCTGAGATGGTGATTGTTTACATACAACATATCCATGCTTCCAGAAGTCCAAAGTTTTGACATTGCAAAGTTCACATGGTAGTACGTTCACATAGTTATATGTGAGAATTACAACAGGAAACAATAATTTGGTGATGTGTTTTTAATGAAGTGAACATGGATGAGATCAAGAAATTAACTAAAAATTATACAGTGCAAACAGAAAATGAAGTCTTCAGTCATGGTGGATAAAACCATTGTAGTGAAGTCCAAAGTCCAACATACTCCTCCCATTAGATATGCAAATGTGGGCAGGAATAGTTCACAAAGTGAATGGGTAGTACACACAGGAGGACATTTAGGGCAAGGTGTCTTCCTGGCGGTGGTGGGTGTCTTGCATCCCCACTTCCTGGATTTTTGGGTGGAATTCCCCTCTTTTTGCCAGAAGCGGGCCTCGCAGCTGCTGAGACAGGGCACATGCAGGTAGTGTTATCCTCTGACATGGCCTCCCTTCCTGTGGCTACGGCAGATGTTGTTGGCTTAGATATTCGTTGACCACAGGAAGGGGTAAATGCAGGTGGGAAAGCCCTGTAGAGGGTGGTGTTGATATCCTGCAGCGCCCCAAACAGGGAGTTGATGTTGGTGTTGATGTTGGCCACCTCAATGTGTATGCTGGCTACCTTAGTGTGTTTGCCGGATACCTCCTGGTTTGTGTCCCTCTGCAGGCTCATTAATTTCCTGGATTTCTGTCAGTACATAGCTCATGACACTTTTGGAGTCCTGGTAGACTCCAAGGACTTGGATGATGGCGGCTTGGGTGTCGGTGTCCCCAGTGGGTTCACTCTGAGGGCCCACAATTATCTTCCCACTATGCCTACCCCATGGCTCTGTGCCTTTGGCATAGACTTTACCCTCCCACTGGGCCCTCGTTCCTCAGCGACTGTGGTGGTGATAGCCGGCTCAGAATCCAGGACTAGGGGTTACAGGATGGCACTGACTGTTCAAGGTGCACAGGTTAGGGGTGCAGTGGGTGGCTGTGGTGTTGCAAGATAAGATAGGCCAGGACAGCCATCCACGTCCACCTCTTCAGAAGCATTGTCATCACTGATGGGCTTCATCCTGGCGTGGGGAGGAACTCTGCTTGGTTTCCAGCCTCTATTCGGTGCTGTGGTTGATTGACCTATTGAGAAATAGAGAACATTGTTACTCATGGAAGTGAGGTATCTACATCCATGTTGTTTGTGTCAAAGAAAATGGCGGCCCAGAATGGAAAAGAATAGATACAGATTAGTGTTATCGTCTATTTGCGTGGAGTTGAAGTTGGTTCCTAGACATTTGAAGACATTCAATAGATGTAGTGAATTTCATCAGCTCATTAAATGTGCAGATCGTGGCATTTTGGCTTTACATGACATCTCCAAAACTCTGCTACAAATACAGTGTAGTCATAACATGTGTACTTGTCCATTCCAAGGCCTAGTTTTGTATAAAACAGGCAAACACCTTCATTGGTTGTAAATTTTGCGTTGTTCATCATGTGAGGAGTGCAGAATCAAGGGGTCACCTGGCACTGCTAATCAGCTGAGTTCATATATTAGGGGTACACTGTTGCTATTGTGTCACTCATGCCATCAATAGTTTCAGTTGATGAGACAAGGACACCATCAAGCAAAGTATTCCGACATATATCTGAGTGGAACATTTTCTGTATATTGAACAGTCCACGATGAGTGAAGATCAGTTTTTACATGGCAGACTAGTGAGAAGGGGCAAAAGAAGTCTAGCATTTTGGTTAGAGTTCCAGTCACATGGCCTCATGATAATAGTGGTAGCTTTTTTATCTTGACCAACACTTGACAAATGGCGACCTGCATGATGAGTAATCATCAGTTGTAACAAGGCAAACAAGGGAGAAGGGGCAAAAGGAGTCTAGCATCTTGGTTAGAGTTGAAGTGACAGGGCCTCATGGTAGTTGTAGTTACTTTAATCTCACTTTACCAACACTTGACAAACGTTTAGTGTACCATACCTGTTGGCAACATGCATTTGGGATGGGCCATACTTTTAAATATTCACACACATCATGGGTCCTGGGATGATATTTTTATGGTAATCCACTTACAGACTGCATTGCAACATGTGGCATGTCGGAATTGGATACATGTGCTCTTATATCCAGCAATACACATTGACATAGACAAACCAACATCTCAGATACTCTGAGTATTGCATGTTAGGAAAGTTGATAGCGAACACAATAGCAGCAAGCATTTGCAATGCAATAGGTTTCGCATTTGTGAGAGTTAGTGCTATTGGTGCTGTAAATGACAATGTCTTTTACCTATGTATTTTGGTTTGGAGTGTAGTGGATGTATCAACGGAGACGCAGCTACAGCACTGTGTAGAGGACTTAGAATGAGGAATTACCACTGGGACCAGAGAAGCAGCTGCAGCACTGTCTAGAGGATTTAGAATGAGTAATTATAGACGGGACCAGAGAAGCAGCTAGCAGCACTGGTTAGAGGACTTCGAATGAGGAAACACCATTGGGACAGAGACTGTTGCAGCACTGCTCAGAGGACTTAAAATGGGGGAGTTACTGACAGGACAAAAGAAGCAGCTTCAGGTAAATTACTTAATCTCCCGGCCTTTGAAAAAAGAATTTGCCCCCCCAAAAAAATGTAAATTTGTGTAATGTAACCAGTGCTTATGTAGATACCTCTGGATCAAGTTTTCACTAAATAAAACAGAAAAAGTCATCAGTACACTTTAGGTCAGCATCTCTCCTCTCAGCCCGAGAACGATATTTTGTTATGTTTCAAGTTACTTATATGTAACATTAGTTTTTCAGCTTGTGGATATTCTAGATTCATGTTGTTCACCCACCTCCACTAAATATGAATACAGAAAGCAGATCCAAACGCCCTTTCAAAATGCATTCGACAAAAATATATTTATAAAAGGTGCATGCAGACAAAAACATAAATGGAGATCTTAAAAATGTAGAGTGATACTTCAAAGGAAGATGAGGTGCACAGAGGTATATGTGCAGGAGGTGTGTGGGGCTGGTAAGCCTGCAAGGCCACTTAGCCTGTCCTAGAGCTCGGATTGCCACTGCCATGGCTGCATAGAAACCTGATCGGCAGATGGAGCTGCGCAGCCTCCTGCTGCCCCTTCCTTCTGCCACCAGCTCTGATCGTGTGGCATGTCTTGTCTGCCTACTCTTACACCCCGCCCTCACCCACACAGTGCACCAGGGTTATGTATTGATGCTAGACTTGTCCAGCTGACGGGGGAGAGGAAGTCTTCCAGGTGAAATTATATTGTTCAGTGCACAAAATAAAAAAACAGCAATTAAGAAATACGCACTTCTTAGAACAATAAATACACCTAATCCCCGAACAACTACAAGTGTCAGATGTGCACTATTAAAGCCCATCAGGACTGCAACATCACGTGCGGCATCAAAGTCCATCACTGATTAATCAAGTCACCTAAATACCCAAATGCCCGGTTTACACCATTCACTGAGGCCTTTAACCCCTTCGCCGCGGCGGGAATTCCGCCGCAGTGCTGGGGGGGGGGGGTTTGGGGGCACTGCGGTGGCGCTGTGCTCATGACGGAACCACTCCGTCATGAGTCACGGTTGAGCTGTGCTCATGACGGAGTGGTTCCGTCATGACTCAGCCCACGGCGCTAATCGCCCGCACAGGCGGGGAATTAGCGCCGCGTGGGCGGAGCGGCCGCCAACGGCCGCAGCATGACGGAACCACTCCGTCATGAGCACACGGCACCCGTGGCTCATGACGGAGTGGTTCCGTCATGAGCAGGGAAGGGGTTAAGGAAGAGGCCTTCGCTGCCTGGAGGAGCTGGAGGGGACAATAGACGTGTGAAGTGAATAACCAAGCAGCTGCTGGACACAAGGGGGGGGAGGCTGGACAGGATTAGGCTGAGGGAGAAGGGCAAATTCAGCACCTCGCTACCAAGCCCTCCATCCCGCACTTGAAATCCCTCACTTCACATGTGGCAGCCGAGGAAGGCACTGTCCATTGGGGGACAGGGTGTGGCATAACCCCAGAGCTGACCACTCTGTCGAAATTGTAATTCGTGAACCATGTTCGGGTCTTGGCGTTGTCTCTACGCCCCTGCGATTCTGGGCAAATCACTTTATCTCATGTGGCTACAAAAATGAATGTGTCCTTGTGTAACGGAACAACTATAGCTAAATATTGTTTAATAGAATTGATTTGCACTTTCCTGAAACCAGTGTCAAGTGAGCTGCTTCTCAGCAATATGGGATTGGGTGGGGGATTACTATTAAAGCAACATGGAGAGGGCCAGTAGAAAGTAAAAGGAACATGGAGAACGCGAGGGGAGGCAATAGCGACAAACAATTGGCGCCGAGCTGATGAAGTGTTACTTTGAGCTGAGTAATGGGCGCGACAGGCTCCATGTTAGCTACAGCGGGAGAGAGCGAAGCCCCAACCCAGCAGGTAGCCAGGAAGGAGGCTGTATCTGCGCAGCCGCTGCAGCACTTATGGAGCCTGCCAGGGCGAGACTCCTGCGCTACCAATGCTGTCCCACCGCCGGAGACATGGGACCCTCAGCATGGACTGTGTCGGGGGCCGCCCACTCTGCCCTTTCAGCATGGGCTCCTGCACTGCCCTGTAAACACACACACACTCCGTAACTGTAAACAAGCATTTACAATGCAATGGTCTCGGCATTAGTAAAGTTAGAGCTATTGGCATTGTTTATGACATTGTTTTTGGGTAAGTTTTTGTTGTTAAAACATTTAAACAAAAGGTATTGTTATTTCCAATGTTAATACCTTAATAAGTGTTAAATGCAATATTTATTGCCTTTGTACTTACAGACAGAGTTAGCTACACATATATTGAGTTAGCTATTGATACAGTAAATACTAATGTTTTTTTTGTACTGTTTTCTAAAGATAAGCAAACCATAATGTTATTAGCAATTCGAATAGCTGTAACTTTAACACTAGTAGTATTGTTGGGTGACCTACTGTTTACATAGTGTACTATTAGTTGTGAAGAGAAAGGTTTGAATAGGACGTTCTATATTCTAAATGGAGGAGTAATTATCCTTATCCAAGTGCATTAAGTAATATTTAGAAATTATATATATTTTTTTTTTAGTAATACTAGTACCCAATTTTTGCCAAATGTATACATAAGTCATTGTGTAATTATTTATCCGAATGGCGCATATAAATACATGCAAGTACATATCAAACATTATTTCGTAGAAAAAATAAACAGTAAGTCAAATGTGATTTAAGATTTTTATTAACTAAAATATTTATTTTGTATGTATCCATTTTATTCAAAGTTTCAAAAGTAGTTATATTTTTGCAGATTGCATAATTTAATCTTCGTCAAGAATTTCGACAATGTGTTCATTTTGAAATATTATATTTAGTGTTTTCGGTAGATGTGGCATAAGAGCCTCTGAAAAGTCCTCAATATCTGCTGGAATTTGTAGGTGGTCCATTAAAAGCGCATTGCTTATTTGTACCGATTTTAAATGTTCATTATCTTGAATTTGTATGGTAATGGTGCTTTTTTCCTGAGTTGTATTTTCGAGTCCATATATAGTTATCTGCAGTTGTTCTTGGGGTGGCTCAATTTTCTGCAAATAGAAAAAAACATCAGTTATAAAACCCATTTTTTTATTTTTTTTTTTTCTATATTTTAACGTGCTTTTCAGAGAAATAAAAAATGTCTTTAGATGCTGAAGGAATTTCTCCAAGATTTTTCTGTGAATTGCATTTGTTCAGCGCGGTTCATAGAATGTGAAAAATGTAGTTGAAGGCAAAGACCCAAAGTGCGTACTTATGTGTTCTTACCTATGGAATTTATGAAGGCGGTGTTGTATTGTTTTTGATGCAGAGTGTTTCTAAATGTAGTGCAAGATGATGTAAAGGTGTCAGATATTTATAGAAATGTATGTTTATATGGCACATTTTGTGAAAAATTTGCAATAGAATTCGAATATGCACAGGAAAGTAGTGAGAGAGTGCAAAAAAACTCCAAGTTAAGTAATAGGTAATGTAAAATCGAAAAGTGCATTTAAGGCACTTTTTGATTAGTATGTATTCCAAAAAGGTAAATATAGACATAGATAGAGAGTTGGATGTTGTTTTGCTTGAGATGTAGTAATGTATGATTCTGGTGCTATTCTAATAGTAAGTTAGTGCTATATATAAAGTAAGATATTTTATGTTTCCATGTGTTTGTAGGTAAGGTGTAGATATGGACAAAAATAGTTTATATGGCATGGTTATGGACTAGCATTTTAAAATGTGTGCCAAATAATTATAATGAAAGGTGTAGTATGATTTGCAATGTATTGACCTACATGTTTTGAAGTTTGTCGTTCGGTGTTGAGCTGTAGGAAAGGTAAACAGAAAAGTTGTTTGTGATATTTCGAGAGTGTTTTGTATGAATGTATATGCATGTATTTAAAGGCGATATAGTATTTTGGTGTTTCATCTATGTGTATGAGATTTATGTGTAGAATTCCAAATTGTATGCTGAAAAAAGAGCAACTGATGTTACTACGTGTGATATAAAAATGGTGAATTTAATGAGTCTTCTGTTCTAGATGTGTAAGTAATTTCTTTGCAAAGAATACATTTTTTGTTTTTGCGCATTGTATTTTTACTTTGTACTTACTTGCAATTGTGTATTCCGAGTAGAATTTAATATTTTTTCGTTGTTAAATTCATGCACTGTCAGATGGGTTATTTTTATGTAGCTCCCAAGTTCGATGGGAAAGTCTGCTGCGTCCCTCCACAGTGTTATTTTCACTGAGTCTGTTGCATCGTTTACTGTTATTGATTTTAGTTTTGTTTCTTGCCCTCCAATGAATACAGTTTTTGTTTCTTCCTCCTGTCAAATTTGATAAACAATCATTGTTATTGGTTCTTGCATAGATAGTATACACTTGTGCTGTATCTTTGTTTATTGGAGAGAACATGCGAGTGAAAAGTTTGTTGATTGTTGTGGTGTATTAGTTGTGTAATAGTGTGTGCTACAGTGTGTATGTTAGAGAGTGTGCGTTAGAGACTTTTGTATGGAAGTATATATATGATATAATTTGTAGGAGAGTGCACATAAAAGAGTAGATGATGATATTTTGTATAGCTATCATTTTTACAAGTGTTTGAAATAAATAGTAAAAATACTTTACATGTTTGAAACTTGTGGGACTGTTCCATGTAATCAACACTTTACAGTGCATTTAGTGTCCGATGTGTATTTTTACAGATGTTAATGTTTTTTTTCGTAAATTATATTAGTTAAATATAATTTAGATTGTAAAATGAGCGAGTAGAGTTGCTAGAATATTGTATGTGTTGTGCAGTAAGTATAGTGCTATTAGCAGCAATGTTGTGTATTCTATTTGAGTTTCTACATCGATTAGTCCTAAATATAGCCTTTAGATGTTATTTCTCTATAAAAAATTGTTGTATGCTTGTAGTAGATTGTACTACAGAGTATTGGCAAAGTTTAAGTAGCAATGAATGAGATGGAGAGTGTCCGTTTTTAACTATTTGTAACCTTGTGGTGTGTGTAAAAGGAGTAAGCAACAGCTATTACTTGAAATGTTTGTAGATAGTATGTGTGTTGGAGTAAGTGTTGTATATAGTTTATAGTAAAGTGTGCTGCTAATAGTGTGTGTTTTAAAGAGTTGCAGTTACTAAATGGGTTTTGAATGTATGGTATAGTGGTTTGAAGAGTGTGATTACAAAGTGTGTGTGGCAGATAGTGTTGCTGATAGTATGTAAGTTTACAGACTACTACATGCAATAGTTAAGCACCTTAATTTTTTTATGATACGTACCTCTGATATTGTCCCTAATATGCTCATCAATGTCCGTAAATTAGCTTTTCTTATAGTTTTTATTGGAGAAACTGGGGGTGCAGGCGGCTGTAGCAAATATACTGCTTCTTGGGTTATTGTTTCCGGGAGCGTTAATGGTGGCATTCTCGAAATCTTTGTTTGTTTCGTTAAGATGATGACATTGTTCTTGTTTATAAAATTCCGAATTATAATTCCATTCCCTTCTTTTGTTAGCTTGAAAAAATCGTCATTGTAGCAAGTTCCTTTAATGGACCCACTTTCATCAGCAAGAGCAATGTGGAATAAAATCTTATTTTCTTGCTTAGCGTTTTTGTAGTGCGTTTTTGCAGAGCATTTGACTATGTTTGCTCGTATTGCTTTTTGATACGGTTTGCTTTCCTCGTGTTTGGTTTCCTTAATTTCTTGTATAGAAATCATCTGCAACGAGACAAATAATGTAAGTAGACCTTCTGAATCTAGCATGTAAAGAAAGGAAATTCCTAAAGCAAAATAACATACAAATTGATAATTTCAGTCTATTAAATAGCTACCCATAATGCTTTGTGATCGCTATAGTAGGACTCTAGTATACCAAAGTGAGTTATCTCTTCATTAACATATATATGGTCTAAGGTTGAATTGTAGTCTGTTGTGTAGTTTTGTATTTTTTGGTGACATTGAAATTGGTTTCGCATGTATTCTAAAAGCAGTGTTGCATTATGTGATACTTGTGCTAAATCTATGTTGAAGTCGCCCATTATTATATATTTGTAGTTTGGGTAAAAGCTCAATACGCTAGTTAACACTTGAAAAAGTTTTTGTAGTTGTACATGTGGTGGCCTGTATATTATCACAAATAAGTAATCACAATTCTTTATAAATAAAGTAAAATGTAAAATGTCAATTTCGTGCTGTGTTTCATAAATTGGCAAAAGGCAAATATTTTTCTTGTAATAAACAGCAATCCCATGCTTGGTATTTTGATTATGGAATTTATCAAATAGCATCAGATGATAGTGGTCAATATATAATGAATGACTGTTCCCTTCCCTAGTTGTGTTTATTTCATTGAGACATATAATATCTGCCTTCATGATATTTGTGTCGGCTTGTATAGCTTTGTGATTTTTTTGTAGTGAACGTATGTTGTGTACAATAACATTAAAGTTTAGCAGATAATTACATAATTGTGGTACTGATATTTCTAATAGCATATCTGTCCTTAAGCGGGCCATTTCTTCATGAACCTTTGGGTGGACAACTATTTTGTCCTGCTTAAAGTTTTTAATATATATGTTTTCTAATGATTTTGCTCTGCTTAAAGCAACATAATGCAAATGATGTATTTTACTATTGTTAAAATGGATGTAAAGTGGTTCAATAGTTTCTCCTTGTGTTCTATGTATAGTACGTGCAGATGATTGGCGTAGTGGGAATTGCTTGCGTATTATTGTTATAAATTTTTGTGTAAATTGAAAATGTCTAGAGATAACATGAATTGGTGTCCAATGAGGTGAAATGTTACTGTGATATATGTGCCTATTTTCCTGTCTTGTTAATTTGCCAACATTTTCTTTATCAAAAAGAATCCATATCACATTTGGAATGCTATTGATAGTTTCTACTAATTCAACTATACCTGTTGCACCATTTGTTAAGCCATCGTTAACATTGATATTGCATGTTAGATCGTATCGTAATTTTAATGCAATATGCAATATAAATGGCAGGCCCATGGTCTTAGTTGCATCTGCAGGTAATTGCATTAGTATTTTTTTTTTTACAATTTCGCTTAGGTCAGATGCAACTGTATCTATTGCGGTTGATGTGTATACAGGGTATTTTGTTATATGTTGTAACAAAACTTCATTATTAATATTATTAACCTCTTTGTTTGTTGCCATTATATAAGGGATGGTTTTGGTAATGTTTTGGGGTGGGTCTTGCTCGCGTGTTTGTATTTGTATAATATCGTCATTAGTTTGTTTTCCTTCTCTTAATCTATTTAGTAATTGAGCAAATGGTAAGTCGTTTAGCTGTCTCATAATTTTTGTTAATTCAAACAACTTAAAGTGTGTTTGCCATAAATTTGTACTTACTGGTCTGTATGAATGCCTAGAATTTTCAAATATGTATGTGTCAAATACTGGTTTTAACTGATAAAAATCTCCAATAGCTAATATGGATATCCCACCAAAAGGGAGTTTGGACATTTTAATTTCTTGTAACCTGTTATGTATAAAATTGAAAAGATTTGCCCCTACCATTGATATTTCATCAATTATCAGCAATTTAAGATGCAATAATTCATTTTGAAGTGCACTCCTGTTCTCATGAGTGAGTGGTTTATGAGACAGCGATTGCGAAACTGGTATTTTGAATGTACTATGTAGCGTTTTACCATGGATGTTATGTGCTGCTTTGCCTGTTGGAGCTGTAAGCAATACATAAATGTTATCAGGATTTTCCCCTGCTTTGGTATTGTAATAGCGTAGTAATGTTTGGTAAAGGGCTGTTATAAGGAAGCTTTTCCCTACTCCTGCACCACCTGTGCAAAACGTATAGCAAGGTGTTTCTTTGGTTTTTATCCAATGCAAGTGATGGTATATAAAGTTAAGTTGCTCATCTGTAAGATTTTGCATCAAACTGTGATATTGGTCATCCGGCATTATATTATTGGTTAAAAGTTCATCATTACTTGTACTTCTAATGCCTAAATCAAATGATAAGTCATATAATAGTGGTTCATTTGTTTGAACTTCAGGACAAATGTTTTCGTCAGTTTCTATATCCATTGGAGGTATAAGTAATGCGTCCAATGTACAGTCTCCATTGGCATTAGGTGTTAAAGGGGTATTATGCCTATTATACTTAGTATGATTAGCGTCAACTATATTTTGAAGTTCTAGGTATTTTTCATAATATGTTTCCTTATTACCAATGATTTGATTTTCTACTCTCCAGGGATAATAAAGCATTAGCAATTCTCTGTAATAATTTTCAGGGTCATTTTTTTTATTAAACCTGCAATACCGAATTATTTTTTGTTTTTCCCGCTTTGTATAATCTGTTTCTGCAGTTTTATTTGGTATATTAATTTCAAGTTCTTCCTCATCCGAGCTATAAAAGTTGTTTTCAGTGAGGAAATTATCATGGTCTGTTGCATTTTTCTGCTTTCTATTTTTATGATTTCCATGATACATAGATGCATAGTCAGCTAATGTACACGTTTCCAAATCTGTAGGACGTTTGCTGTACTTTACTATTACATTATCATATTGTATTTGATTGGATGTATCAGGTAACAAATTTATAGTCTCAATGTCTTTTAATAAGTAGGTACGCTTTTCTGGAGGGCTTGTATTAATGAAAACATACGATCTAGAACTTTTGCGTAAAGGAATTTGAAGTATAAGATAGGCTGCTTCTTGCGCGCTTATTTCTGTACAGTTTAGGAATTTGTTACCTATATGCTTAAGCTGCTCTTTTATGCTTGGATTGTGATAAACTTCTTTTGCTGCTTGTGCAATCAACTTGCTCATTCCACGCTGTGATTTACTAATATATGATACTATATATACGGCACATGCATATGCGTCTAAGATGTATTGTATATCAATGTTTGCTTGCCATGCTTGTAAAATTGTCGTATTGTAGTTATTAATAAAGCATTCAGCTGGTGTTCTTTTTAGGAAAATTGTATTTTTTTCTATAATGCAGCGTATACATCTAACATATTGACTTAGATCTAGTTTCATTGTATCTAAAAACTGTTCAAAGGAATAATGTGAGAACTCTTGCGTGTTCATAGTTAGGTGGATTAGTTCGATTTTCTGTAAGAGCTCTTGATCAGTTTTGTCTAGTGGTAATGGTTCCAGTATAAAAGTTTCTGGCATTGGATATTTTGGGTACTGGTATTTGCATGTTCTTTTATGTTTAATACGACAATTTTTGGTATGTCCATGCTTTTGTAGTGGCAATAAAGGCTCGATATTTGTATCTTGTTGTTTTGCACAGGTTATATATTTATCTATAAAAGCTGTAACAGTAGTAACTTCTGAAGTTTCATACTGTGGAGCTCTTTCAATCCATATTATAGCATGTATATGTGGTGATCCTCTTTGTTGAAATTCTACTCTATAAAAGTAATCTATCACCTTGCCAATTGGGTTACTTTTATGCAGTAATATACAATTAAAGAATTTTCTAACTTGAAAGTCAAAATGTCGGGCACAAGTAATGGGATTTCTCTGTATTAATTTGCATTTTTCCTCCCATGACATTTTTTTGAATTCTTCTTCTGTACATTCTTTTTTTTTCTCAGTGCGTAATAGTATGTTGATTAAATGATACCATTTAGTTTCTGCTGCTGATAATGTTAAAAAAAATGTTGGTATCCCTAATTGTCTTATCATAGCAAATAAGTCTTTTTTGCATTGCTCCCAATATGGTGGTGAGCCACGTATTGTTTTTAGTATTTTATATCCCTCATTAAATTGGAAAATGCTATCTAATTTTTGTTTGATGTCTTTTGCTGTAATAATGTTACCATTGGTAAAATATTTTCTAAGTGAGATGTATATTTTGCTCTGTATTTGCTTAATATGCAACTTTTTCAATTTGAAGAAAACATTTGTCATGGAGTTTGCTACTCTTAAATCATAACTTCTTAATTCCCATTGACATATTGTACTGTAATGTATTGGTACATGCCTTTCTTTGTTTGTTGGCCTTCGCTTCCCACAAAAAATAGTGGGGAAAGCTAAATATTCAGAATCTTTGTCTTCATATAGACCCCTTGGTGTGTTATATTCTGCAGGTGCCAAGTTAATAATGTTAATGCTTTCTGTAGTTATAGTTTCATTAGTTAGCATAGTATCTAAATTCCCAGCTGCAATGTTGTCTGATGAATCTGATGTATTGTTTGCATCAGAAGTGTCATTACAAGGTGGCATATTCTCTGGTGTATATTCCCAATCTTTATTAACAGTGACTCCATATTCTTGGAACATACTGCTAGTAGTTGCTAAATATAGAGCTGCACGCTTTACTTTGTTTGGCCTTACATTTTCGAAATGGGTATAGGATTTATAGCTTAATTTGCGTTTTAATTTTATTGGAATCGTCATGTTATCATTAATTTGTCTTGGTAAAACAGTTACAGTTGTCATAACATCGGCAGGAACGTTAACTACTGCACCTGAGAGAGATTTTTGGAAGCCTCGCGGCAGCGTTCTGATTTGTAAAAAAGGTATTCTTGGCGATACTAATCTCTCTTCTAAATTATGCAAGTGTAATTCAGGTGGGATATCAGGAAATGTCATCCCATTATAGAAAGAACATGGTGGTATTTTGTCCTTGGCAATATAGTTGTAACATGTCCGGCATATATCTTCTGTTTGATATTGACTAATGTTACATTCTATGAATTTAGCCCTTTTTTTTAACTTGTGCGTTGTTTGCAAACTTTGTTTATGCCACAACTGATTGCAAATAGTGCAAGCATACTCTGGGCCATATTTAATTTGTGCATGGAAAGAACTAATTGTGGCATTTGTCAAAGATGTTATATTTGTGGCATTAAGTGTATTTTCTGTTTCTTGTTCATGCAATCTTTTTCTGTTACAGTTATTTGGTTGTACTTCTATTGCATTTGGTTCATTGTGTATCCCAGCATTATGTGTAAATGTGTTTGTTATTGGATTGGGATTGTTAATAGCTATGATAGATTCAATATGACTTGTGGTTGTGGAATTCTCTGTATGCATTTGCCTATCGCTGTCGAGTGTTTCTGTAATTGCATTTTCTAGTTGTAACTCTATAGGTGTGATATGTATAGAGGCATGTAGAGTTAACTTAGTAGTATGGATATACATGTCTCTTATAGGTGTAACTTTTTTCTCTCTATGTTTTCTTTGTGTTGTCTCAAGTGACAATTTGCTAATTTTGCGTACTGTAACTGGAGTGAAGTATAAACTAAAACTTAACGAATGTGGTACTTTGTTCTGGAGAGCCAACGTTCTGATGTAACCAATAACCTGCTCAGGTGATTTGATTTGTAAAGCAATAGAGGTCCCCTTAGCAGGAGGTATTATCTCCTCATTTTGGCTATTTGAATTAAATACAAAGTATGCATGAATCGTTTTGAATATTGAAATAGCGTATGCATTAAAACAAATCAATATACCACTGTTCAAATGCATTGAAGTAAGGGTTCTCAAAAGCCTTGCATTTTGCATTTCTGTTTGCTTTTCCTCCAACGTTATGCTCTTTTTTTGCTTAATTGCATATATAACGTCATTGTGCTCTATGTAATTGGGTAAATATTGTGGTTGCATACAATTTTCTTTATTAATTGACTGCATTTCAATATATAGTGCATTTCCAAGTCCCATAATAGATTGCAAGTCTTGACTATCCCAACTATGTGCGGGTTTACAGTAGTTATGTAGAATAGCAAATAGACTATTTTGTATAGATTGTGTACACCTTGATGGTAGTGTAAGATTTGTTTGTGTTTGCTGTTTGTCTGTACTATATACGACATTTATATGTTGTTGTGTTTGTGGCCCAAAAGTTTGTTCTATGTTGTTCCTGATGTTAATATGCATTTTTGACAATATAGTCTTGGTGTTATTTTTTGTGCTAAGTATTTTGTTACCCTGAGTGTTATGTTTGTTTGTAGGATGGGAGCTTTGTATATATGCGTTATTATGCAAATCACTTGTTGAGCCTGTGATGTTTTGTGTCTGTATGTTTTTTGTATCACAACTCGTGACTCTTGTGTTGTGTCTAAGTGTATTTCTAAGTATATTTGCGTATGTCGGAGTATTATGTGAGTTACTTGCATATTCTGTTGTATCTATGCTAGTGCAGGTAGGTAGCGTCAGTTGTGCAGCTGTTATAGGCACAATGCAATTTTGTGAGGGGGGAATATGCTGATCACTAGCTAATGATGCTGATGGCTGAAGAGTACCTGCCTTTGATCTTTGGAGGCAATCTCTTTCATTTTGTATGCGAGTTCTTAATGTGTGTGTGAATAAATCTGTACATGCTTTAGTAGAATGCACATAAATATGCTTGTGTAATATGGCACTTGCATTTTTCTCTGCTATGAGCATTGCCTTATGTAGTGAATCTTTTTTAATTGGAATTATATCTATTGGAGTTAATTCATATGGTAGGTAATTACTATTGGGTCGCTTTAGACTATATGCCAGATTTGTTATGTACTGTATAAGCCCTTCAAATGATATTTGTATGGTAATACATGTCCCATTTGGGTGAGGCATTCCTGTGGTGTCGCGGCTATGCGAGTCAAATACAAAGTATGAATTTTCACTGTGCATAATAGCTATAACATACATATCCATGCAAAGTAAAACACCGCAATGCAAATTGAGTGCAGCTCTCAATACTGTTTGCATATTTGGCGAAGATGGGTCAAACTGTTTCAGTATATCCCCATAAGAAGGTTGTTTAAGCTTAAGCGAATAGATAGTGTCATTGTGTTGGATATAATTTGGTAAATCATCAGGATGCATAAGCTGTTCTTGATTTATGGAATGCATATCTATATATAAAGCATCCCCTAAGTCCATAATGGCATGTAAATCTTCTACAGTCCATGTATTAGCAGGTTTGTAGCTATTGTGTATGATTGCGAATGTGCTGTTTGGCAAACATTGTTTGCCCCGCGAAGTAGGAGAAAATTTGTTATGCCCTTGATGATAAGCTGCCTGCAGTATTTCCATGATATTAATAGCGACACCAAAATATTGTTCAAATAAACTGCCAGTATTAAACTACCTATTATAGGTTTGTATTGTAGCGTTCTTTGGATGCTGTATTTTAGTGTTGTAAGTTTCTTGTATGGACTATATATCTGTATGCTTCTATACAAGTATAATGCTAACTAGCATATATTAAAATTTATATACACTTTCTAACTTTTCTGAGTAGTTACTATTTATTTGTATAGCTATACAAGGTTCATGCAACTTCCCTTGTGCTGCTAATAACAGTAAGTAATAAATAGATGCTGTTCAGCAAACTAATTTCGGTGAGATAGGTTAGATGTATACTTTATTAAATTTATGCTATATGCATAGGATTCTAAAATGAATAGAAGTGTCTTCTAAGCATGCATTTGTTGTGTGTTTCTATACGCTTGTAGTGTTTCCACGAATGTTGTGCTTTAAGCAAAGGTCAGTGTTTCTTAAATAGTATGTGAATGATGTTTACGGATTTGTAAGCACTAGACTTTCTCAACAGCCTATAGGTATCGTTAACCGAGGTTATGCATGCTGAAAACAATGAGTATGTTTCAAAAAAAAAATATATATATATATATATATATATATATATATTCTAATGATCCCAACTGATTTGATACACCACAGGCTGGTGTATCAACAATAAATTAAGATACTTTCACCTTGATGCCTTGAAAAAATGCGCAACTTCTCACGGTTATCTATGGAAGAATAAAAACAAGTATTAATGTTGATTTAGCATAGTAATATACAGTAAGTTGTCAATAGTAACGAAATTAAGTAATTTTTGCATGTCTCATAAAGTTGGTAGATGTAATGGAGGGAAAACACAAGTAGAAATTGTATCCCAAAGAGCAATACAGATGTAATAATATGGAGATGGTTTGTAGTGTAAGGTTTCTGTCGAGTATGGTTGAAAAAGTGTTGTAAAATGTAGCATAGTGTAGACAATGTGTAGCCAAAAAGTGTACATCGAGAATGTGTAGCAGAATGTGAAGAAAAGAGTAGTAGAGTGTTTTTCTTAGAGTATAATATTTAAATAGTTTCATTAAGAAAGACAAACAGTACGGTACAAAAACAAAGGCAATAAAACTTGTCAGTGCTTCACATAATTCATCCCATGGTAGTCTGCAGCACGGAATTATGCAACATATTGGCGCATGCGCTAAGGTACAGGGGCTAAGGCAGAGGCGCAAAGTAACACGTGTTATGCCACATGTGTGAAGTCACAGAATGTGTGTGCTGTAAAGAGTAGATGGAAGAAATTGTGAATGAGAATGTATGCTAAAGAGTGTGTGGTACAGAATGTGTAATAGAGAATGCATGGTGTAAAAAGCATTGTGGCCAGTGTGTGCTATTACAGTTGAAAACAGGGACAGCAAACTGAAAAACTTTGAGAAAAAGTTGACAGAGCCTCACGTAAGTAACCCCATTGGAGTTTGCAGATTGGTTCTCACCTGCATGCTCACTTTCGCATCATCAGCTATTGTCAACTTAAAGGTTTAAAGTTTGAAAAAAGCTAGGTAAACAAAGAGGAGAGTAAAGAAGAGGCAGTGTGTTATACGTCAAGGAGTAGCGAGTGGAGTAAGAGTAATGTATGTACAGTACAATTTTAAAGGATAGTAGTGAGGATAAAGACAGTAGAGATGTAACCATTAGCTCTGGTGCATGTTGTGAAGATGTACATAAAAATGCGAGCAACAGGTAGTATGGTAAACATTATGTATAATCATAGTGCATGAGAGTGTGCAACAGAGCGCGTGCAATAGAGCGCATGCAACAGCATGCATGCAACAGAGCGCATGGAAAGGAAAGAGGGCGCGTGGAAAGAGGGCGCGTGGAAAGAGGGCGCGTGGAAAGAGGGCGCGTGGAAAGAGGGCGCGTGGAAAGAGGGCGCGGGGAAAGAGGGCGCGGGGAAAGAGGGCGCGGGGAAAGAGGGCGCGGGGAAAGAGGGCGCGGGGAAAGAGGGCGCGGGGAAAGAGGGCGCGGGGAAAGAGGGCGCGGGGAAAGAAGGCGCAGGGAAAGAGGGCGCAGGGAAAGAGGGCGCAGGGAAAGAGGGCGCGGGGAAAGAGGGTGCATAAAGAAATAGTCTATTAATGGCGCAAACACTGAGCTATCTAAAGGATAAACCTTCTTAAAAATTTGACAGTGCCTTACATAAGTAACATCATTGCATTGTGCAGATTGGTTGTCATGTGCATTCTGACTTTCTCATCATTAGTTATTGCCAACAAATAGGCTGGAAGTGTGAAAAATTTGGCGGAAAATAAAGTGAGAATAAAGAAGAGCCAGTATGTAGTATACATGGAGTAGAAAGAGCAGTAAGAGTAGTGTGTGTAGTGTTGGCTTGATAGTAAAGGCTAGGAGGATAATAAAGGTAGTAGAGTTGTAAGCATTAGGTAGGGTGCATGTAGAGGAGATGTGTATTATAATTTGCACAGTAGCTAGTATGTTAAAGTGCATACCAAAAGACAGCGTGTAGTATTGCATAGAGCGTGTGGCAGAGAGGCTGTGGTAAAGAGCTGGTAGTACAGAGAGTGCCATAGAGGCTGTAAATATAGTGCGTGCTATAGAGTATATGCACCATGTTGTTATATGCGCTAAGTTACACGCGCTAAGTTACCTGCGCTAAGTCACAGTTGCTAAGCCACATGTGCCAAGTTACACAATGAGAGTACTGTAGAGAGTGGCTAAAAGAGTGTGAATGAGAATGTGTGCTAAAGAATGTGTGGTACAGAATGTATAATAGAGAATGCATGGTGTAAAAAGCAGTGTGTGCTATTACAATTAAAAACAGGGATAGGAAACTGAAAAACTTTGAGAAAAAGTTGACAGAGCCTCACGTAAGTAACCCCATTGGAGTTTGCAGATTGGTGCTCACCTGCATGCTCACTTTCTCATCATCAGCTATTGTCAACTTAAATGTTCAAAGTTTGAAAAAGCCAGGAAAACAAAGAGGAGAGTAAAGAAGAGGCAGTGTGTCATACGTCAAGGAGTAGCAAGAGGAGTAAGAGTAATGTATGTACAGTACAATTTTAAAGGATAGTAGTGAGGATAAAGAGAGTGGAGATGTAAGCATTAGCTGTGGTGCATGTTGAGAAGATGTACCTAAAAATGTGTGCAACAGGTAGTATGCTAAAGATTATGTAAAATCATAGTGCATGAGAGTGTGTGTGGCAGAGAGCATTTAAGAAGTGCATGCAACAGAGTGTGTGCAAAAGAGTGTGTGCAAAAGAGTGTGTGCAAAAGAGTATGTGCAAAAGAGTGTGTGCAACAGAGTGTGTGCAACAGAGTGTGTGCAACAGAGTGTGTGCAACAGAGCGCGTGCAACAGAGCGCGTGCAACAGAGCGCGTGCAACAGAGCGCGTGCAACAGAGCGCATGCATGCAACAGAGTGCATGGCAAAGGAAAGAGGGCGCGTGGAAAGAGTGTGCGTGGAAAGAGTGTGCGTGGAAAGAGTGTGCGTGGAAAGAGGGCGCGTGGAAAGAGGGCGCGTGGAAAGAGGGCGCGTGGAAAGAGGGCGCGTGGAAAGAGGGCGCGGGGAAAGAGGGCGCGGGGAAAGAGGGGGCGGGGAAAGAGGGGGCGGGGAAAGAGTGGGCGGGGAAAGAGGGGGCGGGGAAAGAGGGGGCGGGGAAAGAGGGGGCGGGGAAAGAGGGGGCGGGAAAGAGGGGGCGGGGAAAGAGGAGGCGGGGAAGAGATTGCGGGAAAGAGGGCGCGGGAAAAAGGGCGCGGGAAAAAGGGCGCGGGGAAAGAGGGGGCGGGGAAGAGGGGGCGGGGAAGAGGGGGCGGGGAAGAGGGGGCGGGGAAGAGGGGGCGGGGAAGAGGGTGCATAAAGAAATAGTCTATTAATGGTGAAAACACTGAGCTACGTAAAGGAAAAACTTTCCCAAAAAGTTGACAGTGCCTTACATAAGTAACATCATTGCATTGTGCAGATTGGTTGTCATGTGCATGCTCACTTTCTCAAAATTAGTTATTGCCAACAAATAGGCTGAAAGTGTCAAAAATGTAGGGGAAAATAAAGTGAGAATAAAGAAGAGACAGTATGTAGTATACATGGAGTAGAAAGAGCAGTAAGAGTAGTGTGTGTAGTGTTTGCCTGATAGTAAAGGATAGGAGGATAATAAAGGTAGTAGAGTTATAAGCATTAGCTAGGGTGCATGTAGAGGAGATGTGTATTACAATTTGCACAATAGGTAGTATGTTAAAGTGTATGCCAAAAGACAGCGTGTAGGAAAGTGGGTTGCATAGAGCGTGTGGCAGAGAGGCTGTGGTGAACAGCTGGTAGTACAGATAGTGCCATAGAGGCTGTAAATATAGTGCGTGCTACAGAGTATATGCACCATGTTGTCATATGCGCTAAGTTACACGCGCTAAGTTACCTGCGCTAAGTCACAGTTGCTAAGCCACATGTGTCAAGTTACACAATGAGAGTACTGTAGAGAGTGGCTAAAAGAGTGTGAATGAGAATGTGTACTAAAGAGTGTGTGTTGTGGAGTGTGTTTTGGAGAATGCATGGTGTAAAATGCATGCTGTGGTGTGTGCGCAATTTCTGTTGAAAACAGGGTTAGTAAAAGGAAATAATTGTATAAAAAGTTGACAGAGCATCGCGTAAGTAACGCCATTGTAGTTTGCACATTGGTTCTCACCTGCATGCTCACTTTCTCATCATCAGCTATTGTCAACGTTTAGGTTTAAAATATGAAAAAGAAACGAAAACAAAGAGGAGAATAAAGAAGAGGCAGTGTGTCTTTTACGTTAAGGAGTAGCGAGAGGAGTAAGAGTAATGTATGTAGTGTTAAATTGTAAAGGATAGTGTTGAGGATAAAGGTCAGTAGTGATGTAAGCATTAGATGTGGTGTATGTTGAGGAGATGTACTTAAAAAGGTGTGCAACAGGTAGTATGGTAAAGAGTATGTAAAAGCATAGTGCATGATAGAGCGTATGGCAGAGAGCATTTAAGAAGTGCATGCAACAGAGTGCGTGCAACAGAGCGCGTGCAATAGAGCGCGTACAACAGTGTGCGTGCAAAAGAGTGTTTGTAGAGGATTAAAGTATATTATTGCTGGAAAAATTGACATAGGCAAAGTCCAAATCCCCTGGTAGTGTTGAGTGTTTAATGTCAGTAACACTATTGAGGTTTGCCAAATACTTTACTTGTATCTTCACTTCTTCATTGTTAAAATTCGGCAGCATATAGCTTGAAAGTTCCCCAAAGAAAGGATTAAAAAGAGGCGCGTCTTTGACCAACAGTAGTCTTAATGTAGGCATTAAGTATGATATATGTAGAGGAGGTGTCTCTAAAAAAGTGCGCTTTAAATTGTATTCTGTACAATATAGCATGTTAAAGAGTGCATGTTAAAGATTGTATGGTAAACAGTGCAAACGCAAGACTGTTTGTAGAAAACTAAACTATATTGCTATCTAATAAATTCAACTGCTCTAACGTAAAATTTGCCAGCGCCTCATGTTATTAACACCATTCGAGTTTTCCGATTGTTTGGCATGTGCATGCTTACTTCCCCATCAACAGCTAATGCCAAATGTGGTTTACATTCACATTTTCACGATGTCACACAGGCATTTACATAAACCTACACATACACACTGCTTCATTCAATCGTGAATTTAAGTACTCCATGCAAACTTCCCATGTTGCTAAATTCTTTAAAATCAATAATACATTATTTGATTGTGCACAGCCATCTATGTATTGTTTTTTTGGGCCCAACTCTTTTCTCTCCCCTTTCCCATAGCAAGCATTTGTTGAGGAAGTTTCCCTCAGCCTGCCCCACGCTCTTCAGAATCATGGGTGTCTTTTTTTGCCACTTTTCTCTTTTGCCCAGCCGGACCCATATTTGATGGTGGGCATGTTTCTTCTATTTTATCTTTGGCCTTTTCCGGCTTATGTTTATGGCTGTGAGGCAAATTCTTCATGAAGCAGTATGGCAAGCAATGTGCTATGTTTTTTGGCTGTTTTGTTGTTTGCTTGCTTTTTATCTAACTTTTTGTTTCTCGAGCTTAAGCGGTGTGGGTCATTCCGGTGCAGCGGCGTGCAGGGAGTGCTTTCCTCGGTAAGTATGGTGCTGTTTGTGGGACTTAGGTAAGGCATATTGTAAGTAACTCTTTTTTTTTTTCTGTTTCGTTACAGGTCTTCAGCAGTGAGGGTCGTTCCAGTGCGGCGGCATGCAGGGAGGCTTTTCCTTTGTAAGTATGGTGTTGTTTGCGGGACTTAGGTAAGGCATATTGTATGTTTTGTAACTAACTGTGTATCTTTGTTTGTTTACAGGGCTTCATCGTTCTGGGGTGCTACGGTGGAGATGCCTACATGGAGCACTTTCCCCAAATGTATGGTGCTGTTTGGGCTATACATCTATTAAAAAAAGCTAGCATTAGCTACGATGTTTAAGAGGTGTGCTACAAATGGTGTGCAGTAAAGTATGTGTATTGAGAGTACGTGTGGAAGAGGGCGTGGGGAGGAGGGCGAGGGGAGGAGGGCACGGGAAGGAGGGCGCGGGAAAGAGGGCGCTGGAAAGAGGGCGCGGGAAAGAGGGCGCGGGAAAGAGGGCGCGGGAAAGAGGGCGCGGGAAAGAGGGCGCGGGAAAGAGGGCGCGGGGAAGAGGGCGCGGGGAAGAGGGCGCGGGGAAGAGGGCGCGGGGAAGAGGGCGCGGGGAAGAGGGCGCGGGGAAGAGGGCGCGGGGAAGAGGGCGCGGGGAAGAGGGCGCGGGGAAGAGGGCGCGGGAAAGAGGGCGCGGGGAAGAGGGCGCGGGGAAGAGGGCGCGGGGAAGAGGGCGCGGGAAAGAGGGCGCGGGAAAGAGGGCGCGGGAAAGAGGGCGCGGGAAAGAGGGCGCGGGAAAGAGGGCGCAGGAAAGAGGGCGCGGGAAAGAGGGCGCGGGAAAGAGGGCGCGGGAAAGAGGGCGCGGGAAAGAGGGCGCGGGGAAGAGGGCGCGGGGAAGAGGGCGCGGGGAAGAGGGCGCGGGGAAGAGGGCGCGGGGAAGAGGGCGCGGGAAAGAGGGCGCGGGAAAGAGGGCGCGGGAAAGAGGGCGCGGGAAAGAGGGCACGGGAAAGAGGGCGCGGGAAAGAGGGCGCGGGAAAGAGGGCGCGGGAAAGAGGGCGCGGGAAAGAGGGCGCGGGAAAGAGGGCGCGGGAAAGAGGGCGCGGGAAAGAGGGCGCGGGAAAGAGGGCGCGGGAAAGAGTGCGCATAAATAAATAAATAGTGTATTAATGGTGAAAACACTGAGTTAGCTAAACAAAAATTGCCCACAAAGTTGACAGTGCATTACATAAGTAACACCATTGCATTGTGCAGATTGGTTGTCACGTGCATGCTCACTTTCTGTTTATTTGTTTTTTTTGACAAATAGGCTGAAAGTGTCCAAAAAGAAGTGGAAAAAAAGGTGAGAATAAAGAAGAGACAGTATGTAGTATACATGAAAAAGTAGTTTTGAGCAGTAAAAGTATTGTGTGTAGTGTTTGACTGATAGTAAAGGATAGGAGGATAATAAAGGTAGTAGTTGGAAGCATTAGCTATGCAGCATGTAGAGGAGATGTGTATTGCAATGTGTACAGTAGGTAGTATGTGAAAGCGCCTGCCAAAAGATAGCATGTAGAAAAGTGTGTGGCATACAGTGTGTGGCAGAGAGCCTGTGGTAAAGAGCTGGTAGTACAGAGAGTGCCATAGAGGCTGTAACTAAACTGCGTGCTACAGAGTATATGCACCATGCTGTCATATGCACTAAGTTACATGCGCTAATTTACCTGCGCTAAGTTACCTGCGCTAAGCCACATGTGGTAAGTTACACAATGAGAGTACTGTAGAGAGTTGCTAAAAGAGTGTAAATGAGAGTGTGTGCTAAAGAGTGTGTGGTGTGAAGTGTGTTTTTGAGAATGCATGGTGCAAAATGCATGGTGTGGAGTGTGAGCAATTACTGTTGAAAACAGGGATAGGAGAAAGAAAAAATTTCAGAAAAAGTTGACAGAGCCTCACGTAAGTAACACCATTGGAGTTTGCAGATTGGTTCTCACCTGCATGCTCACTTTTTCATCATCAGCTATTGTCAACTTCTAGTTTGAAAGTATGAGAAAAGCAAGGGGAAACAAAGAGGAGTATAAAGAAGAGGCAGAGTGTAGTATACATAAAGGAGTAGCGACAGGAGCAAGAGTAATGTATGCAGTGCACAAATAATAAAGGATAGTAGTGAAGATAAAGGCATTAGAGATGTATGGTGCTGTTTGGGCTATGCATGTAGTAAAAAAAGCTAGTATTAGCTACGATATTTAAGAGGTGTGCTAAAAATGGTGTGCAGTAAAGTATGTGTATTGAGACTACGTGTGGAAGAGGGCGCGGGGAAGACGGCGCGGGGAGGAGAGCGCGGGAAAGAGGGCGTGGGAAAGTGCGCGGAAAAGAGGGCTTGGGAAAGAGTGTGCATCAAAAAATAGTGTATTAATGGTGAAAACACAGCTAGCTAAAGAAAATAGTTGCCCACAAAGTTGACAGTGCGTGACATAAGTAACACCATTGCATTGTGCAGATTGGTTGTCACGTGCATGCTCACTTTCTGTTTATTATTTTTTTTTGACAAATAGGCTGAAAGTGTCCAAAAAGAAGGGAATAGAAAGTGTGAATAAAGAAGAGACAGTATGTACTGTACATGAAGAAGTAGTTTTGAGCAGTAAAAGTAGTGTGTGTAGTGTTTGACTGATAGTAAAGGATAGGAGGATAATAATGGTAGTAGTTGGAAGCATTAGCTATGCTGCATGTAGAGGAGATGTGTATTACAATGTGTACAGTAGGTAGTATGTGAAAGCGCCTGCCAAAAGATAGCATGTAGAAAAGTGTGTGGCATACAGTGTGTGGCAGAGAGCCTGTGGTAAAGAGCTGGTAGTACAGAGAGTGCCATAGAGGCTGTAACTAAACTGCGTGCTACAGAGTATATGCACCATGCTGTCATATGCGCTAAGTTACATGCGCTAAGTTACCTGCGCTAAGCCACATGTGGTAAGTTACACAATGAGTGTACTGTAGAGAGTGGATAAAAGAGTTTAAATGAGAATGTGTGCTAAAGACTGTGTGGTGTGAAGTGTGTTTTTGAGAATGCATGGTGAAAAATGCATGGTGTGGAGTGTGAGCAATTACTGTTGAAAACAGGGATAGGAAAATGAAAAAAAAATCAGAAAAAGTTGTCAGAGCCTCACGTAAGTAACACCATTGGAGTTTGCAGATTGGTTCTCACCTGCATGCTCACTTTCTCATCATCAGCTATTGTCAACTTATAGTTTGAAAGTATGAGAAAAGCAAGGGAAACAAAGAGGAGTATAAAGAAGAGGCATAGTGTAGCATACATAAAGGAGTAGCGACAGGAGCAAGAATAATGTATGCAGTGTACAAATAATAAAGGATAGTAGTGAAGATAAAGGCATTAGAGATGTAAATTTGCTGTGGTGCATGTTGAGGGGATGTATATAAAAATGTGTACAAAAAGTAGTATGCTAAAGAGTATGTGAAATGATAGTGCATGAGAGCGTGTGACACAGTGCGTGCAACAAAGCGCACGCAACAGAGCGCGCGCAACAGAGCGCGCGCAACAGAGCGCGCGCAACAGAGCGCGTGCAACAGAGCGCGTGCAACAGAGCGCGTGCAACAGAGCGCGTGCAACAGAGCGTCACACGCGCTAAGTTACACGCGCTAAGTTACACGCGCAAAGTTACACGCGCTAAGTTACCCGCGCTAAGTTACCCGCGCTAAGTTACCTGCGCTAAGTTACACGCACTAAGTTACACGCGCTAAGTTACACTCACTAAGTCACACAATGAGTGTGCTGTAGAGAGTGGATAGAAGAGAGTGAATTTCAATGTGCGCTAAAGAGTGTGTGGTGTAGCGTGTGTTTTGGAGAATGCATGATGTGAAATGCATGGTGGCAAGTGTGCGCTATTACTGCTGAAAATAGGAATAGCAAAAGGTAAAACATGTACAAAACGTTTGCAAAGCCTCATGTCAGTCACACCATTTGAGTTAGCAGATTGGTTCTCACCTGCATGCTCACTTTCTCATCATTAGCTATTGTCAACTTTTAGTTGTAAATTATGAAAAATCATGGAAGATTAAAGAAGATAAAGTGTGTAATAAACATAAAGATGTAGCGAGAGGAGTAATTTATGTAGTATACAAATATTAAAGGTTAGTATTGAAGATAAAGGCAGCAGAGATGTATGCCAAACAGTGCATGGCATTTTTAAGCTATGAACCATATGTTCTGAATGAAAAAATTCATTTTTTTCCAACGCGTGATTCCCCAAAAACAATTGCACAGTAGTATCTGCATTACTGCGGGTAATACATACATGAACGCCAATGTTTGTACAGCAAACACTAAAATTAAGTAACCTTCGAGGAGCGATGAAATAATTTAGAAAAGGATACCTCGTCCCGCTAGCGTACTTTGTGAAACCCCTCCCACCCCCTCCAAAAGTCTAACAAACATCACATGACAAAATGTCACTGCTAGTATAAGCTTAACCCCCCTCCCCCCCTTTTCGCCCCCCTCATCACACACTTGTTTCAGTTGGTTCCATTAGCATAGAAGCCTTAGAGATTTAAGTAAGGTAAAGACGCGTTTTAGACGGTACCTATACGTAAACAATGCACCTTGAAAGCATATGCAAACAATTCCAACCGGAAGATGGTAAATGTATTCAAATGTCACGAAAAACGAATAGAAATAAAGCCAAATCTATAGAATGCGCGCACCATAACTGCAATCATAGGCCAAAAGTCAGATCCAAAAGGAGGCATGCACATGAAAGCATTTCACATAAATGTTTCGCATCACAAAACACATTTTTCCAACAAAAGTAAAACAGTCGTAAGACATGTAAAAAGTAGCAAGCGCAATTAAGATTCCACTGGTGCGAAATTTGTATAATAGCATATAATTGCAGATGACTTGCAACAGTCGCAAATTTGCAATGCAATCGATGTTAAAGTATCTTATGCATAGAGTGTTTCAGTGAGGAGGAAATAAGTGGCAAACTAAAGCCAAACGTTACCGTAATAAGGCTAGCATTAGTGCACATGACAAAATGGCACCGCTAGTATAAGGTTAACCCCCCTCCCCCCCTTTTCGCCCCCCTCATCACACACTTGTTTCAGTTGGTTACATTAGCATAGAAGCGTTAGAGATTTAAGTAAGGTAAAGACGCGTTTTAGACGGTACCTATACGTAAACAATGTACCTTAAAAGCATATGCAAAGAATCCCAACCGGAACATGGTAAATGTATTCAAATGTCAAGCCAAACGAATCGAAATAAACCCAAATCTATAGAATGCGCGCACCATAACTGCAATCATAGGCCAAAAGTCATTTCCAAAAGGAGGCATGCATATGAAAACATTTCACATAAATGTTTCGCATCACAAAACACATTTTGCCAACAAAAGTAAAACAGTCGTAAGACATGTAAAAAGTATCAAGCGCATTAATATTCCTCGGGTGCGAAAATTGTATACTAGCATATAATTGCAGATGACTGGCAACAGTCGCAAATTTGCAATGCAATCGATGTTAAAGTATCTTATGCATAGAGTGTTTCAGTGAGGATGAAATAAGTGGCAAACTAAATCAAAACGTTACCGTAATAAGGCTAGCATTAGTGGTGCAAGCAAAAAGAGCAAGTCAATGTACTGCATGTGCATTCGTTAAAGTTGGCCTAATATGTTTCGAAAGCTGTTCGGTTTTAAGCTAAAAACAAAATGATGGCATCTAAACGTTACGCTTACAAATCAAAATAAGCAGGATACCCAACGATGGCGAAGCGGTACCGTAATGTATACCGAAATACCGGCGAAAGCCAAAAGCATCCAGGTTATGTGCTGTCTATGTGTGTCCCTTCTAAATTCTGCCCAATCTACGCTCACCAAATATTTTATTGCAAACTTGACAAACAAAAAAGCGCGGGTCGGAAGTTTAAATGCATTCAGATACGAAGCGCACTGTGGTAACTACAAAGCGCCTAACATGTTGCCAAAGGTTGAGATCGCAAAACCACTGCACTTGTCATTAGCCAAACACGACAGAAAACGTTCAGTGAGTTCATTGTGTAAACGGAAATACAATAGAAGCTGCTTACCTTTTAGCAATAGAGATCGTTTTGGTCGTACTGGATGACCCACGAAATGTCTTGAATGTCTGCTCTCCCAGTTTAGGTCAAGGAAAAGAGAAATAAAAGGGAGTTAGTTCAAATGTTTTCTGAAATCTAGCCATCTATTCGAAAGGCAAATGCATTGTAAGTAGTATTTTAAGTAATAATTGTACGATTTTGGACAACAGAGCAAGTGTGCAATGCAATCCAGGGAAACGTTTGTAATGCAGTGTGCGCCTCACAAAGTATGCAAAACACGCGTACCGTAATGTGTATAGTAAGAGTGGCAAACACCCAAAAACTGCAAAATAACGTGGTGTGCGTGCGTGCTCCTTATAAATCGTGTTAAATCTTTCCTAGCAAGTGATTTCTTTTCAACGATTCTAATCGCGGCTTCGAAACTTAAAGTCAGCAAGATACCAAACGATGGCGAGCCGGTACCGTAATGTATATATAAATCGCGGCGAAAGGTAAAACATTAATGTAATGTGGTGTGTGTGCGTGTCCCTTGTAAATTCTGCCTAACATATGCTAGTAAATCTTTTCGTTGCAGCTTTTAACTAAAAGTGCGGCTTTGAAAATTTAAAGCCATAAAGACACTCAGTGAACTTTGCTAATAAATAAAGCATATAACATGTTTGCAAAGGTCAACATTGGAAATTTACTGTACTTGTCATTAGCAATCCACGATAGAAAACGTTCGTTGAGTTTATTTTAAAAAGGGCAATACAATTGAATTTGCTTACCTTTTTGCAATAGAGATAGTATACTTCGTACCGGATGAACCACGTAATGTCTAGAATGGCTGCTGTTCCAGTTCAGGTCGAGGAAAAGAGAAATGAAGCGTATTTAATATAAAGGATCTCAAAAATGTAACCATAGATTCGAAAGCAAAAGGCATTTCAAGTTGTATTTTAATTAATAAATGTACGATCCCTGACAACAATAGCAAGTCTGAAATGTAAAGCATGGAAAAGTGTATTATGCAGAGAGCGCTTCACTAAGTATGCAATACACGGGAAACGCTAGCCAATCGGTACCGTAATGTATTTATTAATAGCGGCGGACACAAAAAGCATGCAAGGTAATGTGGTGTGTGTGCGTGGTCCTCACAAATTCCGTCAAATATTTATCAGCAAGTGTTTTTCTTTTTAAAATGCAAGTAATCGCGGCATTGACAATTAAAGGGAGCAAGATACCAAACGATGGCGAAGCGGCCCCGTAATGTATATAATAATCCCGGAAAAAGCATAAACATTAAGGTTATATGGGGTGCGTGCCCCTTCTAAATGCTGCCCAATATAAGTTAGTCAATTTCCCCGTTGCCGATAGTAATTAAAAGCGCGGTTTTGAAAATTTAAAGGCATCAAGATACTGAGCGGACTTTGCTAACAATAAAAGCGCCCAACATGTTGGCTAAGGTTAACATAGTAAAACACCAGCACTTTACATTAGCAAAACACGATACAAAACGTCCAATGCGTATATTTACAAAACGGCAATACAAATAAAGTGGCTTACCTTTTCGGAATAGAGATAGTTTAGCTCGTACTGGATGACCTGGAACCAAGCAATGTTTTCGAATGGCTGCTCTTCGAGTTTAAGTACAGTCAAACCGGAGGAAAGGGGAGTTACTTGAAATGAATAACAATAGAGAAGTAACACTTGTTTACGAACAGCACGCGTGTGAAATCTTCTTGTTGTCTAGCCGTATGCTAATGTTTAGGTGGTGGTCTTCCTTGGATGAAAGGAATGTCTGCCTGAGAGTGTGTGCTATCGTTAGCGAGGAGGTGTGAATTCCTGGTGAATTGAATGTGAAAGCATGCATGAGACAGATAGCGATCCAGCAAAAGGAAACGCGGCTCCAACCTGTCTGACCGCGTTCAAAGTTTTTATCAAAGAGAATTCACCGCAAATGCGCTGTAAAGCTTAAACCTCCTTTACGAACACCAAACATTCTAAATACAGGCAAAATACGAAAATAAGTAAACAGACTTACCTTTAGATGCCTTACCTTAGACCCGCCAAAAGATTAATACCTACAGAGTAAAGGTCCTAAAGCACGATGCTGCCCGGGATAGTCAGGCCCGCGGAAGTCCCTGTAAAACCCCCCCAAAAAATGTCTTAGTGAAATACGAATCAGACAAGATGTCTTATGAAAGATCCGCAAACACCAGCATACATACCGGCTGAAGTAATCTTTGCATGACGCTTCCCAAGGACGGATCGGCCCGGTGAATCCCTGTGAAAAAAAAAGTAAAAATACAAGCGTTAGATAAGGGACAGACAAGATGCTTTACTACAGAGGCGGCAAACGCATTATACATACCCATGGAAAGCAGTGCAAGCACGTTGGTTCCCGGGAACGGGCCAGAGAGAGGCATACCTGGAAAACAAACAGAAAGTAATTTATTACAATAACAACCTGAGGTAATGCCTACAATTGGTGAACAAACTTCAAGTGACCCGTTTATAACTGCGTAGCACCTACCATGCGATCTGCAAAAGACTGTCACTCTCCCCCAATAGCAGATTATGTTAAAAAACGTGCCCTTATGATAACTCCCAAGCATTACAATCAAAGTAAACGCAATTTTACATTGAACATATTACGTTTCAAATAATTCAATTTAGCTGTCTGTAGCTGCGCCCGCCTACCGTGAGATCTAGAAAAGAGTGCCACTCCCACCACATCAGATCCAACCCAAAAACGTGCCCCACCCTCACCGTACGCAAATATTGAATTGCACACAATACACGTGACTGTACTTCCGTTACAAATCCTGTATTCCAAAGAAATAAACCGCCTAACATACAACCTTAAAAAAGTGAACACATCCCCAAAAATTACAGCATCGATAACTCTCCAACATTCTAATTATCGTCAAAGTAATTTTAGAATGAACCTAAAAAGGAATAAAAGATTCGCACTTACCTGTCTGTAGCTGCGTCACTCCTACCGTCCAATCAGAAAAAGGATGACACTCCCAATACAGCAGATTCATCACAAAAACGTGCCCCACCCTGACGTAATCACATATTGAATCAAACACAATACACGTGACAGTACTTTCGTCACAAAACCTGTATCACAATCAAATAAACGTTCTAACATCCAGCAATAATTAATTCCCAAGAGAACATAACAGGTATAAAAGAATCGCACTTACCTGTCTGTAGCTGCGTCACTCCTACCGTCCGATCTTGAAAAAGATGACACACTCCCAAAACAGCAGATTAATCGCAAAAACGTGCCCCACCCTCACGTACTCACATATTGAATAACACACAATAAACGTGACAGTACTTCCGTTACAAAACCTGTATCACAAGCAACTAAACAGTGTAACACCCAGCAATAAATAAGAGAACCTTGTATTACAACTACATCACCAATACCGCAAACATTATAATTACATTTAAAATACTTTCAAATAAAACATAACAGGTATAAAAGATTCGCACTTACCTGTCTGTAGCTGCGTCACGCCTACCGTCCGATCTAAAAAAGGATGAGACACTCCCAAAGCAGCAGATTAATCACAAAATCGTGCCCCACCCTGACGTACTCACATATTGAATCAAACACAATACACGTGACAGTACTTTCGTGACAAAACCTGTCTCACAATCAAATAAACGTTCTAACATTCAGCAAGAAATACGAATAAACTTAGAATAAAAATACATCAGCAATAGCTCACAAACATTCGAATCACAGTAAAAGTAATTTCCAAAAAGAACATAACAGGCATAAAAGATTCGCACTTACCTGTCTGTAGCTGCGTCACGCCTACCGTCCGATCTAAAAAAGGATGAGACTATCCCAAAACAGCAGATTCGTCACAAAAACGTGCCCCACCCTGACGTACTCACATATTGAATCAAACACAATACACGTGACAGTACTTCCGTCACAAAACCTGTTTCACAATCAACTTTACAGTCTAACACCCAGCAATAAATAAGATAACCTTGTATTACAAATACATCACCAATAACGCAAACATTATAACCACATTAAAAATACTTTCAAATCAAACATAATAGGTATAAAAGATTCGCACTTACCTGTCTGTAGCTGCGTCACTCCTACCGTCCGATCTAAAAAAGGATGAGACACTCCCAAAGCAGCAGATTCATCACCAAAACGTGCCCCACCCTGACGTACTCACATATTGAATAACACACAATACACGTGACAGTACTTCCGTTACAAAACCTGTATCACAAGCAACTAAACAGTGTGACACCGAGCAATAAATAAGATAACCTTGTATTGCAAAGACATCATCAATAACTCAAACATTATTATCACATTAAAAATACTTTTTAAAAAAACATACCAAATATAAAAGATTCGCACTTACCTGTCTGTAGCTGCGTCACGCCTACCGTCCGATCTAAAAAAGGATGAGACACTCCCAAAACAGCAGATTCATCACAAAAAACGTGCCCCACCCTGACGTACTCACATATCGAATCAAACACAATACACGTGACAGTACTTTTGTGACAAAACCTGTCTCACAATCAAATAAACGTTCTAACATTCAGCAAGAAATACGAATAAACTTAGAATAAAAATACATCAGCAATAACTCACAAACATTCTAATCACAGTAAAAGTAATTTCCAAAAGAACATAACAGGCATAAAAGATTCGCACTTACCTGTCTGTAGCTGCGTCACTCCTACCGTCCGATCGGAAAAAGGATGACACACTCCCAAAACAGCAGATTCATCACAAAAACGTGCCCCACCCTGACGTACTCACATATTGAATCAAACACAATACACGTGACAGTACTTCCGTTACAAAACCTGTTTCCCAATCAACTTTGCAGTCTAACACCCAGCAATAAATAAGATAACCTTGTATTACAAATACATCACAAATACCGCAAACATTATAATTACATTTAAAATACTTTCAAATAAAACATAACAGGTATAAAAGATTCGCACTTACCTGTCTGTAGCTGCGTCACGCCTACCGTCCGATCTAAAAAAGGATGAGACACTCCCAAAACAGCAGATTCATCACAAAAACGTGCCCCACCCTGACGTACTCACATATTGAATCCAACACAATACACGTGACAGTACTTCCGTCACCAAACCTGTTTCACAATCAACTTTACAGTCTAACACCCAGCAATAAATAAGAGAACCTTGTATTACAACTACATCACCAATACCGCAAACATTATAATTACATTTAAAATACTTTCAAATAAAACATAACAGGTATAAAAGATTCGCACTTACCTGTCTGTAGCTGCGTCACGCCTACCGTCCGATCTAAAAAAGGATGACACACTCCCAAAACAGCAGATTAATCACAAAAACGTGCCCCGCCCTCACGTACTCACATATAGAATAACACACAATACACGTGACAGTACTTCCGTTACAAAACCTGTATCACAAGCAACTAAACAGTGTAACACCCAGCAATAAATAAGATAACCTTGTATTACAAATACATCCAATAACGCAAACATTATAATCACAGTAAAAATACTTTCAAATCAAACATAATAGGTATAAAAGTTTCGCGCTTACCTGTCTGTAGCTGCGTCACGCCTACCGTCCGATCTAAAAAAGGATGACACACTCCCAAAACAGCAGATTCATCACAAAAACGTGCCCCACCCTGACGTACTCACATATTTTATAACACACAATACACATGACAGTACTGTCGTCACAAAACACCAGTATTACTATAAAATAAACAGACTAAAAATTAATCCTTGCTAATAAGACCTGTAACTTACCTTGATACGAGACTAAATAAACGTATACAAACCATTCACTTACCTGTTTGTAGCTCTCTTCCGCCCAATGTAGCATCTAAAACTCAAATTACAGCCAACAATCGCAGATTCACAAGAAACCGTGTGACGAAAAGAGACATAACAGACAAGTCGAAAACAATCCTCAACATAGTATTTGTACCTCCTAATTACTCGCCAAGTTCTACTTTAAACGCATAAAATATATACACTTACCTGTTTGTCGCTTTTTTCCACCTGCCGTCGCGCCGTGAAAACAATGAACAGTCAACATCTGCAGATTCGCAACAAACCCGGGCACAACGTCCCTAAAAATACACAACCCTTTCGACACCCAAAAACCCTATTGCTATACTACAACAATCCATAACAAACAAAACTACTTAAAAACAAATCGTCTAACACTACACCCAAAATCAATTAAATAAAAAGATGTAAATTTGCGTACTGTTACCTAATAGCCGAAGTGACGCCGCTGCACCGGACCAACCGTACAAAAATGGGCACCTAACAAAGAATTAGATATTACGCATAGACATATTATATTTACCTACAAACAACTCTGAAAGTCCAACTTTAAACGTAGATACAAAATGCACTTACCTGTTTCTAGCTGCCTTCCGCCTTCCGTAGCATCTGAAAAACAATGAACAGTAAACATCCGCAGATTCACAACAAACAGCGGTCCAACCCCACCAAAAAGTTCCCCACACTTCCGACGCCAAAAACCCCTATTGCTATCCTCCGAAATCCATAGCAAATAAAACGACATAAAGATAAAACGTCTAACACTACACCAAAAAGTTAATGCAGTGATGTAAAATGGCATACTTTAGCTATTCGTTGAAGTTACGCCGCAGCACCGGCACGACCTTACAAAAACAGACACATAACAAAGAATGAGATATAAATCATACCATATTCTATTTACCTCCCACTAACTCTCAAAGTCTATCTCTAAACGTATATTAAAAATCCACTTACCTGTTTGTAGCTCTGTTCGCCTACCGTTGCATCGGGAAAACAATGAACAGTCAACATCCGCAGATTCAGAACAAACCCTGGCCCAACCCCACGAAAAAGAGCCCACACTTGCGACGCCAAAAGCCCCTATTGCTATACTACTAAATCCATAACAAAGAAAACAACATAAAGACAAATAATCTAACAGTACCCCAAAAACTATTTAAATAAAACGATGTAAAATTGCGTTCCCTTACCTAATAGCCGAAGTTACGCCGCTGCACCGGGAAGACCCTACCAAAACAGACACATAACCAAGAATTAGATATGAGACATAACCTAATCTATGTACCTCCCACTAACTCTCAAAGTGCAACTTTAAACGTAAAATACAAATGCACTAACCTGTTTCTAGCTGTCTTCCGCCGACCGTTGCATCGTGAAAACAATGAAAATTCAACATCGGCAGATTCACAACAAACCCTGGGCCAACACCAGTCTAAATACACAACACTTCCTACGCCCCAAAAACCTCTTGCTATACAACAAATCCATTACAAACAAAACTACCTAAAGTTAAAACGTCTAACAGTACCCCCCAAAAATCGAGAAATGAAATGAAAAAAAAATGGCGTACTCTTACCTAATCGCCGAAGATACACCGCTGCGACGCCACGACCCACACCGCTGAAGCCCTGTAAATAAACAGAAAACAAAACAGAATTACTTCAAAAACATACAATATGCCTTACCTAACTCCCGCAACCCCCACCATACTTACCGACTAAAGCGCTCCCTGCAGCCGCTGCACCGGTACGAACCTCCTAAAACAGAGACATAACAAACACTTTAAAAAAATCACAAACATATTTTATTTGCCTCATAATAACTCTCCAACTGCAACTTGTAACGTATAAAATATATACACTTACCTGTTTGTCGCTTCCTTCCACCGGCCGTCGCGCCGTGAAAACAATGAACAGTCAACATCTGCAGATTCGCAACAAAGCCTGCCCCAACCCCACTCAAAACACATACTTTCGAGCACCCAAAAGCCTTTTGTTCTACTACAAACCCCCTAACAACCAAAAAAACCTATAAATAAAAAGTCTAACAGTACAATCAAAAATAATTGAATTAAATGCTGAAAAATGGTGTACTCTTACCTAATAGCCGAAGTGACGCCGCTGCACCGGACCGATCTTTCAAAACTGGACACATAACAAAGAATGAAATATTACGCATAGACATATAAAATTTAACTACCAACAACTCACCAAGTCTAACTTTAAACGTATAAGAAAAAATGCACTTACCTGTTTCTAGCTGTCTTCCGCCTACCGTAGCATCGGGAAAACAATGAACAGTAAACATCCGCAGATTCACAACAAACCCTGGCCCAACCCCATGAAAACGACCCCACACTTGCGACGCCAAAAATCCTATTGCTATACTACGAAATCCATAACAAAGAAAACAACAAAAAGATAAAGTGTCTAACACTACACCAATAAGTTAATGAAGTCATGTAAAATTGGCATACTTTTACCTATTCGTTGAAGTTACGCCGCTGCACCGGAACGACCCTACAAAAACAGACACATAACAAAGATTGAGATATAAATTATAACATTTCCCATTTACCTCCCACTAACTCTCAAAGGCTATCTCTAAACGTATATTAAAACTTTCTCTTACCTGTTTCTAGCTGTCTTCCGCCTACCGTAGCATCGGGAAAACAATGAACAGTCAACATCCGCAGATTCACAACAAACCCTGGGCCAACCCCAGTCAAAATACACAACTCTCCCGACGACAAAAAAAGCCTATTGCTATACAACAAATCCATAACAAACAAAACTACCTAAAGTTAAAACGTCTAACAGTACCCCCCAAAAATGCGAGAAATGCTATGTAAAAAAATGGCGTACTCTTACCTAATCGCCGAAGATACACCGCTGCGACGCCACGACCCACACTGCTGAAGCCCTGTAAATAAACAGAAAACAAAACAGAATTACTTCAAAAACATACAATATGCCTTACCTACCTCCCGCAAACCCCACCATACTTACCGACTAAAGCGCTCCCCGCTGCACCGGTACGTACCTCCTAAAACAGAGACATAGCAAACACTTTAAAAAAATCACAAACCTATTGTATTCCCCTCCGAATTAGTCTCCAAGTGCAACTTTTAACGTATAAACTATATACACTTACCTGTTTGTCGCTCCCTTCCACCGGCCGTCGCGCAGTGAAAACAATGAACAGTCAACATCTGCAGATTCGCAACAAAGCCTGCCCCAACCCCACTCAAAACACATACTTTTGAGCACCCAAAAGCCTTTTGTTCTACTACAAACCCCATAACAACCCAAGCAACTTAAAAATAAAAAGTCGAACAGTACAATCAAAAATAATTGCATTAAATGCTGAAAAATGGTGTACTCTTACCTAATAGCCGAAGTGACGCCGCTGCACCGGACCGACCTTTCAAAACTGGACACATAACAAAGAATGAAATACTACGCATAGACATAAAATTTACCTACCAACAACTTACCAAGTCAAACTTTAAACTTATCAGAAAAAATGCACTTACCTGTTTCTAGCTGTCTTCCGCCTACCGTAGCATCGGGAAAACAATGAACAGTTAACATCCGCAGATTCACAACAAACCCTGGCCCAACCCCACGAAAACGACCCCACACTTGCGACGCCAAAAACCCTATTGCTATACTACAAAATCCATAACAAAGAAAACAACAAAAAGATAAAGTGTCTAACACTACACCAATAAGTTAATGAAGTCATGTAAAATTGGCATACTTTTACCTATTCGTTGAAGTTACGCCGCAGCCCCGGCACGACCCTACAAAAACAGACACATAACAAAGAATTAGATATCAAACATAACATAATCTATGTACCTCCCACTAACTCTCAAAGTCCAACTTTAAACGTAAAATACAAATGCACTTACCTGTTTCTAGCTCTCTTCCGCCGACCGTTGCATCGTGAAAACAATGAAAATTCCACATCCGCAGATTCACAACAAACCCTGGGCCAACCCCAGTCAAAATACACAACACTTCCTACGCCCAAAAACCCTCTTGCTATACAACAAATCCATTACAAACAAAACTACCTAAAGTTAAAACGTCTAACAGTACCCCCCAAAAATCGAGAAATGAAATGAAAAAAAATGGCGTACTCTTACCTAATCGCCGAAGATACACCGCTGCGACGCCACGACCCACACCGCTGAAGCCCTGTAAATAAACAGAAAACAAAACAGAATTACTTCAAAAACTATAATATGCCTTACCTAACTCCCGCAACCCCCACCATACTTACCGACTAAAGCGCTCCCTGCAGCCGCTGCACCGGTACAACACACACTGCTGAAGACCTGTAAGAAAACAGAAAAAAAAAAAGTTACTTACCACACATACAATATACATCACCTAAGTCCCGCTAACCCCACCATACTTACCGAGGAAAGCGCTCCCTGCAGCCGCTGCACCGGAACGACCCACACATTTACCTCCCACTAATTCTCCAAGTCCAACTTTAAACGTAAAATACAAATTCACTTACCTGTTTCTAGCTGTCTTCCGCCGAGCGTTGCATCGTGAAAACAAGAAAAATTCAACATACGCAGATTCACAACAAACCCTGGCACAACCCCAGTAAAAATACACAACACTTCCAACGACAAAAAAGCCTATTGCTATACAACAAATCCATAACAAACAAAGCTAACTAAACTTAAAACGTCTAACAGTACCCCTCTAAAATTTAGAAATAAAATAAATAAATAAAAAATGGCGTACTCTTACCTAATCGCCCAAGATACACCACTGCAACGCCACGACCCACACCGCTGAAGCCCTGTAAATACACACATGAAAAAATTATTACTTAAAATACATACAATATGCCTTAGCTAACTCCCGCAACCCCCACTATACTTACCACTTAAAGCGCTCGCTGCAGCCGCTGCACCGGTACGCCCCACACTGCTGAAGACCTGTAAGGAAACAGAAAAAAAAACACAGTTACTTCCTCACATACAATATACATTAACGAAGCCCCGCAAACCCCACCATACTTACCGAGGAAAGCGCTCCCTGCAGCCGCTGCACCGGTACGCCCCACACTGCTGAAGACCTGTAAGGAAACATAAAAAACAACACAGTTACTTCCTCACATACAATATACATTAACGAAGCCCCGCAAACCCCACCATACATGAAAAAATTATTACTTAAAATACATACAATATGCCTTAGCTAACTCCCGCAACCCCCACTATACTTACCACTTAAAGCGCTCCCTGCAGCCGCTGCACCGGTACGCCCCACACTGCTGAAGACCTGTAAGGAAACATAAAAAAAAACACAGTTACTTCCTCACATACAATATACATTAACGAAGCCCCGCAAACCCCACCATACTTACCGAGGAAAGCGCTCCCTGCAGCCGCTGAAGCCCTGTAAATACACACATAAAAAAATTATTACTTAAAATACATACAATATGCCTTAGCTAACTCCCGCAACCCCCACTATACTTACCACTTAAAGCGCTCGCTGCAGCCGCTGCACCGGTACGCCCCACACTGCTGAAGACCTGTAAGGAAACATAAAAAAAAACAGTTACTTCCTCACATACAATATACATTAACGAAGCCCCGCAAACCCCACCATACTTACCGAGGAAAGCGCTCCCTGCAGCCGCTGCACCGGTACGCCCCACACTGCTGAAGACCTGTAAGGAAACATAAAAAACAACACAGTTACTTCCTCACATACAATATACATTAACGGAGCCCCGCAAACCCCACCATACTTACCGAGGAAAGCGCTCCCTGCAGCCGCTGCACCGAAACGACCCACACTGCTGAAGACCTGTAAGGAAACATAAAAAAAAAACAGTTACTTCCTCACATACAATATACATTACCGAAGCCCCGCAAACCCGACCATACTTACCCAGGAAAGCGCTCCCTGCAGCCGCTGCACCGGAACGACCCACACTGCTGAAGACCTGTAAGGAAACATAAAAAAAAAAAAATTACTTCCTCACATACAATATACATTACCGAAGCCCCGCAAACCCCACCATACTTACCGAGGAAAGCGCTCCCTGCAGCCGCTGCACCGGAACGACCCACACTGCTGAAGACCTGTAAGGAAACATAAAAAAAAAAAAATTACTTCCTCACATACAATAGACATTACCGAAGCCCCGCAAACACCACCATACTTACCGAGGAAAGCGCTCCCTGCAGCCGCTGCACCGGAACGACCCACACTGCTGAAGACCTGTAAGGAAACATAAACAATACACAGTTACTAACAAAAGCTACAATATACATTCTCGAAGCCCCGCAAACCCCGCCATACTTACCGACTAAAGCGCTCCCTGCAGCCGCTGCACCGGAACGAGGCACACTGCTGAAGACCTGTAAGGAAACCTAAAACAAAAAAAGTTACTTACAACACATACGCAAACACCACCATACTTACCGAGGAAAGCGCTCCCTGCAGCCGCTGCACCGGAACGACCCACACTGCTGAAGACCTGTAAGGAAACATAAAAAATACACAGTTACTACCAAAAGCTACAATATACATTATCGAAGGCCCGCAAACCCCGCCATACTTACCGACTAAAGCGCTCCCTGCAGCCGCTGCACCGGAACGACCCACACTGCTGGAAACCTGTAACAAAACAAAGGTCAAACAGTTAGTTCCCAACATAAAGGATGCCTTTACCAACCAACCCACCCAAAAAAAGATCGCTTACCACACAGCTCCAGGAATGCTTCGCCTCACAGCAACCAACACAAAATGACCTTCCAAACAGGGAAAACCCAAAAAAAAAATACACGCCCATCAGCTGCAAAAGGGGTGAAAAAGGGGACGGCCGGCACGCTTGAGACTTCTCGGTAAAACCACGCCCCCCGATCCGAAAAGGACGGGGCTACAACGGAGTGACTGGACCTCTTCTCCAGTGGCTGGCCTGCATTTAAGAGGCCAGCCAATGGAGAACAGGAGAGAAGAGGGGCGGGAGCAAGCCCCTCTTCTAAAAGTCACTCAAAGTCATTAAATCTCGCGAGCGAGACTGCGCAAGCGCAGCCTTCGCTAGCCGAGACCTAAAAAAATCTCGCGAGCGAGACTGCGCAAGCGCAGCCTTCGCTAGCCGAGACCTAAAAAAACTAAAATTGCTTTTTAAAAGAAGGCTCGCAGACTCTGCTGAGGAAGGGGAGAAAAGCAGAGGAAGCGCAGCAACCGCGGGTTGGTGGTGGTGGGGGGGGGAGTCGTGACAGAGACGGGCGCCAAGCTAAAAAATAAAAACACGAACAGAGCATAAAGCATGCCACCGAAGTGTTAGTTAGAGGTTAGTGATGGGCACGGCAGGCTCCATGGTAGCGCCCAGCAGATAAGTGGAAAATACGGCACAAGCCTGCTCAAGCAGCCGGCATGTTACACAGCATTTCTCCCCCGCAGCCTCCTAGGAGGTGTAGTGAAATACAGGCAGCGGGAAGGCAAGCTTCAGCAGAAGTGTTAGTGTTACATGGTGGTCACAACGAGCATTGTAACAAGCACATCAGATGCACGAACAGCAGCCACCCCTGTAAACACACACACACTCCGTAACTGTGAAAAAACACAACAATTGCTTTTTAAAAGAAGGCTCGCAGTCGCAGACGCTCTGCTGAGGAAGGGGAGAAAAGTAGAGGAAGCGCAGCAACCGCAGGTTGGTGGTGGTGGGGGGGGGGGGAGTCGTGACAGAGACGGGCGCCAAGCTAAACAAGCATGGACATACATACGCATGCACCCACGCAGTTCTACATAGTAAACAACACATGCACACTCAGACACATACGCACACCAAAGCACAATCACACAAGCATGCTCACACGTACAGACATACACACAGACAGGCATGCGCATACATATATGCACATACACACACATAAGCAATATCAAACATGCACATTAACTGACAACATTCACGTGCATACAGAGGATCAGACATGTATGTTAGGTGCTGGTTTTTGTTGCATCGTTCTTTTGCCTAAACCTGTTTTCCTGACCGTTGTAGTTGAGATTAACGTGTATTCTTTATTGGTAAATAATGCTTCATCCTGATGCTAAATAACTCTTGTCTAGTGATCTGGTGAGGCCGCCTGTGAAGAGTTTAAATATATAACAGCGTCTGTAAAAGCGATCACTAATTACTGGATTAATGGAGCGGAGGAGAGGGAGGACTGAGGTATGGAGATCTTGAACACTGGAGATGGTGGACACTGAGTGATGGGCACGGTGTGGGCTCTGGTCTGCTTCCCACAATACAAAGAGGACCTGGGCTGTAGGTGTGCATGTCCGGCTTAGGGCGCAACCTCGCAACACTTTCAAACATAGAACGAAAAGAATATTTAACCTACCACAAGCACAGTCAGAAACGGAAAAAAATAAAAGTTAAAAACCTGCTGCATAATACTGCTACCTCTCTCCTCCATAAACGTAGCCAATGTTTTAGATCCCGGGCCAAAGCCTCTCCCCAAAGTAAGCATTAGCAATAATTATAGATGAGGGTGTGTGGTGTGTGCGCCAGAGGCAGCAGGACACGAGGGTGGATGGACGCCGCCGCTACACATTTAAAATATAGCAGCTAAAAGACACATTAATAACAAGCAGTGGATTTTAACCTGGTGGTGTCACAGCAACAGTGAAGTGAAAACAGTCAAAGCCAACATCACTGCACTAACTTGTAGAAACTGTTCGAAGAACACGACACTCCTGCTGGTAATTAAACAAGCATTGGCCACGCGTGTGCCTCGCGCTCAAAGTTAACAGGCACAGATCCTGCTCTGCGACCAACCCGAACCTTTCTACGATATTTCTCAGTGACATGTTGGGTGCAGATTGGCTCCTTGAGATACTGTCGGTACATGGGGCAGGAGTGGTCCGAAGCACCGAGTGATGCACGAGCGGCAGAAGTTGTCTCACAGTCACTAACACACCGGCTGCTCTGACGGCCGTGGAGTGAGCAATAAAGCTGAAAAAAGACCTACTGTGGGCCCAAGTACATCCTGGTCCTGTCTGGGCATGAGAGGAGGCACCAGGCAACAACAAAGTAGTCCCTACAATTGAAAGATACTGCCCTGCAGCGTCAGGGAACTGAAGTTGGTCAATGCTGCTTCCTCCGAAAACGGAAGTGACGCAGCGGCCCACTAGCCAATAATGAGAGAGTTATCCCAAGGTATTCATGTCAAGCCTTCAGAATGCCTGATGGCCACAACCTTTTCCTCCCATGGACAGAACTTTAACGGTGCACTGGGAAGGTCACCGCCAGTCCTCTGAGACTCCAGGTGGTGGTTGTTGAACAGGGTACGCACCCTCAACCTAAGGTCATTCCACCTCTTCCTAATGTCGGCCTATGTGCATAAGGTGGTACCAACAGCATTCACCGCGTTGACTATTCTGTCCCACATTTCAGTTTTCCTACTGAGAGGAGTATGCTGGACTTGGGAACCAAAAATGTGTGGCTGTACTCTAATGATTTCACTCACCATGACTGTCAACTCAAGCTCACGGAAGCGTGGTTTTTTCTTTTGCTAGGCATGATGAAAAAAAATGCAAGTGACTATTTAAAAGGAAAAACTTACAAGTGATACAGGTAAAAAGGTGCAAAACAAACATTACAAAAAGTGGAAATTACTAAATGGTAGGATAAAAAGAGAGGTGCCTTACCTCAAAATTCACACAATGGTGGTGCCCATCTTGTGGGCTGAAGTTGGGAAGGAAAGGATGCTGGTCAGGGATGGGGTGTGTTTTATAGTGTGATTTGCAGGCATGTCCACTTGGCCAAAGCACATCAGCTGTGTAGTTTTTAAATCTATCCATTGGTCACTGTTGTCTTGTTTTTTGTCTTGCACTTACCACAGTGGTCTACCCCCGTTGTGTAAGCACCATTTGATAACCGCCACTGGGAGACTGCCAGTGGGACTGTGTAGTCATATATGCTCGGTGGGTAGACCGCATACCTGACAGCGTTGGTGGATACAAAACCATATAGCAGACTGCCTCAGTCCTGGCGGGAAGAGCGCTGTGGCCGGCATTTAAGACAGCACAACTCATAATCCGGCAGGCTGTAGACCGCCGGCGCAGCGGTGTCATAGATGACGCGGAAAGACCGCCAAACTCGTAATCAGGCCCTAAATATAAGTTTTCCTTACTTGGTTAGATAGTTGTTGAGATGTATATATTTTTTCCTTAATGGCCTAGTGAGAGAATCTGGCAGAGTGTCCTCCTCATGCAGAGTTTGTCTGTTAGAAATGGGGGTCTCTAGTTGGCAGTGGTATGCACCCTGTCCAAGTAGGGACCCTTCCTTCTAGTCAAGGTAATGGAGTTACACACCCAAGATAGCCCCTGCTCACCCCCTTGGTAGCTTGGCATGAGCAGTGAGGCCTATCTCAGAGGCAATGTGTAAAGTATTTGTACATAGCACACACAGTAACACAGTGAAAACACTACACATGGGCACCTCACTAGTTTAGAAAAATAACCAATCTTTACAAACAAAGCAAGACCAAAATAATAAAAATCTAACAGACAGAACTCAAAATATCACTTTTGAAAGGTTTAAGAAATTCTGTCCTTAGAACTCCATGGATGTGGCTATTTTAGCTCAAAGTACTTTTGATGCGTCAAAAACCAAGATGAAAAACAAAGGAGAAAAGTGTCAGAAAACACAGGGATGCGTCAATTGTTGAGTACTTGTGGAAAGGATGCATCAGTTCTGTGGCACGCAAGAGAAGTGTTGTGTCAATTCTGGAGGAGAAGCGATGCATCAATTTCCAGAGGCAACTCCTTTTGGCAGGGCGATGCGTTGGAAACCTAGCGCACGGGTGCGATACGTGAGAAAATCCAGGATATGCGGGTTAATGCAGCGGCAAAGCAGGTGCTACGTCGATTTCCACTCCCGCAGACAGGTGAAGCATCGGTTCCTTCAGCCGCACAGCAGGGCCTGTGTCAAAGTCATTGCGGGGGTCTGAACTTGGGCTTCTTCAGTTCTTCAGGGCCGTGAGCAGGTGCTATGTTGATTTTCCAGCCACACTGTGGCAATGCATTGTTTGTTTAACCGAACGCAAGCTTGCGGTGGGAAAACGCCACTGAAAGGGCGATGCGTAGATTTTTAGAAGCAGCAGAACCACCTCCAAGGGCCTAGAACTGGAAATGTCACCATTTGGCAGATCATAACTCCCAACAGTGGAGTTCAAGGATGCTGCAGGTGAAGTATTTAAAGGCCCTGAGACTTCTTAACAGGAGGCAAGTGGTGCAGATCAGGGCATACAAATTCTCCCTACTTCCACGGATAGAGTAATTTCACAGATACACGCACATGCACTCATCATACACTTGGGCCCATTTCACTAACATACGCTCGATTACTCTATCAGCACTGAACCTGCGGAGAGAAAACTCCTAAACACCCTGTATCTACAGTGAGGTCAATAGGATCAGTTTGATACTGTCCTGAGTCATGATCTAAACAACAATAATCAAAATAGAGTACTCAATAATTGACAAGAAATAACCACCAACACTGTATTTAAAATAATGGTACTTTATCTAAAATTAGTTCAAAGAAATTCAATCAAAGTAAATCATTATTCTCATAATTACCTATTCTAGCTAAATGTCATGAATGGGTCAGGACAGGTCTCTCAGTAGAAGTCTCCCGAGTCGCCGTCCTCACAGCATCGATCCTCACCAACGCAGGTTTTGGGAAGAAGTGGCCTTAGACCCTCTCTAGGCTAACAATATTTATAGAAAATCTTACAAATTAAAGCAACATAAAATGTTCTGAATATCCGTTAAACCGCTGAGCAGAGCGAGCAGGAAAGGATGTAGCATCGCTACATTTGGAAAACCTCCGCTCAGAAAAATCACAAAAATAAAAAGACGGAAGAAGGAAACTCGAGTTTTGCAAATGTTACTTTTGCACACACATTTCCTCGGAACCACCACTGTAATCACAAAGTTCATTGTGGCTCTCTTGTCCTCCAAGGTTACTTGGACGCTTGCCGTGAGTCACTGTCATCACGGAAACTTTCAAAACTCCAGCAGAAGCCATAGCCAGGTGACTTTCAACAAGGCCTCCCGTCATCTCATTTTTACTCGAGCACAGGCTGTAAACGGCAGCCATTTTATCACAGGCCAAAACGGACCATCTTAATTAAAAGAGACAAAAACAACAACGTTACCACAGCATAGTGATTGAACAGTGTTAACCCCACTAATACCCTTATGTGTATGTAATTATCTAGCCTTTTGCAACACAATAAAGCATTAGTACACGTTATTTCAAAAGCGTTTTGTGCTTTAAAACAAACAGCACTTAGCAACATTCATTTAATTAAACCTGCACATTATTATTAAGCAACATATATGCATTCCCACGTGTAATTTCTCTTGTTAATTGTGTTGGTTAATCAGAATTTTCACACAAAACAAATAATTAATGTTTACAAATTAATATTTTAATTTTCGACATATAGACAAACCGGAGCTTAAAAACCCAATAAATTTTCAACAGAAAACTCTGCTCCAGCAATCCCCCCTTTGGTGATATTATCACCAAATAAACAACCCCAAAAAAAAAATTTAGTCCCATTTTAGGAGAAATTGAAAATGTCTTTTTTCTCTTTCACAACACTACACACCAGACTCCCTTTCATCATCCCTCTTCGTTTCCAAGTAAACACTCTCCCTCAATTCTTCTAATTCTATTTCTTGTGGTTCTCTTTTTGACCTCTTATTTCTCTTTTCAATATTTCTTTTGATTAATTTCTTTTTCCCTCCCCTGTTTTTACAACACAAACACACCAATCTTAGTATCAATAAAGCAACAATTATACAAGTCAAAGGAAACAATATCTTACCTATAATAGTACTACCTATTTTTGCAATAAAACTCTTAACAGCAACTATTTTATTAGCTATTTTGGTCCAAATACTCTCAGCTTCCAGCGGTACTAATTCTTCATGGAAATCAGTAAAATGTTTGATATAGACCTTCAGGTCTTTGCTTTCGTCAGGAATGTAAGTGCAACAATGTTGAACCTTCAGCATTCCACAGACTCCACCCTCTTTAGCCAATAGAATATCAAGGGCAAGTCGATTTTGCATAGACATGGCACGTACGGCAATCATCTCCGTATTCACCAAAAGAAACCCTCCAGCGGTATTTGTCGATAAGCGATCCACCACTGTTGACAGTTTCCGAATTCCATAAGCATTCAAAGAAATTCCCACTGCTGGAATTAAAGCTCCAAAAATATCACCTACAATTTCAGACCAAGTTTCTCTCTTGAAACGTGTTAGTAAATTAATATGTTCTACATCTTCTATTCTATCTATATGAAAGATCTTTGGAAAGACCAGGCCCACATAACACGTGCCATACCAATGGTCAGGCAACCTGTAATAAGCCTTGTTCCCACAAACATGATACACTCCTGGGAAAACTGGATCCTCTCCTCCCTTGAAACCCCATCCTGTTGCAATGAAGTATGTATCATGACACTCACTAGTCCCAACAAAATATGTATCATATTGGGATCTCTTTCTTGTAATGCATAGCTTACCCTTCTGTGGTGCATCTAGAGCTAAAGTTGGACTAGCCCCATTTCTCAATTCTTTTCCCATCTCAATGTCCCAAATTGTCTCACCCATTTTATATTTCCCTGCCTTTTCATGCATGCTCATTCTCCTTTCCTCCACCATATTTAGGAAAGCCTTCTCCTCTTCTTTCAACCTGCAAGTTAAATTGTTCTTAAAAATGTAATCTAATGTTAATTCTTCTTTTTCAATAAAAATCTCACCAAAAATATTAGCTTCTCTAGCTGGATTCAGCTTTTTGTTCATAGACAATTGCCCAAAAATGTTATCTTTGTTAGACATCTCATAATCTATTTTCCCTAACAAATAAAAAACACTACTTAACACACTACAAGAAATTCCATACGTTGCTGGTAAATGGTGATAAGTAACACCCTCTGAAACGGATGCAGGTAACTGCATACATACGTAGCAATCCCTAACTTCCATTGTCTTTACGTATTCATACAACAATTTTGAAAAAACATTACTAGAAAAATCATTAATTGACCTATCTTTATGTATATAAGTATTACTAATTCTAGTTGGAACTACCTTTTGTGAACTCTTCTCTATATTAGTCACATTCTCTGTGTGTATCTCAAATGTACCTATTGTAACTCTAAAAGTAACTAATAAAGCTAATACACCCCATAGTAGCATTAATATTCCAGTACAGCAGCAGCACATTCTACACAATCTTTTTAAGAAGGCACATCTACTTTGGTTATTCTCTATGTTAGCCATTTTACTACTTTGACCGTGTCTTTTGACTTCGCCTCTACTACTCCACTACTGGAATTTCTAAACTCTGGATTACTTCAAACAACTAATTTTCAGTCTTTCTTCTTTTCACTTTTCTCCAAGTTATTTCTTCTGTTCACTCAATTTGGATACTCATCACTCTTTACTTCATCTACTTCAACATCAACTTGTATTAGATCTCCAACATCATCCTCAGTATCCAACTTTTCTCCAATGTCAGTCAAGATTACTTTCAGGATTTCACCTGTATCTTCCTCAACCACTTCTCGTACGGTCTCCTCTGGATTTCCTTGACTTTCTGCCTCTTCACCTTCAGACAGTGCCACGTACGTCCATTCCGGCGACCTATACTTCTGGTTAGGTTTTCTTATCCTTTTGATCTCCTCTGGTTCTTTCGACTCTTTTCGTTTTTCACCTTTTGCTGGATTCTGACTCGACACCTCATTCACTTGTTCAGCTTTCGAGGTATTTGCTCGTGTCAATCTGTATCTCAGCCTCTTTACTCTGTTGTTAGGCCAAAGATCTCCTCTTATAACCTTTTTTGGTCTCGTTTCTTTGTTTTTTCTTTCTCCAATCCAAGTTCTCTTTCTCAGAACTGTGGAAATATGGATTTTTCTGGTCAGTTATGTCCCCTATCTTGGACCCCAACGGTTCCATGTGCATGTCACAAGTACATGTATGTTTCCTCCAGTTCCAGTTATGAAGACGCAAATACATGTGCGTCCACCGTCAACATGTCCTCTGTCAGATCCGCCATGAATAGGCTGGATATTCCATTCCTAAATATGAAAGGCCACCGGCTTTATATGGTTCACTTATGCCATTTTACAGTCCAGGCAAGTAGGCCCTGATTCTGTCATCAAACTCCTCTTGCTTTCTGCCTCTGAAACCTCGAGTCTGAGCCTGCATCTGTGACCATGAACTTTGTCTCATTCTCTGCGCGGCTCCCGAAGCCTGACATCAGCCTATTCTCTGCCAAGAACTGTATTTCACCTTCGAATTATCTGCTTCCCCCTCAGCCGATGCATTCCTGTCTAGCAGCTTAAGTAAACATTCTTCCAGCTACTGAGCAAAGGCTCGGCTTCTCTGTCCTCATGCAAGTAATTCATAGCCCTGTTACCATGGAATATTCCTACCCCCTCGCATTCAGTGTAGACACTTAGACGCTTGTACACGCACGCACAGTCAGTATAGAATAGATTCTGTCCGAGAGTCCTTCTTTTGTGGATAACATAGTTCTTTAAACATAGGATGTTAGATATGATTTGGGATTAGGTTGACTTGACCCCCCAGACTTTTTGTCTCCACATGTAGAGCTAAATGTCAAGTCCCCTTCACCCCCTAGTTGCACGTCAATTACACGTCATGCTGCTGCGCGCGCATCTATGCCAAGTATTATCTTATAGATCCACCTATATGTGACATCATAACCAATTATGTTCCTTTTTACTCCTTATTACACCCATTTTTGGTTACGCAGATAAATCGTCATTTTCCTTATCAATTGTTACGCCTACTGCATTTGCTTCATTGTAATGTATGTACTATAAAAATCATTTCTTGTCAATAAAGTATGTACTTCACTTCCTGAACCCCCGTGGTGATGGAACTTGGAGCAACCGATTATAATCGATCACTGGAATAAAGCCCATTCCGAACCTCTAATACCACGGATTCTGCCTCTCATTTTACTGAGCTATTTTATTATGTTTCTGTATCAAATTAAGTCCAGGTAAAGGAATTTTATTTACCACATGAATGGCGCCCGAACAGGGACACTTTCTCATCTCACGCGCCGGCGGTGAGTTGCAGGCCCGGTCTCCTGCCACAGCTGGACGGACAATAACGCGTACCAGCAGGATTTCCTGTATCTCCCTCCGGTCAAGCGGGGGCGACTGAGACTGCGATCAACACCCAGACGAGGCGGTGAGAAGTGCGAAGTATCCCGACCAGAGCCTAGCTGAGAGAGCAAGATCCGAGGTATACAGAGACCCACCAGTTCGAAGTCAAGCCCAGTTTCCGACGAGTCGAGTCGAGTCCAGTCCGGTTCAAGTTCAAGTTACCGAGGCCTTCCGTTTCCGAAGCTACCCGGTGAGTACCATTACTGGGGAGGCATTTCTGACGTGCACATAGGTTGTGCCGGTCAAGACGGGTTTGGGTACACAAATCCGGTCTGCACTGTTTTAGCAGTGTATCTGTACTGTTTAGCAGTATATCACGTATTCCGAAGTATCTAGTTATTGTCAAGAATTAAGCTTGGTGATTAGTTATGCAGACGATCATCATTGTTGTTTCAGTTAAAGGTTTAATGTTTAATGTTTAATGTGTTTAAAAACGTCCTGCATATTGTGGTATGAATGGTTGTTCATTATTGTGCTTTTGTATTAAGTGTGTTCAAGATTAAGTATCGGATCAGTTGTCAATATGCCGCTCTTTTCGAAATTAAGACAGATCACTACTAGAAAAGGGGTACTCGAAGAAGCCGTCCCTATTCCTCCTAGGGACACTCCAGGGCACTTCATGTATCACAAACATGGCTTAGACGCTATATTATTTCTTGATTTATGGGTAGACTACACCAAGGGATTACCAGAAAGTCAGAGGTGGCCCGCAGCGGGAACCTGGGATGCAGAGTGCATCATGAAAGTCGAGGAAGAGTTATGGAAAAGGAAAGTCAGACAGTCACAGAAAGACGCCGTTGAGTTATGGCGTAAAGAATCTCATAGACGCACAGAAAAGGCACTCCGACAGGAAGAAAAGAATAAAGAAAGTTCAAATAAAGTTCGAGAAAAATCTATTAATTGAGGAAGGTATCCGAGTGAAATCAGAACAAGTAGATAGGCAAAAAAATGCCCTTATGAATGGTATGTATCCCCTTCTAGCCGAAGGATTACCTAAGGCTACTCCAGAGATACCGAAAGACTTGCCACCTCCATTATTCCCAATCAAGGTACATCCTAAGGGGCATCCTAGAACCGCAGAAGATGTTTTTCTTTCCTCATATTTAGATGACGCAGCTCCCGAGTATGCTAATTCCGCCCCACATAGACCGCATACCAGGGAGATCCAACGCCAAGATCCAGTACCCGTATCCCTACAGCAACAGATCGAGTCACAAGTTCCGGCAAGCACATCTGTTTCTACATCTGTTCCTACAGCTACTTCTATAGCTGTGTCCACACCTGTAGTTGCTGTGTCACGTTCGACGAATCCTTTCACACCCGACACCCCAGATGGGGCCACGGGAGGTGCTACCAATATTTTTTCTACGCCACCCAGAATGAATAAACTTACTTTTCAAGAGTCAGCACATTCACGTACACCCAAACTCATAAGTGCCCGTACGCTGAAGGAACTTCTTATAGATTGCAGATATGACCCTGTGCCCGGTAAAGAGGACGAAATGACCCTGGCATCATTGCGTATCAGACGAGCCGCAGTGTATTTAGGGAAGTTACCAGGAATGACTGCGAATCTAGATAAAATATATCATTTTGTCCAAACAGGGCGAGATCCAGAATGTATTAACAGAGCTATGGAATACCAGAAAGTAGAGATACAGGGGGAACTGTTACGTTTCCTCATAAATTGTGTGATCAGAAATCAAGACCGACCGGGGGTAAACCCGGAAGCAATGCAAATTCTTACCAGATGGAGCCAGAATATATCAGAAGGGAGACATGATAAGCAAAATTGTATAATAGCCATGTGCCGAAAGATCCGTAAAGAAATAGAACGCCTACACGAAGAAAGATTAGAGGTAGACGAGTTCGAACAAAGCGAGGAAGAAGGGTCAGGACTGCCCGTGGGACAGTCGGACACCATAGCCTATGTAGGTAGAGGAAGATCTTGTAATAGTAATAGATGTCTTACTGACTCGATACGTCCGATATGTCCAGATAATAACAGGAATTTCCAAATACCTATAATTAATATAAGGTCTAACGAGCATTCGTTCCAAACCGCCGACAAACTACTCCGAGAACGAAGGGGTTATCATTTTCTCGATTCTATGGATGAACAAGATTTAGCCAGGGCAGCTGTCCATTGGGTGGACAGTCCCGGAAAATATAGTGATGATACAGTAGTACGCACATTTTTGAATCTCACCCCAGATGAACAGAGGTTAGCTGGGATTTATATGATTCAACAACTCATTATACTATATCGGAGTCAGCATTCGGACCCTGGTCCCTTACCTGACATATTGACTGAATTGCTTATGAATAAATGGAGAGGTGCAAGTACTAAATTAATTAAAGAAATTCTAGAATCAAGAAAGCAGTATATTCTTTTTGTATGCGCAGAGCATGTCTCATTGCCCGTCAAGGAAAGAACCACGTATCACATGGATAGACAGAATCCCTTACGAGAAGTGCACCCAATAAAAGGCGAGGACAACGAGTTTAAGCGCGTATTTGTATATACGCCCATATCAAAAATAGAATTGTTACAAATGAAGAAAGTGGTACCCAGTCATGACAAAGATCCAGCGGGTTTTCACCGAGAAATTAAAGACATGTTACTCATGGGAGAGTATACCTATCCCGACATTATGACAATATTAAAGGTATTGATGCCTGCTGGCATTTATGAGAAACTCAAGGAAAAAGAGTGGGAGGTAGGAGACCAAAAGATAGAATGGTCAGTGTTAGAAGCGGAAGAAAAGGCCCGAACTGCAGGAGCAGGACTTGGGGATAAAACTAAAGCACTACCAGGTTTATTAGTACAGGTACTGCCACGTTTATTGACTACGAAAAAGGAAGATTGGGGTACAATTTCAGCCTGTAAGCAGAAGCAAGATGAAGACACTAGTGATTACTATGCCCGATTTGAAAAATGTTTTGGTATAAATAGTGGCATAAAAGCAAGTAGCGAATCATACCCACATCTGTTTGTGACAAAATTAGTGGAAAATGCCCTGCCCCCAGTAAAGAATAGAGTATTAAAATTCGAGAGTACCTGGCAAGGTAACACTCCATCACAAATGTTACAAATGTTATAGTACCATCACAATAGAATTAGAGAGGAACAAGAACATGAACACAGACGCATGAAAGACACGAAAATGAAAATGCTAGTTTCCCAGACAGTTCCAGCTGAAGGACATAAAAAGGGTATGACACATTCCGATTCAGCAGGACCTGTAAAAGGGACATGCAATTATTGTAAAAAGCCAGGTCATTACGTACACGACTGTCCAGTTTTAAAACATAATATCGCCATAGGTAAAACACAAGAAAGATCACGGCCACTCAGACAAGATCAGAATGAACAAGGAGCTCTGCAGCATGCCCAGGCCATGCCAGCCGCACAACAGCCAATACAGTTTGTGCCAGCTGCACCACCGTTGCCTGTTGCTGCCACACAGACAACAACACGACAAATGTATCAGACCGCACAGTATGAATATCCTGAGTATCAGCGTTACGCATGAACTAGCCTAGAGAGGGAAGTTGACTTACCCCTTATCGAGATTCCTGTAGATCAAGAAGGACCTTATGTACATAGTGAATTATTAGGCCAAGATAGAAAATTTTTACTCGATACAGGGGCAAGTCGAACAACTATAAAACGTAGTGAAGTTCCAGGGGCACCCCTCTCAGGCTCTCAGAATATTTCCCTTGGTTTTTCAGGAAAACCTATTGTTAATGAAGTATCACAGCCTCTTCCACTTACGATAGGACCTCTGACCCGAACTACAGATTTATTGCTTACTAAATCATGTCCAGAAAACTTGTTAGGAATAAAAACACTGAAAGCTCTAGGAGCCATAATATGTTGTTCTCCGGAGGGTGTAAGGTTGTTTTTACGTGATTTTAAAGGTCACTATGTGTCTAGAGACATGGATCCCCGACTGCAGACTTTACCTACACATCTATGGGCACGAGGCCCTACTGATGTTGGTTGCATGAATATTACACCATATCGAGTCACATTAAAGGCAGGAGTGGTGCTACCACGAATGCGACAATACAAGTTACCACCAGATGCTGTAGTGGCTTTACTACAAATCATTGACGAGCTCATTGCCCAAGGAGTAGTTGTGGAAACAGACTCCAATGTATGTAATTCACCGATAATTCCGATTCTTAAACGAACAGATCCTAAGGCCCCGCCAGTATATCGATTGGTTATTGATCTGCGCGAGTTAAACAAATGCATTGTGCCACAATTTCCTGTGGTCCCAGATATCTCGTCATTACTGACAGCTATTGATTCCGAAGCAACATTCTTTACTGTAATTGATCTCAAGAATGCCTTTTTCAGCGTCCCAATTGATCCGGAAAGCCAATATTTGTTCGGATTTAGTTTAAATGGACGTAGCTTTAAATTCTCACGCGCACCTCAAGGATTTACAGAAAGCCCCAGCATCTATAGCCAAGCACTGAAACGAGAACTAGATAGTATCCACATGCCAGTTAACACTGCTCTGCTCCAATACGTCGATGATCTGCTGATCACCGCAAGAAGCGAACCGGAATGTGAAAAAGCATCACTGACAGTTTTAAAATTTCTAGCCGAAAAGGGGCACAAGGTGTCCCCTTCTAAGCTGCAATTCTGTGTCCAGCGAGTTGTTTATCTTGGACACTCGCTGTCCAAGGAGGGAAGGCAGCTTACACCGGACCGCATTCAGTTAATAGCTAACATGCCAATACCCAAGACACAAAAGGAGGTGCGGGCTTTCATAGGCCTCACTTCATATTGCAGGCAGTGGATCCCTCAGTACGCATTTCTAGCAAAACCACTCATTCAGTTGACAACACAGGAGGCAGCCACATCGACTGTTCTCCCTTGGACTCAGGAACATACACAAGTTTTTGAAAACCTAAAGAAAGCTTTATGTCAAGCACCTGTCTTAGCAACACCATGTTACAGAAAACAGTTTACACTCTTTGTTACAGAACGCGAAGGTACTGCCTTGTCGGTACTCACACAGGAACAAGCAGGAGCACACAAACCATGTGCTTATTTTTCTAGTACATTAGATCCCGTAGCTCAGGCTTTGCCTGCATGCCTGAAATCAGTAGCAGCGACAGCTTTAGCAATCAGACAAAGCGATGCCATAGTGTTAGGACATCCATTGACAGTTCAAGTACCACACGCAGTAGAGGTTCTTGTAAATAGAACGCAAACACAACACTTGACTATAGCGCGACTTACAGGGTACGAACTTACATTGTTTCAGCCACATATAGAAATCAGACGCTGTAACACATTGAATCCTGCCACACTTTTGCCAGTAACCGGAACAGACCCACTAGCTCATGACTGTATTGAAGTTATTACTATAACGACAAAACCCAGACAAGACTTAACCGATGTCCCATTGTCAGATCCAGACCTGACATTGTATGTAGATGGTTCATGTATGAGAACAAGTACAGGAGAGTTAGTGGCTGCTTACGCAGTCACCACAGATACTGAAGTCATTGAAACTAATCGTATAAATACTTTGTCAGCTCAAGCCGCAGAGCTCATCGCTCTGACACAAGCCTGTATTCAAGCCACGAATAAAAAAGTCAACATATACACTGATTCACGTTATGCATTCGGAGTTGTACATGACTTCGGCGTGCTGTGGCGAGAGAGAGGTTATTTAACTTCCCACGGTGCCCACATTCAGCACGGACCCCTCATTCATGCCTTATTAGATGCAATACATCTACCCACTGCAATATCAATTATGAAATGTAAGGCTCATACGAAGGTTACTGATATCATTTCCCAAGGCAATGATCTAGCCGACAGAACAGCTAAACAGACTGCTCAAACTCAAACCCCCGACATGACAAAGACAATAGTCCCGACACCGACACATTGTATGACAGTTAAAGATCCTACTCTTGACGTAATTGACATACAGACACATGCTACACCAGACGAAATAAAGAAATGGACTGAATTAGGAGGGATTCAAACGGACCAAGGATGGATGATGAAGGAAAAGTCTGTATGGTTCCTTCCTGATTCAATGGTCCAAGTTATAATTAACACTATACATAGTCCAGCACATCTAGGAGAAAAAGCTATGCTAGACAGCATTCAACACATTTGGTTCAATAAACATTTACGAGCAGCAGCCAAACAAAAGGTCCGTACCTGTATGATCTGTTGTCAGTTTAACCCAGGAAAAAGCGTTCCCGTAGAACAGGGTGGATTTCATCCTCCTAATCACCCTTTTGAAGCCCTCCAGATGGACTATATCCAGATGGAACGATGTCGAGGATTCAAATATGTTCTCGTAGTTGTCTGCGCTCTGTCCCGTTGGACAGAGGCATACCCGGTTTCAGATTACACTGCCCCGACTACTGCCAAACAGTTGGTTCGAGAATTCTTCCCACGATACGGTTTACCACGTGTTGTCTACTCAGATAACGGCCAGCCGTTCTCATCCGAATTAATGAAACATGTTTCACTTCTGTTAGGATATCAGTGGAAATTCCACTGTGTCCGACACCCCGAGGCAGCAGGTCTCGTAGAAAGACATAATCAGATACTGAAAATCAGATTGTCCAAAATATGCAGAGAGAAAGGTGTCGACTGGGTAGTAGCGTTACCAGTTGCACTCTTTTACATGAGAATGGTAGCACACTCTCGAACAGGGCTATCCCCGTATGAGGTGATCTTTGGCAGACCACCAAATATGTGGGGGACGCCTGTACCACGCAAAATAACTGATGTTGACTGTAATATGCTGACAGATTACTTGGCTTCCTTGATGTCTGCACTACAATCTTGTCGTTCACAGGTAGCTGCAGCCTTTCCCGACAACACTGAGGTGAAACCCCATGACGTAGTTCCGGGTGATCTCGTATTTGTGAGAAATTTCGACCGAAAGACTCAGCTGGAGCCCAGGTGGAAGACACCCAAGTTGGTTCTGCTCACTACAAGGACAGCCGTGAAGATCGAGGGCCGCAAGGGCTGGATTCATTCAAGTCATATCAAGAAATTTCATGGACTATCCTCGGATATAGACATTGTGCCCTGCACTCCCTCACAGACTGATTCAAAACTTCCTTTGGTCCTTTGGTTGAAAAGACTAAAACCGAACTCTATAAAGTAAAATTGAGGCCTAGAACGTCAGACAATTTGATTGTTTAAGTCCTCTCCAAGGTGAAGCGGTTGAATTTGTCTCTGACATGTATCCTCTAGACCTGAATCATGGACAGCCGCGGAAAATGTTGAAACGACAGGCGTATTGTAAATCACTGCGTAGCCACTGCATAGTGACATTATTAATTTTGTTTTTCTTGAGTCTTTTAATAATTACTGCAAGTATATTGTTGCACATATATTACCCTATTTCTAGACATATTTATAATGTTACTGCTGAACATTCTTTTAGTGACTTACCTCCGCATGAATTGTCTTATAGACTTGCGCTGCGCAATAACACTTTCATTAGTATGTTACATCATTCCCATCAGACTAGTAATGCTACTAATTGTTGGGTGTGTGGCCGGCTCCCTCCCTATCAGAATTATGAAGGAGTCCTGCCATTCTTTCCACACCCATTTACACATAATGGCTCCTGTGGAGCATGGTTCAGTTTAATCAATTCCATAGACTCAGACACAGCAGTTTACCAAGATCATTGGGTATGGGGAAACCTGAACCTAGTTTTACTCAAGGTCTGCTACCCTGACAAGGAGGGTCGCCCCAAGAGAACAGGAACTGATCTAGAAAATGAAGTATATGGATTAGGTAATTTTATACCTAATCTCATGATTCTAAATGTCGTATCCGAAGTTGAACTAGTCTTACCCACCATGTCAGTATTCCCAGCGAAGGGTGAATTGTGTGTAAGAAAGGTTGGTTCCATACATATGGGCCATAGTAAATGCACTACTATAGTAGAATTCAGTGATCAAGGCAAATCTTCATTTAGAGCTTATCGCCACTCCTACTTTATATGTGGTCAGACTGCATATATGCGTCTACCTCTAGATTGGGATGGTACCTGCTACATTGCATTCCTTTTGCCACCTGTTTTCCTAGCTCCTCCTGATTATTACAGAAATATTCATTTAGTACACAACAGAGAGCGGAGAGATCTCCCCATTGTCGATTACACTGAGACGGCATGGGACAAGTATGTAGATTTTAATAAAGGCATCTTTCCCTATATAGGTACTGTTACTAATAGTAAGCTGATACGTAGATTAACTAGAACCCTTGAAGCAGTAGTGAATGAGACTATTTCCGCCTTAGGCAATTTAACGGAAGAGCAGTCTGCTATGCGGATTGTTGTGCTTCAAAATCGTCTTGTCCTTGACGTCATCCTGGCTGATAGGGGCGGAGCTTGTAGGGTCATCGGATCAAGCTGCTGCGTATTCATACCAGAAAATTCGCCATCTGTATATAAAGCCATCACTCGCCTTCATAAGATTGTAAACCAGATACACCAGAACCCAGGCACTTGGACTTGGTCCAGTTGGTTTTGGAATGTGATATCAGCCTGGGGATGGAGAGTTTTATCCTTCCTAGGTATTGGCCTTCTCATACTATTCAGTTGCTGTCTATGTCTACAATGTGGACCAGCGATTTGTGGTCTGTGTGCCACATCGTGTATTCCACCACCAAGATTTCATTCGTCACGGAAGAAGAAAGAAGAACAAATGATGCTATATGAACAGATCAATGGATTAATGAAGATTGATATCTCTTGACGGGCAAGTAGGGGACAAGGAGGGAATGTGGAAATATGGATTTTTCTGGTCAGTTATGTCCCCTATCTTGGACCCCAACGGTTCCATGTGCATGTCACAAGTACATGTATGTTTCCTCCAGTTCCAGTTATGAAGACGCAAATACATGTGCGTCCACCGTCAACATGTCCTCTGTCAGATCCGCCATGAATAGGCCGGATATTCCATTCCTAAATATGAAAGGCCACCGGCTTTATATGGTTCACTTATGCCATTTTACAGTCCAGGCAAGTAGGCCCTGATTCTGTCATCAAACTCCTCTTGCTTTCTGCCTCTGAAACCTCGAGTCTGAGCCTGCATCTGTGACCATGAACTTTGTCTCATTCTCTGCGCGGCTCCCGAAGCCTGACATCAGCCTATTCTCTGCCAAGAACTGTATTTCACCTTCGAATTATCTGCTTCCCCCTCAGCCGATGCATTCCTGTCTAGCAGCTTAAGTAAACATTCTTCCAGCTACTGAGCAAAGGCTCGGCTTCTCTGTCCTCATGCAAGTAATTCATAGCCCTGTTACCATGGAATATTCCTACCCCCTCGCATTCAGTGTAGACACTTAGACTCTTGTACACGCACGCACAGTCAGTATAGAATAGATTCTGTCCGAGAGTCCTTCTTTTGTGGATAACATAGTTCTTTAAACATAGGATGTTAGATATGATTTGGGATTAGGTTGACTTGACCCCCCAGACTTTTTGTCTCCACATGTAGAGCTAAATGTCAAGTCCCCTTCACCCCCTAGTTGCACGTCAATTACACGTCATGCTGCTGCGCGCGCATCTATGCCAAGTATTATCTTATAGATCCACCTATATGTGACATCATAACCAATTATGTTCCTTTTTACTCCTTATTACACCCATTTTTGGTTACGCAGATAAATCGTCATTTTCCTTATCAATTGTTACGCCTACTGCATTTGCTTCATTGTAATGTATGTACTATAAAAATCATTTCTTGTCAATAAAGTATGTACTTCACTTCCTGAACCCCCGTGGTGATGGAACTTGGAGCAACCGATTATAATCGATCACTGGAATAAAGCCCATTCCGAACCTCTAATACCACGGATTCTGCCTCTCATTTTACTGAGCTATTTTATTATGTTTCTGTATCAAATTAAGTCCAGGTAAAGGAATTTTATTTACCACAGAACTCGACCCTCTGATTTCTCATTCTCACTTTCATCCGATTCTGTTTCAAATGCCTCTTGTTCTTCAGCAGTTTTCTTTCGCTCCACAGTCTTTTCCACCACTGTTTGAGACTTCCCTATTTCTATCCCTCCTCGGGTCTCCAACACGCAATCTTCTTGCTGTCTACTTGTCCCTTCACCTAGCTTATCAAGAATGTTCCCTACACCTCCTCGGGGGTCTTCGCAATCTGTCCCTCTCTATCTTCTTCTGACCCTGCTTCTTCAGGTATAATCTCAAGTGGTTTTTCAATCTCCTCTTCTGATTCAGGAGTAGTCTCTGTGGAACTGCTCTTTTCTCTTCTTTTTTCTCCACTGCTTGTTGGAACTTCAGGCTCTCTTACAGAATCTGATCTCCCTTCTGAGACTCTCAATGGTTCTCTTGAAGCCTCCTCTGATTCTCTTTCTGAACTTCGATTTTTTTCTCACTGGTTCTGTTTCTTCATCATCACTGGAATCTGACTCTTCAAAATACTCCTTACCAGTCCCATCTTTTGGGTTTGGAACTCTCAGAGTATGACTTGCATGTACCCAGTTTTTCACACCAGCACACTTCACTGCAGTTGTCGTAGTCAGAATGACTTGTCTTGGCCTTCCCCACCTTGGAACCAAGCAATTTCTTCTTCTGTGCACTTTAATCCTCACCCAGTCCCCTGGACTCAGATCATGAGCTTGCTTCTTCTCAAGTGTGGTAGCGTCTTCTCCAACCTGGTGAAACACAGAATGAACTGCGTCAGCCAGGCCTTTACAGTAATCCAAAATCATGTCATCAGTTATTGTCATCAACTTATTGACAGGTACAAATGCATGACGCATTGCACGTCCCATCAAAATCTCATGTGGACTTAAACCAGTAGTTCTATCTGGAGTAGCTCTAATAGTCATTAGCACTAGAGGCAAGACATCAGGCCATTTCATTCCTGTGGCTAAACACATCTTACCAATCCTGTTCTTGACCGTGCCGTTCATCTGCTCCACCACGCCAGAAGCCTCTGGCCTGTATGCACAATGTAGCTTCTGCTGTATGCTCAATGCTTCACAAATCAAACTCATGAGCTCATTATAGAAGTGTCCACCTCTATCAGACTCAATCGTTACTGGAAACCCGTACCTAGGAATCAACTCTCTTAACAGTAACTTTGCCACTGTTATTCCATCATTTCTCCTAGTCGGATAGGCCTCCACCCACCTCGAGAACAAACAGACTACCACTAGAACATACCTCAATCTGTTCACTTGGGGCATTTCAATGAAATCAATTTGCATTCTCGTAAAAGGACCACCTTCTCTGCCTATCGTTCCCAGATTCACCACTGTCTTTTTCCCAGTGTTAAATTGCTGGCAAATCAAACATCTTTGACAGATGCTCTCTGCAATCGTCCTGAACTTTGCATTGTACCAAGTCTGTTTAAAAGACCTGATCATCGCATCCCTTCCCAAATGTCCCTGGCCATGATACATCCTTGCCATTGTTGACAACATAGAGTTAGGCATGACTGGTCTACCATCTCTATAGACCCAAACATGGTCTGTTTCTCTTGGGGTACAACCTGCCTTGATCCAATCTTTCTTTTCTTCCTTTCCTGCCTCATCCTGCAACTGTTTTACCTCATCCCACGTCCCTAGGACATTAGTAAACATCACAGAACAAAAAGACATTTCCCCTTCTCGTTCCCTATTAATCGAGTGATTATTTTTCGCACAATACTGTGCAATGTCGTTTGCAAAACGGTTCCCAAGTGTTACAAAATCATCTCCTTGTCCATGAGCAGCACATTTTACAACTGCTAATTCTTTAGGCAGCTGTATCGCCTCAAGTTATTTTCCAATCACTTCAGCATTCTTTATTGGAGTCCCACTCGACGTCAAGAAACCTCTCTGCAGCCAAAGCTGGCCAAAATCATGCACAACTCCAAATCCATACTGACTATCAGTCATCACAGTCACTCTCAGATTCTCTCCAATTTTGCAAGCTTTTGTCAATGCCACCAATTCAGCAACTTGTGCAGATTTCACTCCTTTCAATGGTGAAGCTTCCATAACTTCTGAAACCTTGCACACCGCATATGCTGCACTCAGCACACCATCATCATTCCTCAGACATGATCCATCCACAAACAGCACATGATCACTCTCAAGCAATGGAAGATCTCTTATGTCTGGTCTCGGTTTTGTACAGTAATCAAGCACATCCAAACAATCGTGATCATCTTCTGTCTTCACACCCACATTTTCAATATCTGGCAACAATGTTGCTGGATTCACATTCACACATCTCTCAAGAGTCACATTTGATGCTCCCAGAATGACTTTCTCATATTTAGTCAGCCGACTATGTGACATGTACTGAGTTCTGCTTCTTGTCAAAAGAATTGCCACATTATGAGGTACGAATACCCTTACAGGATATCCCATTATGATTCCCTCACTCTGTTCCAGACTTCTGCATGTTGCAGCTACAGATTTCAAACAACCTGGTAAACCTACAGCTACAGGGTCAAGTGTCGATGAGAAGTACGCAATAGGCCTCCTCAGCTGTCCATGCTTCTGAATTAACACTGAAAGTGCACATCCATTTCTCTCACTGCAGTACAACTCAAACTCTTTTTCATAGTCTGGCATACCCAAAGCAGGGGCTTCACACATTCTGCTCTTCAGCTCCTCAAATGCTGCCATCTGTTCTCCATCTAATTCCAATGGGTCTTTTACCTCACTCTTTGTCAGCTTAATCAGTGGTCTTGCTATCAGAGAGAAGTTACTAATCCACTGACGACAATAACCCACCATCCCCAGAAACATCCTCACTTCCCTCTGGGTCCTTGGGGCCTTCATTCCCCTGATAATTTTGATCCTGTCACCTTTCTCAGACCCCTTTCAATATTGTGTCCAAGATAATGCACCTCTTTCTTGCAAAATTGCAATTTGGCTGGAGATACTTTTAACCCTCCATCTGCCAGATGATTCAGTAAAGCTATAGTATCTACTTCACAAGCTTCACGTGTCTTTGATGCCACAAGTAGGTCATCAATATACTGCACTAGTACTGAATTTTCAGGCATGATCAAACTCTCCAATGATTTTTGCAATAACTGATTGAATATCGAAGGACTCTCTGTATACCCCTGTGGGATACGACACCATGCTAAAATACGCTGGCCAAACCTAAATGCAAAAATCGGCTGGCTGTCATGATGTAATGGAATTGAAAAGAAAGCATGACACAAATCAATCACTGTGTACCACTCAGCATCATGTGGAATCTGATACAAAATCACTGACGGATTTGGCACAATGGGACAACATGCCACCATAATTTTGTTAACTTTTCTCAAATCTTGTACAATCCTGAACTTCCCATTAGGCTTCTTTAGCCCCATTATCGGTGAGTTACACGGGCTACTCAGTAGTTCTCTCAAAACTCCTTGCTGAATCATTTTCTCAATTATAGGAGTTATTCCTTCAATTATTTCTGGTGTCATTTTGTACTGAGGAATGTTAGGATAAGTAAAATTTTCACAGGATCTACATTATTCATCAATCCCACATCCTCTCCAGTAAAATCCCAAACTGTCCTTTTCACTGTGTCTCTCAGCTCTTGAGGCAAATCCTCCGGATTAAACACAGCATATGCACCAACCATCTCACTCTCTCTATTATCTAGAGTCATTCGGTACAAAACATCCTCATCTGGTGTTTCAAAAGCTATTCCATCCGGCGTACAAAAAATTGTACAATTCATCTTGCATAGCAAGTCCCTGCCTAACAAGTTCACTGGACTAGTGTCACAGACCACAAATCTGTGCATGTCTGAAAATTTCCCTATTCTTACTCTTACTGGTTCAGTAAGACGTGTCTTGATTTGTGTATTGTGTATTGGCTACACCCATTACTTGGATTACTTGGATTGCTTCATCCGAGAGAGGAAGATTTCTAATATCTGCTGACCTGACAGTTGATCTTGTCGCACCTGTGTCTACTAAAAAAGTAACACTTTCTTCATTTATTTTCCTATCTACAAATGGTCCTGCCTGGTCTATTTTTAGAGTTGCACCAAGTATGCACTCTTCCTCCTCTCCTCGGCACCGTCAATAGTCACCTTCAGACTCACTCCCTTCATTCTTTAACAAATACTGTTGTACCTGGTTATAACGCCTTTGTTTGTTTACCTGCTCATCATTGTAGAATCCTGAATCCTGATTGTACTTTTGTGACCCTCTCTTCTGCGGCAAGGGCGGTTTTGGCTCTTGGCTCTGCTGTCTCACAACCTTCTGTTGTTGCTGCTGTTGATTATTCCCCTCGTTCTGCACCTGTTGATTTAAGGTTTTACTCTCATTATTCGCTAATGGTGGATTGGTACATTCAGATCTCCAATGTCCCAATTGGCCACAGTTGTGACAAGGAAACTTTTTCTTTGCTTCCTCAAGATTCCCCTTTCCTTTCCCTGCATATCTGGGCCTATTCCCTGCATTATTTGCCTGTTCCACCAACAGTGCTTCTTGTCTTTCCGCAACCTTCACTTGTGCCCACATTGCCTTTTCTTTCAGCTTTCTCTGTTTTGCTTCAATTTCATCACTGAAGTACTTTGCATGTCTCAGAATCTCATCTATTTTCTTACTCTGCCAGTCCACTGTATGCTCACGAATTCTCTCACTAATCTCAGGTCTCAGGCCATATACAAATCTGTATACAAAATGACTCAAATCTTTGTCACCCAGGTGCTCATCCCCGCTGAATTGTTTAAAAGCCAGTATCAGCCTCTCATAAAAAGCATGAACTGATTCTTTTGCTTCCTGATGTGTTCGATCTATCTTAACCCAGTCTGTCTCTTTTGGAGGTACTTTACTTTTCAGGTATACAATCACCTGATCATACTTCCTCATTACCTCTGGATCTGGTGCTCCTGTTCTCTGATCTCTTGGATATTCCTCAGTAGGCCAACTTACAACTATTTTACACTCAGCCCACAAGTCTGCTGGAACAATTATATCAAACAGACTATTCAGGTCAATCCACAGCACTTTTGACAATTTCACAAACCTATCTACCTGCCTATACCACTCGACAGGCTTTTCTCTCAGTCGAGGGAAATCATTCGTAAATGATAAAATATCCTGTCTGGTCCATGGAACATGTACATATCCTCCTCCAGGTATTTCTCTCATAGGATAAGCATCCACTGTTTTCTCTTTTTCTCTCACAGGAAATGCTGAATAAGTCCTGTCCACTGATTCTTCCCTTTTCTTGTACCACCTATCCTTCCACTTCTCTACATCACCCCATCTTCGCAACAGTGCAATCATTTCCTTAATCTGTCCTGTTCTACCAGCACCATTCAGATTTTCAATATCCTTGTCCGTGAAATCCATCCTGTAAGACTTCTGCAAGGCTTTCACCTTATCAATGTCAACTCCTTGCTCATTTGCTATTGCTCTTAACCTGTCATGTGTATTTTTTGCTCTCCAGGTGATGTTTTTACACATAAATAATAGTTCTCCATCATGATGGTTTTTTAGAATTTCTGTAGGAATTGTCCCTGCAACAAGTTCCTCTAATTCTATGCGTAACCTGGCCACATCAATTTCCTGTGAATCTTTATCCCTCTTTTGAAGGACTCTCATCCAATCATTCAAATCTTCAGCTGTTATTTCAGTAGTTTTTCTCACTGGAACCACTTTTTCTGGCATCCTCTGTGGTTCTAACATTGGCATCCCTGGACAACTAATATCACTAGTATCCAATCTCAAATTAGACTGTACCTCTAATCCTCCACTACATGTGTCATGTCTGGATTGTCTCAAATCACTGCTTTCTGTCCTTCTTCCTGAGTCTCCTGAGGGACCAGCCAAACTTGTTATCTTATTCCCAACATATGGAACCACCAAACCATTTTCACCCGTCCTCTGCTTATCAAAAATCGGCATAACCGGACCTATGGTTACAGGCACCGTAACAGCTTCTAGATTCTTTGTCAGCTCTCTAATCTTTTCAGTCAGTTCCGATGTAGTTCTGGCTAATTCTCTCGTATTCTCGTCACCACATCGATTCTCTCTCTCTTTTTCCCTGAAAGGATTACCACTTCTTAACTCAGGTGTCACAATTTCTGTCTCAATGATACGCAATGTATCTCTTATCGGAGAAACAACTGGTGTGCTCTCTTCTGGTTCTGGTCTATATGGAGGTGGTCTCTTGTAAATCATGTCATTCAAGACCTCATCCTCATAATCATTAACTCCATATCTTTTCACTTCTGCCTCAGGAACCCTTTCCGCACCCTTCCTTTCTTCTTTCTCGTCAACTGTTCTCATAGGATATAATCCCTCTGACATACTAGCATCTCGCCATCTCCTCATTCGATCATGATGAGTTTCACGATCATATTTCCTCCCGAACATGTACCTATAGTTGCCTCCAGACCTCTGTTTTTCTCGCTCATGTACTTCCTCTTCCCATTCCACCAAAGCCTCAAACTGTGTCGGCCTTGGTCTAGGCTCTAGACTCATCATTTTCTCCCGTAAATTTCTCAACACGGCCAGATTAAATGAACCATGTTCTGGGAATGCTAGGACACCATCTTCCTTAGTATACCTAACCCAATTCTCCAACCATATACAGGTATGATACCCATATCTCGCAGCCATGAAGGATGCATGCGTTTTCGTTGGAGGTAACAATTCACCTTCTCTTGTTTTAACATCTTTATCCTTGTCAAACCATCGTTTTATTTTTCCAAACAAGGATTTTTTCTTTTTCTCTTCTTGGTAATACATTTTAACGTTTACCAAAACTTTCTAATCCCTTCCGTAATACAACTGTACAGTACGATTTTTCATCCAATAACAGCGCGACTCACACCAACGCACCAATCCTGGAGCGTCTACGTCACCCTGTACCCCTTCCAATCCTTGCGCGGCTCACACCAACGCACCAATCCCAGCGCGAACACTGTTCTGATCCAATATCCAATCAGAGCGCGGTCTGTTTGACGTCAGCAGTCGCTGCAGTCGCTCCTACTCCTGTCTCCTGTCACTCGTCTACCCCTCCTTTACAAAACTTCTCAGTAGACTTCGTGTCCAATTCTACAAAATCTATTAGTTACAACATATAAACATCTCCATTGTCTGCTTCGCTAACCACAGAATAGTAAAGAAAATCTATTTCACAAGAATCCCGTCTTTCCCTGAAACAGCACTCACTTCTGCTCCAGTACGGAATTAATACTCTCGTTGACACAGTAGCACATCCCTCTGCTCTGCCCTTCTATCATGCATTCATTGACTGTTTCCTCTAGGACTGCTCCAAAGAGTCTTACAATCAATTAAATGCTCATACATTCACGCACATTCATACAAGAAAATGTAGTACATACACACAGAATCCTTCCCGAGAACAGCGAACAATCTGTCCCGCTACAGAATTATAACACACGTTAACCAAGCAGCTTACCTCTGCCCAGTTCTTCAAACAAGCTCAGAGAATACCTATTACTTCTCCCGCAATAAGCTTTAACGGCGAACCTTACGGATCCCTGGGACTTAAGACCAGAGTTTCACAGATAACCTTCGCTACCATACGCACTCCTTTTATACCAGAAATATATTTCTAATAGTAACATACGACGATGTCACTGATTCCGAACCCAGACAATGTGACGCGCAACTTCAATTGTCACACGTTTTCCCCCGCATACGTACAGGGCCAACAATCCCGTCTTTCCAGAGAGCAGTATATACTTCCCTCTGCCCTACTACGGAACTGCTACCAGCTCCCAAATTCCAGAAGCACTACACATAACTCAATACGACGACTCCAACATATAGTATTAGTACATATACCAACATCAATCAATAATCAATAAATCAAAAAGCCAATATACAAGCAATCTAATCAGATCAAGACAATAATCAAAACCATCAAATTCTGCTACCAGGAAATTGGTGCAGATCAGGGCATACAAATTCTCCCTACTTCCACGGATAGAGTAATTTCACAGATACACGCACATGCACTCATCATACACTTGGGCCCATTTCACTAACATACGCTCGATTACTCTATCAGCACTGAACCTGCGGAGAGAAAACTCCTAAACACCCTGGGCCTCATGTAGGTAGCATACAAGTTACCACTTCTTAAATACCGAACGTTACCGAATCGGTATTTAAGAAGTGGTAACTTGTATGTAGGTAATCATTTGTGAAATCTTACCGAATCGGTAAAATTCGGTAATTACCGAATCGGTATTTACCGATTCGGTAATGAGGCATACCTTCCCATTGATGGGAAGGTATGCCTCAGTACCGAATCGGTAAATACCGATTCGGTAATGGGGGGAACACATGCAAGGGTGGCAGGGTGTCACATTGACACCCTGTTGCACCCCTGATTCGGCCATGTGTGCACATGTGGCACACATACATGCCCTAAGGGCATGTATGTCTGCCACATGTGCACACTTCTGAGCGCTTTTAAATGCTTTTACTCATCCATTCATTATTTACCACCAACTATTAGTTGGTGGTAAATACCGACTCCTAAAAACACCCACACACTCCCCCTACATCTCATTTTTGTATTCGGAATTTACCGAATCGGTAAAATTACCGATTCGGTAATTTTACCGATTCGGTAAATTACCGAATACAAAAATGATCCCCCTACATACCAAAGGCCAAAATACCGGTCGGTAACGGTAGAATTACCGAAAATCGGCCGTTACCGACCGGTATTTGGCTTCCTACATGAGGCCCCCTGTATCTACAGTGAGGTCAATAGGATCAGTTTGATACTGTCCTGAGTCATGATCTAAACAACAATAATCAAAATAGAGTACTCAATAATTGACAAGAAATAACCACCAACACTGTATTTAAAATAATGGTACTTTATCTAAAATTAGTTCAAAGAAATTCAATCAAAGTAAATCATTATTCTCATAATTACCTATTCTAGCTAAATGTCATGAATGGGTCAGGACAGGTCTCTCAGTAGAAGTCTCCCGAGTCGCCGTCCTCACAGCATCGATCCTCACCAACGCAGGTTTTGGGAAGAAGTGGCCTTAGACCCTCTCTAGGCTAACAATATTTATAGGAAATCTTACAAATTAAAGCAACATAAAATGTTCTGAATATCCGTTAAACCGCTGAGCAGAGCGAGCAGGAAAGGATGTAGCATCGCTACATTTGGAAAATCTCCGCTCAGAAAAATCACAAAAATAAAAAGACGGAAGAAGGAAACTCGAGTTTTGCAAATGTTACTTTTGCACACACATTTCCTCGGAACCACCACTGTAATCACAAAGTTCATTGTGGCTCTCTTGTCCTCCAAGGTTACTTGGACGCTTGCCTTGTGTCACTGTCATCACGGAAACTTTCAAAACTCCAGCAGAAGCCATAGTCAGGTGACTTTCAACAAGGCCTCCCGTCATCTCATTTTTACTCGAGCACAGGCTGTAAACGGCAGCCATTTTATCACAGGCCAAAACGGACCATCTTAATTAAAAGAGACAAAAACAACAACGTTACCACAGCATAGTGATTGAACAGTGTTAACCCCACTAATACCCTTATGTGTATGTAATTATCTAGCCTTTTGCAACACAATAAAGCATTAGTACACGTTATTTCAAAAGCGTTTTGTGCTTTAAAACAAACAGCACTTAGCAACATTCATTTAATTAAACCTGCACATTATTATTAAGCAACATATATGCATTCCCACGTGTAATTTCTCTTGTTAATCGTGTTGGTTAATCAGAATTTTCACACAAAACAAATAATTAATGTTTACAAATTAATATTTGAATTTTCGACATATAGACAAACCGGAGCTTAAAAACCCAATAAATTTTCAACAGAAAACTCTGCTCCAGCACAAGCACACGCAACCCCTTAAATATTCTTTTTCAACAGGATACCAAAGCAAAGTCCAGTCTTTGTCCTCTCCAAGACAGAAGCAGCAGGCCAATCCAGCAAAGCCACACAGCAAAGGGGCAGTACTCCTGACAGCACTCCAGCTCTTCCTCCTGTCTATGTCTCCTCTTGATCCTGAAGTGTTCTAAAAGTCTGGGGTTACAGGTCCAATACTAATACCCCCTTTGGCCTTTAAAGCAGGCATGCTTCAAATGATAGGCTTTGTAGTGCACAGATCCTACCTTGCCCTGTCTTGACTCCATACACACTTCAGGGGGGTGGAGACAGCATTGTGGGAGACCAGGCCAGGCTCAGCCCTATTCAGATGTCAGTGACAACTTCTCCCACCAGGAAGGCTCATCCGACTGGTGATGGGCCATCAGGATATGCAGGGCACACCACAGCTCCCTTTGTGTGATTGTCTAAAGTGAATGCACAAACAATCCAGCTGTCAGTCTAAACCAGATGTAGATTCCACAGGCAGGCAGAGGCACAGGATGGTAAAGCAAGACAATGCCCACTTTCTAAAAGTGACATTCTCAAACACAATTTAAAAAAACACCTTTCCTAAAAGATGTGCTTTTTAATCCTAAACTCAGAGAATCCAAACTCGAAATCTTAAGTTCTTTCCAAATACAAGTTACACTTGTAAACTGTTAAATGGCAGCTCCAAGGATAACCTATGGGCGAGCTAGTCCTTGCAATAGTGAAAAACAAAACTGGCTGTGTTTCACTATCAGGACATGTAAAACACACCACTACATGACTAATATTTCACATACACTACACCCTGCCCACGGGGGTACCTTGGGCTTACATGTAGTAAAAGGGAAGGCTTATGCCTGGCAAGTGGGTACACTTGCCTGTTTAAAACTGCACTGGCAGACACTGCAGTGGCAGGCCTGAGATATGTTTACAGTACTACTCATGTGAGTGGCACAACCAGTGCTGCAAGCCCACTAGTAGCATTTGATTAACAGGCCCTGGGCACACACAGTTCACTTTACTAGGGAGTTACCACTAAATCAAATAAGCCAATCATGGATAACCAATCCTAATCACAATTTACACAGAGAGCACTTGCACTTTAGCCCTGATCAGCAGTGGTAAAGTGCCCAGAGTACACAAACCAGCAAAAACGAAGCCCAGCACCCTATCAAAAAAACTAGAGGTAGAGGCAAAAAGACAGGGGAAACGATGCCAAGGATGTCAGATCTAACACTGTCGTTTTGAAGTATTTAGTTGTTTAAATTAGTGTACCTTTTATATTGTTGATGTCATTGTTAGTCTGGTTTTATTAGTTAAAGTTGTTTACACTTTTTTTTTTATTGGGTGGTCTAGTTTTAGTTTGAATTTTTTTTATCAATTATGTCCTTATCTGGTATAGGCTAATTTAGGTTTTTGTTTTTAATGTATGATATATATTGATAGTTTTGAACATACATTATATATATATATTTATCATTATTTAGATTGTTGTTTAAATGTTTGTATTTAATGGTAATTTTTTGGAGGATGTATTGTTATAATTTTAGGTATATCATTTTTGGGGGTGAATGGTACAAAATGTTTTGTGTTTATTACCAATAATTGTTTTATGTAAAAAGTGTTTTTTCTTAAATATTTATTAATGATTATTTAATTATTTTGGCAATAATATTGTAGTTGATATTGTGTGAGTCAATATTTTTAACATAATATTTGTTTATTTAAAGGCAAAAAAAATTGTTTTAGATTTTTATGTTCTTGATATAGGTTAAAAAAAATTAACAATGATATTTGTGGTCTCAATGTTTGTGTTTTTTTAGTTAAGTATAGGGAGTCAATATTTTTGTTATCAATCTTTAATTTCCGATATTTTTGTGTTTTGATATTGTATGCATCAATATTATGCCAGTGATACAAGAAAATCTTGTGGTATCAACATAAGGCACACCACCCTGGGGTCCCCTGGTGTTTACAAAAATATCTGGGTTTGGTAGGTTTTCCCTAGAGACCATCTACACCCTAACAATGAAAGACAGAAAAGACAAATATTACTGCACAATTATCTACATACACATGCAGGTTGGGTTTGGTACAAGGGTAAGTGAAATTTTCAAAATTTAAATTTTATTAACAAATGATTTCACAAAAATGAAAATGTAGAAATCATTGTTAATAAGATCATTTACATTTTGTAAGTCTGAACCAGTGACTCACAGCTTGTCAGGTGTAAAGCCATGACAAGCACCAACAGCTTTACAGGCCATTCACACACAATTCATGCATCATACACAAAAAACCATTCACGCTGCCAGCCAGAGGCCCAACATATTACAACACTCACATCAACCAATGGAGCCATTCAAGGCCCATCACTTTCATATGCCCGCAGGACTAGCACACCAATCACACCACCTGACAACTGGCTGAGTTTGTGGACTGGTATTTGGCTGGCGGTGTGTATGGACTAGTATTTGGCTGCCAGCTTGTGTATACTTACCAGCAGCAGGTCACTACACACACACACTGCCACCTAAATGTCAGTTCACACACACCACCAGCAAGACGTCAGCCACACACACTGCCAACCAAATACTAGCTCAGACACAGCAATCACACCACCTGGCAGTTGGCAGAGAGTGTGGACTGGCGTTTGCCTGGGTGTGTGTGTAGACTGGTGTGTGGCTGCCAGTATGTAGGTAGTAACCAACAGCAAGTCACTACACAAACACACTCATACTCCAATACTAACACTGGTTCACACACACCACCAGCCAAACACCAGTTCACAAACACCTCTAGCCAGATGCCAGCCACACTCACCGCCAACCAGATGCCAGTTCAGACACAGCAATCATTCCACAAAGTGGCTGGGGGTGTGTGCGGACTGGTGTTGTGCTGTCAGTGTGTGTGTAGTGACCAGCAGCAAGTTAATATACCCACACACCACCAGTTAAATGCCTGTTCACACACACTGCCAACCACACCCTGAAACACCACTAAAGGTAGGCAAAACAGGCTGCAATCTAGGTTTTTGAATTTTGAATTGGAAGCCTTTCAAACCCTGGCTGCAATCCAACTTGCTCCTCCTATACTAGTATCATTTCAGTGTCCTTCTCTAAAAGAGGCACTTCATCGGCACTAATAGTGGATTCATCATCAGATGATTTCTCTCAGACAGGAAACTCACTGTCAGAAACTTCAACTTTGTCCTCTGCCTCAAATGCAGAGTAAATCTCATAGCCATGTTCAGAGGTAGATTCAAAAAGCAAGCCAACAGTCTTCTGGGTGATCAGACTGCAGGCAGCTATACTGCTTACTAATGAAACTAATGAAACAAACACTACAGAAAAGACAACAATAAACAACACTGTGTCAAATTAGAACTCAACAAACTGTGGCTGTATCAAACAGTAAATATATTTATTGACAAATACTGATCTGGAAAAAACAAAACAAGCCACACAATGAACTTTATACTCCAAAAATATACCTCTCACTTGATGCAGACAGCTAGACTGAGAAGCAAATGTACCTATTAAATAGATACCACTAGAAAGGAAAAACAAAAGAAACAAATTAGACACAAGGCAACACAATACATATTTTGCATAAATATGAACTTGAAACACAATAAAACATAAGCTCAATGGTACATGATTACAACCGTTAGGAAAAAAACATTCAAGCAGGGCAACAATACTCATTTGTAGTAAACATTGCAAAAATGTTTCCTTACCAAACATATGCAGCTATAGAAACTGCATTCCCACAAATGCCAAAACCACAAGAAGGAGCCACCACAGAGGGAATCAAAAGCTTTGCACTACAATAAAAACAAGAAATATAACATTAAGTTCACAAATGCAAATAATGACAAGAAATAAAATAGTTAACATTATTAAACACAAATAAGTCTGCCCCTAGGGGCAGATCAGCATCACACATTTTCGATCTGCCCCTAAGGGGGCTCAAAGCCAAGGCAAAAATTGGCACCCCAGAGGGGATTTACCGTTACGCCAGCCACTAGCCATCCAGCAGCCAAATGTCAGTTCGCACACACCACCACCCAAATGTCAGCCACACACACTGCCAGCCAGATCCTAGGACCACACACACCACACCACAAATGCCAGTCACATACACTGCCCGCCACATGTCAGTCAGCACACACTGGCAGCCAAACGTTATTTCTGACATGCCCCAGCCACACTCACCGCCAGCCAAAAGCCAGTCCACAAACACAGCGCCAGCCAAACCCAGCCACATACACTGCCAGCCATACACCAGTCCACACAGTCTGCCAGCCACACACCGGTTCACACACACTACCAGTCAAATTCCAGTTCATGCACAGAAACCAAATCCTTGGTTTCTAGGGGTTTTCCATTCCAATGGCAGCAGATTGACCTAAAAAATGACCGATCTGCCCCAGCAGAGCCGGAAAACAAAGGAGATGCCAATTGCAAAATGGGGGATGACCCTTCCCCCTGGGTTCAGCTCGGCCTAGATAATGGCCCATTTGCCACCAAAGAAGCCCAAAAAAAGAATCTGTGGTTTCAAAGCAAGGAGTGGACCTTGCCCTAGGGACTGTTCCCCCAACATATAAAAATAAATATTTTCCCAATGTTTAGTGGTTTTCTGCCCTTCCTGGGGGCAGCGCATATGCTAAATAGCCCATCTGCCCCTAGGAGGCAGAAAACAAAGGATATGCCAGTTTCAAAGTGGAAAGCAATCCTTGCCCAAGGGGCTGCTTCCCCAACAATTACAAATAAAAATGTTCCTGGTGTCTAGAGGGTTCCACCCCACTGGGGATCAGATCAGCCTAAAAATGGCTAATGTGCACCGGGGGGGAGAAGGACGAAAACAAAGGTCATGCCAGTTTCAAAATTTGTAATATAATATAATAATCAAACTGGAGGGAGAAGGAAGAGCTTCTGATCCACTCAGCTTCCTTGGCTCAAGTATCCAAAAATCAATAGGGGAGTGGATCACTAGTCCCAAATGAACCAGGGTGTGCAAAGGCAGTATAAGGTGCTGTTAAAGAACCCTCAAGCACGTTATACAGAGATCGATGTTAGCGGTATATTTTCATTCTCCGCTTCGTTATTTGTAACGTGACAGCATCAACATCGGGTTTACTGTAATGCTTCCTCCACCTGGAGAACGTACCACTGGTTGTATTGGTAGTGATCGTAGATAAAAAAGGGAGTGAATTCTAGTGAAGTGACAAGTTGTGAAAAAGATATATTTAAAAATCCCGCAGAGCCAGTAAAAAATCTTTAATTGCACTGGATGTAGGAAGATTTTATAGGTCTACAATGTGCACTCAAAGGGTGAATTAGGACCCTGTGCATTCTAAAAAAGTGTCCATAAAAAAGGTCGACATGTTTCAGCCCTTCTTATGCCCCGGAGGGTCAAACGGGCTTTCTTCAGGACCCAAGTAGTGAAAAAGACCCTAGTATTCACAGGGTCTTACGGTGAGGAGAGAAGGGTTAATTGATCCCAAGAGTAACTGTTCAATTGAACCTATAATTGTTGTTCCGAACAGTAAGGGTGGGGAAGAGAGTGGGGGAAAAAACAGACCTTGTTAAAACAGTGAAGGTTTCGTTAAAATAGAGAACAGACAAACATTGCTGGTTAATCTCAGACGTTTTTTTGTGTCTGTAACAACTAGAAAATGGCAATTCTTTTTTTTTTATCGAGGTGAGACACTAAAAAGTCCTCACTCTATGTGGCAAAATTCGTCCCTCCTTTCAGTACAAGTAAGAGAAGACACATTCCATCTTGTCATACAAAGTTTAGAAAGTACTTGTTGTAATGGTACTGTTATGTTATGAGCTATATTCCTATCGGTCAGAAGCCCCACAGTTTGTGTTAGAAAAACACCAGTAAGCCCACATGCGCGAACACATTAGCATAAATGAGATTACTGAGCGGTGAGGCAGGTTAGAAGGGTGAAAAGGTAGGCTAACATGCGTGAACGTATTAATGTAAATGTCATTACTGAGCAAAAAAACGGATTGTGACCCAGTATGTTCTCAGGGGTCACAAAACCAGTTACGCGCTGAGATATAATTTCACGGAATTAGTAACGGGCTAGTTTTAGAAGGCGCGTTACGTTTTTGAACAGGAAACAGTTAAGCGCTCACGGAAACAGTAACGGGCTAGATTAACCCCTTCGACGCTTATGACGGAACGGTTCCGTCATGCACGTCGGTTGGGCTGTGCTTATGACGGAACCGTTCCGTCATGGCCCCGCCCGCGCTCAGAACCTTCAGCACTGCGCGGAAATCCGCGCAGCGCTGAAGGGGTTAAAGGGACGCGTTACGTTTTTGAAAAAGTTGGAGTATTTGTAGTGTGGCACCCAAAAAACAGAATAACCGTACCTATATCCCGTTATTGTAGGCTACAGAGGGTGTTGTTAGGGCGGTCGCTCACGCTCTTAAAATGGAAAAAGGGGGAAAGAAAGGGAAGGTTTGTCAAGTGTTTGACCAGGTAATACGTTACGGTTGTGATGTTAGCCGCCATACTTCTGACCTCTTCGGCGTCGAACGGTCGTTATGTGCTGATTCTGCCCTCGATGACCTGGTACTACTAGGGATGCCTGTATACTGAGGTTATAAGGAGGTAGAGAGGGCATGGAAGTAAAAGAGGGACTAACGTAGGAAGATAATGTTTCCATATTGATTTGTGGTGGCCTGTAGTGATGTACACAGTCTCATGAGATTTATGAGGCAACAACAGGTTAGTTAGAGAGAGAGGATGTTGGTAGTAGATATCTACGTGATTATACTCAAAAAGAATTCGATGTTCAAATGGAATTACATTATTGCGGTAACAGTGTTCTGAGTAAAACGAGTGCGTGATGTCTGGTTTTGGGTATGGCAAATAGTGGGAAAACAAATTATAACAAAAGGAAGGAAAAATATATTTATGACTTGACCAGATTTAAGAGGTCTGCAGGGGAAAATGTTTTCAAAGAGAGGTCAGGGTGATGTATAAGATAGTGGAGAGGACTTCTCTCATAGAAGCATCCATGGTTTGTATGTAGAATTCAGAAATGGAAGGCAGTGCAGTGACTTAGGTGTACATCCAACTTAGGTTTCTCCCGGTTGATGTTTTGCCAACAAGGCCTCACGTGTAGGTGGTGTCTATGTCGTATGTACACATTGTCAATAAAGTTATGTTGTGACAGAATTCATTGTCTCAAGACGCTCAGCCAAGGTATGTTGTCATTCAGACCCTGAGTATTTGTACGAAGCCGGTGGACCCATCTTTGTTCTTTTTCGAACAACACCTTTTCAGCATAGTTGTTCTTGATGGTAAGAGTTTCCAAAATTACCCAACGAAGATCATTGACAGTGTGTCCTAGCTCCAGATAGTGATTGCTCATCTTGGTAGTGCTTTTCTTGCACTTGATGTTGCTGCGATGCTCACAGAGTCTTTGTTTTACTTTTCTGCATGTCATTCCGATATAGCGTAAGCCACATGGGCAAGTGATCATGTACACAACATGGGTGGTATTACAATTGGTGTGGGTTCTCATGGTCCATTTTAGATTAGGTAACAGTTGTAAAGTTTTTGTTGCCGTTGTAAGGTGGCAGACTGAACATGACCCGCATGGGAAATGTCCTGTAACAGATGTATTATGCCAAAGTTCCTGTTGGGTCTTGGTAGCTGGTTTTTCCAAAGGTCTTGTATGTACAAGTAGGTCTTTAAGGTTCTTGGTCCTTTTGTTTGAGAACCTAGGTTTGGGCCATTTCAGGGTTCCTGAAGTTAGGATTCGCCAGTTCTTATTGATGATTTTCTTGGCATCATTTGACACTGTGCTATAAGTGCTTACACAGGTCATCAAATCTGTTGTTGGTTCTTTTGTCGTGGTGCCTAGGAGGGTCTCTCTTTGTTGGTTCCTCGCCCTCTTCTGGCACTTTTTAATAATGTTGATGGGATAATCCCTGATTTGTAATTTCTCACTGAGTTCCTTTGCTTGACTTTTGTAGTCTGTGATGTTGCTACAATTCCGTCTGAGTCTGAGGAACTGTCCGTAAGGAAGGTTTTCCCTCATTGGGCGTGGATGGAAGCTTTTATATGACAAGAGGCTGTTCTTGGCCGTTGGTTTGAAGTAGGTCTTTGTCTGTATTTTGTCCCCTTTAATAAAGATAGTGACATCCAGGAAGTCCAGTTTGTTTGAATTCGCTGTATATGTGAACTTCAAACACTCATCTCTGGTATTAAGCCATCGATGGAATTCGCTCAAATTCTCATCATCTCCTTCCCATATCAGGAGAACGTCATCTATGTAATGTTTCCAGAAGACGATGTGACTCAGGAAGGGATTAGAGGGGTCATGGATGTGGGTGGCCTCAAAATCACTAACGTAAAGCCCTGCTACGCTCGGCGCAAAGGTACTCCCCATGGAAGTACCATGGCGCTGTTTGTACATGATTTTATTGTACTCAAAGTGATTCTCTGTAAGCGCTAACCTACAACATTCGAGCATGAAGTGTCTCGGTGTTCTGTGTTCCCATTGTTGATTAAAGAGTAACGTCTCTAAGGTTTCTAGAGTTTTTTGTTGTGGAAGGCTGGTGTACAAACTTTCGACATCAAGTCCGACTAGTAACATGCTTTCCTCTGAGTATTTTAGATTCTGTAGGAGATTAAGGAGATCTTTTGTGTCCTTTAAATAGGTGGGAGTTTTTTGTACTAGTGGTCTTAAGTAGTGGTCAGCGAATTGTGATAAGGGTTCTAGGAGAGAACCAATCCCGGAAACAATGGGACGTCCGGGTGGCGGTCGTCGTTCTTTATGGATCTTTGGCAGAGAATAAAAATAAGGCATCCTTGGTGTTTTTGTTATCAGAAAATCTGCCTCAGTCTTCGAGACCCAATTGTTGGTTTCTGCTTCATCAACCATAATTGCGATGGTGTTTTGTAAGCGTGGGGTAGGATCTGTAAGTATGATTTCGTAGAACTTCTTGTCAGAGAGTAACTCGGTGCATTGTTGATGGTACCCTTCCTTGCTAAGTAGTACGATACCGCCTCCTTTATCCGCTGGTTTGATTACTAGTTCTTCATCCTGTCGTAGTGTGTCTAGTGCTTTCTGTTCAGCGTTGGAAATGTTCATAAAAGGTCTTTTGGTCTGATCTTTTAGGTCTCCCACTTCCTTCATTATTGCCTGTTCGAAATCGAGTATTTCTACTGGAACTTGGTGATTCAGTGGACAGAAATTGGTTTTCGGCGGAGTGTTGTATCGCCGTCTCTGGTGACTTCATCCTGTTTGTTGAAGAAGGCTTTCAATTTGATTTTTCTACAGAACTCAGCCATTTCGCACTGGAGTCTGAAAATGTCTAGAGGTGGTGTGGGTACATAGCTGAGACCTTTGTTGAGAACATCTTCTTGTTCTTTTGTGAGTGTTATGTTAGTTAGGTTAAAGATCAGATTGTTGTGCTGGTCCCTGGTTTTGCGCCCGTCATGCTCCTTGTATGGACTTGGCGCTGCTGGTCTGACCAAGTGACTCCCTTGCGCCTCGACCTGTTGGTGGTCTGGCCCCTCCCTAAAAAAGGAGGTCTGTGTGTGTAATTAAGTCCCATATCAGACATTGCTGGGGGGCCCATGGGTGGAGGACCTGGATAGAAAGGGTTAGCCCAGCCTGGGAGGTTAGGGTTAAATGGAGCATAGGACATTTGGGGTGTTTGTGCGCCAAAGTAAGGATTAAACCAGGTGTTAGGTCTTCTTCTATTTTGGCGTCTGTATTGGCCTCTGTTTCTTCTCGGTGTATAGGATTCCTCACCACTCCAGTCAGAGCCATTATTTGTGGAGCCCATACTGGAGTTGCTTGAGTTATCAAATGTATCATCTGGGATTTTGTAATCCTCTGCGCTATAAGGGTGCATCTTTTCCATAGAGAATCTTTTCAGATCCTTCCCCAGTTTTTGGATTTTGTTCTGTGTAATGTAATCTTTTGTCTCGCTGATTTCTTTGTTAATTCTTCCAACCTTTTTTTGTATACAGTCAAGTGTACCATGCTCTTGATTTTTGTTTCTAGCACTTGGATTTTGATCGTAAGTTCTTCTGTAAGTCATGTTGCGGATTTGATTATGAGGACTAGGTAGTCTCTAGTGCACTTCCAGGAGATAGAAGACCAGTCTTTGCGAAAGACTAGGTCTTGAAGAAAGATTCGTGGAGCATTATTTACCCAGAGTCCTTTTGGTGCTGCGTTGGCGCGCAAGTACTCGGTCATGATGACGCCATGGATGGCTGTACGTACTTGTTCTTTCTTCGTTTCTGACAGTTCATCCCAGTCGGTAGTTTGGGCTAGGGTCTGTGTAAGATCTTAGGGCCCGATTCACAGAACTAACTTAAGACAAAATCCTAAACTTACTACTTTTGGTATTCACAGAAGTTAGGATTTTGTCTTAAGTTTGTCTTAAGACAAACTTAAGACAGACTTAAGACAGACTTAAGACAAACTTAAGACAGACTTAAGACAGACTTAAGACAAACTTAAGACAGACTTAAGACAGACTTAAGACAGACTTAAGATAGACTTAAGTTAGGATTTTGTCTTAAGTCTGTCTTAAGTTTGTCTTAAGACAAACTTAAGACAAAATCGTAACTTCTGTGAATACCAAAAGTAGTAAGTTTAGGATTTTGTCTTAAGTTAGTTCTGTGAATCGGCCCCCTTATCTTGTAGTAGTGAAGGAAGGGACAGAATCGCATTTATTTCTTCCGTGGAGTAGCTCAAGCCCAGATTTTCGGCCATGATTGTCTCCACTGGTGGTAGTATAAGAAAAAGTCTACAAGTTTTTAAGGGGAAACTCCCACAGCTGCACGCTGCTAAATATTATAATAATCAAACTGGAGGGAGAAGGAAGAGCTACTACCAACATCCTCTCTCTCTAACTAACCTGTCGTTGCCTCATAAATCTCATGAGACTGTGTACATCACTACAGGCCACCACAAATCAATCTGGAAACATTATCTTCCTACGTTAGTCCCTCTTTTACTTCCATGCCCTCTCTACCTCCTTATAACCTCAGTATACAGGCATCCCTAGTAGTACCGGGTCATCGAGGGCAGAGTCAGCACAGAACGACCGTTCTACGCCGAAGAGGTCAGAAGGATGGCGGCTAACATCACAACCGTAACGTATTACCTGGTCAAACACTTGACAAACCTTCCCTTTCTTTCCCCCTTTTTCCATTTTAAGAGCGTGAGCGACCGCCCTAACAACACCCGCTGTAGCCTACAATAACGGGATACAGGTACGGTTATTCTGTTTTTTGGGTGCCACACAACAAATACTCCAACTTTTTCAAAAACGTAACGCGTCCCTTTATTCTAGCCCGTTACTGTTTCCGTGAGCGCTTAACTGTTTCCTGTTCAAAAACGTAACGCGCCTTCTAAATCTAGCCCGTTACTAATTCCGTGAAATTATAACTCAGCGCGTAACTGGTTTTGTGACCCCTGAGAACATACTGGGTCACAATCCGTTTTTTTGCTCAGTAATGACATTTACATTAATACGCTCACGCATGTTAGTCTACCTTTTCACCCTTCTAACCTGCCTCACCGCTCAGTAATGTCATTTATGCTAATGTGTTCGCGCATGTGGGCTTACTGGTGTTTTTCTAACACAAACTATGGGGCTTCTGACCGATAGGAATATAGCTCATAACATAACAGTACCATTACAACAAGTACTTTCTAAACTTTGTATGACAAGATGGAATGTGTGTTCTCTTACTTGTACTGAAAGGAGGGACGAATTTTGCCACATAGAGTGAGGACTTTTTAGTGTCTCACCTCGATATAAAAAAGAATTGCCATTTTCTAGTTGTTACAGACACAAAAAAACTTCTGAGATTAACCAGCAATGTTTGTCTGTTCTCTATTTTAACGAAACCTTCACTGTTTTAACAAGGTCTGTTTTTTCCCCCCACTCTCTTCCCCACCCTTACTGTTCGGAACAACAATTATAGGTTCAATTGAACAGTTACTCTTGGGATCAATTAACCCTTCTCTCCTCACCGTAAGACCCTGTGAATACTAGGGTCTTTTTCACTACTTGGGTCCTGAAGAAAGCCCGTTTGACCCTCCGGGGCATAAGAAGGGCTGAAACATGTCGACCTTTTTTATGGACACTTTTTTAGGATGCACAGGGTCCTAATTCACCCTTTGAGTGCACATTGTAGACCTATAAAATCTTCCTACATCCAGTGCAATTAAAGATTTTTTACTGGCTCTGCGGGATTTTAAATATATCTTTTTCACAACTTGTCACTTCACTAGAATTCACTCCCTTTTTTATCAACGATCACTACCAATACAACCAGTGGTACGTTCTCCAGGTGGAGGAAGCATTACAGTAAACCCGATGATGATGCTGTCACGTTACAAATAACGAAGCGGAGAATGAAAATATACCGCTAAGATCGATCTCTGTATAACGTGATTGAGGGTTTTTTAACAGCACCTTATACTGCCTTTGCACACCCTGGTTCATTTGGGACTAGTGATCCACTCCCCTATTGATTTTTGGAGTTTCAAAATTTGACCAAGGGGCCTCTCCCCCAACATATACGGATGAATATTTTCCTGGTGTCCAGTGCTTTTTCGCCCCCCTACGCCCGGGGACACATCAGCCTAAAAATTGAGATCTGCCCTCAAGCGGAAGCAGAAAACAAAGGATGTGCCATTTCCAAAATGCCCAAGGGTCCACTCCCCAACATGTATAACTTTCTAATCCCTAGTGTCTAGTTGTTTTTCCATCCCCCTTGGGGCAGTTTTGGAATCCCTCCCAGCTCTGTGCTGGCGGCTTCATTTTTGAGGCTTAAGGAAGCAGGATGTGTGTTTGGGCGACTTCCTTTTTATGCAAATTAAGGGGAAGAGGAAGTTGTCCGTATTGGAGGTATAGAAAACTAGCATGTTAACTTTTGCTTTGGCGTTTTCTGTCCTCATGGCTAATGGTCATTGTGTAAATACTGAGGCGAGGAAGATGGATGATGAGGTAATGACTTGTATTTCATCAGCTTAAAGGAGACCTTGTATCTGAGCAGCTTCTGTCCATTACAGTTTATTGCAAACCATATTATCTGAGGCAAGATCAAATTTCATCATTTAGAATGGGGCATAGGACATTCATCCAACAAAGCCGCATATAACATGCACTGTGATTCCTGCTCTCCACATACTAGCCAAATGAGCTCGCATTTCATAATTTCAAGCAAGACCCAGGGGTGTCTGAGCTTCCACTAAAACGGCAGCTGCTAGCTATGGCCTTCCAGCTCTCCAGTCAGCCGAGAAGAGTTGGCATTTCATCATTTGAGATAAGTCGTCTGTGTCTGAGTTTACTGTAAATTGGGGCCAGATGTACGAAGCTTTTCTCAGCTTGCATGCGAATCGGGCCGTTTGGGACCTGAAGAAACCATTTTTAAATGCACAAAGCCCTATTTGCGATTCGGAAAGCAATTACCTGTAATGTTTACATACACTGTAATTTGCAGAGTGTTAAGGCCCTGCAGCCCAGAGCAAGGTTAGAAAGGGGAAGGGGGCTGACAGGAACCGGAAGAGGAGGCGCAGGGAAGTTAGGGGCAGTAAGGGGAAAAAGGGAGGAGCGAGCGTTATACTGCACTCTGGTCCGAAAGATGTAATATGAAGCGATAAAAAAGATTACATCCACACGCCGTTTCCATTGATTTCTTTCAAGGACGCAACATTACCAAATAGCAAATTGGTTTTGTGAGTTGCTAAAAGGAAGGGGCCTGCCAAGGACGTCCCTTGGTAATAGCGAGTCGCAGGTGTATGTATGAATGTTTTGCAACAAGAATGCGGTCGCAAAACATTCATAATTTACTGACTCCATTAAGGAGGTGGTAACCTATTCGCAAATAGGAAGGGGTCCCTAAGGGACCCCTTCACCTTTGTGAATGTGGGCGCCAAACATTTTTTAAGAGCAAGGAGTGGTCCCACGGACCACTGCCTACTCTTAAAAAAAGAAAAGGTAGATTTTCATTTTTCTTTTCTAAATGCATCCAATTGTCATTTAAGGAAAGCGGGCTGCATATCAAAACACAAAAACTGCTTTATTTAACAAGCAGTCACATACTTGGTGGTCTACTGACCCCAGAAGGCCACCATCCATGTGAGTGCCAGCATTCCCAATGGGCCGCAAATTGCGACCTGCCTCATGAATATTAATATGAGGCATGGCCCTTGTGATGCATTAAGAATCACAAACAGTGTAAAATACACTGTTGGACATAGCTGTTTGCGATTTCCTAATAGCGAATCGCAAAAATTGGCTATTAGGAAATCGCAAACAGAAGTCTATGTACATCTGGACCTTAGCTGCTGACTGTGCACTGCCATCTCTTCTTTCACCTTATCACCGTAGAAGGGTCGCATTGTCATCATTTCAAACAGACATAGAGGAAACTGGTGTTCCTCTAACAGACTAACCTTTCAATATGCCCTGCATTCTCTGCTCTCCGCATATCACCCGAAAGGGGTTAGCATGTCATCATTTCAAAGTGCCATGAAATAAACAGACCTTTCTCTGGAAGCAGAGCCATGTAAAACGAAATGTGCCCTGGCTCTCCACTCTGAATATCACCCAAGAAAGGCCGGTATTTCAGCATTTCATGCAGTTAAAGATGTTTATGAGCTACTTCTCACAGAATATCCAGTTAATATGCACTGTGTACTCTCCCCTCCACATTTCATCCAAAAGGGATTAGCATTGAATCATTTTAAAATAGTGTGGAAAAAACTGAGCTTCTTCCAGCAGGGTAACCTTCTAAGATGCAAGGTGACCTTTCTTCTCCGAATTTCATTAGAGAAAGACCGGCATTTCAGCTTTCTAAACAGCCACGGGGTAATATAAACTCCCTCTAACAGAACAAGGACTTACTATAGACCACGATCTCTCCTCTCCACATTTCACCAAAGAAGGTGCAGTATATAATGATTTCAAACGCTTATGCAGGTACCTGAGTTTGAAAATACCAGAGCAGTGACTTAATACGCTTTAAAAAGTCTCCACTCAGCATATCATGCGAGAAGAACTTGTATTTTAACATTTCGAACAGTCATGGGTGTAGCTCCTCTTCCTTTAGCAAAGCAGCTGTTAAACATGTATGGCAATGTCTCCTCTCCTCATATCACCTGAGATAGGCTGGAATTTCATCAGTGTCCCTGCTGGGATTCGAAAGCTTAACTCAAAGAGCTATGTTACAACTTCTAGGAAACAAAACACTCACACACAGACTGTTTTCCCATTTATTGTTTTGAGTACTGGCACATGTGATGTAACGGCATACCCGTCCCACTCGGGGTGATAAATGCAAAAAGAACAATTGATGGGCAGAATGCAGAACAATGTCATACATTTACCTCAGTACAGACAGCTGGGCCTAAATCCATCGTTTTTTTGCTCCCCATGCCAATCCAGTTTGAACTCAGCCATATGCAAATCAGTCTTGACCCTGCGCTCAATGGGAACTGTCCAGCACAAACTGCCAGGCCAGTTCCTCCCTGGACTGGAAACAATCATCCCAGGAATGGATTTTGGGTTTCACCCCTCATCAGCCACGATAGCTTGACTCTAGTGGCATGGAGAGCACGGGACCCATGTCTGGGCATACCCTCCCCACTCGAGGTGACAAATGCAAAAAGAACAATTGATGGACAGAATGCAGAACAATGTCATAAATGTACCGCAGTACAGAGATCTGGGCCTAAGTCCATTTTTTTTTTGCTCCCCATGCCATTCCAGTTTGAACTCAGCCATATGCTCACTTTGCTACTGGATTCAAGCTAGCCTGGCTGATGAAGGGTGTGACCCCGAAACCAGTCCTAGGACACTTGTTTACGGTCCAGGGATGGCCTGGCTTGGCAGTTCGGGCTGGGCTTTTCCCACGAGGCACAGGGCCAAGGCTGATTTGCATATAGCTGAACTGAGGTGGCGAAGTGAGCTAAAGAATGATGATTGATTAAATCCTGATCTGTGACTGGGGGTGAGTGTCTGTTTCAGCATTCTTTCCATCACCTCCTTGTGTTAGCTTTGTTTGCCCTCAGTTAACAGGGTGGGTCCCTTACTCTCTTTGCCACTGGATTCAATCTAGCCTGGCTGATGAGGCGTGTTACTCCATTTGAATATATCTTTGCAGGAACCAACTCCTCATTGACAATCATCCCACTTGCAAAAATTGCAGCAATGTTTTGGCGAGTTAAAATCTATTAGTTCATCTTGTTTGATGTTGATGGCCAGAATTTATCAAGTTGCCCAGATATAGATGACACATTTTTGATGTAGGCAAGGTCAATTGTTCCACTTTTAGACATTTGCCTGATTCTTTCACATTATTTGACAGATAGCTCAAGATAACTGTCAAAGACAATGTGCATTCAGTTCTTGCAAGGTGCAAACTGACTTTGATATCTGTAGAACAGTCTAAACAACCTCTCAAAATTTTGCATGAATTAAATCTTGACCATTCGCAATTGTGGCAAATAGTCACCAACAAGAACAGTTTTCAATGAGGAGACCTTTTTCAATTGAAATTCTTTAGGTGAAAAGTTTTATTCAAGCTCGTATACAAGTTTGTGCTTCACTGGTTCGGTGGCAGCATCTACATCAAATAATGCGTCTGTTGGAAGAAGATCATGCGACAGAATGTCCTTGATAAATTCTTCCCCTTCTTTTGCTACATCCATCTCTCTATGTGCTTGTGAAAGTCGTTTTTTGTAACCTGTTTTGTAGTGGCTGGTTGAACGAAATTCTTACTATGGCAATTAAAGAGCTGAAGTTTAGCTCTAGTGATTGTCCCCCAGCTTTTTCTCCTTCAATACAAATGTCTCCTGCTTCAGTTCTGCATAGATTTTCGATCCATGTTCCAGGACATCTAGTAGACATGTCTTTATATCATTATCCACTCATTGTTTGGTCACGAAGTTGTGTAGTCGCTCAGGCTCAGTCATTTCAATTGGGCTTTCTTGCTCCTGCATGAAATGAAGAAGGCCGTCAACATGTTTATTAAAACGTTCCCCTCTCTTGCCCACAAGTTTGTGGTGGTGAGAAAGTTTCACGATGGTCCATGAATTTTGAATTTGTCTTCTCTCTGAAAGCATTGCAAATAGAAAGGACTACATGATAAATTGGCTGCCAATGATCAGCATATTCACTTTTACAAGTCTGGCAAACAATTCCCTTGGAGCTTTTCTGCGATCTCTCGATCGCCTGTTACAGTTTCATATCTGGAGCCACAGCATTGAATCTTCCCTCTCTGTCTTTCACCACAAAATGTCTTTGGATGAATTTTTTGTAGAGGTATGGTTTTTCCACCTCTAACTTCTTTACTCTTTCCAAATACCAGGACCCATATCGCAGGTAATTTATGCAATTGAATTCGTGAAACACAGTAATTAGTGACTCAACAGTCTTCACATGCAGCTCCCAATCACCTTCCCGATCAACATGCATCAAGATTTTCACTAGAAGTATCAGGTTGAGGAAATATGAATTTTATGATCAGTTATGTCCCCTATCTTAGACCCCAACGGCTCCATGTGCATGCTACAAGTACATGTATGTTCCCTCCAGTTCCAGTTATGAAGACGCAAATACATATGCGTCCACCGTCAACATGTCCTCTTTCAGATCCGCCATGAATGAGTCGGATATTCCGTTCCTAAGTATGAAAGGCCACCGACTTTATGTGGTTCACTTTCCACATTTTACAGATTCAGGCGAGTAGGCCCTGAATTCTGCCATCAAGCCTTTTCCTGCCTTCTGCCTCTGAAAGCTCCAGTCCGAGCCCGCATCTGTATCCATGAATTTTGTCCTACTCCCTGCGCGGCTAACGGTGCCTGATCCGGCCTGTTGCCTGCCAAAAACTGTATTTCACCTTCAAGATTATCTGCTTCGCTCCTCATCCGATGCATTCCTGTCTAGTAGTTTAGGTAAACATTCTTCCAGCTACCGAGCAAAGGGCCAGGCCTCACTGTCCTCATGCAAGTAATTCATAGCCCTGTTACTATGGAAGATTCCTGCCCCCTCGCATCTCATGTAGACACTTAGACGCTTGTACACGCACTAACAGTCAGTATAGAATAGATTCCGTCCGAGAGACCTCTCCTTTTAGATAATACAGTTCTTTAAACATAAGATATTAGATATGATTTGGGATTAGGTTGACATGACCCCTCAGACTTCTGTCTCCACATGTAGAGCTAAATGTCAAGTCCCCTTCACCCTCTAGTTGCACGTCAATCACACGTCATGCGGCTGCGCACGCATCTCTGCCAAGTATTTCTGCTGACATTGCAGGATTCTCTTATGGATCCACCCACCTGTGACATCATGTTTAATGACGTTTTTAGTTACGCCTATGTTTACGCCTTTTTCCATTACGTATGTGTATCATTATCTGTATTATCAGCTGTTACGCCTCCTGCATCTGTCTTAATGTAATGCTTTTCGTATAAATATCTTTACTTGTCAATAATGTATTGCCTTCCTTCCTGAACCCTCGTGGTGATGGAATTTGATGCCTATGGTTCGAACCATAATTCCTTTGTAGAGGAATAAAGCCTTTCAGAACCTCTAATACCACGGATTCTGCCTCTTATTTTTACTGAGTTATTCTTACTAGACTTTACCGCATAAAAAAATAGTACAGGTAATTAAATATTTACCACATAAATTGGCGCCCGAAAAGGGACACTTTCTCATCTCACGCGCCGGAGGTGCGTTGCAGGCCCGGTCCTCTGCCACAGCTGAACGGACAAAAACGCGTACCCGCAGGATTTCCTGTATCTCCCTCCGGCCAAGCGGGGGTGACTGAGGCTGCGATCAACACCCAGACGAGGCGGTGAGAAGTGCGAAGTATCCCGACCAGAGCCTAGCTGAGAGAGCAAGATCCGAGGTATACAGAGGCCCACCAGGTTCCGAAGTTCCGAGTCGAGTCGAGTCCGGTCCAGTTCAGTTCAGTTCCGAGGCCTTCCGTTCCGAGCTACCCGGTGAGTACCGTTGCCGGGGAGGCATTTAGACGTGCACATAGGTTGTGCCGGTCAAGACGGGTTTGGGTACACAAATCCGGTCTGCACTGTTTCAGCAGTGTATCTGTACTGTTTAGCAGTATATCTAGTATGTTTTGCATATAATTCAGTATTATCTAGTGTTAGTATTATGTCAGTAACTAGTTTTCTATTAGTTATCATCGTTCGTTAACTATTAAATATTAATTGTTTTAATACGTTCTACATATTGTGGTGTGAATGATTGTTCATTATTGTGTTTTATTGTATTAAGTGTGTTCAAAATTAAGTAACAAGGTCTAAAAATGCCGCTCTTTTCAAAATTAAGACAGATCAAAACCAGAAAAGGGGTACTCGAAGAAGCTGTTCCCATTCCACCTAGGGACACTCCAGGGTACTTTATGTATCATAAGCATGGCCTAGATGCCGTATTATTTCTTGATTTATGGGTGGAATACACCAAAGATTTACCAGAAAGTCAGAGATGGCCCACAGCTGGGACCTGGGATGCAGATTGCATCATGAGAGTAGAAGAAGAATTATGGAAAAATAAAGCCAGACAGTCACAGAAAGATGCCATTGAATTATGGCGTAAAGAATCATATAGACGTACAGAAAAAGCGCTCAGACAGGAAGAGAAAAGTAGGGAGAATTCAAATAAAGCCCGAGAAAATATATTAATTGAAGAAGGTACCCGAGTAAAAGCAGAACAAGTAGAGAGACAAAGAAACACCCTTATGAATGGTATGTATCCTCTTCTGGCCGAAGGGTTACCTCAGGCCACCCCGGATATACCGAAAGACTTGACACCTCCATTACTCCCGATAAAAGCACATCCCAAAACAGCAAAAGATGTTTTCCTCTCTTCCTATTTAGATGATATAGCTCCTGAATATGCTAATGCTCTGCCACACACACCGCCCACCGATGGTGCTCAACGCCAAGATCATCCGTCTGTATCCCCGCAACAACAAACTCCTACGCACATTCCCACAGGTCCATCTGCTTCTACTGTTTTCCCTACATCTGCAGTTTCTATCTTACATCCAACAAATCCTTTCGTGCCTAGCACCTCAGACGGTGCGATAGGAGGTACGACAGAAATTTTTGCCACGCCACCCCGAGGAAATAAACTATCCCTTAGAGATTTAGCATACGAACGTACACCCCAACTAGCAACTTCCGACATGTTTAAAGAGCATCTAGTGGATTGTAGATATGATCCTGTGCCCGGTAGACGGGACGGTATGCTGCTGTCATCACTACGTATACGACGAGCTTCAAGGTATTTAGCGACGCTACCAGGAATGATGGCACATTTAGACAATATATATCACTTTGTCCAATCAGGGCGAGGCCCTGAAAGTATTGACGAAGCAATGGAATACCAGAAAGTGGATGTACAGAGACAACTGTTACGCTTCTTCATAAACTGTGTGATCCGAAACCAAGACAGGCCTGAGGTAGAGCAGAAGGAAATACAAGTACTTACCAGATGAGGTCAGAATATATCAGAAGGGAAACATGATAAACAGACATGTATAGTAGTTATGTGCCGAAAGATCCGCAAAGAAGTAGAACGAATACATACAGAAAGATTAGGAACAGATCAACGTGAATCAGAGGGAGAGGAGGACGAAGAATCAGAAATGCCCACAGGACACTTAGAAACGATGGCTTATGTAGGTAAAGGAAGATCTTTTAATAATACCAGATGCTTTAATGATCCAATACATCCGATACGTCCAGAATGTAACAGAAATTTTCAAGCCCCTATGTTAAATACAAGGTCTCCTGAACACCTATTCCAAGCTGCTGATAAATTACTCCGAGACCGAAGGGGGTACCACATGCTCGATTCCATGGATGAACAAGAATTGGCCAGGTCAGCAGTACAATGGGCTGACAGTCCCGGCAAATACAGTGAAGATGCACTAGCACACACGTTTCTGAACCTTACCCCATACGAACAGCGTTTAGCTGGTATATACATGATTCAACACCTCCTTATATTATATAAAAGCCAACACTCCGATCCTGGACCTCTGCCTGACATATTGACAGAATTACTCACGAATAAATGGAGAGGTTCAGGTACTGATCTAATTAAAGAAATTCTAGAATTTCGAAACCAGTATATAGTTTTCGTATGCCCAGAACATGTTCCAGTTCCCACTATGGGAAGAAAAATGTATCACATAGATAGACAGAATCCCTTACGCGAAGTACACCCAATCAGAGGTGAAGATAATATCTTTAAACGCGTGTTTGTGTACACGCCTATAATTAAAATTGAATTATTAGAAATGAAGAAAGTAGTACCCAGCCATGACAAGGATCCAGCAGGTTTCCACCGTGAGATAATAGACATGTTACTCATGGGAGAGTATACCTACCCCGACATTATGAAAATATTAAAAGTATTAATGCCTGCCGGTATTTACGAGAAACTCAAAGAAAAGGAATGGGAGGTGGGAGACCAAAAGATAGATTGGACAGCGTTAGAAAACGAAGAAAAGGCCCGAGCTGCAGGATCAGGGCTTGGGGAAAAGACTACAGCACTACCAGGATTACTAGTGCAGGTACTGCCACGTTTATTAACTACGAAAAAAGAGGACTGGGGTGCAATCTCAGCCTGTAAACAAAAGCAAGATGAAGATACTAGTGATTTCTATTCCCGATTTGAAAAATGTTTTGGTATAAATAGTGGCATAAAAGCAAGTAGCGAGTCATATCCACATCTGTTTGTGACGAAATTAGTTGAAAATTCCCTACCGCAAGTTAAGAATAGAGTATTAAAATTCGAGAGTACCTGGCAAGGTAACACCCCGTCACAGATGTTACAGATGTTACAATATCACCACAATAGAATTAGAGAAGAACAAGAACATGAACAAAGACGTATGAAAGATACGAAAATGAAAATGCTTGTGGCTCAGTCAGTTCCAGCTGAGGGCCATAAAAAGGGTGATTCCGCAGGTCCGGCGAAAGGGACATGCAACTATTGTAAACAACAAGGCCATTATATACACGATTGTGCAGTTCTGAAACATAATATCGCCACGGGTAAAACACAGGAAAGACCACGTCCACCTAGACAGGATCAGAACCAACCACAAATCCCTCAGCATGCACAATCTAGGCCAGCTCCGCAACAGGCAGCTCCACAACAGACCGTAGCAACCCCACAAGCGCAGCCTATTGCTGCAACACAAGCAACGACACAACAGATGTACCAGTATGCACAGAATGATTATCCCGATTATCAGCGATACACATGAAATAGCCTAGAGAGGGAAGTTGGCTTACCCCTTATCGAGGTTCCTGTAGATCAAGAGGGACCTTATGTACATAGTGAACTATTAGGGGAAGACAGAAAGTTTTTACTTGATACAGGGGCAAGCAGAACAACTATACGACGCAGTGAAGTTCCAGGGGCACCCCTCTCAGGCTCACAGAATATTTCCCTTGGATTTTCAGGAAAACCTATCATTAATGAAGTAACGCAACCCCTTCCACTTACGGTTGGTCCATTGACACGAACTACAGATTTATTGCTTACGAAATCATGTCCAGAAAACTTGTTAGGTATAAAAACATTGAAAGCTCTAGGAGCTATAATATGTTGTTCTCCGGAAGGAGTACGATTATTTTTACGTGACTTCAAAGGTCACTACGTGTCCAGAGACATGGATCACCGATTGCAGAATTTACCTACACATTTATGGGCACTAGGCCCCACTGATGTTGGTTGCATGAACATTACACCATATCGAGTCACACTAAAAACAGGAGTGGTGCTACCACGAATGCGACAATACAAGTTACCACCAGATGCTGCTGTGGCTTTGCTGCAAATCATTGACGAGCTCATTGCACAAGGAGTGGTTGTGGAAACCGACTCCAATGTATGTAATTCCCCGATAATTCCGATTCTTAAAAGAACGGATCCAAAAGCACCACCAGTATATCGATTAGTTATTGATCTGCGCGAATTAAATAAATGTATTGTACCACAATACCCTGTGGTCCCAGATATCTCTTCATTATTAACAGCTATTGATTCAGAAGCAACGTTCTTTACTGTAATTGATCTCAAGAATGCTTTCTTTAGCGTCCCAATAGATCCGGAAAGTCAATATTTGTTCGGATTCAGTTTAAATGGACGAAGTTTTAAATTCACACGCGCACCTCAAGGATTCACAGAAAGCCCCAGCATCTATAGCCAAGCACTGAAACGAGAACTTGACAGTATCCACATGCCAGTTAACACTGCCTTGCTTCAATATGTCGATGATCTGCTGATCACCGCCCGAAGCGAACCTGAATGTGAAAAAGCGTCACTGACGGTTTTAAAATTTCTGGCCGACAAGGGGCACAAGGTGTCCCCTTCTAAGCTGCAATTCTGTGTCCAGCAAGTTGTTTACCTTGGGCACTTGCTGTCCAAGGAGGGAAGACAGCTTACACCCGACCGCATCCAGTTAATTGCTAACATGCCACCACCCAAGACACAAAAGGAGGTGCGGGCTTTTATAGGCCTCACCTCATACTGTAGGCAGTGGATCCCTCAATATGCATTTCTAGCAAAACCACTCATCCAGTTGACAACACAGGAGGCAGCCACATCGATTGTCCTCCCTTGGACTCAAGAACATACGCAAACTTTTGAAAGCTTAAAGAAAGCTTTATGTCAAGCACCTGTTTTAGCAACACCATGTTACAGTAAGCCTTTTACACTCTTTGTTACAGAACGCGAAGGTACTGCCTTGTCAGTACTCACTCAGGAACAAGCAGGATCACACAAACCATGTGCTTATTTTTCTAGTACATTAGATCCCGTAGCTCAGGCTCTTCCTGCGTGCCTGAAATCAGTGGCAGCAACAGCTTTAGCAATCAGACAAAGCGATGCCATAGTGTTAGGACATCAATTGACAGTACAAGTACCACACGCAGTAGAGGTCCTCTTGAACCGCACACAAACACAACACTTGACTATAGCAAGACTCACCGGTTATGAATTAACATTGTTTCAGCCACACATAGAAATCAGACGTTGTAATACATTAAATCCTGCCACACTTTTGCCAGTAAACGGAACAGATCCATTAGCACATGATTGTATTGAAGTCATTACTATCAAGACGAAACCCAGACAAGACTTGACAGACATCCCTTTATCAGATCCGGACCTAACATTGTATGTAGATGGTTCATGTATGAGAACAAATACAGGAGAGTTAGTGGCCGCTTACGCAGTCGCAACAGACACTGAAGTCGTTGAAACAAATTGTATTAACACTTTGTCAGCTCAAGCAGCAGAGCTCATCGCTCTGACACAAGCCTGTATTCAAGCCACAAATAAGAAAGTCAACATATACACAGATTCACGTTATGCATTCGGAGTCGTCCATGACTTCGGCGTACTGTGGCGAGAGAGAGGTTATTTAACTTCTCACGGTGCCCACATCCAACACGGACCCCTCATTCAAGCTTTATCAGACGCAATTCATCTACCTACTGCAATATCGATTATGAAATGCAAGGCCCATACGAAAGTTACCGATATCATTTCTCAGGGTAACGACCTAGCTGACAGAACAGCTAAACAGACTGCTCAGAACCAGACTCATACCACTGACATGACAAAGACAATAGTTCCGACACCAACACATTGCATGACAGTTAAGGATCCCGCCCTTGATGTAATTGACATACAGACACATGCTACACCAGAAGAAATAAAGAAATGGACTGAATTAGGAGGGATCCAAATGGATCAAGGATGGATGACGAAGGGAAAATCCATATGGTTTCTTCCCGACTCCATGGTTCAAGTCATCATTAACACAATACATAGTCCAGCACACCTAGGAGAAAAAGCTATGCTAGACAGCATTCAACACATTTGGTTCAACAAACACTTGCGAGCAGCAGCCAAACAGAAAGTACGTACCTGTATGATATGTTGTCAGTTTAATCCAGGTAAAAGCATTCCCGTAGAACAGGGTGGATTTCAACCTCCCGATCACGCTTTTGAAGTCCTCCAGATGGATTATATCCAGATGGAACGATGTCGAGGATTCAAATATGTTCTCGTAGTTGTCTGTGCTCTTTCCCGTTGGACAGAAGCCTACCCGGTTTCAGATTACACTGCCCCGACTACTGCCAAACAGCTAGTTCGAGAATTCTTCCCACGATACGGTTTACCACGTGTTGTATACTCAGATAACGGCCAACCGTTCTCATCCGAACTAATGAAACACGTTTCACTTCTGTTAGGTTACCAATGGAAATTCCACTGTGTCCGACATCCCGAGGCAGCAGGTCTCGTGGAACGCCATAATCAAACTCTGAAAATTAGATTGTCCAAAATATGTAGAGAAAAAGGTGTCGATTGGATAGTAGCCTTACCAGTTGCGCTCTTTTACATGAGAATGGTAGCACATTCTCGAACAGGGCTATCCCCGTATGAGGTGATCTTTGGTAGACCACCAAATATGTGGGGGACGCCTATACCTCGTAAAATCACTGATGTTGACTGTAATATGCTGACAGATTACCTGGCTTCCTTGATGTCTGCACTACAATCTTGTCGTTCACAGGTAGCTGCAGCTTTTCCCGATAACACTGAGGTGAAGCCCCATGACGTGGTTCCAGGTGACCTGGTTCTTGTGAGGAATTTTGACCGGAAGACCCAGCTGGAGCCTAGGTGGCAGTCGCCCAAACTCGTCTTGCTGACTACAAGGACAGCCGTGAAGGTTGAGGGACGTAAAGGGTGGTTGCACTCGAGCCATATCAAGAAATTTTATGGACTACCGTCCGATGTGAACACTCAGCCCTGTATTCCCTCACAGACAGACTCAAAGCTCCCCTTGGTTGAAAGGTCGGAGAACGAACTCTATAAACTGAAACTAAGGTCTAGCAAGTCAGACAATTTGATTGTTTAAGTCCTCTCCAAGGTGAATCGGTTGAATTTGTCTCTGACATGTATCCTCTAGACCGAAATAGAGAGAGAAATAGACAGATACAGCTTAAAAAACATGCGTACTGTAAATCGCTTCGTAGTCACTGCATAGTGACATTATTAATTTTGTTTTTTCTAAGTCTTCTGATCATCATTTCTAGTGTATTGCTACATATGTATTACCCTATTTCTAAGCGTGCTTATAATGCTACTGCTGAACATTCTTTTAGCGAACTACCTCCGCATGAGTTGTCTTATAGATTTGCGCTGCGCAACAACACTTTTATTAGTATGCTACATCATTCCCATCAGACCAGCAATGCTACAAATTGTTGGATCTGTGGCCGACTCCCTCCCTATCAGAACTATAAGGGAGTTTTGCCTCTCTTTCCGTATCCGTTCACACACAATGGCTCCTGTGGAGCATGGTTTAGTTTGATTAATTCCCTAGATTCAAATTCAGTAGTTTACCAAGACAACTGGGTATGGGGAAACCTGAACCTAGTTTTGCTTAAAGTCTGCTACCCTAACAAGGAGGGACTTCCCAAAAGAACAGGAACTGATCTAGAAAATGAAGTATATGGATTAGGTAACTATACACTTAACCTCATGATTCTGAATGTTAAATCCGAAGCTACACCAATCTTGCCCGCTATGTCAGTATTTCCAGTCAAAGGAGAATTATGTGTAAGAAAGAATGGTTCCATACACATGGGCCATAGTAAATGCACTACTGTAATAAAATTCAGTGATCAAGGCAAGTCTACATTTAGAGCTTCCCGTCATTCCTACTTCATATGTGGCCAGACCGCATATATACGTTTACCTCTAGATTGGGATGGTACCTGTTACATAGCATTCCTTCTGCCACCTGTTTTCCTAGCCCCTCCTGATTATCACAGAAATACCCATTTAGTACACAATAGACAGCAGAGAGATCTCCCGATTGTCGATTACACTGAAACGGCATGGGAGCAATACACAGATTTCAATAAAGGTTTCTTTCCCTATATAGGTACAGTCACTAATAGTAAACTGATACGTAGATTAACTAGAACCCTTGAAGCAGTAGTGAACGAGACTACTTCCGCCTTAGGCAATTTAACAGAGGAGCAGTCTGCGATGCGGATTGTTGTGCTTCAAAATCGTCTTGTCCTTGACGTCATCCTGGCCGATAGGGGCGGAGCTTGTAGGGTCATCGGATCAAGTTGCTGTGTTTTCATACCAGAAAACTCGCCGTCAGTATATAAAGCCATAACTCGCCTTCATAAGATTATAAGCCAGATACACCAGAGTTCAGGCACCTGGACTTGGTCCGGTTGGTTCTGGAGCGTGTTGTCAGCCTGGGGATGGAGGATCCTATCCTTCCTGGGTATTGGCTTCCTCATACTATTCAGTTGCTGCTTATGTCTACAATGTGGGCCAGCGATTTGTGGTCTGTGTGCCACATCGTGTATCCCGCATCCAAGTTTTCGTTCAAGATCCCGGAAGAAGAAAGAAGAACAAATGATGCTATATGAACAGATTGATGGATTGATGAAGATCGATATCTCCTGAGGGTCCGTAGGGGACAAGGAGGGAATGAGGAAATATGAATTTTATGATCAGTTATGTCCCCTATCTTAGACCCCAATGGCTCCATGTGCATGCTACAAGTACATGTATGTTCCCTCCAGTTCCAGTTATGAAGACGCAAATACATATGCGTCCACCGTCAACATGTCCTCTTTCAGATCCGCCATGAATGAGTCGGATATTCCGTTCCTAAGTATGAAAGGCCACCGACTTTATGTGGTTCACTTTCCACATTTTACAGATTCAGGCGAGTAGGCCCTGAATTCTGCCATCAAGCCTTTTCCTGCCTTCTGCCTCTGAAAGCTCCAGTCCGAGCCCGCATCTGTATCCATGAACTTTGTCCTACTCCCTGCGTGGCTAACGGTGCCTGATCCGGCCTGTTGCCTGCCAAAAACTGTATTTCACCTTCAAGATTATCTGCTTCGCTCCTCATCCGATGCATTCCTGTCTAGTAGTTTAGGTAAACATTCTTCCAGCTACCGAGCAAAGGGCCAGGCCTCACTGTCCTCATGCAAGTAATTCATAGCCCTGTTACTATGGAAGATTCCTGCCCCCTCGCATCTCATGTAGACACTTAGACGCTTGTACACGCACTAACAGTCAGTATAGAATAGATTCCGTCCGAGAGACCTCTCCTTTTAGATAATACAGTTCTTTAAACATAAGATATTAGATATGATTTGGGATTAGGTTGACATGACCCCTCAGACTTCTGTCTCCACATGTAGAGCTAAATGTCAAGTCCCCTTCACCCTCTAGTTGCACGTCAATCACACGTCATGCGGCTGCGCACACATCTCTGCCAAGTATTTCTGCTGACATTGCAGGATTCTCTTATGGATCCACCCACCTGTGACATCATGTTTAATGACGTTTTTAGTTACGCCTATGTTTACGCCTTTTTCCATTACGTATGTGTATCATTATCTGTATTATCAGCTGTTACGCCTCCTGCATCTGTCTTAATGTAATGCTTTTCGTATAAATATCTTTACTTGTCAATAATGTATTGCCTTCCTTCCTGAACCCTCGTGGTGATGGAATTTGATGCCTATGGTTCGAACCATAATTCCTTTGTAGAGGAATAAAGCCTTTCAGAACCTCTAATACCACGGATTCTGCCTCTTATTTTTACTGAGTTATTCTTACTAGACTTTACCGCATAAAAAAATAGTACAGGTAATTAAATATTTACCACAAGGTGTAAAACATTTCCCCAGTACCTGCAAAGTTCTCATTTATGTTCACATTCTTTGACAAACTCTATGAACTTGGTTTTCAGGTTTAAAGATTTTGAACTAAGTGCATTGTACATTGCCTGGCTTTGCATGATGTCTTTTGAATGAAGTGTGCCTTGTGTCTTGTTCACTTCTGGGATAAGATATGCAAAACCTAATTTGCAATAAATTAATATAATGAGTTCTGCTCAATACTGACTGGACAGTTTTGCTTTCAAAGATTTCAGCCTCAATAAGTGCATCGTCTATGCATCGTCTATGCCACATCCATGGAGATAACTTCCTGCACTTTGCAACGCATCTTTGTCATGTGGAAACTGCCCTCATTGGATAAAGATCATCAAATTCTACTGCAGTGCTCATAAACATGTCAGCTACAATACAGAAAACACCTTCATTGCAGATAATTGGCAGGATAGGCTGGTCTTCAAGCTGAGCACTGACATTTTTGAAATCTTTTAGAGCTGTGAATACTGTGGGTTGTGACTATTGAGATGGTACCAAACTTTCTTCAGTGGGACGGTATTCTAGGAGATCAGAGCAGGAATTTGCTTTCTTTCATCCTTTAGTCTGCACCCAATAAGCGGTGAAATAAATTCAGTTAAATAAGCTTTGCATTAGGTAGAAAAAGATCCATGTCCTCAGCTGCTTTGAAACTTTCTGGTAGACTAGGACATGTTGATGGCTTGAAGTGATTTTGCACATGTTGGCAAGGCATTTGGGTTATACGTTTGCAGCTTCATTTGTTTATGTTATTTGTTTATGCCTACAGCTGACACAGCTTGTTTTCCGCAGCTACTTAATTGTTACAGTCTTAAAAAAGCACCATGGCAGTATCATGTTTTTTGGATGTTACAGACAAAATTCTCAAGAGCAGCAATTATAAATCCTGTCCTGGTAAAGTGACTTGGAAGTGGTGTGCTGTTGGATTCATTATACCTTGTTGATACATCAATCCTATTCATTGAGGTGATTAGCTCTCTACTTTTGCACTTGTCATAGATTGCATGGGCAGTCATCAGTGTAGTGGAGTTTTCTTTTTGCTGTGTCTGTTCATGAAATTGTCTTTCACTTATTTACTTTAATTTGTAACAGTTTTGCTTTGCTAAGATTAAACAATGATGTAAAAAATGTTAAGACAACATCAGGCATTCTTGTTTACTCCTATGATCTGGAGCATCACAAAATGTGCCATTAAGTCCAAAATCTAAATCTTTCAGGACGTTTCTTAAAATGGTTCCTACTGCTTTACTGCATTCTGTGATCTTATTTTGTCGGTAGAGCTTCAGGAGTCAAATCAGCTGCGTACACCATAAGTGGCTAATGGTAATGCACTTACAGACAGCATTGCAACACGTGGCATGTCATGGAGTGGGATATATGTGGTCTTATATGCAACAATACACATTGCCACAGAAAAAACCACATTGCATGTTGTAGAGAGCAGAATATCAAAAGCAGAGTTGAGAACAAACAGGACATTCTGATATTGGAGCAGTTATTGAAGTGTAACTTACCAGAGTCCACTCCCCCCTCCATTCCTGTCAAGCCCTCAGTATGCAGGATGGCCAAGACCTTCTCCTCCCAGGGTAGGAGTTGTAATGGTGCACTGGGAGGGCCAAGTGATGTCTGTTATACTTGGTACATACCCTCAGCCGGAGGTTGTTCCACCTCCTCCTAATGTCGCCCTGTGTGCGCAGGGTGGTACAAACAGCCTTCACAAAATGTGTGGCTCTACTCTAATGATTTCATCCACCTTGACTGCCAACTCTTGCTCAGTGAAGCTTAGTTTGTTTTTTTAACCAGGCATTGTGAAAACAAAATACAAGTGAGTATGTGAATGAAAACAAAAACAAGTGATAGAGGTAAAAAGGTGCAAAAACAATTACAGGTGTTAGAGAGTTCTTAATGGGAAGATGAAAAAAAGTGTGCCTTATCTAAAAATGCTGAAAATGGCTGTCTGTCTGTCTTGCTGTGGTGCAGTTTGAAAGCAAAGGATGTGGGTCAGAGATGAAGTGTGTTTTACAGTGTGATTTGCAGGCATATACACTTGGCAAAGCACATCAGGTGTGCATTTTTTACATCCATCCAATGGTCACTGTTTGGTGGGTAGATTGCGGGCCAGGCATCGTCATAGATGCATGGCCGACATTGCAGACTGCTGCATCGCACCGGATAGACCGCCATGGCAGGCATTTCAGACAACACAACTTGTATGCGGCGGGTGCTAGATCACAGGTGCAGCGGTGGCATGAACTAAGAGGACGCGGTTCTCACGCAGTCAGACCTCAAAACTCGGAATAAGTGCCATAGCGTGGACTGTGGTGCTACTGGAATTGTTGTTTTCTACAACAGTAGACTCTTACAGAATGCCTAGGCGTGTCAAGTTAGCCCTGCGCAGTTGAGACATGGTCAGACATTATATAGGATAACTGTGTTTGGGTCACGCATGAGACAGTATGTCAACTTGCTCTGTGAACCGGGGAGGGTGTTTGTTGTGGTATGCCAAAAAATAATATACTCAGATGTCAATAAACAACAATGGGGGGCTGCAAACATTTAAAATGATTCCCAATGTGAGCCGTGCATTTGGAATACGTTAAATTATGCGCCTGGTGTAGGGCTGCGAAATTGGAAATTGGGATCCATATACCCTGCTACTGATGCTCTCTACGTTATCTGGATATTTTTCATCTGTCATTTAAAAAATAATTCTTATAAAATGGAAATAAAGATTTAAAAAACTTAGATGGGTGCATTCATCTACTGCGCTCCAGATTTGCAATTATAAGCATGGAGCACCATGTTGGACGAGATCTGTTACCATCATGCTTCAGGCGCTGGCAAACAACATTACGAATAAGGCATTTTGCTCTTTCTGAAGGTGTACACTAGCACTCAAAGTAGTTACCTACACTGCCAGGGATTGCTATGTCATGGTATGCTTTATGAGGCCACACAAAATATTTTAGCTTTTAGACAATACTTTTTTAGGTCTCGCCTAGCGTTGCAGCGCTGCCATCACTTTGCGAGGCATGCAGTACATACTGTAGTGTGGAAGCTTCGTGGAAGCTCCGCCCACTCTCTGCCCATTTGCTTTTGTCTTAAATGCTGCCTTCTGATTGGTTTGAGGCCTGTTAGTCCTTCCTTTTTCATTATTAGTATGCTTCCACGGCTATTGGCCCCTTTACTCCTGACACTATGACACTATTTTCTTTTAGGTCTCGCCTGGCGTTGCAGCGCAAATGCGCTGCATTTCGCTTTGCGAGACATGCAGTATATACTGTAGTGTGGAAGCTTCGTGGAAGCTCTGCCCACTCTCTGCCCATTGACTTTTGTCTTAAATGCTGTCTTCCGATTGGTTTGAGGCTTGTAGCCCCTCCTCATTCATCATTTGTATCCTTCCATGGCTATTTGCCCCTTTACTCCTAACACTATTTTCTCCCTGTCTGCCCACCCCACCGCAACCTCCCTCAGTCTGTGACTTCTCACCCTCTCCCACCCCCCCTTTCCTGTTTGCGTTTTCTTGCCTGCCGGCACTTCCATTTTCATCTTTATTATTGCCACCTTGAAATATGCAAGTTCAAGATGCGTGCTGTACAAAAACTTCTCGTGTTTAATGAAGTAGATTTTAATGTTACTCTAAATATAATAAGACTCAAGGCAACATTCGGGGTATGCATGGCAACTGACGCCTCTTAGTTCACAAATGGCATTGTTGTCGGGCGTGGGGAGCGGCAGTGTTTTAACTCATGTTTAAAACGAGCACTTTTAATCACTTCCTCTCAATTCAGTGCTATAATCTTGTGTACTGAGGTGACGCGCTAAAGAAATGCACTTTTTGGAATTCTGAAGAGACATTATCGCACATTTACATCATGTTTACTGTATAATTAACATGCTGATCATTTTCGCGGCTCGCCCACTCGCTCGTATACGCTTGGCTCGTCTCCGGCTGGCTCTACCTGTCAATTAATATATTGGCTCGCGCACCTCTAACAAAGAGAGGTGAATGGATACATGACTGTGAGCCCGGTAGATGGTAGAGAAATAGACTGGTGCAGACAAACAGACAAAGTCAGTCTCCATTGCCTCACGTCAGAATCATCACTTTTAATAACCTGGAAATCTGCCGACAACTCCTGCATGCCCCAACCTCATCTCCCTCACCTATTCTTAGCAGAAGCTGCAGATTCTGAGCTGTGCCCTGCTTGTGCAGAGTAGCATGGCAGAGTCTGTAGAAGCACTGGGATCCCTAGCCTCTCCGGGCAGGCACCTGAGCCTTTCGGGTGCCCTCACACTCAGGATAAATGAATACATTTTGTTCTGTGCTTTAGTCGCCCCTCTGTGAGCACTGTCTGGTAGATGAAGATCTGTGTTAATAAACACATTCGGAGAGGTGGTTGTGTACAAACAAACAACAGCCACAATACCGTGCTCATCGAGTACCTCATTGGCTGATCATTCCATGGCACTACCAAAATTACATTTGGACACATTTGCTCAACTGTAAAACACTCCTTTCTATGGGTCATTTAACAACTCGGGGCTTTGGGGTAAAGTAGCCTACTTTGGATGCTGTGTAAAAGAGTAAATACAAAAATTAATGCAATGAAACTAAGCAACCAGTACAGTCTAAAACACTGTGAAAAATGACATGCATTCTGGCATTTTGTTTAGTTAATGTCGATTTTTTAATAGATGTGAGTAAAGTACTCTTAATATCTTAATGAAATCTGCACACCTTTAACTAATGGCACCGGGCGACCTTTGACAACTAGATAATGAATACATTTTCATGTACCTCCGAAGCCCCCCTGGCCCCCGCCCCCTTGGCAAACTTCATTGCCTCCCAGTGTTTGGGGGGAAACCAAGACGCAGGAGAGTGAGTCAAATAGTCTAGAAAATGAAATAGAAGCCGGGATTCGGATTCACATGCCCCGATCCCGACCGCGTTGGATAGTCTGTAAGCACTACTTTTATTAATGAGTTTTGAATTAGTAAAGCACCACGGTGTGCATGTGTGGTGACACTTCACCCATGAGGTATGTGCCAAGCAATTGTTGACACAATCCACACTTTGCGTCTTTTTCAATATATTTATTACGATGTGCAGGACCTTTCCAAGGGATTTTTGCACACTACGTACATTCACTCCTAAGATAAAACGTGTAGGTAAAAAACATTGCCATTTACAATGTCAATAGCTGTAACTCACAAATGTGAGACCTATTTGCATTGAAAATGCTTGTTATGTTTAGTATTTGGGCCTCATAATGACTTTGGCGGTGTGGGAGCAGGGCAGCCATGCTGCCGCCCTGCTCCACACCGCTAAAGCCAAAACAAACTGCCCACCAGATTACAATGTTTTAAGTCGCTGGCGGGCAGTTCTTCGGCATTCCCATGGTGATGCCTCTGAAACAGGCACCGCAATGGAAACGTCAAAGCATGTTTCTGCATTGACCGAAATGCACAATTTTGTGCATTTCGGTCCGTGCAGGAACATGAGAGTGCATAGAGACAGGGGGCACACCTTGTGCCCCCCTACATGCACCCCATGGCAGTGTTTCCTCACCGCCACACTTTTCATAGCGGCTGCATTGCCATGAAAAGTGCGGCAGTGAGGAAACTCCTAATATGCTTGGCAGTGCGGCAAAAGCACTGCCAGCATATTAGGGGCCTCAGACCACAGAGCCACCGCCGGGGATCGTGGTTCCCTGGCAGTAGCAGCGGTCCTGTGGCAGTCCAACTGCCACAGTCCTAATGTGGCGGGTGGAGCACCACCATGACTGACTGACTGACTGACTGACTGAGTTATTTATTAAGCGCACTTATGCCGAGGCGTCTTGGCGCTGTGATTGAAGGGACATGGCTTTGGCGGTCCATTGGACCGCCAAACTCAGTATAAGACCCTTAGCTTAGAGCTTTTGATTGTGCTAAAATTATTTATGTAATATATATATACAGGTGCTTTCTGCCTGTCCATGACATCCATTGATTTGTTGTTGTGCTATTCACATTTTTCTTCCACCCACAACAGCATATAGCAATGGACAATGGATCAGCCTACTTCATCCATCGACTAACTGCAATCGCATACTACTCTTTCAGAAGGAGCTAAAAAACAAAGTGGTTTCCCTCTGCACTGGGGATTACTATAGCAAAGTGTTTTTGAAACAAAAAATATTTTTCTTTATGCTAGTTTTTTATATTGGTGAGGGCACAGCAGGTCCCCTAACAATATTGTTTTAAAAAATCATAACAAAACAAAAGGAGTAGTTTCTTACCAGTATCTCCAGTTCTGTAGTAGGGGTATCTCTGTTATAGTCATAATCTATGAATAGTCCCGCCCATGTGCGGGGACCCCGGAGCAATCAAAATATCTCTGAAGCTGTCCTGCATTTGCAAACCTGCAAAGACACTTAAGAGACAGACAAAATAATACAGCCTAATAACAATATGGCTGCACTGGCCAGCACTTCCTCTGAAGTGAACACAAAAGCCAAAATAAAGTTTAAATGTCATTTTTATTCACATATGACATGTTCCTTTATTGTATCACACTCCCTTCACCAAAATCCCTTTAAACAATAGAGAGGAAGGGGTGGACAGACAAGCCCTATAGGCTGTCATTATGTGTCTGCTAAAGGGATACCGTGCCTTTAAGAAACTCTCCAGAGACCCCCGGTATCCCAGGATGCACAGCCAAAGCAAGTTACTTTCAGTTCTTTTTGAAGGTGTATAACAACAGGCCTGATACTGCCAGAATTACTCCACCGGGGAGGAGGGAGGGTCGCTTATGACTATAACAGAGATACCCCTACTACAGAACTGGAGTTACAGGTAAGAAACTACTCCTTCTGTAGTAGGGGATCTCTGTGTATAGTCATAATCTATGAATAGAATGGCAAGCCCATCCCAACCAACAAACAGCGGTGGAGTAAGAACCAAACACCAACAAATCACTGTGCAAACAAATTCCTCAGCGAAGCCTGTCCAACCTGCGCATCTGCCCTAGCATCAGAGTCCAGGCAGTAATGCTTTGTAAACGTATGGACCGAATTCCAGGTAGCAGCCTTACAAATGTCAGCAATTGGAACATTCCTAAGCAAAGCCGTAGTAGCTGCTTTGCCCCTAGTCGAATGTGCTGTAGGCTTACCCCCTAATGTCTTATTAGCTTTCTGATAACAAAGCTGAATACAGGACACAATCCATCTGGAAATGGACTGTTTTGAGGTAGCTAGACGAGTTCGAACTGAACCATAATTTACAAACAGTTGATCCGACCTGCGGATGTCTTGTGTCTTATCTAGATAGAATTTCAACACCCTACGCACATCTAGTGAATGCAGAGACCTCTCCGCCGGAGAGGAAGGATGCTGAAAAAATGTAGGCAAAGTTATCATTTGATTTACATGGAAATCAGATATCACTTTAGGCAAAAATTTAGGATGCGTACGCATCACTACTTTAGACGCATGGAATACAGTATACGGCTCTTGACAACACAGAGCCTGAATCTCACTTACCCTCCTGGCCGATGTAATGGCCACAAGGAAGGCAGCCTTCCAGGACAAATGCTGTAAAGAAGCCTTATGAATAGGCTCAAAAGGCTCCCTCATCAATCTGGACAACACCACGTTCAATTCCCATGGTGGAGAAGGTCGTCTAACAGGGGGAAACACCTTACGCAAACCCTCCAAAAAATCTTTAATCACAGGGATTTGAAAAAATGAGGTTTGGGAAGGGCCCTTTCTATACGCAGTCAATGCTGCTAGACGAACTTTAATAGACTGAAAATTAAGCCCAGATTGAGCTAACTGCAGCAGATAAGGCAAAATAACATCTTCTTTACAGGATGTAGGGTCAATGTCCTTCGCCTTGCACCACAAGCAGAATCTCTTCCACTTATAGGCGTAAGAAGTCCTTGTAGACGGTCTCTTCGACTCTTTCAAGATCTCCATACAGTCCTGAGGTAGGTTCAAGTGTCCATACTGTACTAGCTCAGGAGCCATGCTGCCAAACTCAAGGACGAGAGATTGGGGTGAACCATCTGTCCTCCGAACTTCGTGAGAAGGTCCGGCCGACACGGCAGGTGCCGGTGTGGCAGAACAGACCGGTGAAGAAGGTCGGTGAACCACCATTGCCTCGGCCACTCCGGAGCAATTAGGATCATCCTGGCTCTGGATTGCGACAGCTTGATCAGCACCGCCGGAATCAGGGGAATGGGTGGAAAGGCGTAGAGAAAGCTGTTGGACCAGCTGATCCATAGGGCATTCCCCAGTGTCCCTGGTTGGTAGTACCTGGACGCGAAGTCGCGGCATTTGCTGTTTTCTGCCGTAGCGAACAGATCGATATCTGGAGTGCCGCACTCTGCGAAGACGTCTCTTAGCACGTCGTCGTTTAGCACCCACTCGTGATTTTCTTGAACGAGCCTGCTGAGCGCATCGGCTTGGGCATTCTGCACTCCCGGCAGATGGGTTGCCGTGATCGTCAGGTTCCTGGCCACCAGCCAATTCCAGATCGTCTGTGCCTCCCGAGACAGCGTGCGTGAACGGGAGCCCCCCTGCTTGTTGAGGTAATACATGGTAGTAGTATTGTCCGTCTGAACAAGCAGGGAGTTCGTCGTGAAGGAGGGATGGAACGCCTTCAGGGCCAAGTGTACTGCTCTGAGTTCCAAAAAGTTGATGTGGTAAGTCATCTCCATCTGCGACCATATCCCCTGAATCTGAAGAGGGCCCGAATGCGCTCCCCAGCCCTGGAGAGACGCATCGGTCACTATGGTCTGGACCGGAATATCCTTGTGGAAAGGAGTCCCCTTGCAAACATTCTCTGAGGAGCACCACCATTTCAGAGATTGGAGAGCGTGTTGGGACAGATGAATCTTGTCCTCCCAACGCCCCCGCCTCTGGTCCCATTGATCCTCCAGACATTCCTGCAGAGGCCTCATATGCAGACGTGCATTGGGGGTGAGAAAGATGCAGGAAGCCATCGACCCCAGTAAGGAGGACACCGTCCTCACTGTAGGAGAGTGGGCTGAGAGGAGGTGCAGGGCCTTCCCACGGATCGATAAGCATCTCTCCTCCGAAGGACACACGCTTGCGTTCAAGGTATTGACTGAGGCCCCCAAGTACTGGAGACACTGCACAGGAATCGGCACTGACTTTGACATGTTGATGTGCAGCCCCAGGCGATGAAGCAAGGCAGCTGGCCTGTTGAAGTGACACTGGGCTTCCCGGAACGTGGAAGCTTTGATCAGCCAATCGTCCAGGTATGGATACACAAACACTTTGGTCTTCCGCAAGTGTGCTGCCACCACTGCCATGCACTTGGAGAACGTCCGTGGGGCAGACTTCAGACCAAACGGGAGTACTGTATACTGGTAATGGTTGTTGCCTACCAGAAACCTCAGGAACTTGCGATGCTTTGGTGCGATCGGCACATGAAAGTAAGCGTCCTGCAGATCTATGGCGCACAGCCAATCTCCTCGATGCAACTGAGGGTAAATCTGATGCAGGGACAACATACAGAACTTTTCTCTGCGGATCCACTTGTTTGCTTGACGCAGATCTAGAATAGGCCTGAACTCGTTTTTGTCCTTTTTTCTGACGAGAAAGAACCTGGAGTAAAGGCCTGTTCCTCTTTGCCTCAAAGGAACAGTTTCTATCGCCTTCTTCCTTAACAGAACGTCCGCCTCCCCCTGGAGCTCCCGTACCATGAAGGGAGAGCGCACTGGTGGAATCTGAGGAGGCGGCTGGTGAAACGAAGACTGTGTCCATTGCAAACAATATTCAGCACCCACTTGTCCTGAGTTATTGTCCTCCACTCTGCCAGGTAGAACTGAATACTTCCCCCCACCGGAGCGGGTAACGGACGAAGGGGAAGTGACCTTTCAGGGCTTCAACCCGGCCGGGCCTTTGTTCCCCGACGAGGATTGATGCTGGCCTCTGCCCCTTGACCGCGTTGCTTAGAATAACGCCTGCCATAGGAACGGAATGACTTCTTCTGCTCCTTGAGTCTTTCCAACCCCACGGCCTTCAGGGTTTCTGCTTCGGCCTTCATGCGGGCCATCTCGTCATCCGCATGAGACCCGAACAGCGCCGAGCCAGAGAAAGGCAAGTTCGCAATCTTTTGCTGCGCTTCAGGCTTGAGAGAGGTAAGCCTCAGCCAGGAATGTCTCCTCATGTGCACTCCATGACAGTACCCATGGGCCGCCAGCAACGAGACATCCCCGCCGCACTGATGATCTGGTTGGAGACCATCATGCCCTCGTTCAGCACCTCCTGGAAGTCCTCCCTTTTGTCCCTAGGCAGGGAGGCAGCAAATTGTTGCAGAGAGTCCCAAAGCGATCGGTCATAGCGACCCAGCAGGGCAGAGGCGCTAGCGGCCTTCATAGTCGTGGCCGACGTAGAGCACATTCTCCTCCCCAAGGAGTCCATCTTGCGGCTTTCCTTATCCGGAGGAGCCGTGGAAGAGGGCGTCGTGGAGTGTTGTTTACGAGCCGCCACCACAATGACAGAGTCCGGGGGAGGGTCCACCCTGAGGAAGGCCGGGTCCGAATCAGGGGCCCTGTATTTCTTCTGCAACCGTGAGTGAGCAGACTTCACCACCGCAGGTGTCAAGAAAACCTCCATGGCTGGTTCCTCCAAACCCGGAACCAAAGGAAGGAGGGGGCGTGAGAGGTGAGCCTTGTGCAATGTCTCAAAGATCACCGAGGTAGTGGGAACCGGGACTGCTACGGAGATTCCCAATGTCGCCGCCCCCCTCATCAGCACATCCTGGAAAGTGGCAATATCATCCACCGGCGAGATTCGGGTAGGCGGAGTTTCCGACAGCGAGGGGGAGAGCCGTCCATTGCCAGAAGAGTCCGTATACCACGTGCCTCTGGAACGAGATCTATACCTCCGTCGTCCATGCCTCGTGTGAGTGGACGACCTGCGTCTACTCCGTGACCTCCGGCGAGATCGAGAACGCGACCTCTGTCTGCGAGGAGCATTAGGAACCGCCGGTAGCCGAGGAGACGGCGGAAGCTGCGGCACTGGCGGTTGTGGAGGTGGTGTAGGCCGCTTAGGAGGAGGAGGAGGAGGAGGAGGAGGAGGAGGAGGAGGAGGCGGAGGCGGAGGAGGCGTAGGAGGCTTCTGAGGCAGCGGCTGGGGGAGAGGCTGCAGAGCTCCATCACTCCTTGCAGGGGAACCAGGACCAGCACTGTCCGGACTCCCGTCCACCCTTCTCTTCTTGGCGGGCCTATCCCGTGCTGAAGTAAACGAGGGGGAGCGCCGTCGCCTCCTAGATCCACGACTGGAGATTGTAATCACCGAAGACATGTTCCCCGATGTCACCGACGTCGAACTGATCGTCGACCTCGTCCAGCGTCTCCTCGCCGTCCGGCGTCCCCTCGACGTCGACCGGTGGCCCCTCGACGTCGACAGTGAACTACGTCTCCTCGACGGCGATCTTCTTCGCCTCGACGGCGATCTGTGCCTCGACGGCGATCTGTGCCTCGACGGCGATCTGTGCCTCGACGGGGATCTGTGCCTTGACGGCGATCTGTGCCTCGACGGTGATCTGTGCCTCGACGGCGATCTGTGCCTCGACGGCGATCTGTGCCTCGACGGCGATCTGTGCCCCTCCGTCTCGACGGCAGTCGCCGGTGTCTCGGCGTTGATGTCGTCGGCGTCGCTCCATCGCGGGGCTCGGTACAACGTCGATGGTGTGTCATTGTCGACCGTGGAATCCTCGACTGCGACCTAGTCCTAGGTCTCGCCGGCCCCTCTCTCGACGTCGAACGTCGAGAACGCCGCGATCCCGAGCCCGGGATCGACGGCGAACACACCGGTGCTTTACCTCTCGCCGTTGACGTCGTCGCCTTCGACGTCGAACACGATCTACCAGCCGGTAGGCGTCGTTTCTGCCCGGAGGTCCCTCCAGTGGCTGAAGCATGGGCAGAGGAAGAGGAATGAGATCCTCCATGCCCCGAAGTCCCACCTGTCCTCTGCTTCTCCTGTCCCTGGAGGCGAATCTTCTCCCTGTCCCTCAAGGTCCTCTTGGAGAAGGTCTTGCAGATGGCACACGTAGCAGGGACATGTGAGGATGACAAGCAGAGGATACAGACATCATGTGGGTCCGTCTTGGCCTTTTTCCTCCCACACTCAGGGCATTTATCAAATAAAGCCATGCTAAGAGTGAGCAAACTGCACCAAAATGCAGGATGCAGTAGAGAAAGGCTCTAGACGTCGAATGAACACACTATTTATCCAAAAATCTAAAATTTTGTCCAAATATCCACCCAAAAGGGTAGAGCTCAAGCTCCAGGGTCCTGCTAGCAGGAGCCGGAAAAAAGAACTGAAAGTAACTTGCTTTGGCTGTGCATCCTGGGATACCGGGGGTCTCTGGAGAGTTTCTTAAAGGCACGGTATCCCTTTAGCAGACACATAATGACAGCCTATATAGGGCTGGTCTGTCCACCCCTTCCTCTCTATTGTTTAAAGGGATTTTGGTGAAGGGAGTGTGATACAATAAAGGAACATGTCATATGTGAATAAAAATGACATTTAAACGTTATTTTGGCTTTTGTGTTCACTTCAGAGGAAGTGCTGGCCAGTGCAGCCATATTGTTATTAGGCTGTATTATTTTGTCTGTCTCTTAAGTGTCTTTGCAGGTTTGCAAATGCAGGACAGCTTAAGAGATATTTTGATTGCTCCGGGGTCCCCGCACATGGGCGGGACTATTCATAGATTATGACTATACACAGAGATCCCCTATTACAGAACAAGCATTTACAAAGCAAAAAAGTATTGAGACAAAGCAAGACCTATTTTTTGATTTGCCAATGCTTGTTTGAAGTGTTTAGCAATTTTCCAAATTTCCACAGAACAGTCTAGGATTAAATAGGGTAATAATTAGCCACCTGGACTAGTAGCAAAGCAGCAAATTAATCTTCTGAGGCATATATAAACCCTTCCTGTCCCCAGTACACAACTGAAGGCAAGCTGATTCTTAGTCCAGGGAGTACAATAATTATTTTCTTGGTTATTCATTCAGAAAAACAAATCTTGCGAGCTGAGGCTCAACAGTCCCAGTCTGCATCTGACAGAGTGCCAGTTAGAGACACTGCGTATAAGGAGAACTAATACACTCAGGGCCTCATTTATGAGGAAGTCAGACAGTGCAGCGCAGCAAGTCACCTTGCTGCGCTGCACTGCGTAACAGGGCAGGAATTTGCTGTATTTAAGGCAAGACAGCGCATTCTAAGCGTTTCCCTTGCGCTGGCTCCCTTTTGGCACAAAGGCGCAAGGGTGCTTGTGTTCCATGCAGGATTATTTTTGTGCAGGGAAGAGCACCTTCATGCCCAAAGACAATCCTGGGAGACATGTTCCTTTTTCTATGTGTGCTGCAGAATGCAGCACACATAGAAAGAGGAAGAAACTAGGAGAAATAGAAATATTTCTCCTCATTTTTTGTCGCATCCCCAAGTTTACAATTTCTTGTAATTTGAAGAGGAGTCAAAATCCATGGGAGTTTCTTGGGAACACCCATGCAACACCCATGAAAAGCCTACCCAGGGCAGGGCAGCACAATGCAGCAATTTGTGCTACGTTGCATTACTCATGCTTTTTTAAGCCACGCAGAGTGGCTTTGCATGGCTTAAAAAATCTGACACAGAGGTTTGCGTCATGCATGTCTCACGTTTGTGTGGTGCAAATGTAACACAATCCTCTCATAAATTAGGCCCTCAGCGCACAACCCTAGTAGAATGAGGACAGTACTACAGCTTTCACCAGTTTCCCCTTCCATCCCCTATGTCATTGCAGCCTTTGGGGACTATTTGTGAGGCCATTTGCGTTTTTCTCGGATGGAGGTCGCTTTGCTACTTTGAAGAAATATGGGAGGGAGCAGGGCCAGGAAAGGGGGAGGCTACTACCACCCAGGTCAAAAACACAATAGATTTCTGAACTGAAGTCACCTCTCTGGTTGTCCTTTGGAGGTCGTGAAGTCCCTAATGGTTTTCAATACTTCAAAACCTCCACAAGCAAGCTGGAAAATGTGTCCTGCTCACCAGGTGCTCAGAAAGGGATATCAGCACTTCACTGGTGGACCGTGTGAAATGAGTAGATACCATGTGACACGGGGTGACAAAGTGTGAGTTAGCATGTCTATGATGATGTCTCTACTTAAGTGGTGGAGAGTCATATCGCGGGATGTCAATATCTAGGGCTGTATTACAGAGTGTTTCCTAGGGGTCCAACGGGTATGTGTGTCAACTTTGTGCGCCCCTGGGCACTTTGGTTGATACAGAAGGGGCCGCAGACGCTTATGCGGCCCCTTCTGTAATACAGATAGTGCTGCCACACATGAAGTGCCATCGCTATCATTCAAGGGTGTTCCCCCATTTGCATGGGGGCGTGCCCCATACGAATAAGGGAATCACTTATCCTCTTAGCCCGTGCAGTATTATGGACTTGAGCGCAGAGGCAAACATGTCTTTAGGAGGTGCGCTGAAAGTGCACCACGAAAAGGTAGTACACTTTCAGTGCGCCCCCTAAAGTTAGCCCTCTGGAGGGGAGAAAGGGGGTTCCATGGACCCCCAGACAACTCCTTACAAAGGGTGCAGTCACTCACTGCACCTACCTGCAAGGGTATCTCTCTCCCCTCTTTAAAGTTTAGGCAGGTTGCTTGCCCCGGCACAGTGCAACACAGAGCGGCTCTGAAGCAGCTGCTCTGTATTTTTCTTGAATGAGCGGCCTCCAGGGCAGAAGGAGTCCGCCGCTGCCCTAGGGGCAGCTCATTCATGGTAATATGGTGTACTTTCCCCGTTTGCACACAGCACACCGATTCATAGGTGCGCCGTGGCGCAAACAGAGAAAGTGCGGCGTATCGGCAATATGGTCCCAGATGTGTGATCCACCAGCTCTTCTGCGGTGAGGAATGTGACAGTCTCTCTCAAAGCCTCGGTGTAGCCAGATGTTGCAACTGTATGGCTGGTATTGTCTTCCTGCAAATGTGGCACCCTTTAGTCCCATCAGACACCATGTGAACTTCTATGTGAATCAGCTGGCGGCCTTGACATCGCGTCAACGGGTAATGCTGATGAAGCAGTTGTTCTTTATGCCTGATGACCCACTTGGGAACTGCTCGGGTTTGTTGCGGTTATGCCTAATTTACTGCTTGTCAAAGAACTCAGAGACATTTTAAGGCATGAGCAAAACGGGCAATGTCCTCGGATCCCACCTTCCAAGGGGCCTCCTGGTAAAGTGAGTGAAACAATTTAAATTCTTGCTATCATAAGAATGCTAATAGAACAGTTTTCCTTTCTACTTTGACAGCCAATCATGCTTATCAGAACTCAGGGCCAGATTTACTAGGGGGTTGCACTGGGCCACAATGATGCAAAGCATCACAACCTCTTGCAAGGATATCTACTCTCCAGTGCAAAGGGTATTTTGTGCTTGAAAGGTGCCCTTTTCTCATCACAAAGAGCACTTTGCCAGTGTGCTGGAAGAACGCAAACAGACAGAAAGCGAGTAGCTGTTCTTCATGCCACTTCTATTTTTTGTGCTATAAAGATTTGACATGAGAAAATTTATATCACTGAAATATAGCACTAAACAACAGATTTGCGTTTCATGTAATTACAGATAATGACACATACTTTTCTGAAATTTTACGCAGTTGCACAAAAACTAATTATGTGAATTTCATAGGCCTTCTTGTAGCACTGAGGCACTGCGATCACTCCAAAGACACCAATAATGGCTTTTATTTCATCAACTTAAACGAGACCTTTTTGTATCTGAGCAGCTTCTGAGAATTACAGCGTATTTCAAACCATATTGTCTGAGAAAAGATCGCATTTAATCATTTAGAACCGAGCATTGGATATCTGACATTCATCCAACAAAACTGCATTTAACATGCACTGCGATTTTCTGCTCTCCACATACTAGCCAAATGAGCTCGCATTTCATCATTCCAAGCAAGAACCAGGGGTGTCTGAGCTTCCACTAGAACGGTAGTTGCCAGCTATGGCCTTCCAGCTCTCCAGTCAGCGGAGAAGAGTCGGCATTTCATCATTTGAGACAAGTCGTCTGTGTCTGAGTTTACGGTAACTTAGCTGCTTCCTGTGCACTACCATCACTCCTTTCACCATATCACCATAGAAGGGTCGCATTGTCATCATTTCAAACAGTCATTGAGGAAACTGGTGTTCCTCTAACAGACTAACCTTTTAATATGCACTGCATTCTCTGCTCTCCGCATATCACCCGAAAGGGGTCAGCATGTCATCATTTCAAAGTGCCATGAAATAAACTGACCTTTCTCTGGAAGCAGAGCCATGTAAAACGAAATGTGCCCCGGCTCTCCACTCTGAATATCGCCCAAGAAAGGCCGGTATTTCAGCATTTCATGCAGTTAAAGATGTTTATGAGCTACTTCTCACAGAACATCCAGTTAATATGCACTGTGTACTCTCCCCTCCACATTTCATCCAAAAGGGATTAGCATTGAATCATTTCAAACTAGCGTGGAAGAAACTGAGCTTCTTCCAGCAGGGTAAACTTCTAAGATGCAAGGTGACCTTTCTTCTCCGAATTTCATCAGAGAAAGGCTGGCATTTCAGATCACTAAACTGCCATGGAGGAATATGAGCTCCCTTTAACAGCAGAAGAATTTAGCATACACCACGATCTCTCCTCGCCGCATTTCATCGAAGAACGTGCAGCATGTAATAATTTCAAGCACTTATGCAGGTATCTATCTGAGTTTCAAATACCAGAGCAGTCACTTAATGCCTTTTTGCCCTGAACCTGGGCAGTGTGCTGCGTAGAAGGGAGTGGACTGATAGCTTTTAGAACTCGGATGTGCGGGCCAGGGATATGACTGAGTGGACACTAGAAGAGGAAAGGCGCATGAGAGAAATTAAGACAGACAAGAAAATGGGGAAAGACATAGGGCATATTTACATAAAAGATTTAGCAGAGCCGCGCTACGCCAAATTTGGCAACACCGAGCTCCAAAAAATTTTAAGCGCAGGGATGCACCGTATTCACAAGAATACAGTGCACCCCTGTGTTTCCCCTAGCACTGGTGCAAAAAAAGCTGCCCAGCGCCGGCGCAGGCACTCCGCCGCCATGTTGCATGGGTGCCTGTGCTGTAGAGGTGATTGTTTATGTGCAGAAAGGGACAGCTTCCTGCGCATAAACAATCAATAATGGTGATTAGTCTTTTCTTTGTGTGCTGCAGGATGTTTTTAGCTTTCAAAAATCTGACTTAGAGGTTTGCATCACGCTTGTACCACATTGTGTGGTGAAAACGTGACGCAGCCCTCTCATAAATGAGAACCTCAGCACACAGCCCTGGTAGAATGGGGAGAGTACAACACCTTTCACCAGTTTCCCCTCTCATCCCCTATGTCATTGCAGCTAAGGGCCTATTTACAAGGCCATTTTCGTCGCACTTACACCACGTAACGTGCAAACCTTAAGACATATTTATGAAGCCATGCAAAGCCACTTTGCGTGGCTCAGAGTGGCTCCAAAAAACTGGAGTAATGCAACGCAGTAGAAATCACTGCTTTGCGTTACTCTGCCATGGGTAGGTGTTCCATGGGCGTTGCGTGGGTGTTCCCACGCAACTCTCATAGATTTTGAATCATCACCAGATTTACAAGAATTTGGCAAAAAGATACTCCTCCCCAGGAGACGTGTATCGAGGGGATCTATCTGTATTTCTCCTCGTTATATCCTCTTTCTATGTGTTCTGCAATTTGCAGCACACATAGAAAGAGGACTTTGCCTTTCAGGATTGTTTTGTGCACAAAGGAGCCTTTTCTTGCACTAGAACAATCCTGTATGCAATGCAGGCACCCTTGCATCACGGTGCAAGCAGCCGCGGTCGGTAGTAGGAGTACCTGCAGGGCGGTGACGTGGGGAGGAGGAGGGGCAGGGTGGAGGTTAGTAAACTATGGATTACTGAGGTTTACATGTAAATTAACATATAAATTAATAAAACGAATTTCGTTGCGTGCACTGCATCGCATTTGGGGATGCAGTGCACGCAACGAAATTCGTTTTTATTAATTTATTTGTTTACTTACCTGTAAACCTCCGTAATCCATAGTTTACTACCCCCGACCCTGCCCCTCCCCACGTCACCGCCCTGCAGGTACTCCTACTACCGACCGCGGCTGGGTGCAAGAGTGCCTGCGTTGGTCCTAATCAACCAAAACAGTGCCAGTGCAGGGCCAAGGACAGAAATGCATCATATTCTATTAAATACGCCCTATTCCTGCCCTTTCCCTGTAATGCAACGCAGCACACTAAGGTGACTTGCTGCACTGCACTCTGTTACTTTGCCATACTTATGGCTCTAGTTCCCAGCTGCAGCTATGATGTGTGCAATGATGTTTGAGGAAAGATACACTTAGGGAGAAAGGTATGAAAAAAAACAATTTGGCTAAAATGCTCTAAAGTTGTAAAACAAGACCTCAGGTGACATGCATTCTTAAGTGCATTAGCTAGCAAATTCGTTTTCAGGCTAGGCTGCGGTCCTTTTCATTGGCTATCAGTATACCCTTAAGATTACATTAGATTAATTCACTTCTTTTCATGTACTGAAACACTAAACCGAATTTAGAGGCACTAAACTCACAAAAATCAATGAATTTTAATGAGTTTCAAGAAGATTGTGTTTACTGTCATAATTGGATAGCTTTCAACTGATACAGACATGCCAAGAGGCGTGTAACACCCAATTGAATTTGAGGAAAATGCATATTTTTAGAGAAGTCATAGAAGCGAAAGATTCATACCTATTTGCATACTTTATTCTTCTAGGAACTCATCCATTCAGCTTATGGCGTCTATATTTTGAAATCGTTTGTACGTCGGTGTGATTAAATCGCCAAATTTGGACATGCAGTAAAATAGTTTGGAAACAGCAGTGACATTATCATCAGCTGTGCCCGCAATTCTTTTTTTATCAGGTTAGGAGATAGTGGGGAATAGACTACAGAAACGGTTTCTCTTCTGGGAATTACCACAGATCTCCAACCGCAGCCGGAGGCTGTTTTGGAAATGATTGAGAGGTTCTCCTATCGCTGCCATCGTCCAATTATTTGCAGAAATGTTTATAATTTTCTGCAGAGGGAAAACTTTTCGGTAACCCACCCGCCATTCATTTTCCTTTTCTAGCGGATTACTAAGACATTTAAAATGATCTCCTATGTGTTTTAGTGGTCAAAAATATGCCCAATTAATGTTATTTCAGGTAGATGTTCGGCTCATCAGCTCAGTGCCTGAAACTGGCACACATTGACAGGTATAAATAATTGGTCTAGGCTCTCCACTCAATATTTTTAGACAGTTCAGCGGCTGCTGCTGTTGCCTAGATCATAAAAGCTTATTAAGGGTGTGACCAGGGGCGCAACAAGACCCGACTTTCGAGGGGGTGGGCTAACTCTTCAGTCAGAGGGGCGGGACATTAATTTCAAGCAATGCAGGTGGAGATATATCTTTATAGTCAATATGAGGGAAAGAAGTGCCAAACTGCAGTTTAAACATATTAGACAAGCCCAGTCTTATTATGAGTGACAGACTGGAGTCCATCTTTATCCCTAGATTCCTCACTTAGGCTCAGTTGTTTGGTGGCGGGCCTACTTGTTGAGGCCATATTGTTGATGGGCGGTGTTTGATCCATTTACTGCATATCCATATTTTGATTTGTGACGAGTTTATTGTGCTGTGGTTAGACATCATCCATTATTTGTCTTTGAAAAGTTGTCCGATTGAGTATGAGTCAAAGTCAGATGAGTTTTCACACTTAAGTATGATTTGTTTTTTATCCGCTTAACAGTAACACTTGAAATTGAAGGAGCAGGTTGGGTGCAATATAGAACTATGGTAAATGTTTGGTACATTAGTTGTGAATTAATGGAGCTGGCATGAAGGAGTGAGATGATAATCTATCTGATAGAAAAGATAAAATAAGCTTCAATTATGCGCCCTCCAATCAGCTGTTGTCAAGTCTCCGTAGAAGCTTTGGATGGTGAACAGTTTCAAAGGCAAGGGAGAGTTCAAGTAATAGGTGTGTGGGTACTCCAGTTTTAATCCACTATTGTTTTAAAATCATCCCATGTGGAAATCACTGATGCTTCTGTGCCTCAGCCATACTAGAATCTATTTTGATTATCTTAAATCATGGTATTCTCTTTGAACATAGGTGTATGCTTTGAGGCAGATCTTTCAATCATTCTATATTTTTGACTAGAAATAGTCTATTATTAGCCAGTGGTTAGAAGAATCTCTTGGCTCAAACCATGTTTGGTTTAGGGACAGTTTTATGTAAGGCATTTGGAGTTCCTTTGGGAAAATACCTATATTCAATGACTTGTTGACTGTTCTGACAGAATTGGCTGCAGAGCTAGTCATTGACATGGGTCTGTAGGCTATTGTGCTGGCCCAAAGTCATTTGCAGCATTGGTGAAGGATTGATGAAGCCTTGATGAGATTAAAGGTGAGTGACTGTAGATGTTGTTCTGCTTTATTTATCTGGTAAACTGTATTGAGCTTCTGGAATAGTGGTTGAGCAGGGGGAAGGGATGCAAGAAGAGTGAAATTGGATTGTGAGGCGTAATGCACGTTTGCCCTCCAAATTGCAAGCGCCAGTGGTGAGGAGGCCTTCCGCTGTACTGCCAAGGAATCAGGATATTCTAAGGTACTAACACTTCAGGTATAATGGCTGGCGGTCCCTTTTCCCTCAGAAATCTTCTAGCGGAGCTATTGTTTGTGATCTTGAGGCCTCTTATCAGGTCTGAAGGCCCCTCACCAGTTCTCTGTTCAAATCTTCTGCCCCGTGTTAAGGATTTGTGGGTAGACTCATTTCTATAGCACGTAGGTAAGCTCTCCAGGACATTGGGCAGGCCTCTCTTGAGAAAGGCAGCGACCAGGTCACAAGGAGTGTTAACATTACTGACGGGAGCCAGCTTTCTTTGGCACCAACTCATCATCCTTGTGAAGAAAAGAAAACAAAACATCGAAGCTATTCACCATTTAAAGAGTGAGAACCATCTATTCCTGCATGTGTGCACTGTGTAGAAATGGACAATGATTGATCGGAAATAATGTATATTTACATCAATGATTATACATTTAGACACAAATATGCACTTGTTTAGTATCCACAAAATAGCATGTTTTCAGGAGTTAAGCAAAATTATATGTAGTGAAAAGACTAAGATAGGCCATATTAATTTAGAAAAAATATAATATTGCCTGAACATGCTGATAGACTGAGAATGTTCCCCGCGGGGTGTGCAGTCCTGTTGCTATGTTCTGAGTGCTTGACTGTGACTCACTTACATTCCAGTTTTTGATGTTGGCTCTAGGCTCACGCTAATATAACATGTGCAGAGGCCTACCCCTGTCCACAAGACAAATTAAGTCCTACTACTGTCCTGTGACCTGGAGTAGTGCACCAATTGTGCTCATATTTTGCTGTATTAAGGAAGGGTATGCAGTCCCTAAGGGCATGTGGATATACAAGGTTAGGGGGGTTCTAAGTTCAAAGTGCAGGAGCACAAATGAATGTCCTGTGATTAAAGGCGATAAGGGGAAGACCCTCTTTGGAACTAGAGCCCTCACACACCCAGCAAGCTAGGTGTCATGCTTCATCATTTGAGCTTGCTCTTCGTCGGGCCGGCGCTGCAATGTGCGACGAGCTCCCATAAATGGGGCTCTTTATCGGAGATCTTTTGTTCCTGCCGGTTGGTGCAGTGGGGGTGAGGGGCCCAGTAGTGTAGATGTGATGTGAGTGAGTTAAAACAGGTCAGTCAGTCCTAGAACTGTCTTTATTCTAGTAGGTAGACTGCCTGATTAAAATAAGTGGAGTGGCGTAAAACTAGGAGTAATGTGCCTAGATATCTACGTCCTACTCTCAGTAGGTCGGCATGTTTCTTGCCTTTATTGTCAGGAGGATCAGTGGCAATTCTTTAGGACCAGATTTAAGAAAATGCTATCTACACACAGTGAGAGGGGAAACCTACCTCCCACATTGTGGTAAAGTGGGCAATGTCCCACCGTTGTCACGGAACCTAGATTGAAAATATAGTAAAAAACATTATATACATTGTGGACCCCATGCATTTCGCATCGTATATCTAATATGCCTTGTGAACATTGCACACGAACTGTGTGCATTCCGTGGTGATGGCTCACACAATTATAGTGTCTAGGTGCAGCATGCAGTGCAGGACCATGCACTCAATGACTAACAACATTTAAAACATTAAAACTTATAGAAAGCAGTAGTCGAGCATAATACGGTGTAATGCTCACCTAATGGCCTACTTAGTTAAGCGCAAAAAGAACTGTTGATGGACAGAATGCAGAACAATGTCATACATTCACCCCAGTACAGAGATCTGGGCCTAAATCCATCGTTTTTTTCGCTCACAAGGCCATTCAATTTGGGCCCAGCTATATGCAAATCAGTCTTGACCCTGTGCCCAATGGGAACAGTCCTGCCCGAACTGCCAGGCCAGGTCCTTCCTGGACTGGAAACAAGCATCCTAGGACCGGTTTCGGGGTTTCACCCCTCTTCAGCCAGGATAGCTTGATTCCAGTGGCATGGAGAGCACTGGACTTACGTCTGAGCATACCCGTCCCACTCGGGGTGACAAATGCAAAAAGATCTGTTGATGGACAGAATGCAGAACAATGTTATACATTCACCCCAGTACAGAGATCTGGGCCTAAATCCATGTTTTTTTGCTCACCATGCCATTCCAGTTTGGACCCAGCCATATGCAAATCAGTCTTGACCCTGTGCCCATTGGGAACAGTCCAGCCCGAACTGCCAGGCCAGGTCCTTCCTGGACTGGAAACAAGCATCCTAGGACCGGTTTCGGGGTTTCACCCCTCTTCAGCCAGGATAACTTGATTCCAGTGGCATGGAGAGCACGGGACTCACGTCTGAGCATACCCGTCCCACTCGGGGTGACAAATGCAAAAAGAACTGTTGATGGACAGAATGCAGAACAATGTCATACATTCACCCCAGTACAGAGATCTGGGCCTAAATCCATCGTTTTTTTGCTCACCATGCCATTCCAGTTTGGACCCAGCCATATCCAAATCAGTCTTGACCCTGAGCAAAAAAACGATGGATTTAGGCCCAGATCTCTGTACTGGGGTGAATGTATGACATTGTTCTGCATTCTGTCCATCAATACTTATTTTTGCATTTGTCACCCCGAGTGGGACGGGTATGCTCAGACGTGAGTCCCGTGCTCTCCATGCCACTGGAATCAAGATATCCTGGCTGAAGAGGGGTGAAACTCCGAAACCGGTCCTAGGATGCTTGTTTCCAGTCCAGGGAGGACCTGGCCTGGCAGATCGGGCTGGACTGTTCCCATTGGGCACAGGGTCAAGACTGATTTGCATATTGCTGGGTCCAAACTGGAATGGCATGGTGAGCAAAAAAACGATGGATTTAGGCCCAGATCTCTGTACTGAGGTGAATGTATGACATTGTTCTGCATTCTGGCCATCAATACTTATTTTTGCATTTGTCACCCCGAGTGGGACGGGTATGCTCAGACGTGAGTCCCGTGCTCTCCATGCCACTGGAATCAAGATATCCTGGCTGAAGAGGGGTGAAACCCTGAAACCGGTCCAAGGATGCTTGTTTCCGGTCCAGGGAGGACCTGGCCTGGCAGATCGGGCTGGACTGTTCCCATTGGGCACAGGGCAAGACTGATTTGCATATGGCTGGGTCCAAACCGGAATGGCATGGTGAGCAAAACAACGATGGATTTAGGCCCAGATCTCTGTACTGGGGTGAATGTATGACATTGTTCTGCATTCTGTCCATCAATAGTTATTTTTGCTACTTAGTTAAGCCTCATCAATCTCCGGCGCGATAAAAGGAACACCAGTTGTTAGTGTCCTGTCAGGATATCAAAAAAATATCATGTATGAATTGGCCGGTGAGTCGCCAGTACCAGTCTAGTAACTCTCAAGAGAACAATGCTTCATAACATAGAAGAGGAGGAAATGTGATCTCAACGGTGCATAGTTATTGCTCCCCAACGCGTCTCTCACCCCGCCTGACTCCCATATAGTCAGCACACAACCAAATGCCGAGGGTGAACACAACGTGGTAAAGGTATGTGTTCCACCCTGGCAAACTGCAGAGCAATCTCACCCTGGGAGCACCGAATCAGTGTAGTGGTAGGCAGTTGGGCTCACCACTCAAAGGAAGCTATCATACATTTCGGGACTCGCTCCAATTTTGTCATGCATCATCGAGCGCTGTGAGCTCCATTAACAGTTTTCATTCTTACTTACCGCACTCCTGTGTGTGCACGCAATCTCACCTAACCTTGCCGCCAGAACCGGGTGGTATGAGACCGCCGTGTACATCCGTGGTTATACACGCAGATCTCCGTGCGTACGGGGTGGGTGGGGCTTGATGACACATGTTCGTGATGGCAGTGAGATAGAAGACGGACTTCATAAATGAGATTAGCGGCCATCTTAGCCTAGTCAAGATCGTTAAAGCAAACTTGGACACAAATAGTGGATTTATGGTGGCCATTATGGAATATGGTGATTCAATGGCTGTGTATAGTGTTGCCAAATGGACTAGAGAATGTTGCATGATCCATCCGTTGAGGGCCACTATTACGCTCCTCCTAAGCTTGGTACAAATATTCCAGGTACTGATTAATGATTGAGTATTAAACACATGTTAAGTCTCTTATAATAGGTGTAAATCAGTGGCTATGCATTATTAGGCCAACTGAATCTAAGTAAGAGACCTTTCTGTCCATCAATTGACTACACATTTACTGATTTTTTTATACGGTACAATGTACTGTCCATGCAATACCCTGGTTTCCCAGGACCAGTGATCCGCTCTACCATTGATTTTTGTGTACACATTTACTGACTCATATTTTGCTGACAGGGGATTCCTGCCCCTAGGATGGGTTTAGCATGTACAGCGGTGGTGGCAGCATACTGTGTTTTATGAATCCACAGTCGTCATCAGAGCTGTGTAGCCGGCTCCACTTGTGTAAATTTCTGCATACATTTTTAACTTAGATTCTAGTACTGACATCCAAATGGATTGTGTGTGTTTGTGTCTTGTGTAGTACATACAGTATGTGCATGAGTGAGCCAGAGTAATGGAGGCTGCAGGTCCTATTTTAGAAGCCCCTGGCCTGCTCCTGTACACAAGTTGTAGATGAGATTGTTTTACAGACAGTGAAAGATGATTGCCGTCATTCCTGAAAATGGAGGGAGGCAACACTACTCTTTTAAAATTCACTTAAGTAGCTCCTGGCGAGTGGAGCTGCTGATTAGTTTTCTAGTGGTACTGTCATGTGGTAGGTGTTCGGGTTGGGACTCTCATCTTTGTTGTTCGGGTGAGATCTTTTAGATGAAGCTAGCCTTTTGTCTTCATCCTGATCACTGTTCAGTGTGGCTGGTGAAAGGCCAGTTGCAGAAACTCCACACTTCTTTTGGCCTCTTTTGTGACTCAGACTATAGAGTGCATTTGACAGAAGAACTGGTTTTGAGATTGCAGACAGAGAATTCACATTCATTATCTGTTTTGATTGCATAAAGGTTTGTTGCTCCAGTTCCAAGTCCTTTCCCAAGGAAGGGAGTATTCAACAGCATACTTTCAGGAGTGTTGTACAACAACCGGAACAGGTGTCTGTTTGACAGCCAGCCTCCCAGAGGATAGGGTCATCAACTGAAGTCTTTACTTGCTGGAAGAGCTGTACCCCTGCCCTGAAGCACCAGGAAGCCAGCCTGCCTGCTGAGAGAGTGAAAGTGCCTGTCAAGCAGCAGGAGGTGTGACTGTCCAGGTAGTGCCAGAAGCTGTCAGACTCTTGTGTGGAGGGTCTACCAGAAGAAAGAAGGCTTTTGAAGACAATCTGCGAGTCCAAAGAGGGTGAATACAGTCTCTCCAGATATGCGGTTCCAAGAGTGAATCATGGGCAGGCAGCTGACCTTGCAATAGAAACAATAACGGTTGACTTCGCTGCTTAAATCAAGAGCTGTGCCCATGCTGAATGTAGTCACCGAAACCCAGAGCTATTCCTGTGGCTGAGGTCATCACAGGAGTTAAAAACTATGTCCATTATGGAAATCACCGTCGTAGCCAAGACTTGTGCACACGACAGTCACCCCTGAATTATTTACAAAGTGCATCCCGTGGCTGCTAGTGTGTTGCTGTGACAATTGTGTAAGTGGTGGCCCATCTGCTGCCCAGTGACCCAGAAGCAGGTTTGATGCCTGCCATGAGCCCTCACTGACTCTCATGACCTGCATTCACTGAAATACTCATGGCTGCAGCTCTCACTACCCATTCCTTTCTGTGGCGTACCCAGACTGAGGGCCACTCCTGCAACCATGCTGTCTTATCCTGGAAGCTGGCAAGATTGGAGGCTCATGATGCTGTAACGCACAGAGACCTGCATTGTGGTAAGACTGTGTTTAGGAGACTGTACTGAACTGAGTACAACCATAATTGAACTGGGGTATCTGGACCTGAGCCTTGACTAATGTATCACAAAACTAACCTAACTGGGACCTACCTAGACTTACAAGAGGACATACTCATTTGAAGGAGAGAAGACGGAGACAGTAAATACAGTATCCCACGGTGAAGTAGCCTAAATGCCATTGCATATTATTGTACCTGCAGCAGTATACCGTTTTAAATGTATCTATTAAAGTATGTTTTTATCCAAATAAAGCACTGCGTTGGACTAACAGATATTGCTCTGTTGGGTGATCTGAGTTCTGAGTTTCCATACCCCTACACTACCTCCCTGAGAAGTGTGTGAGTGCTCCAAAGTGCTACCACCAGTCAAATGCTGAAGGGGCTGTATGTGGCCCAGTATGTGAAGCCAAAGTAGTACGGACTCTGGGACATCCGAGGTAAACCTGCCCTGCTCCCATGGCCGAGGCCCAGTAGCATCTGCTAGCCCCTTGCCCCCTGACACATGCCCTCTGTCAGAAAGGATATGTATTGAGAGTGACCAATTCAATTAAATTAAATTCAGTTAAAATCATCATTATTCGGTTGCGGAGCTAACATAAAATAAATACAATGTAATATTTACAAATGTACTCTTCACAGACTGTAGTGCAAAAAATGACAAAATGTATAGAAATTACAATTTGAGACGAAAGCTAGAAATACAAAACCAGTTATCCAGCCAACGGGAAATAAAATCCTACAGTACATGTGACATGCAGAAAAGGATAATAAAAATAAATGTATTAAAATGGCATTGTGCCTCGTGAGCTGCACGAAGAAAATAACCTATGCAAAACGAGTGTCCTCATCTAGCAGCTGTTGAAGAAAGTGATAAGCTGTGGCACAATGTCTAAGATTTCTTCATTTCATCAAATAAACTAAAAATAGTTTTGTATACAGTTTATAAAAATTACAGAAGAAGAGAAAGTGCAGCATAGATTGTTTAGAGGTCCCATTGCAAGGACATGCTCTCTTTTCAATATTATTTTGATAGAGAAAAACACAATGCAATTTTTATTGTGTCTGTTCTAAATCAAAATAGCAAAACCCGCTCCAAGTGTCCTATTGGCTGACACACATAATTGGTCGAGGAATTTACAGCGCTGATACTCAAATACGTTCTGACTGTGGTTTCATTGATTCAGCCATTAACCTTTCTTCTTCCATCTGTGCTAATAGCGATGCAAGCACATGTTTTTTATCTAGTGCTGCACACGATGACTTATCACCAAAGGACTGCCCAATGCCAATCCCTTCCAATGATTTTTTAACTTGTGCTAGCCATGGAATTGATAATCCCCTATCACAGGCCAGTCAGTCAGTGATAATGTTTCTTGTTAGAGAGGCTTCCACTTCCCGCCAGATAGATAGCCACAGCAAAGGGGGTCTAGTACGAATATAGTCACTGAAGTATATGAGGCCCAGCTCTTTGTGGCATAGATAATGTGAAGTCGATATGGGGGCGGCCAGTATTTTCCTAAAGAAGCGATTATCTTCCCTTTGCAAAGCCTGACAGTTGGAAATGCCCCAAACTCCTGCCCCATAAGTAGCAATCACAATACATTGGGCGTTATATATCTGAAGTATGGGGGCCAGTACCCTACCGCCCAAGGGGCATGGAAGGCTTAGAAGAGAACCTGTTGCTTTGCTAAATTGTGCCCTACTTTGGGAGATATGGGGGGCCCACAACCCTGCTGCACTAAACGTTATGCCCAAATAAGAAAAATACTTGTACTAAACAAGTAGTTTGAACTAATTTGAAAACTGGGAATTTGTAAGTGCCTAAGGCTGCAGGACATAGAAAAGGATTTGGAGGAATTAGTCTGCAAATCTAAGTTAGCCATAAGAGTGAACTAACTTACGTTGAGCATTCAGAGTTTGGGCCATAAGTACGGCGTCATCCGCATAAAGTAATGTGGGAAGTGGGACACCGTTGAGCTTGGGGATGTCAGGCATGCTCACTATTAGATGTGAGATAAGGCTATTAATATATAAAATAAAAAGCAATGGTGCAACCGCACAACTTTGGCCCACTCCACGCCCAATGCTCACTTCATCCAAAACCTCTCCATTCTGATCAAACCTAACCCTAGCCTTTGTGTTGATATGTAAAGATACTAACATACTTATAAGGGTTGCATCCAATTCCAAATTAATCAGGACTTGCCACAACCTTATCCTGTTGACACAGTCAAAAGCCATGGGCAAATCCATGAATGCTAAGTAGAGTGGGGCCCGCTTTGCCACAGTATACTTACCAATTACTAAGTTTAGGTTCAGACATTGTTCTGTTGTATTTACTCCTGTGTGAAACCGTACTGACTCATTCTTGTATCTTATTATCAAGGACCCACCCAAGAAGTTTTGCAGGGATGTCAATCAGTAAAATGGGTCAGTAGAACTGAGGTTTCAAATGGTCCCCTTTTTTAAAGATAGGAACGATGACTGAACTAAGCCAAGAACAAGGATAGTGAAGTGAGTCAGGCTATTAAAAATGTTGGTTAATAGAGGGGCCCATAAGTTCATATTACATTTAATTAAATCTATTGGGATGCTGTCAGGGACCGGTGTTTTTTCAGCTAGCAGTGTGCTAAATGGCCAGAGTAATTTCCTGTAGAGAAACAGTCAGGATTGTAGACTGTGCTTCGTGGCCAATTGTAGATGATCACGGCTTAGGGCAAAATAAATTTGCGTAATATAGGTAACCCAAGCCTCACTACTTATATGGAAGCTGATACAAGTCATTTTTTGATCAAGGGATCGTATGTCAGATACTGCTCCCCAAACAATGTAACTATCTCTCGAACAGGCTGAACACATGAGTACCTCCCATTGTGATGATCTAATTCCTCCTTTGTTCTATCGTAAATTTATATTGCTTCCATATGGTAGCTATCAAAAGTGGGTCTCTAGGTTTTTCGGGCAAGACTTTACATAAAGAGCGATTTAAACAGGAACACTCATGATTGAACCTGCAGGGGACCTGTAGAAATTCTTTGGGGGGTTTGCAAAGGGACTTTATAATCTTGAAACACAAGGACATGAAAGAGCTTACTATTTCTCCTGGTTCAGCAACTTCTGCCAAGTATTTCATAAATAGCTCAAAACTGTCTGATGCAATTTCCCCCAAAAATAACAAAGGGATCTATCACTTTCCAACTTAGTCTGAGATTGTAAGTTGAAGATGACAGGTTTGTCAGAGTGGGCACTGTCTTGAAGGTCTTTATGGACAGAACAGTAAGTGCCAGTTCAACTGAGTTATGATCCCCAAAGCTAGTATCAATGACTGCACTATCATGCAAAAAGGGGACAACATTGCTGGAGACAAAGATATAATTGATCACTGAATGGTAGTTTCTGCCCCTAAAGATTGGTATATCTGAATTGTTGTTACCTGATATTTCCATTGAGTTAACAAATCAGAGGAAGCAATAAATCCTGCCAGTTCTTTGCCTCCTGCATCCCCCTCCACACCCACATCCAAAAAACTATTCTGGTCAGCGTTTGGCAATTTAGCATTAACATCTCCGCCCCTACATAAATACAATTGCTGACCCTTATTAGTTAATTGATCCACAAGAGAGGAGACGCAGTCAAAAAGCCCAGGACATTTTTGATTATGTATGTCCACAAAATCGTTATAATAAAAATGTATTAGGTTCAATGACAGTGCGCCTTTATACACAGTCAGTTGCAAATCTATCCAGTGTCCTAAAGCTTGTCCCACGCGAGCGGGAATGGCCACTATACTGAAACAGAGAAAGCCATCAAGGTCTGCAGGGTTCACCTCCCAGGTCTGCTGTATTAGCAAAATGTAAAAAGATCTGATAAACAATTGCCAGTCTGGTAATGCTAGCTTATTACAAAGGTCTGCAATATTCTAGCTCATTATTCGGAGAGGACCCTGCCTATTTGCCATAGAATCCGTCAATCCTGGTGTTTTCAAAAATACTTTTTCTGCCATTATGGGTGTATGCTTCGGCACAATTTTATTATACAAGTCCACAGAATGCTGGTTTTGAATCACTGAACTGGGAGATTGTGGGGCAAGTATGCACCCTGTATGGGTAAAGGGAGCTGCCTTTAAACTTGCACTTGGCACGTCTTGTCAGTAAAACTCCTTACAGTTGGGGCGTGGCTTACACATTTAAGCAAGATGGTGGTGATCTGCTAAGCTCCGTTCCATCACGGAGCTAATGAAGTGATTTTTGGCCTCTCTCTCTGCTCGTTTCAAGCTCCCCAAACTGGGCTTACCATCTGCTGTGTGTGGCAATCATGTGGACCAACGGTGAGCCTCATCTCGTCTTTTGTGCTGAATTATCGACGAGCCGACGCCACCTCATAGGAACGAACGGCCACCATTTTGTCTCCTCAGCGCTTACGAACGCAATTCCTATGATTCCTGAGGCAGTATTGTTTTGCTTGGGTGAGCCTAATGACCTTATCATTTACTCTAAGAAAATGTATAAGCTCAATGTTTTTATGTCATGAGGGTATTACTACCTGACCTCAATAGACCAAATGAATTTATGTATGAGGGGATGTGTTAAAATATATACACTTCCTGAGATGCTACTTTAAAAGATATTGCACATCCCACTCCTATTACATATTTGCTATTCTGGGGGTACTGTTATTACTCTGTACGCCTGCCACACCTTTTATTATCATACTACCCGGGATTTGATTGTGGTATCTACCAACTACAGTGTTTGAACCTGTTTACATTCTCTACCATTGATCACCTAGTGTATGCAGGCTCTCTTCTATTAAAAGACTTGCTCATCGACAGATTCATATTGTCAAGATGGCCAGCGATCCTCTTAATCCTACAAAAACATCTTTATCTGGCACCAAACCTAAGCGAGTCAAAAATGACCCTCCATCTCCTGTTCAGTCATCCTCTAATCCAGTCTTGCACTCAATTTTGGACGACTTGTGTGCATTAAAACCATTTATGAATGCCACTAATGAAAAACTACAGTTGATTGAAGATCGTTGGATCAACATGGAAGATAAAATGTTTGAAATAGAACAGCGTATAAGTATTCTACAGGATGTGGTCACTAAAGTACCATTGCTGGAACAAGAAATTCATACCAAAGACCTTGAAAATCGCAACCGTAGGAACAACCATCACTTATATGGCTTACCTGAAAACATTGAAGGTCCTGCACTTCTTTCTTTCTCAAAGAAATTTTTATCTGACCTTCTTAATCTTCAATCTTCTACTCCTCTCAATATCCAGCGAGCTCACCGTCTTGGACGTCTTCAGCCTCACTCTAGCAAAACTCATGGTATTACAATGCTATTTCTAGAATTTACTGACTTGATGCACGTATTAAAAGTTGCTGGAGAAAAAAGTCACCTTGTCTGGTCTGGTCACAATATCTTCATCTCACAAGACCTCTCCAATGCTACCAATGCTAGAAGCAAAGAATTCCTAGCTCTTCGTCCACAACTGAGATCTATGAACATCTGATATGGCATTCTACATCCTTGTCTTTGCAAAATTACCCATGAAGGTGTCTCTCGCTCATTTGAAGACCCATCTACACTACGGCTATTCCTGCAATCCATTACTAAGTCACCTATAGACACAAATACTTAATGTCATTAAATTGTTAGATAGTTACAGTTTTCTCTACTTTCTAACTATGAATTACATGGCCTAAATATCTTTATTTTCAACCTCTCCTAATCTTTTTTCTTCTTCGTTGCTGTTCTTGCTTTTGAGTGTGGACACGCCCGACTCATACTCTCTTTTTCTCTCACTTCAGATCTGGCGTTGTGTCTTTGATCTATCTCTTCTTTTCTCTATCTCTTCTATTCTTTTTCTATTCTCTCTAGCTCTGTATTCTCCCTTCTACTCCCCCACTTCTCTCCTACCTCTTGTCTTCTCCCCTAGTACCTACATGAGTGTATATTTGTTTTATTAACTTATATGTTTATTATATTTGTCATGTTATCTGATTTTTGATGAGCGTTCTCTTTTTGTTTCCATTGTTACCCCAGCAGTTTGTCATCATTGTGCCTATATCCCTATTTCCTAAACATCAATATGTTTAATGTTGTTTCGTGTAACGTTCATGGTCTGGGTCACCCCATCAAGCGTCAAAAGGTATTTTCTCATTTATCGAAACTTAATTGCCAGATTGCTTTTCTGCAAGAAACCCACTGTAATGAGGTTGAATCACCTAAACTAAAACGTCAGTGGGTGGGTCAGGTTGTTTTTTCTCCAGCTGTTAATCGTAAGGGTGGTGTTGCCATTCTTTTTCATAAGTCTTTGAAAATACAAATGTTATCTACTGAAAATGATACGAGTGGACGATGGGCAATACTTAATGCCATGATCCATAATAAACAGATCACTTTTTAAAATATTTATGGATCAGTCAAGTTTGGCCAAGACTTTTGGCATGTTATTAAAATAAAACTATCCTCAGTCACTAATCCCAATATTATTGTTGCTGGAGGTTTCAACAATTAGCTGGACCCCTTCTCTGACAGGAAATCAGATTGTAAATTCAAACCTGACAAAACTCATAAAGCATTTCAAACTGCTTTTGCCTCTCATCCACTCTTTGATGCCTGGAAGACTTGTAATCCTGACAAACAAGAATTCACTTGTTTTTTCAAATGTACATCATATCATGTCTCGTAGTGGCTACATTCTCACCTCAAAATCCTTACTCCCCTCACTTCAGTCTTCTGAAATTGGTTCTATTTTCATTTCTGATCATGCCCCTGTTTCAGTAAATTTGGATTTATCCCTTGTTATGCCTAAACATGCTAGATAGTGATTCAATAATTCTTTGCTATCTGATCAAGCCTACATTTCTGATGCTACTTCCTTTATAAATTATTATTACCAATTTATTAAATCAAGTGATACTTCTGTACATACCAACTGGGATGCTTTCAGAGGCTCTTTTGTAGCATTCACTGTCTTCTATACTGCCAAAAAGAAAAAATCATTAAACCCTCAAATTGATTAAGTCCCTTGAACACACTTATTATACTTCAAAATCTCCTGTTCACCTACAAAACCTCATCAAGGCTAAATCCGACTTAAACAAACTTGCCACAATCTATGCCTGTAACATCTTACTCAAAATAAAATCCAAATACAACGGGCCAGAATAACCTCTTCAATGCATCGGACGGCCCCTAGCTGTTTGACGTCACGGTGGGCGTGTGCATCGGACGGCCGGGGGCTGTCCGATTTACGAACGCATGGAATTCGCCCGCACAGCGGGGGAATGTGCGCCGCATCAAAGTGGTTAAGGTAGGTAAAATGTTGACTAACCACTTAAAAGTTAAATCTGAAAGGAAAACCGTTGGACCTATATCGTAGTATCCTTAATAATACCTTACTACACTCTGACTCAGACATTGTCAACACATTTCAGTCTCACTATCACTCATTATATATAGATGATACTAATCCTTCTGTTAATGACACCCAGTCATTTTTCGATGGTCTCCCCCCTCCCCCGTACTATACCGGAGGCTATGGCTCTCTTGGAAAATGATATATCACATCAGGAAATTTTAGTCGCAATTAAATCTCTAAAAATTGCTAAGGCTCCTGGCCCTGGTGGTTTCTCTATCAAACTTATCTTCTCGTTTTCACATATTTTTGCCCCACTCTTACATAATATTTTCACCTCTTTTCTATTACATTCCAAACCTGAGGGCTACTTCTTGATGCCCTCATTGTAATCATCCCCAAACCAGATTAATACCACATCCTTTGTCAAAACTATCGCCCAATATCAGTAATTAATTATGACTGCAACATTTTTGCAAAAATTCTTGCCTCTAGAATAGAAGACTACTTATAAAATCTGACCAGTCTGGATTTATTAAGGGAAGACTCACCTCAGATAACGCTAGGATGATCTCTAATATTCTCGCCATGGCAAAGCGATATCCTGATCCCCTAGCTGCTCTATCCCTCGATGCTGAAAAAGCTTTTGATCGTATGAATTGGCAATTTATTTTCAAAACTCCTTACTGGTTTGGTTTTGGCCCCAAATTTATTTCATTCATCAAAATATTATATTCAGCACCTCGAGCGTGTGTCTCTGTCAACGGTTTATTATCACCTTATTTTGAATTGCACAGGGGCACCAGGCAAGGCTGCCCCCTCTCCCTTCTCTTATTTCTTTTATGCCTCAAACCCTTTCTTGAACGCATTCGCCATAATGCTTTGATATCTGGTTTCCAACATAAATCCCTTGAAATCAAACTATCAGCCTATGCAGATGACATTTTAATCCACCTTTCGAAACCTGTAAACTCTTTGCCTCCTTTCTTCAAGGAAATTGATTTGTATTCATAGATATCTGGATATAAATTACACTTCTTAAAAACTGAGATTTTACCTTTAAACTAATTTTATCAATTCATGTTTTCCAACACTAACTTTAAATGATGTCCCTATAAAATTAAATACCTGGTCTCCCCTCTATTTATCCTGGTGGGGGAGATTGGACATCATTAAAATGATGATTTTACCACTCATTCTATTCTTACTTTCTATGTTACCCTTTAAGATCCCTAATTATAACTTTAACCAAATTAACTCCCTTGGTTCTAAATTTCTTTGGAACAACAAACCTGCCCGTATCGCATTATCTAAATTAATTAAACCAAAAAACAAAGGGGGTTTTCGCTTCCCTAATTCTAAATTATATCACACCGCTTTTTTGATCAGACAAGCTTATGCACTAAATAAACAGTATCACGATAAATCGATACCGTCTTGGATCAATTTTGAACGCTCTCTACTACATGAATTCTCTTTTTATGACACTTGTTTTATGTCCAATTGCACCTTTGTAGCTAAGCATTCTATTCTAAAATACTCACAACACCTGATTCACTCACTATTTACAAATGGCTCTAATTTTCATCAAGCTTTCCTTGCCTCTTCTATCTGGTACAATAAATTCATTAAGTTTCGACACAAATCTTTCTACTTCAAACACTGGAAAGAGAAGAATATTATTTATGTTCATCAACTTGTTTCTCATAATTCTGTTATACCTTTTAACATTTTACAAGAATGTTACAATTTACCTTCCTCTTGCTTATCCCAATATTCCCAACTGTCACAGGTACTCAAAGTATTTTTATCAAATAAAATCTTTCCATCCAATGCCATTTCTTTTCCCCCCTGACTCCTTTGAATAATATTTTCCCTGACTCTAACTTAAAAGCCTCCCTTATATATAAACTCCTCTCTACTTCTAACTCTGAAAAACCAAAAACACAGATTGAATTAGCTTGGGAATTAGATCTCTCAATGCATCCTTCATTTCAAGGATGGTACAAACTATCGTGCAAACTTTCTACCACCTCTAAAGATGCTAATATCACACAATTTCTATTTTTCTTATATAATAGAGCACCTTGGACACCTGTATATATACATAAAATTGACACCCCCTCCTCTCCTCTATGCTGGTCATGTATATCTTCTAATGGCACTATACTCCATTTACTGTATCATTGTCCTAATGTTTTTACATTTTGGAAATCCGTATGGTACAAATGTTCTAAGATTTTTCATTTTTGTATTCCATTATCTGTTCAAAATGTATTTCTTCGATCCATGTCTGCTGATTTTCATGACACTACGTTGACGTTGAAATTACTTGAACTCTTCATAGCCCTTGCATTTAAAGTTATTCTCACTTGTTGGAAAGACAACTCTAAAATATGTATGCTAACATGGTGGAACTATATCTGTGATGAACATAGAATTTCCAATGTTTCAACTTCTTGAATATCTCAAAAAATCTAATCTGACTTACTTTGGTTACCTTTTACTACTTTCATATCTACACACTCATCCTTACACTAATAACTAATTATCTTTCTTCTTTCCCTTTTCTTTGTTTCCTTTCCCTCTTTTCCTCCCATGTCTTTTCCTTCTTTCTTTCTTTCTTTCTTTCTTTCTTTCTTTCTTTCTTATGTTTGAACATTTTACAAATAACTTATAATTAATAGGTACCTAGATTTTCCTTTTTTTAAAAATTATTCTCTGCATAAGGTTGTATTTTACTCATTATATTTCTCTTTTTAACATGTTACTTCTCTTCCTTATGATACGTGTAACACGTGGTAAATTCTTATTTACTCAATAAAAATATAAAAAATGTGGGTTTTTTTTAAACTCCTTAAAGTCTGACAAGACTGTTAGAGCGGTCAAACCTTGGGGTGGATGGGGCTGGAGAGCAGGTATAGCGGATCCTCTCATCGGCTTAGGGGGCTTATAGAAATAATAACCCTGGGGAAGCATAACAATGTCAGATCTGGGAGATAACCTTGCTGCATTAGTACTCAATAGCCTTCTCTCAGTGCTCGGATGGCTAAAGTTGACCACACTACAGTCTCCAGGGATGTCCTTTGAAGAGGGGCCAAGCCAACCAACCCGCCTAAACATTATAATATCATGCCCATGGCGCAAGTCCTATAAAAAGAAGAGGGGGGACTGACCAAGTTAAACACTATGCAAGTGATATCATGAAGCGTGCCATCACAGCACATGACATCACGGCGTAGCGCAATTAAAGAAATAAAATAATGCTATTTCAATTATTTGTGTAAATACTGGGAGAGGCCAACCCTTCTGACAGTCTTACAGTGTCTGCACTTACATACAGGGACAGGACAAAGGCAAAAGCATGCATCTCTTAAGTACCTGTGAAGAGATAGCAAGTTGTGTGCCTTTGTTTCCCTCTGTGCAAAAGAAACAATTGATGGATGGAATGCTGGACAGTGAAAACATTCACCTCCAGTCACAAGGATCTGGGTTAAATCCATCATTCTTTTGTTCACCACACCACCCCAGTTTGGACCCAGCCATATGCAAATCAGTCTTGACCCTGTCCCTTGTGGGAACAGTCCTGCCAAACTGCCAAGCCAGGTCCTCCCTGGACTGGACACAAGCATGTCACCCCGAGTGGGACGGGTATGCCCAGACGTGGGTCCTGTGCTCTCCGTGCCCCTGGAGTCAAGCTATCCTGGCTGATAAGGGGTGAAACCCCGAAACCGGTCTTAGGATGCTTGGTTCCAGTCCAGGGAGGACCTGGCCTGGCAGTTCGGGCTGGATTGTTTCTATTGGGCACAGGGTCAAGACTGATTTGCATATGGCTGGGTCCAAACTGGAAAGGCATGGTGAGGAGAAAAACGACGGACTTAGGACCTTATCTCAGTACTGGGTGAATGTATGACATTGTTCTGCATTCTGTCCATCAATTGCTCTTTTTGCATTTATTTCCCTCTGTGGCGTTTACATTTGTGTGAGGTTCCAGGCTGCCTCCAGTCAGGATATACAAACAAAAGTAGACCGGATGGCCCCTTAACTTTGGCCTGGCTGGAGGGGAAAAAAACACCCCTCGCTGCCTGCACGTTGTTGCTGGAAATGGAAAGCAGGCAACGTGCAGGCGCTGCTGAACGTGACCCGGTGTCTTACACCAGGACAAGTTCAGCATATTTCTGTGGGGCCTAACTTCTTGGCGGGGGGACCGGCGTCCACTCTGTGGAAATAGTGGGTGGACACTGTGTACCTGGTTGTACCCCCATTGCGGTCGCCCTGATCATGGCCTTCTGCGATGCTAAAGTTGCTGTTTGCCCCCAGTCAATGGACAACTTTGATACGAGCCTGATCCCATGACTTGGTTTGCTCAGTAATCGGGAGGGGGGGCTTAGGGGAGTACTCCTGCTATTATTAAAACATAGGGACAGAGTTCCGGAGGCATATTTAAGACAGTTGTACATGGCTCACTCTCTTTAGCCCAGCCCTTCCCCTGTGTGAGGGACATAACAGCCTGCTTCGCCGATATAGAACTAGTGCTGTTATGAAAATTACAAACATGATCCATGGCCTTTTTTCTTGATTTTTGTTGAGTGATCATAGCGCTGCCTCCTGGTTTTAACTGTAGAGCATTCAAGGTTGAAGGAGTTTCTAACTGGCTAAAACCCGACTCCCCCATTGTCGATTTACGAGGGAGAACGCTATTAATTGTAGCTCTGGTTCATGCCAAACAGCAGGTGGGGGTGGCTCCGGATTCAGTCATATTGGCCCGATGGCCTTCAAAAGCTGCCAAACGCTCCTTAGGGCCAAGTTGGATCTCCATCACTTTAGTCCTCGAGTGATATTGTATCTTGCCTTTTTCCAGCAGCCGTTCGTTTAGCGTGGGTTTTTGTGAAAGATAAATGATTACCTGTCTTTTTGCACTTAACCACAGGTTACGGGGTTAAAATAGGACTGGTTGGGCTGGGAAAAATAGGGTGGCTACGGGTTGGTCTCCTGGCTACAAATTTATGTGCTGATGGTAGATTTTGAGTGACCATTAATCCTCCATCTAGAGGGAGACTCAAGTGTGCAGTTCCCTGGGCTCTCAACTGTTTCAACAATGTTGCTCCCTTGTCCCAAGGACAGCCTTCATTCAGTCAAGGCAATTTCACCACTTATAACCCCTTATCGCTCTTTCGAGCATGGTGTCGATGCTTGTAAGTCTGTACGGTTTTAATGGCCCTCCTGTCACTTTGCATTTGCCCATGTCAGTAACAACAAAGGATTCCTTTAGTAAATTTTAGGGTACGGCTGTGGATGGGCGCAGATGGGCTTGCCCTTGGCCTTGACTTTACCCGGGCACGGCCCACGCATGAGCTGTGTTGTGGGACTGCACCGTGCTAAAATAACCCCGATTGTAGACACGTGAGGTGCTGGCAAGGGGTTATGGGTGCGTAGTTCCCAGCGGCTGCACTTAGCAGCGGCTCTCCCTCTGCAGTGTTGACAGACCATCCACCATGTTTGGAGAGTGTCTCCGCAGCGTCTCCCTAGCAGGCAGTGTTGCGTGGTGTCAGAACTCGTGCTAAAGAACCATGATGGATTAAACCCAGATCTGTGACTGGGGGTGAGTGTCTGAAAAGCTGCAGTGCTCCATCCATCATCTCCTTGTGTTTGTTTTGTTCGCTCTAAGTTGGGCAGGGTATGCCCAGATGTGGGTCCCTTGCTCACTTTGCCACTGGATTCAAGCTAGCCTGGCTTATGAGGGGTGTTACCTCAAATCCGGTCCCAGGATGCTTGTTTCCGGTCCAGGGAAGACCTGGCTTGGCAATTCGAACTGAACTGTTCCCATGAGGCACAGGGTCAAGACTGATTAGCATATAGCTGGGTCTGAACTGGGGTGGCGAAGTGAGCTAAAGAACGATGATGGATTCAAACCAGTTGTGTAACTCGGGGTGAGTGTCTGAGAAGATTCAGTGCTCCATCCATCATCTCCTTGTGTTTGCTTTGTTCTCCCTAAGTTGGCAGGGTATGCCCAGACGAGGGTCCCTCGCTCACTTTGTCACTGGATTTAAGCTAGCCTGTCTGATAAGGGGTGTTACCCCGAAACCGGTCCCAGGATGCTGGTTTCCGGTCCAGGGAAGACCTGGCTTGGCAGTTCTGTCTGAACTGCTCCCTTTAGGCACAGGGTCAAGACTGATTTGCATATAGCTGTGTCTGAACTGGGGTGGTGAAGTGAGTTAAAGATTGATGATGCATTCAACCCAGATCTGTGATTGGGGGTAAGTGTCTGAAAAGTTTCAGTGCTCCGTCCATCATCTCCTTGTGTTTGTGGTGTCAGAACTTATGCCAGACAGGCAGTCACAACTTCAACGGCAACAAATAACAGAGTCATAGACGACACACATCCCACACCATGGGACCAACTAAACTCTGTATGCCACCTAAGTCTATACAGTCAGTGTCATTCACTTAATTCTAAGGGGAATATTTGCAAGGCCCCTGCGCCACCGGAGCATCACTTTTTTTCACACTCCGGTGGCGCACATTGCTCAGCCATATTTACGAGGCCACGCAAAGTCCCCATGCATGGCTTTTCATGGGCTTGTAAATATGGCCCCCTTTCACACATCACTCTGCGTGAAAGTGTCATTCCATTGGTGTTGCTTTGTGTGTTCCGTGGCAACACCCATGGATTCTGACGCATTCCCAGATTTACAAGGTTTCGTAAACCTGGGAATGGGTTAAATTCCAGCACTTCCCCAAGGGAGGAATTAAAGTGGCACAACGTGGAGAAATACCTTTAGTTCTTCTTGTTTTTTGCTCTTTATATGTATTCTACAGCACACATAGAAGGAGGAAAATACCATCAATTATTGTTTTTGTACAGGAAGGTGTCCCTTTCTGCACAGAAACAATCATCCCTGCAACACCAGGCACCCTTGCACCATGGTTCAAGGGTGCCTGCGTTGGTGCTCCAGCGCTGAGGAAAGCAAAGGGATACGTTGTATTGCTGTAAATAAAACACATCCTGTCACTTTCCTGATGATGCAGCTCTGTGCAGCAAGATGGCTTGCCATGCTGCATCATTGTCTAGTAAATATGCCCCTAAGTTTTCAATGGAAGTCGAGGGCACAATGGTTTAGGTAGGAATAGTGCAAGAAGCACTAAAGGCATTGAAGAAAAAGAATGAAAACACAGATTTTTAAAATAAAACTAATACTGTTTTGAAAAACACTTCACAACTTTTGGATAATCACCAGTACTCCACAACACATCACATAACTTCTTGTGTTATTTTTAAAGCGTTTATGTACATAAGTTAATGTATAGTACTATGGTCTGAGTTTTTAACCACCATATTGAATGTGTTTCAGTACTTCTGAGATGTTATTGTTTAGGTCTGTCTATCGCTATACCTTGAGTGATCAACAGAAAAAAACTTTAAGAAACACAACTGTCAGGGAGACTTTGGTTCCTCCAACATGGTTACCTTGACTACAGCATTTGATTGGGCAGAACTTGTGTGGTGCTGTGGAGAAAGAGTGCATTGCTGGTCGCACTTCTATTGACTCCTGAGAGTTGTTCCCTTGCTTAACATGACTACCACATTAAAACCAATAACATGGCAGTGTGCAAGAAGAAGACCCTTTCACAATGAGCTGATAGTATTGTTTAAAGTATTGCTCTATGAGCCTACAGCAGTATAACTGGTAGACGTGTTGGTGAACAGAGCTTCCCAACAAGAGATTTCCCCCATTCAAAATGGCTGCTTAAGTCCAGCGTGATGAAGCAGCGGCATCTGAGCCTGTTTGCTTATTCTTGCCCATTTTCATTAGTGACATTCAAAACAAAAACTTTTGTTTTGCTCTACCTTCTATGCACCCCAGAAGTGCGGTTCACTGCAGCCTTAGTCTGCAGTCCTGCTTCACAACAGACTCCCCCCCACACTCCTCCTACACCATCCTACAACCTCACTTCACTCTCCTCAACTTCACTGGCTCCTTCACGGACTGCTCTCAACTCACACATCAGCTGTAGCCTCAGCACACCCTTCCCTCTAATGTCAGCCCCTGAAGAGCCCTATTGCTATGCAGGCCAACATAGGCCAGATGTTGGTCTACATAATGGCTTCAGAGGCACCAATACCAGCAAGTCTGGCCACAGGTGAAATCCCCCTCCCACCTTTCTTCACAGCCACTGTTATAAAGGCCAATGGGGCTCAGTGCAGCACCATCAAGTACCTATTAAGCAGTAACTTCTTACCCCCACCTGGATCACACCCTTATCCCACAGTCCCTGTCAATTCCCACACAAGCTCAAAGCCTAGGTAGTAATGCGTCATCCTTAGCCTGTTATGCTGCTCTCCCTCCTGCTTCCTTCACATACTTTCACCACTCCCTCTCAGCTGATCCCACAGCCTAAGACTGATCCTGACTCCCACACCAGCTCCTGCAGCCTCAGGTCAATCTCCTTTCCCATACCATCCCACAGTCTTAGTAACTCTCCCCTCTTGTATTGGACCCATAGCCACAGATGGAACTGAATAGGCATCTAGTACTGCAGGAAGAACATATATCCTGTGTCTGCATTTGTAGACACGTGTGCATGTTCACAAGTGTTCAATAGTTCAATGTTGTGAGAAGCTGGGTTTCTGTTGCAGTAATCCCCCCCTTTTATGTCAGACTACTGATGCACTTTTGACTTGATGTGCCCTGGGTCCCTGCCAATCAGGTTCCCAGGTTCAGGTTCTTTTCCCAAAACTAACCCAAAACCCAATAGGCATCTCTGGCCACCGGTCAGCCCCTGATAAATGGTACCAGAGGTACCAAGGGCACTATGACCAGATAAGACCTCTAAGGGCCGCAGCACTTATTGTGCAACCCTTAGAGGCCCTGTACCTTTACACACACACACTGCCTTCACAGGCAGTGTGTCTTATTGCAGAACAAAGTGAAGAGTCGACATGGCACACATCCCTGTGTGCCATGCCCATAACCCACTGCCCTGGCAAAGATCAGTCACCCCTCCAGCTGGGTGCACTATACCAGTAGTGAGGGTACAGGGGCATGAGCCCTGTACCCCTACAGTGTCTAAGTCCATTCTTAGACATTGCAAGTGCAGTGCTGCAATTAAGAGTTTATGGTGCTGAGAGTTTGTCATTACGAACTCCACAGCACCATAATGGCTACACTCACAACTGAGAAGTTTAGTATCAAACTTCTCAGCACATTAAACCCACACTGATGCCAGTGTGGGATTTAATGAAAAATGTGCACAGAGGGCATCTTAGAGATGCCCCCTGAAAAACAACCAACCACTAGTGTCCAGGCTGAATGACTGCTTTCAGCTGCCACCACCAGACATGTTTCTGGACCCCTGGGTCAAGAGCCTGCTGCTCCCAGGGGCCTGAAACAATGCACATCCTGGGACGAGTTGCCAAGCCTCCTCCCCCAGGATGGGCAGGGTCCACGAAGGGGAATCTTCAAAGGCTTGCCACCTTTGTGAGCATCCCCAGGCCACTTGCTGCCTTCAGCAACTGGTCCCCACTGGTTCTGACCCCCACTTTGGGCTGCAGAACTGGCAGGAAAAACAAGTGAGGAAGAGAGGTGTGCCCACCTCTGCCAACTCCACCCCTCAGATGGGGGGACTCAGCCAACCAGGGACAGCCATGCCCCCCTCCCACTGGAGGGTGACATAATAGGGGGTGTACCCACCCCAGGGACGGGACCCATTGGTCCCAACCTTTTTACCTACCTGTAACGTCCCTAATTCTAGTATTTAGGGGCACCCCTGAACCTTGCTCCTTTGGACAAGAACATGCAAGAATAAAAGAAGAAGAAGGACCGAACAGCCGTGCCGAAGCTAACATGAGGAGGACGCCCACTGACTTGGCCCCAGCCCCACCGGCCTGGCCCCACCTTGAACCTGCTCCAGTTACATCCCGGTGTGTCCTGCCTCAAGCCTCCACGGCCTTGGGTGGCCCAACTGATTGTGCCTAACCAACCCCCAAGATCCCAACTTACCTTTCCAAGTGGTGGTCGCACCCAGAAGACCTTGGCCCCCGAACCTGCAGTGCTTTTGCAAACCAGAGACTCCCCATTGAAAGCTACAGGGCTTCCGATGCCAAAACAGCACTCTGCAACCGGCCGCCCCAGTGCCGCTGAGGGTGCATCTTTTGTGCTGGCCTAAACCCCTATTTGCCCTGAGCTTAAGCCTAGGAGCTTTGCTCCCACAAACCAGTGGCCTGCTCATCAGCAGCTACCACCGGAGGCCCCCATTCCCCTTTGGATAACATTGGGATTCAGCACTCTTCACCCGGCCACCGTAGTGCCGCTGAGGGTGTAACAAGAGTGCATCCTTGACCCTGGGGGACCCCTGAGTCTAACCCCAGAACATCAACTCCCACAACAAAGTACTTACCTTTAAACCAATAACACTATTTTCTTCCATAGGATAACATTGACTGTTTTTCTGTGAAAAGTTTTTAAGTGTGGAGTTGAAAAACCTAAAGAAATTCTTTAAAATTGTACTAAATAACAAAAACTATTTTACTTACCTGTTTAAAGGAAGTGTCCCAGTGTAGTATCCAGGTATACTACACTGTGTAAGAAAAGTAATCTGAAAGTAAGGTACTAGTCATTTTACTAAAATGCCCATTCAAAGTATATGTACTGTATTTACAAAGCATTGCATTTCTCAGTAACAATACTGTAAGTCAAAACAAAGTGCATATACAATTACAATCCAAACTGTATTACAACTGTATATTTACTGCAAAGTATTTATCACTTACCTGTGCCAGGCTTGCTTGGTTCTAGGAAATGAAATAACTAAAAGAATATTTTTATACAAAAATAATTGGTCTGAAGTTCAGTCTTTGAGTGTGTGAATTCATTTACTGACAAATGCTTAATACTGTCCTCTGATAAAGCCTTAGTGCTCGACCACACTACCACAAATAGAGAGTAAGGTGCTATCTACTTTAACTCTGCCTAACTTTTGGGTTCCACTGGACTCTGTGTACACTACACCTCACTTTGTTATAGTACACACAGAGCCAGCTTCCTACAAATGTGTGCTGTGATACAGGTGTGGTCTGGAAGTGCTGAGTGAGGGTGAGTTCTGTAAGTGCAGGGTGAGCGGTGTGAGTAGAGGGTGAATGGAAATGCATGGTAAAAGGTGTAAGTGCAGAATGAGTGGTGTGTCCATGTGAGAACTTGGTAACCAGCGTGCACTTGTGAGTTGATGGGGACAGTAAATGACAAGCCCATGTGAGTGGAGGATGACAAGTGAAACCTGTGTGAGTTTAGTTTGAGCTGTGTGAATGCAGGATGATGTATCCCTAGATATTCCAAGTTATTCACCTTATCCTTGGCAGTTGGCAAATGGGGATTCAGGAGTAATTTGAACTATGGTTATTGAAGCTGATCCTGCAACAAATGGACATGCCGAAAGTTGCTTTTCCAGAGGTGGAAGAGTAATAGAAGGCCAGATTCTCTGGAAAAAGCCCAATTGGAACTTCTTGTGGATTCTGCACCCATGCCCTTATATCCTTCACAAAGCCACTTCCCTTCATCTAGTGGCTAAATTGTGTACTGGAAAACCAGGAAATCTGGTTTCAAACACGGTTTACCTGCTAGACAAAATCTGTTTTACTCTAGGCAATTACCTTATTTCACTGTGCCTCCATGTCTTCTATCGTCCCTTTTAGGAGTACCTTTAAAAAAATCAATGTAGCCCGTCCCTCTACAAAAGCTTCACTTGTATATGTTTTAAGAGACTTTCATGCTGCTCCATATGTTCTAAATATTTAATGGGGTTTCACATGGCAACTGACTTGCCTCTTGGTTCACTACTCACCAAGGCCACTGGAATTGTGCAGCACAGGAGAACCAAATTATGCAGCAGTGTTGACTAAATTATCCGTAAAGAAAAGGCAAATCTTGCGGGGTGATGCGGCACGTTTCGTGACAGTATTACCCCATCATTTTGTCATTTTTATATACGGTAACACTCTCTGAAAGATTTCACCATAATAATACCAATTTAACATCTAAATACAGGAATATGTGAAGATACAACGTGTGGTGTTACCACGCGGTAGATGACAACGCAGTCGTTACTACGACTGCGTTGTTACCACGTGTGGCTTTACATCGCAATTCATTTCTACGACTTGCGCTAGATGGCGCGCTGGACTTAGGAATAGTATAAATTACTATTCCTACTCCAGTTAGCGCAACAGCAGGGAATGTGTTGCATTTAAAATACAACACATTCCTTGGTGTTGCACGCCACCTAGCGCAAGTCATAGAAACGATGTGGCACTTTGCTATTTGATGTTGCCCTTATTTTGTGGTCTGATGTTGTACATGGACTGTGTTTGGCTAACTTTTCAGAGCAGCACATTTCAATGACTGTGTGCCCGGCAATAAGTGTCTTGCAATGTTTTGTTTGGATCAGGTGATATGTGTCCATGCCACCATGCACAGGGCTATCTGGGACCTGAACTACAGTAGTTGTGGGTATGCAATGCTATTTATTGTATATGGGTGCCATTGTGTCCATCCACCCCCGTCAACCCACTCTATGGTTGGTACTCACCCCGTGGTTGTGTCTGCTCACATTCTGCAGTATCCCGACCCGGCACTCCGACCACCGTTTCCTCTGTGAGGCCTTGGGCCACAATTTCCTCCTGCTCATCCAGCTCCAGCAGGGGCACTGGACTCCCACCTCCAGTCGCATTTGGTGCCTTCCGGTTGGCTGCTATTTTCTCCTTTGTATTTTTCTTGCTGTCATTCCAGCGCTTCTTGACCTCGTCAACTGTCCTCCTCTTCCTCTCTCCAACAGCATTGACCTTAGCCGTAACGTCCTCCCATAATTCTTTTTTCCTTGACAATGGCACTGTGCGTTTGGTGAATAGCTCCTGTTGATGTTCAGCCACCAGGCCATACAGGACCTGATATTTCCTGGTGGCTGTACCTGGGGTTGCTCCTCCTCTTGGCCTTCTCCTGGATCTCTGTCCACTCCTCCTGGCTAGCTGGGGAGTTTGGTCGTTGGCTCAGCACTTGTCCCAGCTTCCTCCATGTCTCTCCTGGTATCTGCTGTGTTCTCCATTTTGTTTTGTTTTTCGTTCCTGCTTGGAGGCCTTTTATAGTGCATTTTCCCGCTTGCAGCGTGTAAAGTGCAGGCCTGATGCCAATTATCGGGCCGATTTTGGCGGTAATTGGCCCATTGCGACTTTTCTCGGTTAGCGTGTATTTTTTCATCGCCGTCGCTCAGGTTTTATCGCCATCCATTAACGACAGGAATGGTAGCTATCGCCGGGTAGCGGCGCGTTTTTGATACGTCGCTACCACGGCGATAAAAGCCGGACTTCGCCGGCGATAAAAAAAAACACGTTGATAGCGCTTAGCGATAATTTTCGCTGTTTGTTGATGATATGCCCCTGCTTTATTTAAAAAGCAGTAACAGACATGGTGGGCTGCTGACCCCTGCAGACCAACATCTCTGTGAGTGCTAGCCATTCCCAATGGGGTCACAAATTGCTATCTTCCTCATGAATATTAATGAGGCAGGTTGTTTGAGACCCCATTGGGAATCACATACAGTGTCTTAGACACTGTTGTACATTCCATTTTGTGAGTGGCAAATTGCGAGTCGCAAAACATTGCAATTTGTGACTCGCAAATTGTCGGGGTCGTTCATTTGCCCCAGGAAGTACACAGAGTAAAAACAGTAAACAAAATTTATAGAAAATCTACTACATGAATAAAACAAGATAAAACCCATTAAAAAATACTGCTCAGGCTGTCAGCACAATCAGAGAGCATTTTGAAGTGCCTAATACCATCAGCATTTTGAATGAACTCCCAAGATGGTCTTCCTCGTAAATATAAACTTTATAAAGTGCTGAAGGCCATCAGATATTACTAAAATCAGTTTCAGCAGCCCTCACGACTCGCTGGCTATACGGGCTCTCCTACATTTCCAAGAAAACCAAAGAAATTAAGCTATTGCAAAACATACTAATGGATTGTTAAATTGTTTGATAAAATAAGATGCTGGCCGGCATTTAAAATGATATTTTCTTTAAAGAGCGAGAATATACCTATTCTTTTATATTTTATAAAAGCTACAAAAAACATTATGTGAAGATCGGACTGCTTTGACTTCCCATTACATAGGCAGGCTGGTAAATCATCTTAGCCAAGAAGAAACAAATATTTTACAATCAAATATGAATGTTGTGTGATACTAGTTTGGAGATTCCTGTGGCATCAAATATGTGTCTTAGTTTTCGTGGATGAAGTAGGTTTGGAAGTGAGAAGGCTCGGAGTTGTGCTTTTCTCCATTTCTTAGAGGCGCAACCGCACTTTCGAACTTGAAAAGTGAAAGCAGATTCAAGACTAGAGAGTAGTAAGTAACAAGGGGCAGATTTATGTTAGACTTGCGCCACTTTTACGCCGCGTTTCATCGGAAAAAGCCTCGGAAAAGTGACGCAGTGAAATCTACAAGATTTCACAGAGTCACTTTTCCGATGCTGCTGTGTCAAAACCCTGCGCCTGCTTGAAGCAGGCGTAAGGCATGACGCAGCATGTTAGGTATGGGCAGCCCCTAAACATTGCTGGAGTTGCGTCGTGCTTGCGACACGACTCCAGCAATGCGCCGCCCTTACGCCATCAGATGAGTCACGCATCTGTTTATCCTTGTGCCACGATGCGCTGCATTGTAAATGCGGCGCATCTGTGGTGGCGCAAGGGTAAACTTGCGTGACGCATCTTTCCTGGCGCATCCCTGCTGATTTGCAGGGATGCGCCAGGAAACATAAATCTGCCCCCAAGTCTGTTGCTGTATATATGAATAATATCTTCTCCTCAAGGATGACCAGTACTTCCTTGGAGGCAAGCTCTTCACACCTGCTCATTACATACGTTTTCACTGAGAGTAGCATGTTTCTGTCACATGATTAAGGGCCGAATGTACCAAGAATACATTTGTTAAATGGGTTCGCAATTTGCGCACCAACTTTTATTAAATTTGTATTGTGCAAACTGGCCTACGTACTAGTAGATCAGTTCATGAAATTCTGAATTATAGTGGATCTCAATTCGATCTACCTCATTAATATTAATAAGGTCAGTCACAAATTGTGACCCACTACAATCAGTTTCCATCACAAGAATGGTGGCTTGCTGGATCAGCAGACCACCTGTGAATTAATGGATCTAATGTTCCTTAAAGGAAAACAGAATGTATTTTTTTTTTTAAATGAAAAGTTTTCACAAAAAATTGTTTAGGAGTAGGCTGAGGGCAACCACTGCCTACTCCTAAAAATGTTTTTGTCAACATTCACAAGGGGAAGGAGTCCCTTGGGGATCCCTTCCCATTTGCAAATGGGTTATCACCTACTTTGATTTGCCAGTAAAATAATATTATTTTGAGACCTGATTTTGTTCACAAAACATTAATACATACCATAAGGAGTTGGTATTTGGAAAGGACGGCCTACACAAACCTTCCAAATAACAATTGGTCATGGGTTCCTAAGCCAATTCGGCAAGATGGAAAACATTTTCCAAACATTCAATGGGCTTAGTACATTTGAAAAAGGGTTTTAGTATTTTCAAACCCTCTGGTTTACAGAATGAGAGAGTTTTTAAAAGATAAAGCCCTTAATGCAAGAATCCCGTAGCTCCGTTGACTTGCATTGATAGAATACAAATATATATATAGGTTAATGTTTGCGTATTTCTTTAGCTCTTTAGCTATTTACCCCAACTACCCTTTCTAGTTAAGGCCCTAGTCACTTGAAATGATAACTTTTTCTGACCTTCTGTAGTGGTGCCTGCTTTTTTGCATTAAATGCTAGTTGGACTTTAGGCTTAGCAACTTTTTGTGTTTAATTTTTAACAGTACAGTCGCTACAAAACACCTCAAAATAAATTAAGCCGGCAGTGATCGTCCAAGCTCCATACGACGACTGCAGGCACTAGAGGTAAGGTAGAAGTTCTCCAGGGGAGCAGTGGTAGAAAATGGCCAATGTATTGTCAAAAGGGTGGGCACAGTTGTCTTCTCGGTAGGGAAAAAACAAAGAGAATAGTTGTGTAGGTAGATCTGGGAGATGTCCTGAGGAGAAAACTAATTATTATTAATGTAAACCCAAGGAAAAAAGCAAAAAGCAGGGGGGCTCTACAAGGGGTGTGACAGTGGGAAAGGTAGGCAAGAGTGCCACAACTCAGATCACAGGTATTTGAAGGATGAATTTGTGAAGAACAGGGACCCTCTGATTTAACAACCCTGACCCTTTCCCTAACCCCTCTGGGTATGGATTGAAGATTCATCAAATGCTAGGGGATCTATGGGTGGGAGTGCACAATACCACCACAGCCCTCCATGAGATCAGTTAGAAGAACTGAAAGGAACCCTATCCCCCTTTCTATTTTCTTCTCTACCTCCCTCTAGGACATGAGCTGCAGGCAAAAGGCCTGCAGACCCTTTACCCGAGTGTGAGTGAATCGTAAGAGATGGTTCCCGATAGTCTTAAACATGTGGTCTAAAATATTTGCTTCCTTTCCTCCTTCTGGTCCTCCTCCTCCTCCTAGTCCCTCTTCTCCTGTTCTTCACCTACCACACTGGTCTACTCTCTCTTCTAGTCTTTACCCTCATCATCATCATCCTCCTGGTCCTCCTCTTTATGCTGATCTTGCCTCTGCTTCCTTTTATTCCTGGTCCTTCTCTTCTGTGGCCCTCCTCTTCTAACGCTTGGCTTCTTTATGGATCTCTTTTGGGTCTTTATCTAGTTTCTCCTAGTTCTGGTCCTTGTTCTCTGGATCCCTGAGCCCTGGCCAATCCCCATCTTCTGATCTTCCTCCATCAAGCCCAGGTCCTCTTCTTTGTCTGCACCTTGGTTCTTCTCCTCCTTCTGGAAACACTCCACGTACACCTCCTGGGATTTCCTTTTCTGTTTGTATTTCTCAGCCACCCAGCCCTTCTTCTAAACTGGTCATTTTTGTCCTGCTCCTCCTGCTTTTCAAGATCCTCTTCCTCCTAATCTTCCCAATCACCTAAGTCTTGGTTTCAGGGTCTTTGTCCATTCTCTAGGACTTGGTTCTCCTGGTCCTCCTTATCTTGATCTCCCATTACACTGGCCCTCCTGGTTCACCTACACCTGATTCCCATGGTGTTTTTGTTTCTCCTTGTTCTAATTCCAATCTCCATTGTGTTCTTGTCAACATTCCCCCCTTGATCTTTATTGTTCTGGTCATCATTCTCCAGGTTTTGTTCCTGTTCTCACACATCCTGGCTCCATGGTCCTGATTTAGACTCTCCTTGGCCTGGTGCTATTCCTGCTCTTCTTGCGTCTCCTGGTCCTCTTGTTCACTTAGTCCTCTTGGTCCTAATTACCTGGCCACCCAGTGACTCAATTCCTTCTGATAATCCTGGTCCACCTGCTTCCCATTGGTCAGCTAGGAACCGTCTTGAAGACGGTCTCCCAGTTTTTTACTTTCGCTTGTTAATGGCTTCCGGATTTTAAAGCTGGGAGTGGGAAGTCATGGAGGACAAAAAAGAGAGCCCAGGGGGGTCTCAGAGTGAGGCTGGGATCATGTATGATTTGCAGGGACCAGACAAGGTAATTTGCAGGAAAGGGCAGACTCCAGGAAGGCAATGGCCATGGAGGTCATTGCTTCTGCTCCAGATGAAGAGGAGGATGAGGCGCCCAAAGCGGACCAATTTCTGGAGTCTGGGTCACTTCCAGAGCTGCAGGGTTTGTTAGCTGCTGCAAGGTCTACCCAGGAATATTTCTGCAAGGCACAGAAGGAGTGCCTTACACTTGTGGTACTTTGGAAAAAAGCCCAGGAACTAGTTAGCAAAGGAGTGGTTGGGAAACACTACGTTGGCTGGGAGGATGGTCTACTTCATAGGGAAAGGGTAAATCCTGAGCCAGCATCTAGCAAGAGGCTAGTGGCTCTATTGATGCACAGGAAAGTCCTGTTGTCACAAGCCCAAAAGGGTTATTTAGTAGGACACTTAAGGATTCAAAAAACTTCAAATAGGTCAGACCATCTTTTCTACTGGCCACGGATGCACAGAGACACAGACCAGTTCTGTAGAACCTGTCCCTCTTGGCAGATAAGTGGTAAGACAGGAGAGAGGACTAGGGCACCATTAGTGCATTTACCCGTTGTAGGTTTTTCCATTTGAGTGGGTGGGAAAAGACATAGTTGATCCATTTGACCCCCAACCCTCACAGTCAGACAACAAGTATATCTTAGTTTTGGTGGATCCCGCCACCAGGTACCCGGAAAGGTAGTAGCAAGAACTCTCCTAAAACTGTTTTCTAGGGTCAGATTGCCAAGGAAGGCAATTTATGACTGTAGTACCAATTTTCATCTCTTTGTACATGAGAGAAATGTGGGAGCAAGCTTGTGTGACATTCCACTTTCCCATGGCATACCATCCACAATCAAATTGTTCGATGGGCCGATTTAACAAACCACTAAAAAGCAAGATGGGAACCCTGACAGAGAACCTCAGGAGAAAGAGAGATCTTGTCATGCCATGTATCTTGTTTGCCTTCAGAGAGAGTCCACAGAAGGGAGTAGGGTTCAGTCCTTTTCAACTTTTGTATAGGCACCTGGTGCCGAATCCTCTTACCTTAGTAAGAGAAGGGTGGGAAGGAACTTCAGAGTCTCCACAGAAGAATGTGGTGGGCTATGTAATTGGCCTCAGGAAGCTGATGGCGCAATACATTAGTCAGGCCAAGGAAAACCTTCAGGCTAGCCAAGTGTTGATGAAGGAATGATACTGCCAGAAAGCTATGCTAACTGGGTATCAGGAAGGTAAGGAGTAACCCCGGGCGTAGCACTACGCTTCGCCCACGTAGTGTACGTAGCGCTGCCTGCTTCGCACTTTCCGAAGTAGGCGAAGCAGGGCAGCGCTACGCACACGCCGAGGGCGAAGCGTAGCTGCTTGCCACCCGCCACCCACCTCCCGCCTGCCCTCCTTTTAATAATATAAGCATTGAAAAATAAATTAAAGTAAGTCGACTTACCCGTAAGCGCGGCGTCTCCGGGGCTCCCTCTTTCTGTTTCTGATTTCTTCTGGCAAATGCGCATGCGCGGACACCCGCGCATGCGCATTTCTCGCGAGAAATGCGCATGCGCGGGCGTCCGCGCATGCGCATTTGCCAGAAGAAATCAGAAACAGAAAGAGGGAGCCCCGGAGACGCCGCGCTTACGGGTAAGTCGACTTACTTTAATTTATTTTTCATTGCTTATATTATTTAAAAGAAGGGCGGGCGGGAGGTGGGTGGCACGTAGTGGGGCTACGCGAAGCGCGTAGTGTGCGTAGATTTGGGCACACTACGTGCTGCTTCACGTAGCCCCACTACGCCCACTACGCCCACCATTAGGAGGTGTTGGTCCTTGTGCCTATTTGTCCAAGGGCTCTGGAGGACAAATGGTGTGGGCCATATAAGGTAGCTCAGAAAGTGTCCAAAGTAAACTAGTTGGTGCACACACGTGCTATAAGGGAGCCCAAGAGGGTGTTTCCTATGAACAGGCTGAAGCCTTACATCCAGAAAGACTACTTAGTGAATGTCATGGCTATGGCAGAGGACATTGAGGAAGACAGTGAGCCTCTTCCTGACTTTCTGCATAATGACATGAAGTATGACACTGTGCAAGGGGTTCAGTTAGCTCTTGAGTTAACGCCTGAGAAGCAAAAAGAGTGTAGAGAGGTGTTGGTCTGGTTTGCCATCCTCTTCTCGCTGACTGCAGGGTTGACATCTGTCTATGTGCATGACTTCGACACAGGTGATAGTCTGCAAGTAGAGGGCAAAAAGTCTTAGGCGTGGGCGGTAAACTCTGCTCCGCTCCGCTGGCCGAGTTTGCAGAGTTTTACCCACTCCATGCTCTGTTTGCAGTGCGGAGTTCGGCAAAAACTCTGCCAAACACCGAATGGCAAAGTTTACTGCCCACCCATACCGGGTGAAACACACATCCTAGTCAAACAGCTGCAATGTCTCATTAATTTTATTTCTAGAAGCTGAGAAAATTCGATTTTTGATCGTGATCGAATTGACCCGCCATTTAGTGCTCCGCCGCCATTTTGTGTTGCCCTCACTCAGGCAGCATGACGATCGAAGTCTTTTCTGCTTTTCCTGCAATATTGTGTCGAAATAGCCTTGTGCCTCTGTTTACAAAGCTGGTGTTAGAGACTGGCCGAGTAAACTAATCCCTGTCTGGTTTTTCTAATCCCTGTCTTAACTATCTATTGGTTCACACTATTCTCTTCTGACTTTATCTCATCTTCTGGCCTTCGCTGTCCCCCGCTCGTATTCTCTCATTTCACAACTGTCCTCCAAAACACACAAATATATCTCGCCACCTGCAAGTCAGTTACAGACCTGGTTAATACCTTAACCTATGTGAAGGGTGGCAAACACAGTTGGAGAAGAGGCTTCTTCGAGTTACTCGATACTTTTGTTTTCCGACTTTTTCCATTGGCTCTGACTTTCCCTCGGGCTATTCCTACTGGTTTTTCATGTATGTTTTAGGTGTGTCCTTCGTTAATGTATATGTCACCTATGTACTATATAAAATTGTGCGCCACGGAGTGAAGTGGCAGTCTCCTGAGAACATACCGTGTGTACTTCTAGGACAACTGTACTAGCTGCAGCTAATAAAATCTGATCTTTTACGCCGACAGAGTGTCCCCGTGTCTCTGTGTAGCTAAGCAGGAGAACCCAGGAGATTAAGGCGTACCCTGCGCCGCCAGGTCCAAAAGGTTCTTGTTCTTCAACTGGCGCCCAACGTGGGGCGGCTTCAGTGGTAGTGGTTCTGCCTGAAGGTCGTGAGGAAACCCGCAAGAAAATTCTGGAGGAATCGCGAGCCACGTCAAGCGACCCCTGTATGTCGAAGTGGTCCGAAGGTCTTTTACAGAGTGGTTACTCCTTCCTGATGGCTACTAACGACTGCTGCCCTGACTGCCGCCCTGCTTTGGCCCTTCCTTTGGTGATGTATGGTAAGGCGAGACGATAGACGGGCCTCTGTTGGCGTAAGAAGACATCCTTAGTTAAGTATTTGGTGGGTCGCTCCCACAATTTTTGTCCTTTGGTTCTTTGTTCCTTTGTTTCTTTGGTCCTTAGATTCGACTATTGCAATAGCCGAAGCCGAGGGGTAAGTGCATTTGTGCTGCGTAAACTGAGTTTTACCCCCTTGATGTTTGTGAACAGTCCGGTGAAATCACGAGATGCCTGGTCTGACTAAGTTTGGAAAATGTTGTTGCTTTGGTTGTAATAGGGATTCCCGGCTTGAGGACTCTTGTCCGATTCCTTCGGTTGGAACTCCCACATATGAGCTCTATTCAAAACATGGTGTTGGCCCCATTGCCTTTAACAAGACATGGAACCGATACACGAAGAAAGATGGTGTTTTAAAATGGCCAGAAAATGGTAGTTTCGATTCTGATGTGCTAGATAATTTGGAAGCAGTTTTATTCAAAAGAAAAGCCCGGCCGGCAATGTTTGACTCTTTCCGCCTTTGGCGTAAGGAAGCCAAACAGAGAGAAATTAAACAAGCAAAACGAGATAGGAAAGCACCGGGTATGACAATTATACAGGCTGCCCAACAATTCAAAGATGACAAAATTAATAATGCGATGGAAATTTCAGAAAGACAGCATCGTATGGCGATAGATAAATGCTATCCGGTGTTGCCTGTTTCCCCTTCCGATAACAAGAAAGATTTAGAAGAAGATCCCCTAATGTCTCATTTATTGAGATTGCCTCCGCCCTATGCACAAGGTGCTAATACACCCCAGTTGTTACAGCCTGTTCAGCCGCCAGCAGTACCTCCGCCTGTTCCGGCTCTTCCGCCTTTGCCCCTTTCAGTATTACCGCCTCTACCAGTTTTGCCTTTAACTTCAACTTCTTTGCCCTCATCTCCTGATCTTCGATCTCCTTTGCCTTCTGCTCCTCCTGCAATTACCGGTTCTCCTTCCGTTAGTTCGCCTAATACCTTGTCCCCTATTCTTATGTCCAATTCTCCGTCTGTGCGTAAGCGGCTCATGGACACTGTCACTGGTATTTTATCTCCTTTCTTTGAAGCTTTAAATGTGTCTCCGGCTTTTGCTCGAAGACAGTCTCGTAGTCAGTTCCCAGATTCTGAAGAACGAGAAAGGTTGGACTCTCTCGCACGTAAATGGATCAATAGGGGTCCCCAGTATAGTGTGTCCGATATTATGTCTACCTTCTCACAATGGAATGCGCCTACGCAAAGATATGTTTTCAATATAATGTGTGATACTCTCATCAAAGAATGGGAGGATGTGAATTTGAGTTCGATTCCACAGGGTCTGTTAGATGTTCAGGCTGACTTCGATAAAGGACTCGTTGTGGGTTCTAAGGTTGAGAAAGCTGTAAGGACACTTATTACCTTTAGATCCTTATTGTCCTCTCAGACTTTCCTTAATTCCGATCCGTCGGTTAGACTGACACTGAAAAATTATCCCATGAGAGAGGTTCCTCCAGTGTGGAAGGAGGAAGTTGCGGCTCAAGGTAATAATCCAGCTATTCCTGCTCATTTCCAACGTATATGGGTACATGTCCCTTGGAAACGATCTGAAGTTTTAGCACTTAAACAGACTCTACCGGATCCTCGTAAGAATCCTGCGGGTTATTATAAAGAATTATCACAGACGGTTGATGCTTGCATCATGAATCTAGCTGATATCGATATGTTGATGGGAAATGTAGTCCCACAAGCATTATGGGCTAAGATTTGTAGAGAGAATCATGTTCAAGCATTAGGTGGTGATTGGGCTGCTATAACTGCCGCGGATGCAGCTCAAGTGGGTTGTGCTAAGCCTGATGCTTTGGTTTCAGAACTCCCTAGTAGGATTATTACATTAATGAAAACGATGATGCCTGCCTTGAGAGTTAACTGGGATAAATTAGCAGCATGCAAACAAAAGAAAGATGAAAGTGTCTCTGATTTCTTTACTCGTTTCGAGGAGACATTTATTGATCACAGTGGTCAAGATATGGCTACAGAGGGTGGACAGCGATTATTTGTGGACACATTTGTATTTAATTTGCTTCCCGAGTTGTCGCACAAACTGAAAGATTCTGAAAGTTCATGGGCTGTTTCTTCTTCTGCCCAGATATTGGCTACTGCACAATATTATGAAAATAGAGATAAAGAAGAAAAAGAAAAGCAAGAGAAAAAGACGAAAGAATTGAAAACGAAGGTTCTCTTGCAACAAGCTTATCCTCCTCGCTATGTTCAGCCTCAGTTTCAACAGCCTCCGCAGTTTCAGAGGTTGTATCAAAAACCTGAGCCATATATTCCGCGACCTTTGTTAGGACCTAATCAATGTGCCTATTGTAGAGAGGAAGGTCATTTTAAGAATAGTTGTCCGGTTTTATTGCAGCGAAATGGAGCATTATCTGCTCCACGAGGTCGTGGTGGCCTCCAGTCAGCAAATAGAGGTAGAGGTCGAGGTGTGTTGACTCAAGAACAGCATGCCTTTCCTCCTCCTAATTCCGTGAATTATTTTGATCAGCAAAATGTTAGGTCTACACAGTACTACAATGAAGACCATTATGTTGAAGGCGAGAATGAAAGTCTTCATGCTAACTAGGACAGCCTTGGACAAAGTAAGGGAGCTGTGTCGATTCCAGTAGATCAGAATGGACCTTATGTTAATGTCACTACAATGGGTGTTTCAGAGCCATTTCTCCTAGATACTGGTGCGATGAGAATTTCTATCATTCATTCTAAACTCCCTGGGGCACCTTTGTCTGGCTTAACGAATGTATCTGTAGGATTTTCTGGCGCCTCTGTTCGTAATCCGGTTTCTTGCCCCTTGCCTATTTCAATTGGCCCTCATGATTTGGAAGCTCTGCTTCTTTTGACGAATGGTTGCGGTGAAAATATGTTGGGTTTGGACTTATTGAAAAGAATGCATGCTACGATATATTGTTCTCCTTCTGGTGTACATCTTACTTTAGGACAGAAACTGACTTCTCTAATGTATTTGTCTAAAGATCAGTTCCCACCTGAATTGCTTTCTCCTCCGGCAACGCTTTGGGCCACGGGTCCGAACGATGTGGGTTGTCTTGAGATTCCACCTTATGTTGTCACTCTCAAGCCTAATGTTGAATTGCCACGTATTCCGCAGTATAGAATTTCCACTGAAGGTGAAAAAGCGCTTCTGGAAATCATTCATGATTTGATTCAGAAGGATGTGGTTGAGGAAACGAGAGGTAACATATGCAATAGTCCTATTCTTCCTGTTCTTAAACGCACTGATCCTTCTCAGCCTCCTGTATATCGTTTCATAATTGATCTTCGGGAGGAAAACAAAATTGTTGTACCACAATTTCATGTTGTCCCAGATATCACTGCTCTGTTGACAATGATACCTTCCACAGCGACTTGGTTTTCTGTTATCGATCTAAAGAATGCCTTCTTTAGTATTCCCATTGCAGAAGAAAGTAGGGATATTTTTGGCTTCTCTCTTGGAGGCCGAAGCTTCCGGTTTAAGCGCGCACCTCAGGGCTATTGTGAAAGTCCCTCTATTTACAGTCAAGCTTTAAAATGTCATCTTGATGCTTTTCATTTGCCGTCTGGTGCTGCTCTTATTCAGTACATGGACGACTTGTTGATCGCTGCTGATTCAGAAGATATTTGCAAAAATGTGACCGTTGCATTGTTACGCCATTTGTTTGATCTGAATCATAAGGTTTCACCTTCTAAACTACAATATGTTCGTCGAGAGGTTACCTACTTGGGTCATCTCCTATCAAAGGAGGGACAACGATTAACCCCAGAACGATTTCAGACGATTGCGCAAATGTCTGTGCCATCTACACAAAGGGAGGTACGTGCCTTTCTGGGTATTACTTCTTATTGTAGGCAGTGGATTCCGAACTTTTCTTTGTTAGCCAAGCCTCTGTTGGCACTTACTTTGAAAGATACCCCTCAGCCCCTTCCATGGACTAACGAATATCAGAAGAGTTTCACTGACTTGCGTGCTGCTCTGTGTTCTGCTCCTGTATTGGGTACTCCCGATTACAGTAAGCCGTTCACGCTCTATGTCCATGAGAGAGAGGGTTGTGCGTTGTCAGTTTTAACACAGCGTTTTGGAGACAAACAGCGACCATGTGCATATCTTTCGGCTACGTTAGATCCAGTAGCCAAAGCATTGCCTAGTTGTCTTAGAGCGACAGCAGCAGCAGCAATTTCTATTCGACAGTCTGCTGGAGTAGTGCTAGATAACACACTTATTGTTATGGTGCCACATGCAGTGGATACTTTACTAAATAGGACAAAAACACAACATCTTACGAGTGCTCGTTTGTCTGGATATGAGCTGACGCTTTTGGCTAGTCACGTGCATATCAAACGATGTAACACTTTAAATCCAGCTACTTTGTTGCCTCTTCCAGTAGAGAAAGGTGTTCAAGAACAACATGATTGTTTCCTCCGTACTGAGGAAGAGACAAAAGGAAGAATTGACTTGAAAGATACGCCGCTAGAAAATCCGGATGGAATTCTACGGGTGGATGGTTCTTGTTTCAAGCTTCCTAATGGAGATACAGTTTCAGCCTATGCTATTACTACTTTACATACAGTCGTGGAAATAGCACGTATCAGACACAATTCAGCTCAAGCAGCAGAACTGATAGCTTTAACGAGAGCATGTGTGTTGTCAAAAGGAAAAAGAGTGAATGTGTATACTGACAGCCAGTATGCGTGTGGTGTAGCGTTCAATTTTGGGCGTCTTTGGAAAGAGAGGGGGTTCCTTACTTCCCATGGCACTAAAATACAACATGGTCAATTGGTGACTGATCTTCTTGAGTCACTTTCTTTACCTACCCAAATAGCAATTGTGAAGTGTAGTGCGCACAAAAAGATTACTGACGATGTGGGTCGAGGAAATGCATTTGCAGATGAAGTAGCGAAAAAGACAGCGAGAGATGCTACAAGTCGAATGTATGTTGCGGGTCCTGCGAATTGGGTTAGAGAGAGAGGAATGTATGAGAATACAGTAGAAAGTGTAAGGTCGATTCAGGAAGAGGCTACAGAGAAAGAATTGAGTAAGTGGAAAGAAAGTACAGGAATGTTAGATGAGATGGGATGTTGGGTGGAATTGTCTGAGCACCAACGTTGGCTGTTACCAGATGCTTATGTACTACCAGTAGTTACTATGGCGCATGGTCCAGCCCACTTAAGTGCGAAAGGTATATGCAAGCTTCTGGCTCCAGTGTGGCAAAACGAAGGAATCCCAATGTGTGCAGACAATGTAGTGAAACATTGTATTGTTTGTTTGATGTACAATCCGGGAAAGGGAACCCCAACTCCGGCAGGTCACTTTGCTCCTCCGACATATCCATTTGAGGTGTTGCAGATCGATTACATTCATATGGAACGATGCAACAACCTCAAATATGTTCTGGTGGCAGTATGTGCCTTTTCTAGATGGATAGAAGCATACCTCTAAAAGACAATACAGCCTTATCCACAGCCAAAGTTCTACTAAAAGAATTTTTCCCCAGGTTTGGTTTGCCGCGCATTGTCTGGAGTGACAATGGGAGCGAATTTGTGGGCCAAGTCATGCGAAAAGTTTGTGCGGGTCTTGGTATCAAGCAAAAGTTCCATGCGGCAAACCATCCACAGTCAGCGGGTTTAGTGGAATGCTACAATGGAACTTTAAAACTAAAACTAGCGAAAGTACAGGCTAGTACAGGACTTAATTGGCCCGATGCTTTACCATTGGCTCTTCTATCCACCAGAACTGCTGTACACTCTCGTTTGGGACTTAGCCCTTATGAAGTGGTTTTTGGGCGCCCAGCTAATATATGGGGAGTCCCTCGCCCTAATAAATACTCAGACTTGCCATATCCAATGTTGATTGATTACTTGCATGAACTTACGACTAAATTGCGTGTTGTCCATCGACAGGTTCAGAGTACATTGCCGGAGGCTTCCACAGATCCAGGTCATTCCATCCAACCAGGTGACTGGGTTTGCATAGAGAATTTCCAAAGGACGAAAAATTTGGAGCCCCGGTGGTGGGAAACTCGTCAGGTTTTGCTCACTACGAGAACAGCAGTGAAAGTCGAAGGAAAGAAAAATTGGATTCACGGCGTGCATTGCAAGAAAGTGCATTTGCCTCTACCGTTTGATCAGTGGGTACGTAAGGGCATTAGAGACTCTGAGAGCGAAAAGGTTCCACGATTTGTACCTTTTAGTGATGCACGCCTGACTGGAACATTGTCTGAGAAAGAGGACGACGACATTCTTCAGGAAGCGATAACACCACATCGTCGCTTGAATACGACAAATCCGCGAACATTGTTCCGAGACCAAACTGTACCTGATAAAGAACTCTATAACCTAAGACCTAGACTAAAGAACACTTAGGATTTTTTCTCTCCTATGTAGTATTCTATCCCGGTTGCAGGGTCACGGTAGGAGTCTTGGTTGCGACCGGAGTAGTGGCAATAGGCCTGCAGGACTTGCAGTGTCATAGGACAGTAGACAATCGTGACTAAGTGATTGAGGAAGATTGCCGTGAGCATCCACTTAGAAAGATGGAGACTACATTAGGCAAAAGAGAAAGAAAGGATAAAATGAATCATTGTAAAGAAATGTATAGTCGTTGTGGTATTACTTTATGTATTATTATATTATTGTGTATTCTTTTGGCGTGTATAAGTTGGATTATTTATGCTCTGCAGCAAAAAGTTGTCTCTTCTTCTACCTCTTCGACTTCTTCTACTGTCTCTCCACATCTATTTCATACACTTCCTCAACATGAATTCATTAGAAGAACCGAATATTACAACTATTCATTTGTCCAGTTATTACATCAACATCAATTAGTGATCAATACAACTGACTGTTGGGTGTGTGGACTTATGCCACATACCGTAGAAAAAGGAATGCCATATTTAGTTCTTCCGTTCTCCTATGAAGGTTCTGCTTGGGCTTATTTTGTTATCTTCTCCAATGCCTATCAAAGCAAATTCAGACGATCCGTTAGTTCATATATTGGTGGTCCGGATTTTAGTCATAGTTCATTGATAAAAGGAATGGTAGCTATGGCTAAAATCATGGAAAATAGTAAGATCTCCGTTGACGAAAGAAAAGCGTACACTAACTGGAACGTCACCCATTATGTCACTAGCCTTAGTAATAAGGTTAAACAAGGAAAATCTCCACCGATTTGGACAATACCACATCAGGGCAATTTCTGTCTACAGATAAATGGTCAGTCTGCTGACACCGTACAAAGAAATAGCTGTTCCCACACATACGTCTACTCCTCTCAGAATTTGCCGCCTCTAGTACCATCTCAGGGTACATATTTCATCTGTTACGATAGGGCTTACACGTGGTTGCCAACTGGTTTTTCTGGTACCTGTTATATAGCTTTCCTTCTTCCCCCTACATACACTGCTTCTTCCAATCATCATCGAAACAGATATGGCAGAGGGATTATTAATTCCAAGGACACAGCAGGACAAGAGGGAGGAGATTTTCTCAAAGGATTTCTTCCTTTTTGGGGTCCAATGGCCAACAGCAGAAATATAAGGCAACTGGTTTGTGTCGTAGAAACCACCATAGACATCACTGTAGGAGCCTTAAGTAATATCACGGCAGAACTACAGGCGGATCGTCTTATGACTTTACAAAATCGAGTTGCCTTAGACTTTCTTCTTGCAGACCGTGGTGGAGTGTGCAGATTGATCGGGTCAAGTTGATGTATTTTCATACCTGATGACGCTCCGACAGTATACCAAGCTATCTCTAAGTTACATATAATCTCTGAGTCGATTCATCAGGACGAAGGAGATTGGTCATTATTGGAGTGGTTTTGAGGACTACTGTCCAAATGGGGTTGGAAGGTATTGACATTCTTTGGAGTAGTTTTGACCATCATTTTCTCTTGTTGCCTTTGTATGCACTGTGGTCCCGCCATTTGCGACTTTTGTGCTACTATGTGCATCCCTAAACCCAACTCACAAAGAATAGAAAATATCAAAATGATGGTACAGCAACAACTCGATGACCTCATAGCCATCGACATTGACTCAGATTAACGTGAGTCTATCTTGCCTGAGTTCTGGCAAAAGGAGGGTCTGAGAAAATTCGATTTTCGATCGTGATCGAATTGACCCGCCATTTTGTGCTCCACCGCCATTTTGTGTTGCCCTCACTCAGGCAGCACGACGATCGAAGTCTTTTCTGCTTTTCCTGCAATATTGTGTCGAAATAGCCTTGTGCCTCTGTTTACAAAGCTGGTGTTAGAGACTGGCCGAGTACACTAATCCCTGTCTGGTTTTTCTAATCCCTGTCTTAACTATCTGTTGGTTCACACTATTCTCTTTTGACTTTATCTCATCTTCTGGCCTTCGCTGTACCCCGCTCGTATTCTCTCATTTCACAACTGTCCTCCAAAACACACAAATATATCTCGCCACTTGCAAGTCAGTTACAGACCTGGTTAATACCTTAACCTATGGGAGGGGTGGCAAACACAGTTGGAGAAGAGGCTTCTTCGAGTTACTCGATACTTTTGTTTTCCGACTTTTTCTATTGGCTCTGACTTTCCCTCGAGCTATTCCTACTGGTTTTTCATGTATGTTTTAGGTGTGTCCTTCGTTAATGTATATATCACCTATGTACTATATAAGATTGTGCGCCACGGAGTGAAGTGGCAGTCTCCTGAGAACATACCGTGTGTACTTCTAGGACAACTGTACTAGCTGCAGCTAATAAAATCTGATCTTTTACGCCGACAGAGTGTCCCCGTGTCTCTGTGTAGCTAAGCAGGAGAACCCAGGAGATTAAGGCGTACCCTTCGCCGCCAGGTCCAAAAGGTTCTGGTTCTTCAAAGTGGTGACTACAAAACAGGAAGCACCAGTAAGGAGCACACCTATTTAATGAAAAGAATGATATGTTTCCTGGTACAAAAACAGATTGACAGTAACCCCACTAACCAAAACAGTTGTGAGTTACTACAGATGTTGTCTCTCCCTGGCAAGATGTAGTCCGGAGTATTCCATGGATGTTAAATAATTCAGCATTTCTTTATCCGCGATAGCAACAAGCCATTCCTTATAAAGTCCTGCACCATGTTTCACAGATCAGGCAGTATGTTCCAGTGTCATGCCGGGACGCAGTTACATTGTCAGATGATAGAACAAAACACCCTGCTTGGCTACGATGGTCATCAGACGTGTGTGAGCTGCAGTCGGCCACTCTATCAAGTGACTTGGTATGGTGTAGGCAGCTGACACACAAATTACCAGTGTCCGGGAGGCACAGACCATGTGAGAGAGAGCTGGACACAGAGAGCTACAGATACTTAAGAGTGGCCCTGCTGCACCCTGGATAGGGAACCCTGCTGAGATCAGATGCACCGTGGAAGGTGAGCACGCACACTCCATGTACTAAATGTGCTTCATTAACAGTGCCCTGCCTTTTCGTGTACTTGGTTATTGAAATTGCGTCATGTCTAGAGTGGGAAACACCTGAGCCCTCTTAGTTAACAGTTGAGGAATGAAGATCAATGGGGCGATCCGCATAACTAATCTGAGATAAAATCCTAAACGTACTACTTTTGTTATTCACAGAAGGAATTTAGTAGTAGTAAAGTTAGGACTCCTAAATCTACTACTAATAAACTGAGACAAAATCCTACCTTTATGACTTTCAGTATTCACAAAAGGCATTTAGTAGTAGTAAAGTTAGGATTCCTAACGGGCATTTCCTTTACAGCAGTATGTGATCTGTTAATTCAGGGGTTTTATTGATGCTTGTCTAGATAAGCAGCCTACGATAGTCCTGAGGACATAACAATCATGTTCAAACTTGTTCTAGCATGCAGAACACTTCCTCCAAACTCAATGTTACACGAGCGTGTACAGCGGACCGGATTTCCTACTTGTGGTTCTGTGTGGAGTACTGAGCCCTCAATGAGGTAACCAAAACTGATGTCCATCCAATCCCAAGAGCAGATAAGCTTGTGGATTGTTTAGGTACTGCAAAGTATTTGAGCATCTTGAAGCTGACCAGTGGATATTAGCAGATCGCTTTACCACCAAATGACAAGGAGAAGACAGCATTTTCTACACCAGAGGGGCTATATCAATTCAAGGTGATACCCTTTGGGTTGAAGAATGGTCCTGCCACTTTTCAGCACCTGGTGAGCAATGTTCTCACATGGTTCGAAGAGTTGTGAGTGGCCTACTTTGATGACATTGCGGCATTCATCAATTCATGGGCACACCACCTGAGGCCCCTGGAACAGGTGCTGGCAGGGATACAGGAGGTGAAACTGACCATCAAGGCAACTGTCAGGTGGGGCAGTCCTCCATAGTCTACCTTGAGAACGGGTTAGGTAAAAAAAAGATATGCCTGTTGGATGCTAAGATTCAGTATGTGATGGAGCGGGAGGTGCTTACTACTCAGACTGAAGTGAGGGCTTTTTTAGGACTGACCAGGTATTACAGGAGTTTGTGGTGAAATATGGAGGTATAGTTTCCCCACTGACTGCTTTGACCTCTAAGAAGGAGCCCAGGAAAATGATATGGACTGCAGAGTTTCAAAAGGCATTTGAGGTACACACTGCACCGGTACTGAAAGCGTCTGACTACAGTAAGCCTTTTATTGTACAGACGAATGCCTCTGACAAAGGATTTGGAGCACTGTTAGCTCAAATGGAAGACAAAGGTATAGAGTGTCAGGTAGACAGGTAGTAGGTGATTACTACCTAGAGAACAGAAATGGGCGGCTATTTAGAAAGAGTGCATTGCCATAGTTAGGCCTTGCATAAATTCTGCCAATATTTGTTTGGTACTAAGTTTGTGGTGCAAGCATATCATAAGCCACTGAAATTGTTGATGGTTAGGATGGAAGAGAATTCCAAGTTGTTAATATGGTCCATGTCTTTGCAAGGTTTAGACCTTGTGGTGGAGCACAGAGCCAGAGTGAGCACCGGGAATGCTGATGGCCTATCCTACCAGTTTCACCAATCTGACCACCCAACCTCTTCAGGTAAGGAGTTGGTTCAGGGTGTTCCGATCTGTGAAGGGCATCTGCTGGAATGGAAAACTCATGCCCCGAGTGCCCAAGCATTGCCCTCATAGTGGTGCAAGACCAAAGAGTTAAGTAGCACAAGCGTGGTGGTGGCAGCATAACTTGCAGTGGGTAGTAACTGCACTGGATGTATGTGTGCCTGGGAAGAACAGTATTTAGAGCAGTGCTGTGCAGTGCATGCATGGTTAGTGCATGTACTGAGTGTATGTATGCCTGTGAGGAATACATTACATGAGAGATGTTAAACTGTACAGTGGATGCGCAATGAAAGCATGTGCTGGGTGTATGTGTGCTTGCGAGAAATGCAATACATGAAGGGTGAAGTACTGTGCAGCGCACACGTTGTGATTGTGCGTGTGCTGTCAGTGTGTATCTGTAAATAGCACACCATGGTACAATGCAGAAATGCTACAGAACTGAAGAGTGTGCACAAAGTGAATATAGTTGCTGATTTTATGAATATATGTGTGTCTGGGGTGGCACAATACATGGAGGTAACAGTACAGGACAGTGTGTGTGTGCTGCGTACATTAACTGAGTCCAAGTGTGTCTGTAATGGTACATTTCATGGAGGACCTTGGGTTCCACTTTGGAAAGCCAAGGGCTGTTTAGTGAAGACATGAGGGTAGAGGAATCTCCAACAGACAGATTTGTGTATTGCTGCATTCCAGTGAGCTGAGTGGGACACACTGGATGAAGGGGGAGACAGACTCCCCCTTTAGACTTCAAAAAAGTGGCTCTTAGATTCAGTAATAGATCACAAGCAAGGGACCTGGACATATCTCAGGAAGAAGATGGGTCTGATAAGGGAATCATAAAGAGTAGGGCTGGGAGCCCAAGATTAACCTTTTGTTGCACATATCACTGTGGCTGACATCCAGTGACTCTAGTCACTTCCATGGCCGGTGTTGTGGGTCTCTTAACTTTGGAGTCTTTCCTGCTATAACAGACAGCCTTTCAAGTGGAAAGAAGAGAAAGAAGAGTGGGCATTTTAAAAGAAGAAGAACCCCAACATAGACCCAGACCCTAAATCACATTTGATGTCTGGAAATGGACTAGAAGAAGGGGAGGGTGAGACTCCAAACTTTGACTTCTGCCACACAGCCAGACAGGCTGTGTGACAAGGAAAAGCTCTGCAAGACTTCTGCCTCTGACCAGTATCGGGTGACAAGGCCTGCTGGTTTCCCTACTGGTTGAGGGGGCATCACCCAAGGAAACCAGGACCACCTACTCCAGAAACTGTGGACCCACAACCTGCCTGCTTGCTAAGACCAGTGTGCCCTGTGAAGTAGAGCAGAGCACTGGAGGGAACAAGGTCCAGTGGGGAGCCCTACTGAGAGTACTTGTGGTGCAAGATGTGAGGATGCACTGTGCACTGATTCGGCCATTGCCCCTGTGAGGGTTGATTCGGCAACCCTGTATGCAAGAAGAGGGCCACCATGGACTTAGCCTTGAACTGAGCATTGTGCAAGGAGCACCAAGCGGGAACTGCCTCATTGTGGTGACCCCTTATGCCAGAGGGGGCCACTGTTGAAGTAATTATGTGACCAGCATGCCAGGACTCGTGAATACTTTAGTAGCAACCCCTTATGCCAGGAATGGCTGCCGTGGTGTGGGTGATTCCATTGGAGGAGTCTGCATTAGAGATTTGAAACATCATGGACAATGGTGGTAAGGCTGCAGGGATCCTTTTAGATCTATCCACAGCCTTTGATACTGTGAGTCAAGCTGTCCAGAAGCAGAGATTAGCTGAAATAGGAATTGGCAGGCTGGCATATGAGCACTTAAACTCCTTCCTTTTGTAAAGAGAGCAATTGGTATTGTTAGGAGCCTTCATCTCAAACCGTTTCTCCCTGCCATGTGGGTGTCCCACAAGGGTTATCACTTAGCACAACACTTTTTATTATTGACATGGAACCGCTTGCAAAACGTATTAGATCTTTTGGTTTCTCAACGATTTCCTATGCTGATGACATGCACATTGTAGTGTCTATCACCAGTAGCACAGAGGATATGGCACATCAGTCTAATAAGTGTATACAAGCAGTGGTTCTCTGGGTGAACAGCCACTGCCTTAAATTAACCTCTAAAAGAACTGAGGTTCTCCTGTTTGACAGGGACACTTCCTTCAGAAATGATTCATGGTGGGCTCAGACCTTGGATCCTCATACCACCCCAGTTCCTAAAGTAAAAAACAATGGGATAATCTTTGATTCCAGACTCGCTTTTGTGGAACAGACAGATACACTGATCTCTAACTGTTTTACCAACTGACTATTTTACAGAAAATCCTGTCCTTTATCCCATTTGAGCTACAGAAAACTGTGATCATCTCACTGGTCTTATCAAGACTAGCTTGCTGTAATGCCCTCTATCTGGGATTTAGCCAGCATCTCAAAACATGGCAGACTGTAGAATGCTGCTGCACAGCTTATAAAGAAAATCACTGTGTCCAGAGGTACAGCGATAATCCCATATGGCAGTAGGGGCTGCCGGTACTATGTTGCCAAAGATGTTTGGGAAATTGCCTTGGAGAAGAGTGAAGCTGTGACAAGCAGGTTGAGTTCCGTGCAGCAATATCTGCCCCTGATCGACCCCCATAGGACCTTGGAAGACACCAAGGAAGATGTTACACCCTCACTGGGTTTGAGTCAGGAGCTGGAAGACCTACTGTGTGGGGAAGACTGATTTACTACATCTACTCAGAGTAGGAACATCTCCTATCACTGGAAAAAGCCCTAGCAGCGCCACTTGGGAGATAGCCTGTGCCTCCAGGTGCTGCTGCAAGTGTCAAAAGTAGCCCAAGCTCGCCGACCAGGATCAGAGCTGGGAAGGGCCTGTGGTCAGGGCTCCTGCTGACACACTGAACACTTCCATGCTGCAGGAGTGGGTAAGCTTGAATCAAGCCTGTGGGCTCTGCTGAAGGTGCTGCCGCACCATAGACACTTTTGAGTATATCCTAAAAGTCGAAGTGGAGTATGGCCTACTAGTGAGCATTTCCTGAATGTGGATGTCAGTGAGATGGAGAATAACCCCAGCCACATTACATGGAAGAGGATAGAACAGGGATTTTCCTGACAACCACTAGAGCCTTGGCCTCAAGGGGATTGTTTTGTTGCTTACAAATGTCGTTATTCCTTTTCCGTGTAGAGTTAGAAATAAAATACTTCTTCTTCATATAAAGAAAGTATTTGACTGGACATTGATTTATTGACAATACTGCATGCACTTTGAGTTATGGGTCGGTTTCATAAATCTGTATCTACTCTTCCCACCCGGAGGGAGCCTTAGACTGCTCATCCACAGCTACCACTGTGAGTCAAGTGCAGAATGGGTAATTGGCCCAGCTGCTCAGGATCCATAGTAGGTCAGGGCCCAGCACATCAGTGGGAAAAGGCCTCAAACCATGTTGATACCAGAAGCCCTGAGTGTCCTGTGGCCATCTGAAAGGAGTGATGATAGTGCAATTACTTCAACAGATACACCTTATATTCTTCTATGGGATGAAAAAACCTTCTTACACACAGAGGCTGAGTGTGACAAAAACTGCTTCTAAATCCTAGTCTGTCTCTTTATAACTTGCGAAATGAGAGACTGAAAGGCTTTGATTGACCTGATGGGCAGATTTCTGAGCCTGTGAAACAAGCGCTATCTCTCGCAAGAGTAGCATCCCCAACAGGCACTCCGTGAATAAATTTCAAGAGAATTTGTTGTAAGTTCTTCATAAAGTTGTAGTTTATTTTTAAATCAGTTCAATACTATTTTTCTCATAATATTGTGGACTTATACAACGGTTCATTCATTTCTGCCCAATGCATTTCGGGCTTGACCTTCATCAGGGGACTTAATATGAAAATCCATAGAAATGTATAAACGTTTATCGTTTATAGTAGAATATGCTCGTGCGTGGGAATCCTATCGGCTGGTTAGAGACGAAACCTGTCATGAGCATGTTGGGTTCCAGCTGGAATCTTATGGCATACAATAGCTCCCAGTCTTCTCAAAGAAAGGAATCTGTTGGTTGCCCATTAAGCAAGCCAGGCCTGCCTGGAAAAGGTAGGTGGATAGGTCGCCCTGATGTACTGCAGGCATTGCAATATGTGTTGTGGTGTTATGGATACCTTAACATTTGGAACACAGTAGGATTCACTCCGGTCTGGTTCGGATCCGGCTCAATAATAACTACTAGTTCTGAGACATAGCTGAATTGCCCTATATTCCAGCACTTATTTTAACAGAAAGAGCCCTTTCAGCAGCAGTTAAAAATGTCATAACTGCCCACGTTCCCTGACATTATCTTGTGAAAAATGATATCAGTGGCACTCAAGGTGAACAGAGTACCTTTGTTTTTGCTACATAAAACACAGTTCCATTAAAAATCTACACCATTGAATCTTAACCTGTGCTTCAGGGGCCCTTTCGGGGTCCACAACGCCTACTACGGGGTTACATGACTGCCTAGAAAATTTAATAATATTAACAGAACTATAAAGTCCATATAAATAAAGAAGCAAGATGTAAAACTGAAAATTTTAAATGTTCTGTAAAACTGATAGAATTTGAAATTGGAGGCTAAAAATTAAGTTGCTATCCTCAGATTTGTGGAAACAGTGCAAGTACACCAAACAGAATACAGTATGAGTAATGGGTGGCCTCAATTGATTTTTGAAAATCCCTAACCTTCCCATTAAAATTTTGATTTTGTTTATATTTGTTTGAGAACTAAATTGAATATTTCCGCCTTTTTTGTATTTGTCTGAGGAATGCTTGTTTCTGCATTTGTGTGTATTATTTTGTGGGTGAAATGTTCTATATTGCCTATGCATGTGTAGAGCTTCCAGTAATGATTTAATTAGGTGTCTCCGGATTAAAATAATAAATAAGTAGAGGCCCACAGAGTCAAAAGGTTAAGAACCACTGATTCTGTGTTGGGACCGGAGGCTCTGATTATGCTTCTCTTTCTATACTCTTCAATTTGAGGCAGCCAATCAAATGTAAAACTTTAAAACACTACATTTCCCATGACCCACATAGTCACATGTCCCAACCATAGAGCCCACAGTCCTATTTAACCCTCATGATGCTATACAGCTTCCTCTTTCTTTGCTGCTTTGCAGCAAGTTAAAGACATCTTCTTTTTTTGTATTATTATGAAGATTAAGCTAAAACTGTTCATGGTTAACACGATATGGACTGTGGTATTTTACACATACTGTTTGTAATCATAGTGGTTTTGTTACCGATCGTAATATGTATGTTTAAACAAGCAGGATACCCTGCTGTGCTTGCTCTTCATTTTATCGTTAGGATATTTGTATTTCACTATTATGATTTATAATGTACCCCAATTTAGGCTTTGGTAGTCCCCTAATCTTTCACCTACATTTACCGTACCATTGTACTACTTAAGAGGTTTATGCGGACATTTTACCTAGTTAGGTGCCTCATAAATGTCATGTGGTTTGCTCCAAAACTAGCCTCATTTATTATGCATGAGGATTCTCAGAATCACAGCAGGACTACCATCTTCTGCATCTTTTGCATAATAACTATGTATAAGGGTCATCCCTTTCATCATCCTCAGCCAACATGACACAGCAAGGTAGAACCTCTGAGGGTACCTTATGTGTATATAAACACCATGGGGCAGATTTATGTTAGACTTGCGCCACTTTTACGCTGCCGTTGCGTCACTTTTGTGATGCAGCGGCGGCGTAAACCATGTGCCATGTTGCGCCTTAATTACAACGTGATGCATCTAGGGAGATGCGTCACGTTGTAAAGCCCTGCGCTACATTAAACCTGCGTCAGGTTTAATGTATGCAGGGTGGGTGTTCCATCGGAAAAAGCCTCGGAAAAGTGACGCAGTGAAATCTACAAGATTTCACTCAGTCACTTTTCCGACGCTGCTGCGTCAAAACCTTGCGCCTGCTTGAAGCAGGCGTAAGGCATGACGCAACATGTTAGGTATGGGCAGCCCCTAAACATTGCTGGAGTTGCGTCGTGCTTGTGACGCGACTCCAGCAATGCGCCGCCCTTACGCCATCAGATGCGTCACGCATCTGTTTATCCTTGCGCCACGATGCACTGCATTGTAAATGTGGCGCATCTGTGGTGGCGCAAGGGTAAACTTGTGTGACGCATCTTTCCTGGCGCATCCCTGCTGATTTGCAGGGATGTGCCAGGAAACATAAATCTGCCCCCATATATTTGTTGGGGCAGAAAAAGGAGAAAACACTTCCATGCTGACACACTGACGTGAGACGCTGAGGTTCCTGCACACAGACACTCCAGCACACAGTGGTCTGACATCCCTCGCGGGGTGTCCTTCTCGAGACCAAGACGGGGTCCTTCGTTCTCTCACACCAGGTAATGGGGTTAGTTTTGTCCTAGGGGGATTCTTGGCTATACACCTACATACATGCTAGGTACACTTAGGTACATCTAGTTAGGATTGCATCGTAGGAGTACCCATTATTATTGTCAGGCATCTATGTACCTGCATATATCCATTGTCTTAGCACTATGGTAGAAATCTATCATTCATTTACTCAGTTGGTGCTTATAATCATTCATATCTGTTTCTGTCTTATGGTTGTTGCAGCACACATAGTTTACACTAGAATGACGCTGGCTCAATAAATGCTTTTTGAAAACGTCCCCATTGTTTATTCTGTGTATCTCTCTGAGACAAAGTGAGCACAAGTGACTGAGCAAAACGTATTGTACAGTTTCCACGATCCCTGAGGGGTCAGGGTTGTCATGTTCTATAATTGCCAGAAACTATTTGCTCCTCGGTAAGAGGGGTTCATAGTGGCACTGTGGGCTACCTGGTATACAGGCGAACATATCCGTGGACGTGTATGGAATCAGTTGGGACACCAATCCCACAGTTTATGTTGTCTAAACGCGCAGATCCTATATAGATTTTTAGGAACTACACGAAAAACTGCTCATGCTAGCAAGACTCCACGTGCATTCAAGTGAGCGTTTCTTCTCCCAAGTGGAGAGGCTTGCTGGACCCACTTTGATCTGGTGGAGGGGAAGAAAGGAAAGCGAGGACGCACAGAGGACTTCCGCGCAGTTCTCTTTTTTATAACTGCAGTTGGGCACCTCGCACTCATGCTTGAAGACTGTACAATTAGAGCCTGCAATTACATGCTTGTTTAACACATGGCAATGCGTTTCCTCACTGCCTCTACCCATTCTGCTGCTCCCCGGTGATGCCCTGAATTAAAATACTTCCTCAGGGCTGGAAAATTATATCAGGCTCTGCCTAGAGTTTTGCAAGTCCTGCCTCCGCACTTTATATCTACTTTGGTATGGATTTAACCTGCTTTTGGGTATAGGGTTTTTGCACTCCTTCTGACTGCTCCTGATCAATTGGTTAGTCTCAACAATAACAATTTCGTTCATTTCTTAACCTCCTGAGACTCTTGAACTTGTGGCTTGCCAATCCCTGACAATGTATGAATATTTAGATGAAGAGTTGGAGGGCTACTATTATGATGACCCCCATGGGTCTTTGGAGCATGACCTGATGGAAGCGCTAGATGCTGGAGTGCAACAATCTGTTTTAAACGCCCTCTTAAATGCCACTTATGTAGCAACACACAACAACATGGTTGGATACATACACCCCCATTGATGATTGCAAGTGACCCTTCAGCCACTTAAAACAAGCCTGGCACTAAAACCCCTAAATGACCGAATATATGACGTTACAATGCATGCAATTACAATGCATGCTTTTACAACACAATCTTTACATCACAATTACCATTGCATTGCATGATTTTACAACGCATGCCATTACAAAGCATTTTTTAAACTACCATTTCAACGCATTCCATTACAACGCATGCCATTACAACGCATACCATTACTACGCATAATACTTTTAGGGCAACAGTAGGGTAAGTGTTTGATAGTGTAGGGGTAAAAATTACTATTCCCATGTACCCCAAACCCCATACCCACCCTAATATTAAAATAATCTCCATCACTTACCTTATAATACATTGTAATTGCATGCATTGTAATGGAATGCTATGTAAAGGCAGTTGCGTTGTAAAGGTAGGTTGTTGTAATGACTGAGTTGTGATGGATGTTTCCCTGAAGGACCCCATGCTGAGGCTTTCAAAAAATTGGCAGACTTCTTGACTAGAGATGACGACTATAGCGCCCCTCCGATCCTCGGTCCTGCCCCAGCTGCGAGCCAAGATGATACGGTTTGCACCTCCTCCCAGAGCTCAGACCATGATGATGAACCTGGCCCTAGTAAGCACACGTGCAAATCGCGCCACACCAATGTCCAAAGCCAACCCAAGGTACTTTTGAACCAGGGGAAATTATCCATCCAAGATCTACTGTCTGGCTCCCTCCACAAGAAGTTACAGACTATATGCAATCCCATATTGAGCACAGTTTTGACAAAGATGTCAGAGCAAATCTACGCTCTGAATGCCCCAGGCCGGACCTCCCCGGCAAAGTCACAGGAACCCCTGAAGTTGATCCTACGTTAATGACATTCCTAAAGAAATACTCTGAGAATCCTAGGAAAGGCCTTGATTGTGCCTGGAGCAACTGTCAGGACAAGCTTAGATGTATCAAGCCCACTAACTAAGATCCTGGAATGACCATACCTGGCCAATGAGTCAGCAATGCCCATAGACCCTGACATCTTGGTCGGCTGGGTCCAATGAAATGTGTGCCAACCAAGCAATGAAAATTGTGCCATATCCAGTGAACATCATTGATCCATCTTCCTTAAAAACGACCAAAGCTCACAAAGCTCAGATCGTCTGATTCAGGACCTATAGCTGAAGGCCTTTTGTTTGGAACCCCTTTCCTAAAGTGCCTTTATAAGTTTGTTGCTACTTATAGTAATATGGACAAAGCTCAAGGATCCCTTAAAGTGTCTGGACCACTTTTTGGCAGGGTGGCTGCTTCCAGAGGGCGTGCATTCGGCCGGGGCTACCACTCAGGCCCCCAACGAGACTTCAGCCAGCAAGATAGGGGAGGAAATCACAAATCCTCCCAAAATTCCACCTTCTACCCCTCCTGTACCCATGCCAACTGGAATCGCTTCAAGAAAGGGGTGCCCAAGGATCACTCCAGGAATCTGGTTACACAGGTAAGAATTATTCCACTTTCCAAAGTCTAACTGGGGGGGCAAAACAAAGTTATTTCTTCAAAACTGGCAGAGTCTATCACAAGACCTTTGAGATGCCAGAATGCAGAACTGATCTCTTAGTGACCACACTCTGGAGAGTTCAAGCTTGGTTTCTGGTGATTCTAGAACTGACTTGCACTTTCCAGGTGCTTATCAACCTTCCATTGGAATCTCCTTGTGGACCCAGTGGGGCATAATATCTCGCTCTGGTGGCTTGGAGGAATTCTACAAAAGATGGAATCTCCCAGGCCTTTCGCAAGAAGCTAATGTTTTCATCAGTCAAGCAAGGTCCTCAGGAACACACAAAAAGATTTGCTTCGGAATGAAGGCGATGATGCAATCGGCGCCATGAATAGAGTGCAGATCCCATTGGAGTGGATTGTAGTTTGGACCCCAGCAGGCATGGCTTACCGTTCAGTGAACAATTTCATATCAGCTATTTTGGCAGGTCACCTGCCGGTTAATGGTAAGCCCATTGGCAAGCATACGGTGGTGTGTAAGTTGCTGTGAGGGATTTGAATGGTGAAACCACCTCAACTGAAGTATTCTGTCCTTTGGGATGTTAACATAGTTCTGCGTTTTCTGGAATCCTGGCCTGATAGTAAATATCTATCTAGGAAACAACTGTCAGCCAAATTGACTATGCTCTTGTGTCTAATTGCATGTAAGAGAGTGTCTAAGGTATGGGCCCTAGATCTAGCAGGGAGAGTTTTTTCTATAAAAGGTGTTCCTTTTCTCTTTTAAGATGGACTAAATGCTATTCTAAGTTGGTATCCGAAATGGCTTTTCCGGATAACTCCAAGCTTTGTGTAGTGCAATGTCTGAAAGCGTATGAGCTGTGTAATGCTGAGTTTTGTACTGATATGAGAGGCCAATCGTTGATTGTTTTACAGAAGCCATGTATACCTGTGGCAGCTGCAACGTTAGCTAGATGGATGTGTTGGTTGTTTGAAGCAGGCATTGATACCTCTGTTTTTAGCTCTCACTTCGCTAGGAGGAGCGATGGCTTCGAAATCATTTACTTTAGGTTCACACCTGAATGACTTCTTGAGAGTGGCAGATTGGTCAGCAGAATTCATGTTTAAGACATTCTATTATATGCCGATGGTTGATGTCCCTTTTGTGGTGGTGGCTCAGCTTTAAACAAGGAAAATTGAAGCCTCCGGTCCTGACACAGAATAAAAACATTTCCAGCATTCGAAACAAGAATTTTCAATTCTGTTAAGGACATGGAGGTGAGAATTATCTCACCCAATCATTTCCATATATAAATATATGAATAGGTTATGTGATGTATGTCATTTTCCCTCCCAAATTATGTTGGTTATTTCATGATGTTTTGACATATCAATCAATCAATCAAAGGCATTTGTATAGCGCACTGCTCACCCGGAGGGTCTCAAGGCGCTGGGGGGGGGAACGCTACTGCTCGAACAGCCAGGTCTTGAGTTGCTTCCTGAAGGCGAGATGGTCTTGCGTTGTCCGGAGGTGGATGGGGAGGGAGTTCCATGTCTTGGCTGCCAGGTAGGAGAAGGATCTTCCTCCGGCGGTGGCTCTGCGGATGCGGGGGACGGTGGCGAGAGCGAGGCTGGCGGAGCGGAGCTGGTGGGTGGGCTTGTGGAAGGTCAGGCGGCTGTTGAGGAACTTGGGGCCCAGGTCGTGGAGGGCCTTGTGTGTGTGGGTGAGGAGTCGGAACGTGATTCTTTTGTTGACGGGGAGCCAGTGCAGGTCTCTCAGGTGTCCGGAGATGTGGCTGTGTCGGGGGATGTCCAGGATGAGTCGTGCTGAGGCGTTCTGGGTCAGTTGGAGTTTCTTCTGGAGTTTGGCAGCGGTGCCGGCGTAGAGGGCGTTCCCGTAGTCCAGCCGACTGGTGACGAGGGCCTGGGTGACCGTCTTCCTGGTCTCGGTGGGGATCCACCGGAAGATCTTTCGAAGCATGCGCAGGGTGCTGAAGCATGAAGATGAGACAGCGTTGACTTGTCTGGTCATCGAGAGGGAGGAGTCCAGGATGAAGCCTAGTGCGTGGTCCGTTGGCTTGGGGGTGGCTCCCAGGGCGGGGGGCCACCAGGAGTCGTCCCAGGTGGAGGGTGATGATCCCAGGATGAGGACCTCCGTCTTGTCTGAGTTCAGTTTCAGTCGGCTGTTCTTCATCCATTCGGCGACGTCTTTCATCCCTTCATGTAGGCTGGCTCTGGCGGCGTCCGGGTCGCTGGTGAGGGAGAGGATCAGCTGGGTGTCGTCGGCGTAGGTGATGATCTTGAGGTTATGTTGACGTGCGATGGTTGCGAGGGGGCTCATGTAGAGGTAGAAGAGGGTGGGGCTGAGCGATGACCCTTGTGGAACGCCGCAGATGACTTCGGTGGCCGCTGACCGGAACGGGGGAAGGCGGACTCTCTGGGTTCTTCTGGCGAGGAATGAGGTGATCCACTCCAGGGCCTTCTCCTGGATGCCGGTGTTGTTCAGGCGCTGTACCAGGGTGCGGTGACAGACAGTGTCGAATGCTGCGGAGAGGTCCAGGAGGATGAGGGCCGCAGTTTCCCCGTTGTCCATTAGGGATCTGATGTCGTCTGTGGCTGCGATGAGGGCGGTCTCCGTGCTGTGGTTGGCTCGGAAGCCGGATTGCGAGTGGTCGAGGGATCCGTTGGTCTCGAGGAAGGCGGCTAGCTGTCTGTTGACGGTCTTCTCGATGACTTTGGCAGGAAACGGGAGGAGCGAGATGGGGCGGTAGTTCTTGAGGTCGGAGGGGTCTGCAGTTGGTTTCTTCAGCAGGGCACTGATCTCAGCGTGTTTCCAGCACTCCGGGAAGGTGGCGGTGTTGAAGGAGGCGTTGATGATGTCGCGGAGGTGGGGTGCGATGATGTGGTCGGCCGTGTTGAAGATGTGGTGTGGGCAGGGGTCCTTAGGGGATCCGGAGTGGATGGTGTTCATTGTGCGTGTTGTGTCTTCGGTGCTGACTGGGGTCCAGGTGCGGAGGGTGGCGGTGGGGGGCTTCGGTTCGGTGGTGGGGTTCGTGGTTGGTGGGCCGAACTGTTGTGAATGTTGGCGATCTTGTCGTGGAAGAAGGCTGCGAGGGAGTCGCAGAGGTCTTGCGAGGGAGTGATGTCATTGTTTCCGGCATCGGGGTTGGAGAGCTCTTTGACGATGCTGAAGAGTTCCTTGCTGTTGTGGGTGTTGTTGTCCAGTCGTTCCTTGAAGGCTGTCTTCTTTGTGGTGCGGATCAGTTGGTGGTGTTTGCGGGTGGCGTGTTTGAGGGCCGTCATGTTGTCTGTGGTCTGGTTGGTGCGCCAGGTGTTCTCCAGGGAGCGGCAGTTCTTCTTGGAGGTGATGAGCTCGTCGGTGAACCAGGAGGCTTTCTTGCTGCCGCGTCTGCTGGGGGGTTCTTCTTCAGTGGTGCGAGGGCGTCTGCGCAGTTGGTGATCCACTGTGTGAGGTTGTTGGCGGCTTCGTTGGGGTCCGCTGAGCTGGTGGGGGGGTTCTGGCTGAGGAAGGTGGTGAGCTGGTCGCCGGTGATCTTGTTCCAGCTCCTGCGGGTGGCTTATTGAGGGTGGTGGTCGGTCGTCGTTTTACTGAAGCTGAAGTGGACGCAGCTGTGGTCAGTCCACTGGAGATTGGTGGAGTGGCTGAAGGTGACGTATTTGCTGGATGAGAAGACTGGGTCAAGCGTGTGGCCGGCGTAGTGGGTGGGGGTGGTTACCAGTTGCTTGAGTCCAAGGTTGTCCAGGTTGTCCAGCAGAGCAGTGGTGTTGCGGTCCTTGTTGTCCTCCAAGTGGAAGTTGAGGTCCCCCAGGAGGATGTAGTAGGTGGAATTGATGGCGTGCGGGCTGACGAAGTCCGTGATGTCTTCGCTGAACTGTGTGTGTGGTCCCGGTGGTCTGTAGATGAGGGTGCCTCTGAGCGTGGTCTTGGGGTCGGTGTGTATCTGGAAGTGGAGGTGTTCGGCGGAGGTGAAGGTGTCATCGGAGTTGGTCGTGATGCGGATGGTGTTCTTGTGGATGATGGCGATGCCTCCTCCTGTCTGGTTGACGCGGTCCTTCCTGGTGATTTTGTAGCCTTCCGGGACGGCGATGGCGACGTCGGGCGCTGAGGAGGCGTTCATCCAGGTTTCCGTCAGGAAGGCGATGTCTGGTGCTGTCGAGTCCAGGAGGTTCCAGAGTTCGACGGCATGCCTGTGAACGGAGCGGATGTCGAGCAGGATGCACATCAGGCGTTTGTTGCTGGGGCTCGGTTTAGCAGGTGCGGTGTTGGGTCGGAGGCCGGTGAAGCGGCAGGTCAGGCAGGTGAAGGGTCCGTGGGTGCGTCTCGGGGTGGCTCGGTAGCAGGCGGTGTTTCGGCCGGCGTTGAGTGCGTGGAGGGTTTTGGCGTCGTAGATGTGCAGGGTGTGCTGGTGAGGGCGAGGACCAGGGGGTCTGGCGCTGGGCGCGGTCCAGGCGCGGACGGGCGCAGACGGGCTTACCTTTGGCGCACCTTCGGCACTCAATCGGCGCTCCCACTGCGCGCGTCCGCTGCGCGGTCGCTCTGGGGGCGTCATAAGTAAGGAGCCGGGAGGGAGGAGCAGCTGGGTGGCGGGAGCGGGGCGGCGAATGGAATCACAGGGGGGCGGGCCGCAGGGAGGCAGCGGCGGGAAATTCCAAGAAGCAGCGGGCAGCGGGAAATTCCCAGGAGCAGCGAGAAATTCCCAGGAGCAGCGGGCAGCGAGCGAACGAATCTGCAGGCAGGAGGCGGCAAAGGCAGGCAGGAGCGGCAGCAGTGAGTAGGGCGACCAAGCCCTGTGGAGGGCTGAGCGGTCACACTCTTTGGTCCCCTACGTTCCCCTTAAGTAAGGAGCCGGGAGGGAGGAGCAGCTGGGTGGCGGGAGCGGGGCGGCGAATGGAATCACAGGGGGGCGGGGCCGCAGGAAGGCAGCGGCGGGAAATTCCAAGAAGCAGCGGGCAGCGGGAAATTCCCAGGAGCAGCGGGAAATTCCCAGGAGCAGCGGGCAGCGAGCGAAGGAATCTGCAGGCAGGAGGTGGCAAAGGCAGGCAGGAGCGGCAGCAGTGAGTGGGGCGACCAAGCCCTGTGGAGGGCTGAGCGGTCACACTCTGTGGTCCCCTTAAGTAAGGAGCCGGGAGGGAGGAGCTGCTGGGTGTAGGGAGCGGGGAGGCGAATGGAATCGCAGGGGGGCGGGGCCGCAGGGAGGCAGCGGCGGGAAATTCCAAGAAGCAGCGGGCAGCGGGAAATTCCCAGGAGCAGCGGGAAATTCCCAGGAGCAGCGGGCAGCTAGCGAAGGAATCTGCAGGCAGGAGGCGGCAAAGGCAGGCAGGAGCGGCAGCAGTGAGTGGGGCGACCAAGCCCTGTGGAGGGCTGAGCCAGTGTTTACATCTTTGATTGTTCATTTTTTTCCTAGGAAGTGAGGACAAGTGATTCATACCAGATAATGTTTGGTCTTTTTGGAAGCGCTCTGACAGAGCCAGACTGGCTACCAAGCTTTTCTTAATAAACAATGCAAAACAAATGTTTATAAAAGTACGTTGTAAAGCTATTTGTTTAGTATTGTTCATTTAGAAGCGCCGGCAGCTCCCCGGCAACTAAATCAGTCCCCTCAGCAGTGAACCTGGACCCCATTGTGCCACTCCAGTGAAACACCAGGTAGCCAGTCTGTACGTGGTGACAGAGTTCTACGTGGGATGAACTTCTCCCCGCTGTAGCAAGCAGAGGACATGGATTCCTTAAACTCAGGACATTCGAGTCGGGCTCTCGTTGAACCAGTTTTTGGTTCTTTTGTTGATGATGCTTCATTTTAGGGTCTCAGACTGTTTAACTGTTTTGCTGGTATAGGGGAAATTAAAGAGAAAGCTGTATAGTAACAAGAGGGTTATGTACAGTTGTGGGCTGTATGGTTGGGACATGTGACTATGGTGGTCATGGAAAATATAGGGCCTTATTTATGAGGCCAGGCAATAAATTTACGCTTCCGTTGTGTAACGCATTGGCGGCGTAAAACATACCTCCTGTTGCACCCTATTTACAAAGTGACGCTTCTAAGCAGATGCGTCACTTTGTAAAAAACCCCTGCGCTACATTATACCTGCGCCAGGTATAATGTATGCAGGATGGGCGTTCCCACGTATGTAAGCCTCGTAGAAGTGACGCAGTGAAATCTACGAGATTTCACTGCGCCACTTCCAGGGTGCAAATGTGTCAATATCTTACGCCTGCCTCACAGCATGCGTAAGACTGACACAGGCCCTTTCACATGGGGCTTGTCCCATGTGAAAGGACACATTGCTGGAGTTGCGACACACTCCAGCAATGCGTCATTTTTTCGCCTACAGATACGTCAGACTCTGTAACTCCTTGCGACATGATGCGTCATACAGTAAATACGCATCAATCGTGTCGCAAGGAGGACGCTCTGAGAAGTGACGCATCGCTGCTTTCACGCAGCGATGCGTCACTTCTCATAAATGAGGCCCATAGTGTTTCAAAGTTTTACATTTGATTGGCTGCTGAAAATTAAAAGGAGTAAAGAAAGAGAAGCATAATCTTTGCCTCCCTGTCCTTAATATAATTAAAAGTTCCTGTTGTGAATACTAGAAATGTTTTTATTTTCAAGCTTCATTGGTATTTTCAACTCCGTTGCACCAGCTTTG